>NC_140171.1:173724987-174403737 GCF_963971535.1 Notolepis coatsorum | reverse complement strand
GACACTGAGTCAATGTTGATGGTTTTGTTGAACATTTGTATTTCACAGGAGAAACTGTATTCAAAGAAAGCTATTAAAATAGTCTTTGAATCTAAATATACTTTCTTTGTGTTGATTCTACATTATTTGCATGATTTTACTCAAGTAAATATCTGTTACAAGCTTCGGTCATAAGTATGCGATTTTTTATCTAGATTAATTACAGAAAATTGTGAGATTAATTAGTTACTTTTTTTAATCTATTGACAGCAGTAATTTGAATGAATCTATAACATGTTCAATGTTTTAAGTTTCACACATTTCTTACGTCTAAATGTTCCCATACCTTATTCTCTCCCCTAATCTCTCTCCCTGTATCTCTATTGACATCTAGTGGTGGATGCCAGTCGGAGCAGGTCCTTCAGGAATGGCAGCAGCTGAAGACCCTCATCAGGACCACTTTCACAGTCAAGTCATACCTAGGGCTGAGGCAGACACTGCTCACCAAGGAGCCATATCGTTCAGAGGTTTGTGGGAAACATTTAATATTCTTCAGAATTTACAAAGTCATGTGTACTCTACAGAATAAATTAATTGAGTTACTCCTAGTTACTTTTATTTCAGAACGTCCTGCACTTGGCTGAAATACTGCTTGTGATGCCGATCTCCTCCGCTCAGTGAGAGCGTGGATTTTCAGCCCAGAATGGTATTAAGAACAGCAGCAGCCTCCACTGCTGAAGACTTGATCCGTATCAGGAAGGCTGGAGCAAGTCAACCCGAGCCATGTAGCAGCCAAATGGTCTTCGTCTTCTAAGAGGGCCAGGAAGACAAATATGAAAAAGTGGCCAGCAGACAGGCTAGATCTTCAAGGGTCAAAGTGGGTATAAAACAGGAGGCAAGACTGTCAAGTTTTAAACTGTGGATACCAAACAGAGAAGGTAAAGACGACTTTGAACTGTTGAACAGTAATCCAGAACTATTTTATTGCACTGTAAATTATATATATTTTTTAATCTATTCTATTCAAAAATTGTATTGCACTGCACTATTTTATTATTTTATCTTACACTTTTTATTATTGTCTATTTAAAACTGAATCAAACCATAAACAAGGTGGCCTGTTGGGATGTTAGACCCTAATGTAAAAAAGTGTGATTTTATATATGTCCGCACTTTATGTGCTCATTTTATGTCCTTTTTCTGTTGTGAAGCACTTTGAACTGCAGTTTCTGTATGAAAGGTGCTATACAAATAAAGTTTATTATTATTATCTGTGACACGTGTGCATGCAGTTTGTTGTTTTTGTTCTATTAGTGATTTACACACTTTACTCAATAAAAAACTATTGTATGATAAATTTAAACAGATTTGCACTGCTAATTTGAAGCGTATTGATGTCTTATATACAGTTATGTCTCTGCAATTTACCATTATGGGCAAATAAAGAAACTTGTTTGTCTGAAGACATTTCTTGTTAAGGTTTGGATTTTGTGTGCCCTGTATGCAAGATGAATGTCCTTTGCCAGTCACATACCTATTTAAGTGATAAACTACTTGTGGTTGTTTTTACATTTTAAGAGACGTTTTACACTTTAAATGATTATTATACATCATTATTTTGTAATTATTTCTTAATAAAATCTGTGGCAGGGAGGGCGACGCACAAATCACCATCATCAGTCAGTAGTTACTTCCACACCTACCCTACGACTACTGCTTGGCCTTACTCCTAAAACCCACCTTACCCCTGCTCACCTACGGGTGGCTGCAATTAAAAAATTAAATGTCAAAATCCCCCCCCCCCCACCCCACGTAGTTTCTTCCCCTTCGAATGTATATATTTTTTCTTTTCTTTTTCTTAAACAGTATAGTTGTATGTCATAAATGTCTTGATGAATTGAAAATGGAGGACCCTTATGTAAACAAGAGGAAAGTCTTTTTCTGGTCTTCATCCTCTTGGCAGTAGTTAGTATTGAGCTGTACTGTATTGTACCCATTCTGCAATCTGTTAATAAAGTTTTCAATCAATCAATCAATCAAACCCCCTAAAGAAAGAACGATGACCTGTTATTTTAGGTTCTTAGAAAGAGACGGAGCCAAAATATCCGGCTCCCTTCAAAGAGCCGTAACCTCCATCACTCCGGATAACATACGAGGCTGGGGCTGAAGTGCACAGGATGGGGGCCACAACAGCAGACCACTGAGCCAACGACGCTAATGATCTATTCTACTGTAGCAAATATCAACTTTGATGGCAAGAGAAATACCTAAATATATCGTCTTACCATATGTGAGTTACTGTGTAGAGATATGGGGAAATGCATACATAAGCACTTTAAAACCATTAATTATACTACAGAAAAAAGCTGAGAATTGTACACAAGGTCAGATTTCGGGATCACACAAATAACTTGCTCGTCAAATGCCTTTTAAAGCTAATGGACTTATTCAAATTTAAACTGGCAGAGATAATGTATCGAGCAAAGACTCAAGAACTCCCAGGTAACATAAACAAAATATTTATAGAGGGATAAGGGATATAATGTGAGAGGTAACTGCAACTTTGATAAACGTTACGCTCACACCAATCTCAGGAGCAGGTGCATATCATCCTATGGAGTAACTGTGTGGAGAATGGGTTGGAAGATAAAATGAAGGAAAGCAGAAATATTGCTCTATGTAAAGAAATGTATAAACAAATATTTGCAAATGACCAAAAATAGGAAAGGGGAGGTGACTATTGTCAATCTTCATGGATTCTAAGCTGTTGTTTTCTTTTGTACTACATTATAGATACTGATAGTTTATTTTATGTTGTTTTCAATGTTAAGAATTATTGGTAATGTCGATATTCTCCATTATATAATTTAAGTATTAATTAATGTTCCCTTTTCATAAAGGACACAGTGGTGGGTATCATATTATATCATAAAGGACACAGTGTATCATATATATCATAAAGGACACAGTGGTGGGCATCATATATATCATAAAGGACACAGTGTATCATATATATCATAAAGGACACAGTGTATCATATATATCATAAAGGACACAGTGGTGGGCATCATATATATCATAAAGGACACAGTGGTGGGTATCATATATATCATAAAGGACACAGTGGTGGGTATCATATATATCATAAAGGACACAGTGTATCATATATATCATAAAGGACACAGTGGTGGGTATCATATATATCATAAAGGACACAGTGGTGGGTATCATATATATCATAAAGGACACAGTGGTGGGTATCATATATATCATAAAGGATACAGTGGTGGGTATCATATATATCATAAAGGACACAGTGG
Source organism: Notolepis coatsorum (assembly GCF_963971535.1). NCBI lineage: Eukaryota > Metazoa > Chordata > Actinopteri > Aulopiformes > Paralepididae > Notolepis > Notolepis coatsorum. The sequence continues at coordinate 174,400,438 of NC_140171.1, read as the reverse complement.
TGGGTATCATATATATCATAAAGGATACAGTGGTGGGTATCATATATATCATAAAGGACAGAGTGGTGGTATCATATATATCATAAAGGACACAGTGGTGGGTATCATATATATCATAAAGGACACAGTGGTGGTATCATATATATCATAAAGGACACAGTGGTGGGTATCATATATATCATAAAGGACACAGTGGTGGGTATCATATATATCATAAAGGACACAGTGGTGGCATCATATCGGTCAACAATAATAAATCGGAAGGCAGAATGATGTGCAGCGGTTTAAGAGTTAAAGCTGCAGCATGTCTATAAATCACATCTTATCCAAAACGTTGTCAAGTCAGTCATTCAAAGATGAAACAATATCATTAATATAAATAGTAAAAAGGACAGGACCCAGTTGAACTTTGCGGCAAAACTTTAGTTATGGACAATAATTCAGATTGAACAGGGCCCGATTTGACACAGCAGAAGATAGATAATCCTGAAACCAATAACATGCACCACTATCCAGGCTAATACTAGATAACCTTTTATTTTCTTTTATTCCCCCCCCCCCTCCTTTTTCTCCGTTTTCCCCCCATCCCAATGTTAGTCGTTATGCCAATTCCCAATCCCCTTCCTGGTCGTTGCGCACCTACCCCCTACAGTCGGTCTGGGAGAGTGGAGGCTATCACATGCTTCCTCCGACACATGTGTAGCCAATAAACCGCTTCTTTTCACCTGGCAGTGTGGACTCTCACTGAGAGAGTGTAATGTGTGGAAGGATCACACTACCTCCCTTAGATCCTTTCCTCGCTGAGCAGGCGCCCCGACCGAACTGTAGGAGTCGCTGTTTACTACGACCAGGACCCACCCACCGGCTTTCCCACCCTCTAACACTGACAGTTGTGTTAGTATGACGGCCGGCCAAGGCGGAAGCAACGCAGAGAGCTGGGCTCGATACCAGTATCTCCTGCGTTGGTGGCGAGCGCCTTGCTACTAGATAACCTTTTTAAAAGCATGTGATGATCGACTGTATCAAAAGCTTATGACAGATCATCTCAACACTTTCAGTGCCACGGACGACATAACTCGTTTTATTAGGCCCCCCACTGAGTGCCCACGACGACAAATATCGTTTTATTGTTTTATTAGCGATCTCATCAACCGAGAGAATGTAAAAAAGCGCCCCCTATAGTCTATCCCTGTGTAACTGTAGGTCAGTCGCTTAGACTGACCTGGGATCTGTAGATATGTAGGGGCGGAGCCAGCTGGTTCCTTGTGCTGGGAGCAGTCTGATCAACATGCGGGACGGGAATCAGCCTGGAATATATATTTACAGCAGCCAATACTCAATCAATAAGCGTGATCAATATTTGGAATGGTGATCAGGAATTGGAATGATCTTTTTGGAGAACATCTGATCTGAGGTAAGGAATCTATTTTACCAGTCTTGGGATAATCAGAGTTGTATTCGCTGAGATCTCAGCGTTTGCCCTATGTGTGATGTGTCTGTTTGTGCGCGATCGCTGATGAGGAAATAAGAGAATCGATTTTTCAGATCGCCTCATAGCGTGCATATGTACACATATACTATCGATAATCTAGCGTTTATTTGAAAACTATTCATAAATAGGCCGAAAAATTACAACGTTTTTGTGTATTCGAGAATATTCCAGTAAATGTCTTTTTATCATGGAATCTTTATATTTTCCTTGAAAACGAGGGCTTTTCAAAATGCTATAAAAACGAAAATGAACAGATAAAAAAACAATCCGCTTCGACAATGTTGACTGGAAAACGAGTCATTGATAAGCGACGGGCAGATTAGACACATAGCCACAATTTAAAACATAGATTAGGCGTTTTTAACGCTAACATTGAAGTGGATGGTGGGCATTCAACCGGTAAATCAAGGTTAAGCAAGGGCTCTGAATGTGTTAATAGATATAATAATTTAAAGAAAAGTATCATTATGAGTGGAACTCTTCCAACACTGGCTACAGCAGGTTTCTCTACTCTAAAAACATGGAGATGAATTGACAGGTTCTTGACATTTCACTGAATCTTTTCTCCCAAGTGGATTTTCGTATGTTTTCTCGAATATTTTAATTTACTGCATCTCTTCTCACAGACCACAATGATGTGGCTTCTCTGCTGTATGGATTTGCTGATGAATCAGAAGATGTGTACTTGTCCTAAAGTTCTTCCCACACTGGTCACAGAAGGAGGCTTCTCTCCTGTGTGAAATCTCTGGTGTGATTTCAGAATACTCAGATGACTACAGCTCTTCCCACACTAGTCACAGGAATAGGGCTTCTCTCCTGTGTGAATTCTCTGATGTTTCGTCAGACTAATCAGATGACTAAAGCTCTTTCCACACTGGCCACAGGAATAGGGCTTCTCTCCTGTGTGAATTCTCTGGTGTTTCTTCAGATCAGACAGTTGACTAAAGCTCTTTCCACACTGGCCACATGAGTAGGGCTTCTCTCCTGTGTGAATTATCTGGTGTGTTTTCAGACTCTGTTGCCTAGTAAAGCCCTGTCCACACTGGCCACAGGAGTAGGGCTTCTCTCCTGTGTGAATTCTCTGGTGTCTTTTCAGATTCTGTTGCTGAGTAAAGCCCTGTCCACACTGGTCACAGGAGTAGGGCTTCTCTCCTGTGTGAATTCTCTGGTGTGATTTCAGATTCTGTTGCTGAGTAAAGCCCTGTCCACACTGGTCACAGGAGTAGGGCTTCTCTCCTGTGTGAATTATCTGGTGTGTTTTCGCCTGCTGTTGCGTAGTAAAGCCCTGTCCACACTGGCCACAGGAGTAGGGCTTCTCTCCTGTGTGAATTCTCTGGTGTGATTGCAAGGTATCTAGCCGACTAAAGCTCTTTCCACACTGGCCACAGGAGTACAGCTTCTCTCCTGTGTGAATTCTCTGGTGTGTTTTCGCCTGCTGTTGCGTAGTAAAGCCCTGTCCACACTGGCCACAGGAGTAGGGCTTCTCTCCTGTGTGAATTCTCTGGTGTGATTGCAAGGTATCTAGCCGACTAAAGCTCTTTCCACACTGGCCACAGGAGTACGGCTTCTCTCCTGTGTGAATTATCTGGTGTGTTTTCAGACTCTGTTGCGTAGTAAAGCCCTGTCCACACTGGTCACAGGAGTAGGGCTTCTCACCTGTGTGAATTCTCTGATGTTTCTTCAGACTAATCAGATGACTAAAGCTCTTTCCACACTGGCCACAGGAGTAGGGCTTCTCTCCTGTGTGAATTCTCTGGTGTCTTTTCAGATTCTGTTGCGTAGTAAAGCCCTGTCCACACTGGCCACAGGAGTAGGGCTTCTCTCCTGTGTGAATTCTCTGGTGTGATTGCAAGGTATCTAGCCGACTAAAGCTCTTTCCACACTGGCCACAGGAGTACGGCTTCTCTCCTGTGTGAATTATCTGGTGTGTTTTCAGACTCTGTTGCGTAGTAAAGCCCTGTCCACAATGGTCACAGGAGTAGGGCTTCTCTCCTGTGTGAATTCTCTGGTGTGATTTCAGATTCTGTTGCTGAGTAAAGCCCTGTCCACACTGGTCACAGGAGTAGGGCTTCTCTCCTGTGTGAATTCTCTGGTGTGTTTTCGCCTGCTGTTGCGTAGTAAAGCCCTGTCCACACTGGTCACAGGAGTAGGGCTTCTCTCCTGTGTGAATTCTCTGGTGTGTTTTCAGACTCTGTTGCGTAGTAAAGCCCTGTCCACACTGGTCACAGGAGTAGGGCTTCTCTCCTGTGTGAATTATCTGGTGTGTTTTCAGACTCTGTTGCTGAGTAAAGCCCTGTCCACACTGGTCACAGGAGTAGGGATTCTCTCCTGTGTGAATTCTCTGGTGTGTTTTCAGATCAGACAGTTGACTAAAGCTCTTTCCACACTGATCACAGGAGTAGGGCTTCTCTCCTGTGTGAATTCTCTGGTGTGTATTCAAACTACTTCGATGAATAAAGCTTTTCCCACACTGGTCACAGGAGAGACATTTTCTTCCATCCAAGCCTCTTGGTTTCTTCCCAGGCCTGACAGGACAGCTATCTGGATGGAGATAGTGATGGAGAAGAGTGTCAGAGGAAGGAGAGAAAGATAATTGGTTATTTTATTCAGCTTTAGTTTCTATGCAAGAGGTTTATAATGGTATGTATTAGGGCTGGGCGATTATTGCTAAAATGTTAATCCCATTTTTCCTCCCTAAGAATTGAGATCACGATTCTCTCACGATTCTTTTTTATTTTGATTTTATAAAAACATTTATTGCACTTTCTTAAACAGACAACATAACATATATCAATGTGCTTGACTTAACATAACTTATATCTTAACTTATAACAAAGTGCTTGACTTAAACTTAAGTCTCTTGTAATACAAAATAACTAGTCTCTTTTCCTCTCTTATTTTAGATCACTTAATCAAAGTGATTCATTTAAATGCTGCTGAACATCACGCAGTTCTGTCTTGACTGTCGTTCGACACTGGGTGTACAGAGCAGACAATGCAACATTTGAAAAGTATTAAGTAGCACTTGTCTAGCGTCTTGATAATTTTCTTAAACCCCTCGTTTTGAACGGTGTTGATTGACTTGATGGATATGACGATGCACTGTATAACGTTTGAGTTATTGAGGCTTGTGTGGTGTGACGGCTGGGATTTTGTGATGTGGTTGTCCTTCATTGCTAAATCATATTCAACTTAATGGTGACGTTTGAGGTGGTTGTAGAGGTTGGTCGTGTTACCTTGCGTTGCTGCGATGGTGCCAAAGCATTGTAGGACTCCTCCTTGTACATCACTGTCGGGTTTAATTAAACCAGAAAAAAATCCATACACTGGAATGTGCTCCTTTTTTTGGTATAAGCACAGTAGTGGATACAGCACTCACACCACCGGGATTTTCTTCAGTGTCACTAATTTCTTTCTTTTTTCTTTAGCTTGAAGATGTTTTGTCTTGCTCGTTCGACATGTGGCGTGTTATGTGTGAGCTCAGCTGTTTACTCAGCTGAGTAGCCTGGGGGGGAGGGGCATTGTGGGGAGGGCAGTGAGCGCTGTGTGAGTGAGGAAGAGAGGATAATAGGAGTGTTTTTAATGCAATTGATCTCCATTTTGACGCAAATGCACATACATCAGAATCGCCGTCATTTAGAAATGAGATCGCATAGGTCTATGAATCGAGATTGCGGTCTTTTTACGATTAATCGCGCAGCCCTAGTATGTATCTTGGTTTTATAGTTTAAGAACAGTGTAGTCCAGAGTCATCTACAGTTTTTTTGTATTTTATTTTTTTATTATTTTTTAAACAAACACATAAACAAACATGACAACACACAATAGGATATACAAATACACATATGCTCCAGCTCGTACCCCCCTCTCCCGGACCCCCCATTGGATAATCCAACCATTATAATTTGTTCCTAACCAGACACTACCATTATATGCTGGCTTTTATTCTCTCCACCACTTCTAACCACATTGCCATTTTGGATTCATTGAGACCCAAAATTCTAGCTGTTGATATTTCTTGATAAATCACATCGAGATATGTAAGAATCCAGACCTTACGGCACATTTTTTCCGGTTGAAACCATCGTGATGCTATCAGCTTTTTAGCCACTGTGATACCGGATAAAACCAATCTCTTTAGCTGTGGAGGTACTGCATGCTCAAAGACATCATTCAGCAGTAATACAGAGGGGTGTACAGGTATATCCAGAGTTAAGAGATTTGACAATTGCTGGGTCACTTCTTTCCAAAATATCTTAACTGGTGGGCAGTCCCAGTACATGTGCATAAATGTCCCTTCATCCCCATTTGTACATAAGGAGCATTTGGAGTCTTGTTTAAGACCCATTTTGTTCAGTCTTATAGGAGTTAAGTATGTCCTGTGAATATAGTTAAGATTGATTTGTTGATGGTCCGGGTTCCTTGATGCAAGGCGTACATTTGCCCAGGCTTCTTGCCAGTCAAAGTCTATCTCCAGGTCTGGTATATCCCTCCTCCAGACTGAGTCTAGATGTAGGGTTTCATACGAGGCCGTTAGTAATTGATGATACAAATCTGAAACAAAACCTCTCGATGTCTCTCTTTCATAGAAGAATTTGTGGTATCTGTGGTGTACAATTGGTATCCTTAATGGAACACCGTGAGCCTTCAAACATGCCAATAACTGTGCGTAAAAATAATATGAGGACTTGGTGAGATTAAATTTTTTGCATATCTCATCAAAACTACAAAAAACCCTGTTTGTTGAAAACGTCTCCTAATGTGTGTATGCCTTGCTTTTCCCATCTAGGGAATCTTATAGGTTGTTTTCCAATCAAGAGTGCATTGTTATTGAATAAGGGAGTATGATTATGCCATGTATGTGGGATAGAGTCTTTTTTTTGTGTTTCACGCCATATCCGGATTGCATGAGTGATTATGGGGCCAAATTTCCGTTCGCATTGCTTAATTGATAATTTGGTGTACACTATGTCCTTCAGCCTATGTGGAGCTACTATATTTTCTTCTCCAGGATACTGATGCTTGGGGATCAAACCATGTTGTCAGTGGTCTTAAAGTGTATGCCTTAAAATAGTGGTGGAAATCTGGAAATGCCATACCACCGTCTGCTTTGTTTCTCTGTGCGGTGGATCTTTTTATACGTGGTGGTTTGTTATTCCAAATAAATTTGTATGTGGAGGAGTGTAATTCTTTCCAGTAACCCTTTGGAGGGGGTAACGGTAGCATTGAGCTGAATAAGTTGATTCTAGGTAGGACGTCCATCTTAATTATTGATATTCGTGCTTGTACTGAGTTTTTAAGTTTTGACCACCTGACAAGGTCGTATTTGATTTTGTTTTGGATTTTTATGTAATTGTGCTTCACCGTTTGGCTTATGGTAGGGAATATTTCAACTCCCAAACATCTAAAGTGTTTTACCATCGGTATCTCTTCTGGGAGGGTTATATTTCTTTTTGCAGGGGCGTTAAGTGGGAGGAAGGCCGACTTCGGCCAATTTATCCTAAATCCCGATAAATCTCCAAAGTCCTCAATCAACTTGAGAATATGCGGCAATGCGGTGTTGGGGTTTTGCATGAACAGTATTACGTCGTCCGCATATAAACTAATTTTGTGTTGTGTGCCCTTGATTACGATTGGTTCTATGGATTGGGATTGTCTTATATATTGTGCTAAAGGCTCTAATGATAGATCGAATAGTCCGGGACTAAGGGGGCAACCCTGTCTGGAAGACCGTGATACTGGAAAGATTTCGGAGGTGATTGTACCTGTTGTAATCATGGCCGATGGGTCTTTGTATAATACTTTAATCATATCAATGGATCCTTTTCCTAACCCCATCCTTTCTAACACTGCCCATAGATACGACCATTCCAACCTGTCAAAAGCTTTCATTGCATCCAGGGACAGCATCGCCTTAGGTGTGTTGTCTTCCTTGTTAGCATCTAGTACGTGTAGTAATCGTCTTATGTTATCAGTGATCAGGCGGCCTCTTATGAAGCCTGTTTGGTCCGGATGAATTAAAGACGTCATATGCTTTTGTAGTCTGATGGCTAATACCTTAGAGTACAGTTTGATATCGGTTCCGAGGAGGCTTAAAGGTCTGTAACTACCGCACTCGGTGGGGTCTTTGTCTTTTTTGAGGAGGACTGTTATGAGTGCAATATTGTCATTCTTATGGAAGTTCCCCTCCTTGACTGAGTATAAAATCATATTTAGTAATAAGGGTCCAATTATGTCCCAACAAGAGAGGTACATTTCTGGTGGGATACCGTCTCTTCCAGGGGCCCTTCCACTTTGCATTTCAGATATGGCCTCCCTAAGTTCATCTAGTGTGATCGGTGTTTCTAACTGTTTAGCGTCATCCTCTGAAAGTTTAGGGAGGTTAATTTGATTAAGATATGTGTCCATCTTGTTTTGATCGAAGGTCGTTTCTGATTTGTATAAGTTGGAGTAGAATTCTTTGAATGTCGTGTTTATTTCTTTGGGTTCTGTAACAAGTCCTTGTTGTGCTCTAATGGTAGTTATATCTGCAAATTTTGCGTTGACTCTTAGTCGCATAGCTAATAGGTGACTTGGTTTGGAACCTTGGGAGTACTGCTGTTGTCTTGTGCTACGTATTTGCAATTCAGATTGTTGTCTGTATATGGCGTTAATCTCTTTTTTTAGTATATTGACTTGATTTTCCAGTTGAACCGAGTTGTTGTATTGCAAAGAATTAAATAACGTTGAGTAAAGTGTTTCCAGTTCAGCCAGTTTTGAGCATCGATTCTTGCGTATTTGGGAGGAAAAGCTATCAGTGAAATCCTTGATCATTCCCTTTGTCGACATCCATAATATTCTGGGGTCCTGCACCGAATTCACATTTATCCGTAGGAATACCGTAAGAGCTTCTTTGATTTGTGTAATGAATTCCTTGTTATTAAGCAGCATCGTGTTAAATCGCCATCTTGGGGCTCGGGATGATAGTATACCAAATGTTCCTTTTAAGAGTAAATAACAGTGATCAGACAATGCATTGGGTATCATTTCCACATCGTAGTTATCAAATAGTCTCGGGGTTGTGAAAACGTAATCTATTCTGGATAATGTATTATGTCTCGCAGATCGACAAGAGTACTTCCGGGTCATGGGGTTGAGTGAACGCCATAAGTCATTTACACCTGTAATCTTCGACCAATCCTTTAATGCATTAGATGCATTTTTTTGTTCATTGGAAAAGGAGGGGTTTGATTTGTCCATCCTTGGGTTCCAAATGGCATTAAAATCCGCACCGATTATAAATGAGTATTCGGGAAGGTCTAACATTGCTCTGGTAAGTGTAGTGAAGAAACTAACTTCGTATAAATTTGGGGCGTATACCGCTACCAACGCTATTTTTCTGTTCTTATGTAAAATCTTAGCTATAGTTATCCGACCATCTGCATCAGACCATACTCCCTTCAATTCAATATTCAACTTCCGTCTAACGACTATGGCTACTCCCCGAGTTCTCGTTCCAAAGGAAGAGTGACTGATGTTATGATATGTGTTGTCCGCTAACATATCTATGTCTTTCTCTAAAATGTGCGTTTCGCTTAGCAGAGCTATGTCCACCTGTTCTTTTTTCATCAGTGTGAGCACGCTTTTTCGTTTGTGTTGTTTATTTATTCCACCAGTGTTCCATATCATTATGTTCAAACTAGCCATAATCTATACATGTTGTTGTATGGTTGTTGGTAATGCAATATTTTTTTTGACGCTTCTATTGAGGCTAATGTGGGCAGGTCTCTAAATGGCTGGAATAAGGAGGAGGTGAACGGAGGGGGGAGGGGGTGAAGTACATAAAACAAAATAACCCTGCCGTCTTGTACAGACGGGTTACACATAAAACACATACGGCCCATCCCTAATGGATGGGCTAAAATGATTAACATCGTTCCAGTGAAGCTGAGAGGAGTCCCGCCGCGGGGGAGTAAAAGGCCAATCTATCGAGTGATAAAATCGGCCCCTCTCCGCACACCCCCCCCATCCCCACACCGCCTTATCAATTGGTAGTAAATAGTTACAAAACCCAACAGTACTGGAGCTTCACTCCTTGTCTGTAGGTGTAATTTCAATCAGATATTTAAAGATAATATAGGCTACTCGCATCCGATAATTTGACCAAAAATAGTATGACCATTTTCTTCTGTTTAATCCCCCCCACCTATTACTACCATTATTTTTGTCCACATATTGTGGCCCTTATGGATTTAAAGGAAAAATTGCAATCAGGAGAAAAAATAATAATAATAATAATAATAATAATAATAATAATCTATGGGAATGAATCATATTTTTGTGTATATATTCAAATTGGAGTTACATTGGTCTGTTTGTTTGTCTGAATTGCATGAATACGGTGTAATAAATAATAATAATAATAAAATAATAATAATAATAATAATAATAATAATAATAATAATAATAATAATAATAATAATAATAATAATAATATATAATATAATAATAATAATAATAATAAGAACAAAGATAGTTGTACCACTGATCTATAATCATGATTTGAATCCATTGTTTGATATCTGAAGGAGTTAAGAGTATTTAAACATAAATCACGTGACTAAAGCATATCATGAAACTGTATAGCCCATATCAGATAAAGTGATACAAATTAAATTAAAAGAAAAGAAAAAAAAAAAAGAAAAAATGTGGGGAGAGCCCGGGAGATTACGGTGACTATAAAAAAAAAATATCATCCTAACCATGAACTACTGTAGCACTCCATAGGTTATAGATATGCTTGCCATAGTTTTATCCGGACTACTCCATTCCAACTCATTGTGGGGGTTGGGGGGAGCCCCAATATTTGTGTCTGAAATCAAAGCTGGACATTACATCATAAAAACTAGTCTTTTAATACATAATAATTAATAACCTATACCAGTATAATGTGAAGTGAGCCAGTAAAAAAAAATGGGGAGGAAAAAAAAAAAAAAAAAAAAAAAACAAGCAACAAAACGAGAGAGAGAGAGAGAGAGAGAGAGAGAGAGAGAGAGAGGAGAGAGAGAGAGAGAGAGAGAGAGAGAGAGAGAGAGAGAGAGAGAGAGAGAGAGAGAGAGAGAGAGAGAGAGAGAGAGAGAGAGAGAGAGAGAGAGAGAGAAGAGAGAGAGAGAGAGAGAGAGAGAGAGAGAGGAGAGAGAGAGAGAGAGAGAGAGAGAGAGAGAGAGAGAGAGAGAGAGAGAGAGAGAGAGAGAGAGAGAGAGAGAGAGAGAGAGAGAGAGAGAGAGAGAGAGAGTCCGTTCTGCATGAGCGCATTCCATCAGTCCGATATGTGTTGGGTGGGCAGTACCTTTAATCCCCTTCTTTCAGAAAGTCTTCCGCTTCTTGTGGGGTCTTGAAAGAGTGGTCCTCGCCGTTGTGTGTAATGGTTAGTCTCGAAGGGAAGCGCATTTTAAATCGTATCCCTTTTTTGATGAGCTGATCACACACGGTGTTGTATTTACGTCTTTCCATCCTGGTCTGATAGGAGATGTCTGGTCTGATCAGAAGTTTATTGCCCTCGTAGTTCAGTACGCCTTTCGCCCGTGCTGCTGTCATAATTCGTTGTGCATCTCGCATGGTTTGAAATTTTATGACCACAGGTCTGGTTTGATCAGGCTGGATGTTTCCTGCAGCCCTGCGACACCTGTCAATCTTCACACTGCCTTTTTCTGTATCGATATTAAGCAGAGTTGGAAGCCAGGTCTCGAAGAATTTAACAGGTTGTGTGCCCTCTGTCCCCTCTTTCAAACCCATAATACAACGCTTTCACGTCGGCTTTGATTGTCAGCATCTTCCGCCCGCTGTTGCAAAGTCGTCACTGTTTTTTCCAGCTTTTTCAGTCTGTTTTCTATTGTTGATGAGTTGTCCTCGGCCGCTGAGATGCGGGATTCCGCCTCTGTAATGCGTTTGGTATTGTCTGACAGTCGGCTATTAAAGCCCTCCAGTGTTGCAGTCAGGGCAGTAAGCTTTAGGTCCATCAGGGCACTTAACTTTTCAGTCACATCGCGAACCACACGGGCAGCGATGTTTTCCCATTACTTTCCTCGTCGCAGCCACCCGCAGCGCCAGGTTCAAGTTCAACGTCGGCGTCGTCCTGTTTGTTTGTCGCTGAGCGAGTTTCAATTGTGGCGCGTCCTTGTCCTTTCTTCTTCTTTTCCTCGTTGGTTGACATTATTAGGGTTACTTCAACTCTACCATGGATTAAAACTTTGTTGACTATAAGTAGTGTTTAAACTAACATTTTCTCTGTGGGGGTTTGGGGAGAACAGCAGAAGCGTCTCTCTCACACTGACGTCATCACCGGAAGTTCTTCTGACAACGTGCCAGTCATCTACAGTTATAGACTTAAACCACTTTGTTTCAAGCACCAGTTAGTCAACCGTTTCTGGAGCAGGAGTGGTTATCATGGCTATGGTTAAGGTCAGTTTAATTTAGTCCAGGACTAAAGCCCCTTTAGTCTCAGGTTATGACAGATTTAAGTGTCACCTTATGGATAAAATCTTACATCACGCTATGGGAAATTTCATATATCTGTAACAATATATATCACGATATAGTATGTTTTCTGTAAATTGGATGAAACATTTGTCTACAAAATAACCACATAATCCATGACTACTTTTGAATAATCCAGAGTTTAAACTAAATACAAATGAAAGGCATTTCCTATTTTTATTTGGAAGCAACGTTGAACAGAACGTGATGCTCATGTTTCTTACTACAGACCCAGAACCATGTACTGAATACCTCTTCACCTACGACTGAACTCCTGTACACGGCACCAACACTAGGGCTGCAACTAACCATTATTTTGTTATCGATTCATCTAAACTATTAATTTACCAGAAAAACAACAATTGATTCTATATGCCATTTAATATTTTTAAATGTTTTACTAGTATCCTTATGCCGGCCCGCTTGAAATTTTCATCCGGCCCGCTGCCTCACCCAGGAGCAATTCAACTGGCCTGTGATGGAAATCAAGCGCACCTCGTGCTGTTGTGGAATGTCAGGTTATTGGACAGAGGTGTAGGGCTATGAGATATGTCAGCTAAGGGTTATGTCCCAGAGTGAACTCAAGAAGTGTCTAGAAGGATCTATTGCAAAACACACATACTTGTTTTTGGGCCTCCATCATATTGGAGACAGCATGCAAAGAGGCCTTGGGAGGGCAAGGAGAAACTGGGACTGGGTTGCATGAATAGAAAGTCTGGATGGGTTGCATGAATAGAAAGTCTGGAGAAGTTAGGCAATAGCCATTTTTAGACAGATTGACCAAATGCAATACGCAGTTAGGAAATCGAGCAGATGTGGAATGATAGATAGGTCTGTTATGACAGATAGGTCTGTTATTGCTAACCTAGTCTCTTAAAAGAGGGAACACACACACACAGGGATACACTTGGTTGGGATTTGCCAGATATATACACACACATACACACACACACATATACATGCACACACTCAACATTAGATTGAATACACACACACACACACCAAGGTTGGTTTGCCAGGATACACACCACACACATACACGGACACGCACACACATGCACACACTCACATTGGGTTGAACACACTTAAACACACACACATACCAAAGTTGGCTTCCACATACACATACAGACTCACAAGCACGCGCAATATAGCTCACACACATATCCACACAGGCCAAGACAGTTTACACACATGCACAAAGATTGCAACACAGAGTCTAGGACACAGACACATCCACATGCCTACACCCACACAAATGAATGTATAAAAGGTTGTCTTGTGACGAATGAAATCAGAGTATTGTCAAATGGCTTGATCCATGTGATAAATAAATCTCTCCCTGCGCAGGACTTCTTTTGAATTGATTCAGCCCGTGTCATCATTTGTAAATATCACAAATTGAACGTAAACCTATAGACGAAGTGATAATTACCTACAGTGCAAATGTCCCGACTTTAAGCAAACGCTGAGCGTTATCTGCACCTGCATCGTGTTTTTGTTGAATAAAATCCACCTGCTTTCATTGACTAGTAGAGGAGGACCCAATATTTAGTCTCCAGTTGTACCTTGTGTCTTTATTTACTTTTTAAGCTCGTCAGTCGTCTGTTTTCACTCGACCCAAGCCGTGGTTATTAGTTTGCATCCAATTTGACTTTACACTGTAAAAAAATGTATTATCACAGGAAATTCACTGTATTATTTTACAGATTACTTTTGTTTTTCTACATTAACATTTTGGACGCCGGAGTGATATGCGTGATGTGTTGTTAGAATAGGCATATTTTAATTTCTAAGGCTATTCTTGGTTTGCTTCCATCATACCTATGGATCTACATTCTTAAAAAAATTATGGGAAGTTATTGTGTTTACTCCCAGGACTTATTCCTACTATCTGTCCCTAAAGCCCGTACTGAATTGGGAAACAGGGGGTTTAAGTATGTTGCTCCCTCTACTTGGAAACGGTTGCAAAATTATCAGAATCTTTGGTAGGTGGTCTCATTGGATGCATTTAAAGTTAGTCTTAACACTTTGAGTGCCAGCACGATTTAGCGCTTGAGTGCCACCACCCACTTCAATGATAGCGCTCTCATATTTGCGAACGCACGCATAAACTACATCTTAAATTATGGCTATGTTTATAATCTGGCCGTCGCTTATCAATGACTTGTTTGCAGTCAACATTGTCGAAACAGATTTTTATTTATTTATTTTTAATTTTTTTTTTATAATCGGTTCATTTCCGTTTTATACCATTTTGAAAAACTCTAGTTTTTTGAAAGTTTCAGGAAAATATAAAGATTCTGTGATAAACGCCATTTACTGGAATACACAAACAACGTTGTCATTTTTCGGCCTATTTATGAATAGTTTTCAAATAAACGCTAGATTATCTATAGTATATGTGTACTTATGCACGCAGGCTGAAAAATCGATTATCTCATTTCCTGATCAGCACACACACACACACACACCAGGGTTTCCGTTAGAAAAAATTGTTGCCGGCCTCAGTGTCCGGTAGATTTCAATCTACCGGTCAAATGAGAGAAATTCCGGTCAGAGTTTATTGAGCTTAAAAACAATTGATAGGCAGGCTATATAAAGAATGACATCATCAAGGCATGTAGATTTATAATATTTTAACTTAAAACTAGGCTACTTTTGCGTATACAGTCATTATATTCCAAATAAAATAGGTCCAGAGACTCCGTGCTGCTGCTGACTTTAAATCAAATAGGTGTCTGTGGGCAGTCGGCCCGACATTAATAAACAGCAGTCTGTTATAATCACATTTTTATGAGCTAACGAATTCCGTTATATTGGACATTTGTATTAATTATATCAAGCGAAGAACTGAGAAATTTGGCAGAGAGAGACAGCAACATTATCGTGGGTTTGCGTGATGAATCTCCACCTCCCAACGACTTATTTGCGAGAGCATGCAGCTGCAGAGCCGCAGAGAGCGGTGTTTTCAGGCCCTATCTGGGGACCGCTCAGCAGCGCCCCCCACCCAACAGCTGAATTGCCAATGGCTGAATTGGAGTATTGCACTGTGCCGGCACAGCTGGTGGGTTCTGTGGCTCTGCAGCTGCATGCACACGCAAATCTAGCAGCAAGCTCCCGCTGACACATCGTTGTCATTATTAGACCTGCTTGGTGAAGCAACGATGAAACAAATGTAATGATTGTTTCGTTCATCGCATAGGCTATTTAATTTTAGCCTATTTTAATACAATTCAAATAATCAAATTGTGCTTAGAAGGAATTATTTTCACCGGACATTATGACCGGAGAGATTAAATATGTCGGACTTCAACAGATTTTGCCGGACAAATACCGGTAATTACCGGACAACGGAAACCCTGACACACACACGCACACACACACACACATAGGGCACACGTTGATATCTCTGGTAAAAAAGCTCTGATTATCCTAAGACTGGTAAAATAGATTCCTTACCTCAGATCAGATGTTCTCCAAAAAGATTATTCCAATTCCTGATCGCCATTCCAAATATCGATCGCGTTTATTGATCCAACGCTGGGTACTGGAAATATGTATTCCACGCTGTTCTGGGGCTCGGCAATGAATCCGATCGTCTCGGGTGACTTGCCTGAGAAGTAAAATGAGGAAGCAGGATTTTTTTGGTATGCGTTTCATTCAATCCATTCCAAAGGGGTGCAGTACCACAGGGAGAGACGATAGGGGGCGGTATTTTCCCAATGGAGCTCAGAGAGAGTTTGCAGCACTAACGTGAGGCTAGATTGATGAAATATGAATTCAAATCGCTAATAAAAAAAACGAGGGGGGCGCCCCAGTGGCGAACCACATAGAGCGCTCAGCCGCGGCACGGCCGACCCGGGTTCGATTCCCGAACCCGTCGTTATTTGCCGAATGTCTTCCCCCCACTGTCTCCCATTCCTCCTCTCTCTCTCTCTACTGGACTGCCCAGTAGAATAAAGCGATAAACACTAAAAATATAATCTAAAAAATTAAAATTAAAATTAAATAACTAGGAAAAAAAAGAGATTTCTCGTCCGTGGCACTCAAAGTGACTTTGAGGCAGGGACATCAGGCTGCAGATGTTTTGACTGACTTATATTGCCCCTGTATGAACCCTGATGTCGATTACTTTTATTTTTTTTATTAAAATCTTAATTTTTTTTGGTACTGTTGTTTTCTTTTGATCTATTTTTAGTGCTGCATATAGTTTTTTAATATGCTCCCTCTGTACAGCACTTTGTGCCCCTGTGGCTGTTAACACTTTGGTTGCCAACAACAAGATTTATCGTCCTAACTCGCCATGCGTTGTGTGCCAATAACGAGTTTTCTCGTTATCTGATTGTTATTTCTTTTATTAGCGATATCCATTCATTTTTCATCCATCCAGCCTGACGTTATCATTGGGAATGGCTGAGCTCGAAAAGGGCAAATACCGCCCCCTATCGTCTCCGGATGGTATTGCACATCATTGCATTGGAGTCGATGGGACCTGCATCAGAAAAAAGTCCTCTGGTCCACATTTTACTTCTGGGGCATGCAACCTGATACTAGTGCATTCATTGAGGGGACTGGAAGCAGATGTGCTCGTCCTCCCATTGATTAACATGCTGGCATACAAGCGATAATTCGTCATATCCGGCCGGCACAATATGTGTTAAAGCGCTTTATAAATAAAGTTGGATTGGATTGGATGACTTGTGATGAATATTTTTTTATTCTGTAATTTGTTCTTTATTTTATTGTTATGTTTTTATATCTGGTTTTAGAGCCAAACACAGTACTACATCAGGCATCCCTCTGGTTACAAATTATATTATCTCAGCATTAGATAAGAAGAAACACTGTGCTGCCCTCTTTGTAGATTTGTCAAAAGCCTTTGATACAGTAAATCACTACCTGCTTCTAAAATCTACCATTGGCTTGGATGGTAATGCCTGTGTCTGGTTTTGGGATTATCTATCTTCTAGGCGTTAGTGTGTGAAGTTGGGTCAAGCCAAATCTGAATTTCTGTCCAGTATGCCGCAAGGTTCCGTTTTGGGTACTGTCCTTTTTACGATCTACATCAATCATATTGTTTCTACTTTGTACGGATGTAATTTCCAATTGTATTCTGATGATACAATTGTGTACTGTATTGCTGATTCTGTTCAGTTGGCCATTGAGAAATTGCAGCTTTCTTTTGATGCTCTTCAGGAGGCCCTTGTTAATCTTGAATTAGTTCTTAACACTTTCTGTGCCAGCCATTGTACCCATCAAAGTACCCTCTCTGCCAGTGCTGTAAGTCTATGGAGATGTTTACCTTCTTTGCAGGGCTATAACTTTTTAAATTTAATTGCTATATTGACATTACTATGGCCCATTCAACATCGATTATCTTTCGTTCAGGATGTGGGAACGTTATACTTTTTCATTCATACATTGTTGTGTTAATACCTTCTAGAATATAAGTATGTTTTTAATCTTTTCTGCTGTAATTCCAAAAACGCTAGTTATAGGCCCAAACGCATTATATAGATTATCGATTGCCGTTTCCCCCCCATACACGCTACACCAGAAAACTCAAATGTATATGATCGTTATACATTATGCCTCATCATGCGCGGAGGAAAGGGGGGGGGGGGGGGGGCGTTTATAATTCCCCGATCATCAGTAAATGCTTTATGTAGGTTGGGTGATATATTGATCAGATGGTTTGCAAACAAGGAAACTCACAATCGGGTTGAAAATAACATTATATTCCTCTTACCGTGGGTCAATGAGACTGGCGGTGAAAGATCCCAAGTACACAACGCCGATCGCCTAGGTCCATTTCCGGTTTGTATGTCGCAATAAACGCCGAAATCATATCGATTATTACGTTTAGAAAGCGATCCATGCGCGGCTAGGTGGTGCAGTGGGCAAGGTGCTCACCACCAATGCAGGAGACGCTGGGTTCGAGCCCAGCTCTCCGCATTGCTATCAGCTTGGCTGGTCGTTCATACTAATACAATTGGCAGTATTAGGGGGTGGGAACTGGGAAGCTGATGGGTGGGGATCGGACGTTGTGGACAGCAACTCCTACAGGTCGGTTGGTGCGCCTGCCAGCAGAATCAGGAAGCGACGGGGGCGGCATGCCCTCCAAAAACGCAGACCCCCGACGCTGAGAGATCACACTGTGCAGGTGAAAAGAATCGACTGCTGCTTCCTCGAGTACCGGAGGGGACACGTGATGTAAGGCTTAGTCCACATTGCAGCCGGCTTGTGGGAGGTATGGCCAACAGCGTTCGAGACAGGGGAGGGTAGAATTGGGCACGTCCTGTAGGCGAGTGTAACTCGCCCGACCATCCACCAGGCGGCGGTATTGAGGCGTCGTTGCCGTCACCTATAGGGTCCAGCTGCAGCACCGCGGGTGTATATATGAATTATGAATGCCATGGCGAAAAAAGAAATATTGATCTCAAAAACGCTGGACAGCGATATTGGCAGAATACGCATGGCGGCCAATAATGCTGGACAGCGTTTTTGGTGCAGAAAGTGTTAAAGGGGACATGCATTATAAATAGCCTTTTCCAGTGATTAGCATGTTTTCCTAGCAATTGAAGATTATATCAATGTGGTCTGTGTCGTTAATTATCATATTGACTCTCAGTCTAGTCTCGAGTTCACGAGATCCTCCCTCACTCAACTAAGTTGTTCTGATTTGACAGTTTTGCTGATGTGAATATAGCACTGATTTGCATAACTAACCCCCCTCTATGGTTGACAGCGACAGCAGAGCGAGTGGAATTATCTTCACTTCCTCAAACAGAGCGAGGCAGACAACGAGCGGGTGAGAGAGAGATAAAGGAGCTTGTCGGGGAAACAAACCGCACGCGAGGAAGCAGCAGTAGCACATACTCATTTACACACAACCTGGACCTCGCAGCGAAGCAGCAGTAGCACATACTCATTTACACACAACCTGGACCTCGCAGCGAAGCAGCAGTAGCACATACTCATTTACACACAACCTGGACCTCGCGGGGAAGCAGCAGTAGCACATACTCATTTACACACAACCTGGACCTGGCGCGGGGAAGCAGCAGTAGCACATACTCATTTACACACAACCTGGACCTCGCTGGGAAGCAGCACATACTCATTTACACACAACCTGGACCTCGCAGGGAAGCAGCAGTAGCACATACTCATTTACACACAACCTGGACCTCGCTGGGAAGCAGCAGTAGCACATACTCATTTACACACAACCTGGACCTCGCAGGGAAGCAGCAGTAGCACATACTCATTTACACACAACCTGGACCTCGCGGGGAAGCAGCAGTAGCACATACTAATTTACACACAACCTGGACCTCGCAGGGAAGCAGCAGTAGCACATACTCATTTACACACAACCTGGACCTCGCGGGGAAGCAGCAGTAGCACATACTCATTTACACACAACCTGGACCTGGCGCGGGGAAGCAGCAGTAGCACATACTCATTTACACACAACCTGGACCTGGCAGGGAAGCAGCAGTAGCACATACTCATTTACACACAACCTGGACCTCGCAGCGAAGCAGCAGTAGCACATACTCATTTACACACAACCTGGACCTGGCGGGGAAGCAGTGGAGAGATAACTTCATGCTCCGTGTCCGTGTCCCTCTCTCTCTCCCTCCCTCCCTCTCTATCTCTCTCTGTGCCAGTCACAGACTGTGTGGATGACTGTCACTCAAAGTGCTTATGGGCGGAGCCAGGCCAACACAGCCTGAAATCCAAAGGGAGAAAAATGTGGCTTTTGAGTACTTGATTAGAAATATAAAACAATGCATTTTCATGAAAAAAAAATTACAGATGTGTTCAATAGACTCACAGGAATTGTGTAAAGTTGCCCAAATAGTGCACGGAATAGCAATGCATGTCCCCTTTAATGCTAGTAACACAATATTTATGTTGTTTTCAAGAGCCAGAAATATTGACTTTGATAATGTGCTGGTATCAAGCGCTTATAGGGATGGCATGGACGAGGGTCCCCGCCCCCCCGTTCATGTTCAATGCTGGATTACGTTGGACACACGATCACGATCAGTATTTGGAATGGCAATCAGATAATTGGATTATTCTTTTTGCAGTACATCATAGACACATCCAGACACATGCTATTTGAAATATGATTATAGAATATAAGGCCTATAAGGGCGGCTGGGTGGCGCAGCGGACATTGCGCTCGTCACCAACGCAAGAGACACCGGGTTCGACTCCGGCTGTCGGCGTTGCCTCTGGCTTGGGCCGGCCGTCATACTAACTCAGTTAGCGGGTGGAAGTCGATGGGTGGTAATCTGGACGTTGTGGACAGCGACTCCTACAGGTCGGTTGGGGACGCCTGCACAGCAGAGACAGGAAATGGCGGGGGCTCAACGAACAATAACACTATGTAACAACCATCAAATGCACTCACAGCACACACATCCACATCCACACACTCACTTTAAACAAACAACTTACTGCAGCACCCACTTTACACACTTTAGAACACCTAAACACACTTTATATTTATTGGTAAAGAATTTGCACTACAACCAATACCTCATTACACCTTACTGTAAATTGTACCTAAATTGTACCTCATCCCATTTCTGCTTTGCACTATATAGTATATTGTATATTAGTATATTGTACGGGTGCACCGATATGCAAATTTGCCGCCGATACCGATACCGATTGTTCAACTAACACAATCGGCCGATACCGATACCGATATTAGTGGCCCAAAAAAAATATAAATAAAATATTTTTAATATATATATATTTTTTTAACTACTGTATATGTGCATGCGCGCCCTTTTGGTGGTGCGTGACATGAAAAGGCTAATGGCGGTGCTATGGTGTTATTTTACTAATAAATATAATCTGTTTCTGAGCATAATTCTCATTTTGTTCTTTCGTGTGGTGAAGTATTTTATTTGTTGCAATTTGAGTAAAATGACTGGAGTTACCAACATTTTCGTTAATAACTGCTGCTTATTGTTGATATAGCTGGTTAATTGTTGTGTGCTCGCTAAGGCGAGGATAATGTTTACTTGTATTGTATGACTCATGAGCATTATAAAATAAAACACATGGCATGGTGAATACAGGTGCAGCTCAATAAATTAGAATATCGTGGAAAAGTCAGTATATTTCACTGTATTATTGATGCAGTCATTTGTGCACTGCAAAAGGAGCCCTAACCAAGTGTACTGAGTGAACATACATGAACATACTTAGTTTTCAGAAGGCCGACATTTCTATAGTATATACAAAAGAAAAATACATCTATTTTATTTTTAATTTTTTTATTGATGATACAGATTTTGGGCTTTCATGAGCTGTAAGACATAATCATCCAAATTCAAACAAATGAAGGCTAGTTGAAATATTTCACTTTGTGTGTAATGAATCTAATCTACGAGAGTTTCGCTTTTTGAATTTAAATACTGAAATAAAATAACTTTTCCACGATATTCTAATTTATTGAGCTGCACCTGTAAATCCATAAACATATTTCTTGATGTTTCCTTTTTTGTAAGTAAGTAAAGAGGCCTATGTTCATATCGGTGAGCACAATTTGTAACACAAGACGTGTAGTAATATTTTATTTATTCATTGTATTATTATTATTATTATTTAATTTGTTGCCATGCCTAAAATAATAGCAGAATTCAGTGTTTCTCGTCAGGCGCAAAAAGGAACATCATCTCAGCTGTGAGTGTGCGCACGCTTCTCAAGGCCGCAAAAAGGAACTTTAAGGAAGTAAAGAACATAATCTTTCGTCAGAAAAATCAAGGCAGCTCTCTGAATGTAACGTTATTTATATTTCAACGAAAGAAAAGCGGGGGTGTCTGAAATATCTACGGTACCGTGCTGTTTTTCTTGTACACAAAACAAATACGAAGACAATGTCGGCTGTATGGGCTCATTTCACGGTGTCAGAAAAAGAAAACGGACGCTATGCTAATTGCAACAAATGCTCCGTTGATGTTTCAAGGGGAGGCACCTCAACCAGGGATTTTAATACATCAAATCTGATCAACCATTTAAAATCAAGACACGTGGAAGATTACAATGAGTATCTGAAAGCCACATCGGCACTGGCTACTACGAAAGTGCAACGCAAGTCCTCGACCTCGACTCAGTCTCTGTTAACACACGCATTCGAGCGCAGCCAAAAGTTAGATAGGGACAGTGCCAAAGCTAAAGGTATCACTAAGAAGGTGATGGAGTTTATCGCACTAGATGACCAACCCTTCTCCGTTGTGGAAGACGTGGGGTTTCGGAGGCTGGTGGAGTACATTGAGCCCCGGTACACACTGCCAAGTCGGCGTTATTTCGCTGACGTCTGTCTACCCGACATCTACAATGTTGTGGCCACACACATTCACGAGCTACTGGCCCTTGATGTGCACGCCATTAGCTTCACAACTGATATATGGAGTTCCGATGTCAGTCCCATGAGCATGCTTAGCCTCACCGCCCAATGGGTAGACAAAGACTTCAAATTGGTCAAAGTGGTGTTGCATTTGCAGGAGTTTACAGGGTCCCACACAGCAACAGCAATCTCCGCAGCATTCGATAAGATGTTTGCCATGTGGAAAATCGACAAATCACAGGTGCATGTTGTCGTGAGAGATAATGCCAAGAATATGTCTAAAGCGATGAAGGACAGTGGACTCACCAGTTTTGGGTGCATGGCACATACTCTCCAGCTGGCAGTCCACGAGGCAGTACTGAGTCAGAGGAGCATCGCGGATGTGGTCGCAATAGGCAGAAAAATAGTCGGTCACTTTAAGCATTCCCCACTTGCGTACTCACGCCTACATGCCCTGCAGAAGACAGGCCAGTTGGGTCCAATAAAACGGCTCCAGCAAGATGTTTCCACGCGCTGGAACAGTACTTTGTATATGCTGCAAAGCCTTCTAGAACAGAAGCGCACACTCGCTGCATATTCCGCAGATTATGACCTCCCCGCAACTATCAATGCGCACCAGTGGGGATTGGTTGAAAACGTCCTCACACTTCTCTCTCCGTTTGAACAACTGACAAGAGAAATTAGCGCATCTGAGGCGTCGGCTGCTGACGTCATTCCATCCGTGAGGGCCCTGAGACGCCTTCTGAGCAAGGACGTTGACACAGACCATGGTGTCAAAACCACAAAGACCACACTGCTAGAGGCTATAAATAAACGCTTCGATCAAATAGAGTTTGACCCCATCTACAGTATTGCAACCGCACTGGATCCTAGATATAAGGACCGCTACTTTGATGGGGATGCAAAACGACGTGTATTAGTAGACCTAATTCATGCCCTGCCTGGTGATGACGAAGCGCATAATGCAGAGGCAGCTGGTGGCCCACAGCAGAAAAGGGCACGGTCCACTCTGCACCACATGTTCCATGAGATTTTGGAGGAGAGTGGGCCAGAAAGGCCACGCTCAAGCGCATCGCAGCAACTGGATGGGTATCTTGCAGAGGTCTCCATTCCCAGAAATGAGAGTGCACTTGAATATTGGAGCAATAATCACGGCCGTTTCCCTGTACTGGCACAGATGGCACGCAGATACCTATCTGCCCCATGCACCAGCGTGGACAGCGAGCGGCTGTTCAGTGCTGCGTCTCATGTTATAGATGAGAAGAGAAACAGACTGAGCTGCGACAAAGCAGAGATGCTTCTATTTATCAAGAAAAACATGCCGCTTTTTCTTAAGAATCGGAAGTAGGCTAAAACAACGTGCGAAGCCGCTCTAAACATCTCACTTTAATGTTCCTTTTACAATGTAACGTGTTCTATTCATTTCTCAGTTATTGAATACACGTGTATTCTACAACCTTTTTTTCTTTGTTACAATGTTAAATATATTGGCTATATATTTATATATCTGTGCTGTGCTTGATTGAGAAGTTTGTTACCGAATATAATGTTCGAATCAGCACTAGGCCTGTTGCGTTATTGAGCGCTGATTCTCGCGTTAGAGAATATTCATTCATGGTATGGAATGCCATACATATATTTCTTGATGTTTCCTTTCCTTTTTTAAGTAAGTAAAGAGGCCAGTAAGTAAAGAGGCATATGTTCTCAGTGAGCATAATTTGGTGTAACACAAAAAGAGACGTGTATTATTATTTATTTAATATTTTATTTATTCATTTTATTATTATTTTATTTGTTGACATGCCTAAAAGTCAAGCATAGGGCTAAAACGTTTTCTTAAAAACAATAATATATTGTTTTGTTATATGAAAGAATGTTATAATAAAAGGAAAGCTTTTCTATACATGATTTGTCTGATTGATTGAAAACTTTATTAACAGATTGCAGAATGGGTACAATACAGTACAGCTTAATACAACTGCTAAGACTATAAGACTGGAGGATGAAGACCAGCCAAATACTTTCAGCTTGTTTACATAAGGGTCCTCCATTTTCAATTCATCAAAACATTTAGAGCAGTGGTTCCCTAACTTTTTTTTTAATATACTCACTGGCTTTCATAACCTTACAGACTAACTTCTTGTCTTGCTCAAGACTTGTTTATGACTTGAGTTTTAATAAGCGAGAGCACCATCTCTCTCAACCAGAGCTCAGCCTCTCAGCCAATGCAATAGAACCATTTTGATTGACAGTCGATTCGGCCAATTACGCCCCCAACGCTAGCACCCACCTCCTGCTGTTCTTACCACCAATCGGCAAGCGTTTATTAGTTTTTTTTACTTCCACAAAGCCGTCATTGATCTGCTTGCAAGAGGTAAACAAACTTACGTTAGCTGCCCGCCGACCAGCGCTCGACAGAATGACCAAACGAGAGACAATGATTTTATTTACTGCAACAAATGTTATAATAAAACAAAGCCTTTCTATACATTTGTCTCATTGAAAACTTTATTAACAGATTGCAGAATGGATAGTTTGGTACGGAATGAGCAACGGAATGGAACAGAGCTATGAACGGACTCGGAGTAATGCCTTGCTGCTATGGGTAATAATAATATGCTGATGTTATTGTCCGTGTAACACTAACTATATAATGTTAATGCCACAAAACGAATGCCTTGTTAATCATAAGTAGTAATTGTGATGCAGTAGCTTGTGTGTGGGGGACGGCGGGCGTTGTGCAGGTAGGTCGCGAGTGAACTTTTTTTTTTTTTGCCCTTTTTTTTTTTTTTTTTATAAATGTTTTTATTTTCAATTTTCAACATAGAACAAGACATCACAATACAATACCGTCAATAATAATAAAAAAATAATGACACTAACAACAGTAATAACATTACAAGACAGGCAAACAGAAAAGAAAAAAGACAATAAAAATTAAATAAGGAAATGACAATAGAAAATAAAATAAATAAAACAAAATAAAATAAGTGTGGCTTTCACGTGTGCGCCTTATCTCGTGTGCTATATATACGTGTGTTCTACCTACCCATATGTGCGTGTGCTTTACCTATGTATATGTTTTATGTGTACATGCATATATGTGTGTTGTGAACGTGTGCATATGACCGTGTATTCCCTAGTAGCCCAGAGTGCCTGTACAGTACTACTGCAGCCAAGAGGACACGTACAGTATCAGTGTAGTCAAGTGGGTTTGTACAGTATTATTATAGTCAAGAGGGCATGTACAGTATCACTGTAGTCAAAGGTATATGTACAGCATTACTGTAGTCAAGAGAACATGTACCGTACTACTGTAGCCAAGAGGACATGTACAGTATCAATGTGGTCAAGTGGGCATGTACAGTACTACTGTAGTCAAGTGGACATGTACAGTGTTACTGTAGTCAAGGGTACCTGTACAGCACTACTGTAGTCAAGAGAACATGTACAGTATTACCGCAGTCAAGAGAACATGTACAGTGCCACTGTAGTCAATAGGACATGTACAGTATTTACAATGCCAGTACCGTAGACAAAACAAGGCAGCAGTGGGAGGTTACTGGTAATGGGGAAATCCGGCGAGTACAGTGGTGGATAGTGCAGGCCCAATATGCGACAGATAGGGGTCCCAGATCTCATAAAAAGTGTCCAACTTGGAATGCAGCATACACGTAATATACTCACAGGGGATACATTCCATTATGATATTGTGCCATGACCTCATTGACGGGACCTCGTCCTTGATCCAAAACAACAGGATGTTCTTTCTAGCAGCAAATGTCAACAAATTGAACAGTCTCTTATGTTTGGAATTGGTAACATGAATATCTGGGAGGCCCAGCAAAAGGCAGAGGGGATCCAGCTCGATGGGGGTGTGAAATATGTCAGACAGTTCTTCTACAACGTCGTACCAGTAGCTCTGTAGTTTTACACAGGTCCAAAAACAGTGGACGTGATTTCCAATCTCTATCTTGCATTTAAAGCAAAGTGGGGACGTATTGGGATCCATTTTACTTTTACGGGCGGGGGTAATATGAATGCGATGCAATATTCTAATTTGAATGGCCTTGGTGCGGTTACAAACTGAGATTTTTTTTGCGTAGGTCCACGTATCCTGCCAGTCTGCATCTGTGATTTCTATGTCCAAATCCTCTTCCCAGGACTGTTTAGTAACATAGGAAGATAAAGATGAATTAAGGTTCAGAGTACTATAGAAGATAGATATTTGTTTTTTGGGGATCTGTAAGGAGAGGGCTTTCTCCACCTGCGAGGTGGAGATGTCAGTTAAAAGTGAGGTGTCCTTGGTGATAAACTGCCTAATTTGTAGGTACCTAAAAAATTCCGCTTGCAGGTCTTGAAGCCGCCGCCGACTTGGTTTGGCTTAAAGTCGGGATTGTCTACAATCGGGGTAAGAGGAGAGGTCAGCTTGGCTCGGCCCTCCACCTTACGGACAGTCTTCCAGGCCTTGACGGAACATAATGTGATGGGGTTGGAGCACACCTTCCTCACAGACCTAAAGTCTTTGATAAATAGTAGGTTCCACAAGGGGGACTTAGATTGCGAGGATTCAACGTCCAGCCATATTGACAGTGGGTCTGCTCTGAACCAGCCGACCAGCACCCTGAGGTGTGCCGCCAGCTGGTAGTGTCTAATATTAGGTAGGTCTAGACCCCCATCTTCACTATCCATCTGTAATTTGGCCATTTTCAGACACGGTTTCTTCCCATTCCAAATGAATGAGCTTAGCCAGCCTTCCAGCACCTTGATAACCTTGTTTGTCAGCAGCACTGGGATCATTTGAAGAGGGTACAACAGTCTGGGGAGTACGTTCATCTTGACGAGGGCAATCCTACCCAGCCAGGAGATCGGTAAGGGGGCCCATCTAACTAAGTCTGCCCTTATGGTGTCTAAAAGAGGGGGAAAATTGGCCTTAGCCAACGTATCATAGGTGGGTGTCACAAATACTCCTAGGTAAACGAAGCCGGAGGGCGACCAGCGAAATGGGAAGGGCTCGGGCAGTATCGGGATAGATTTGAGTGTCCCAAGTGGCATTGCTTCGGATTTGGAAAAGTTTATTTTGTACCCCGAGAAGGTTCCAAATGTGGAAATCATGCGGGTTAGACATGGAATTGAAGAGTCAGGCTTAGACACAAAGATCAGCACGTCGTCCGCGTAAAGGGTGATTTTGTGCTCCCTCCCGCCCACTCTAATACCTGAGATCTCGGCTGACTGCCTTACGGCCTGTGCGAGCGGTTCTATGGCCATGTCGAATAGTAAAGGGCTAAGAGGATCCCCCTGGGGGTTCCCCCGCTGCAGAGGAAAGTTGCTAGACCTAAGTCCATTAGTCAGGACCGCCGACATCCGCGAGTTGTAAAGAACCTTGACCCAGTCAATAAAAGTGTCACCTAAGCCAAATTCAGCGAGGGTTAAAAATAGATACGGCCATTCTACACGGTCAAACGCCTTCTCCGCGTCGAGAGACAGAACCACCGCGGGGTGGTCTGTCTCACGAGTCATTTGGATGATATTGAGGAGCCGTCTCATGTTGTCGGTAGAGTTCCTACCCTTAATAAAACCGGTCTGATCTTCATTAATAATAAAAGGGAGTACTTTTTCCAGGCGCATGGACAGGATCTTGGAAAGCAACTTTTGGTCCGAATTGAGTAGGGCTATAGGCCTATAGGAGACGCACTCCTCAGGGCATTTACCCTTCTTAAGGAGAAGGCAGATATTAGCCTCCCGTAGAGACTGGGGCAGTATCCCCACTTCAGCGGAGTGATTAAGCATTGCTAGCAGGGGATCTAATAGAATATGACCGAACTCTTTATAAAACTCGCATCCGAAACCGTCCGGGCCCGGAGCCTTACCAGATGGCATAGCCTTAAGGGCGCCCAGAGCTTCTTCCTTCGTAATTGGGGAGCAAGTTCTGATCCTTCGATACCTTAGGGAGGTGTAATTCAGCGAAGAAGGCCTGCATGTCAGAGAGAGCACCATCGGGTCGCTCGGTCCTATAGAGTTGGGCATAGAAAGAGGCAAACTCTTTGTTAATAGTTTTGGTGTCAAAGGACCTGACCCCGTTGGAGTCGGAGATTGAGGCTATTACTTGGGTGTCAGCCTTTTTTTTGCCAAGTTAGCCAGGCACCTACCCGGCTTGTCACCGTGTTCGTACATTCTCTGTTTGGCAAATTTAAGAGAATATTCGGCGTCCTGGATCAGAAGAGTGTTTAGCGCCGCTCTGGTGGCCGTAAGCTCCATAAGCACAGCCGGGGCTGGGTTCGAAACATGCTGATTTTCAAGGTCGGCTAGTTTGGATTCAAGAAGTTTACATTGTTCATTTTTCTTGCGCTTCTTGGATGATACATAAGATATAATCAGTCCACGAGAAAAGACCTTAGATGTTTCCCAGAATAGAGACGGGTTATCCGTAGAGCGAAAGTTAATTGAGTAGAACATTTTAAATTCCGATTCGAAATAGGAGACAAATATATCATCTTTGAGGAGGTATGGGTTGAGGCGCCAACGCCTCGACAGCGCTCTCTCTTCTGACAGGGAGTAGACCAGGTATATAGGGGCGTGATCCGATAGAACGATGCTTCCGATTGTGCAGGACGATACTAGAAAGAGCTTAGAGGAAGGGATGAAGAAATAGTCTATTCTACTGTTGCTCTTGTGTGGGCCGCTAAAAAAGGTGAACTTCAGTTCTGATGGGCAAAGGGTTCTCCAGACATCTTAGTATCCAGTGTCTTCGCACAGGGAGGTGAGCGTCTTTGCTTGCCTAGAGGGGGGAGCCAGACTGGGTGGGAGTTTGTCAAGAGACGGTATGAGGTGACAATTAAAGTCTCCGCCCACAAAGGCGTTCTCAGAGGCCAGGCCATTCAACTCAGCAAATATCTTGGATAGAAAGTCAGGGGAATAGCCTGGGGGACAGTATACATTCATAAATGTCATTTCTTTACCCTTAAGAACCCCTTTGATAATCACATAGCGACCGTGGCTATCCACAGAGGAAGTTATAAGTCTAAAGGGGAGATTTTTATTGATCAATATGGCCACGCCCCTACTAAATGTAGAATAGTTTGTAGCAAAGACCTGTCCTACCCAGCTCTTTTGGAGTTTAGCAGTGTCGTTGGGCCCCATATGAGTTTCTTGTAAAAAAGCAATCGACACATTCTCCCTCCTTAAAAAGGTCAGAATCGCCTTCCTCTTAGCCAACCTCTGCAGGCCTCGTACATTCCAGGAGCAGAGCTTGAAGCTCTCAGAGTTAGCCGTAGCCATAGAACATTGAAGGGCGTGTAGGTGGGGCAGACCTGGGCAAGCCTGTGGGCATGTAGAATTCACTTAACCTAAACACTATGCACACGTATTTCGAGCCATACATAAAACATATATTAATGACATAAAAAACATATAAATGTGTGGGACCGGTGGGTCTTTCCCCAACATCACAGGGACTCACCAACATTTCCAGAGACTTCAAACCTACCACTCGTAGAACCATCTCCGTGGCCAACTGCCACATTTCCCTGTATACAAAAGTGCCTCAGAGTGTAAAGCAAACAAGAAAAAAAAAAATCAAATTGAACCATAAGCCAATAGTAAGGTCAACGGCTGGAACCCAGAACTGTCGGTAAAAAGGGGGGGGGGGGGGGGTGTATCTGCCAGGCATGCTGCGACAAAACAGGCGCGCAGTACCTCCACCAGGCCGGGAGGGGGCGATACCCTGTCCGCGAGACTGTTATCTCCCCTGACGCTGGTTCGACCCTACACAGTTATGCCTCCCCACCAGAGGAGGGCGCTGTGCCGGGGGCCGCCCGCCGCTCCCGCGAGCACATTGTCAGCAGCAAACATTAATGGGAGCCATGCGGGTTGCATGAACCGGTCGAGAGTCAAACAGGTGGCGCAGCCACGAGACCCCATCTCGCTCGACGTGTAATCAACAGTAAATGCATCCCGGTGGCCATGATCAAAAACATGGCCGGGAGCTGGTATATCGCGCAAAAGTCATAGGCGTGGCAGAAATATCCGAAACGGAATATCCGAAACGTTAACAGTTAGCAACCTAGCCCGTGGCTATGGTCGTGCATCAGTACAACAGTCATATACAACCTACTTATCCCCCCCCCTCCCCTTATGTCAGACAGCGAGAGAAAAATAAAAAGATAACTTTCCAGGCGAGGCCTAATGTCAAGTATTCATCCATACTCACATATGTAATAAGATACCAAATGCGACCCCTTTCTGTGTGATAGCCGTAGCAGTATGCTAACGCTCCATCGCTACTACCCCGTCAGGATCTGATGAGGCCGGTGTCGGGTCCGCGTTCAGCTCCGGTGGAGCCAGCGTCGGGTCCGCGTCTCGCCCCGGTGAAGCCGGTGTCGGGTCCGCGTCTCGCCCCGGTGGAGCCAGCGTCATGCCCACGTCTCGCCCTGGTGAAGCCGGTGTCGGGTCCGCGTCTCGCCCCGGTGGAGCCAGCATCAGGCCCACGTCTCGCCCTGGTGAAGCCGGTGTCGGGTCCGCGTCTCGCCCCGGTGGAGCCAGCGTCATGCTCGCGTCTCGCCCTGGTGAAGCCGGTGTCGGGTCTGCGTCTCGCCCTGGCGAAGCCGGTGTCGAGGTCCCTCTGGGTCGGGCCCTCAGGAAGTCCACGGCGTCCTTGGGCGACGGTAGATGCAGCCTGCCCTCCTTGGTTCGGATGATTAGCTTCGCAGGGAACTGGAGCGATGGTTTAAATCCGCGCTTGTACAGGGGCCCCATGACATCACGGTATTGTGATCGTTGCTCGACCACCTCGGGGGGATAATCTTCGAAGATAGCGACTGGTTTCCCTCTGTATGTCAGATTCCCCCTCCTCTTGCGAGCCTCCAGGATAATAGTCTCCTTGATCTTGTAGTGATGTAAGCGGGCAATTACGGCCCTAGGCCTGGAGCCTGGTGCTGGTCTGGGTGTTAGCGTCCTGTGGCATCGGTCAAGCTCCGGTGGTGTAGCGAGGACATCTTTCCCCATGATTTCCACCAGGACCTCCGCGAAAAAGACACTGGGACGGTTGCTGTGCAGGGATTCGTCCAGGCCCAGGATACGTATGTTAGAACGCCGACTACGTGACTCAACATCAATTAGCTTGTTTCTTAGCTTGTCGATGACTATATCCTGAGCTGTGCATCTTACTTCTAGCTCCACCATCCTATCCGACCACCTATCCATGCCGTCCTCCACGGAGGTCAGGCGCTGGGTATGGTCTGCGACCTCCTGCTGGAAGCCGTCGTGTCTAGTCTCGAGCGAGGCAGCAAACGTTCTGAACTCCGTGGTGAAGGCCTGTTTGAGCTCATCCATTAGCTTAGCCATGGTAGCCCCGACTCGTGCAGTCATCATGCTCGTTATTCTTTTTCCTTTTTGGGTCGAATAGTACAGTCTTAGATACGGATGTCGTATATTAGTGGTTCAATCACCTTGAAAATAAAAAAAATAGGCTTTTTAAAGTAAAATAAAAGTTCGGGAGCGGCAGCGTGGCTCAGAGACGTTCACATCCTTCCGACCCGGAACCGGAACCCCCCTTTTTTTTTTGCCTTTTGACGCTACACAAATTGGTTATTTATCGGCGACTGCTATCGGCACTTTTGAGCTTATCGGCCGATAGGCCGATAGGTGTCAACAAGGCACTTATCGGCCGATACCGATACCCGACCGATATATCGGTGCACCCCTAGTATATTGTATAGTATATTGTATGGTAACTCAGTTACTTCTACTCTGCATTGAACATTGTACATATGTACTTACTGAACACTTGTGCCTAAGTACGTGACTTCTATTTTATACTTGCTATACTTATTTTATTTTATCTATTTTCTATTTTTGTCTAGCACAGTCTCTGGAGCGTAACAGAAAGAAGCATTTTGTATAAAAGTATTCTGTACTTCTGTATGACAACTAATAAATAAACTTGAAACTTGAACTTGGGTAGTGTGAGCCTCCCACACGTTACACCTCGCCAATGACAGTCCGCGCTGGCAGGTGAAAAGATGTGACAGGCTGCCTCCTCGTGTATCAGAGGGGACACGTGATGCAAGGCTTCTATCCTCCCTATACAACCGGCCAGTGGGGGGCATATGCAAGCAACATTCAAGACAGGGGAGGGGAGAATTGGCACAGCGGGTAATTGGGATGGGAGAAACATTTTAAAAGGAGAAAAAGTGGATAAAAAAAAAAGAATATAAGGCATATAAATGGCCTAATTATAGCCACGTCGCACATCTATGGATCAGGCCAAATCTCCCCTTTCCAATGGGGATTTAGTTCAATCTGGATTTAGTATCACCAGGCGTGCAGCAAAAACCGTGAATGAAATCTACTGTAAGTACAGTTACTTGTTTATAATGTAGATTTCTCCACCATTTTACATCAGATTGCAACGCCGTTTTTTGCTAGACATTCAAAGAAAGGTAGAGAAACAAACTGCGTTCTAATTTATGCCAATAACGTTCAGGTTTGTGGCAGATAATCCCAAAAAATAAGATAAATAAAAAAGTTAATCCACAAGGCATATGATTGACAGTCAAGCGTCACTTTATTGTCCCATCAGCTGGGAAATTTGTCTTGGGCTTACACCCACACTACAGCCACAGACACATACATACAGACATGATACAACACAACTGACTCCAAACAGAGGAGATAAACAATGTAAAAGATACAGTAGAGTACCTGCACAGCAGGATGTCTGGCAACACCACAGGAGCTGGCTTGAGCTGGGTAGTGTCGTTTTTCAAAATTCCAATGAAATGGCTCCTACACTCAGGCCATGGTTACACAGACTGTTTTTGTTTTCGTTGCCGAATTAATACGTTTGCTGTCCCTGTTAGATAGAAATGCCGTTTTGGCCAGTCCAAGCTACAACAGTCTGCATTCCCTTAACAATTGTTTGTATTGAGCCGTATTGTATTGTACCCATTCTGCAATATGTTAAATAAAGTTTACATCCATTCATTCTGCTAGCATTAACGATTGCATGAGCAGCTGGCTAACGTGAGCTAACGTTAGCTATCAAACCCCGTTAGCTCAGAGCTCCTCTTTCAATCTTAACAAGCATTAAACAAAATGACCCAGTCATCTATTCACCTTTGTTTAATACATGAGGCGTTGTCTCTAATGTTATCTAGCTACTGATAGCTCCTGATAACATCAGTTTGGTGCTGGCTGGCTAACTAACGTGAGCTAACGTTAGCTGCTAGCCACAATGCTATACTGTTATACTGGCATATTCCATTCACGTTAGCATGTACCTAACAACATCTGCGATCTTTTTTTGAGACTAAACAATCCGCTCTTGGTGGTCACTTGTGTTGATGTTAGTTTTGTTTCATCAACAAATGAGAGGCAGAACACACAGTGAATGTATCCGTTTTGTTTAATGCACTTTTATTACTATTATTTTATAAAATAAGTGCTGCATTGGCTAAATAGCCCACAGAGGCATTTAAAGATGGTGGCCTGTTGACTTTTTTTGCAGGAAGTGTATTGGCACATTCAAGTTCTGATTGGTTGAAAATTGCCTTCATGTTCGCCACCTACTGCCACCTACTGCTTTGGCATTGTACTACATCACTGTGCTCAGGAGGCAAAACGAAAGTGCTCAGGTTGCAAAACGAATGTCTAACTCGGCTGCCACTACGTTGCGACCTGGAAAGCGAAACTCATCTTCAAAACGAAACGAAAACATCAGGCAGTGTAACCGCAGCCTCATATTCAAAAGGCTATAAAACGGAAATGTACAGATGAAAAAACAATCCGTTTTGTACATGTTGACTGAATGCAACTAACTGATAATCGACGGGTGTATTAGACCCATAGCTATCATTTAAGATATATTTTAAGGACTCGCAAATCTCGCAGTCTGCCCATTGACTTACAGCGGTGGCGTACTAGCGCCATCTCGTGGATTAAGCGACGGCGCAGAATGAGTTAATGAAATATGAGTTTAGGAATTGTATTCAAAAGATCGCAAATTTCGACCGGAAATAAATCCGAGTGGCCATTTTGCTGTAGTCATTATGATGAAGGAAAGACAGGGCTTTCAATGAGCGTTGCAATTTAGAAAAACTACATCTCCTAGGGTTCTCCAGCTTTCTGGAATCAAATTACTTCCTGATTATTATTTTTAATTTATCTGGATTATATATCACAAAACTGAACGTTATTGGCATAGTTTGGAGCGCAGTTAGTGTGTCTACCTTCTGTGAACATTCAACAACAATCGCCGTCGCAAACGGATTCAAAATGGCGGACCTGTCGCAAAAAATAAAAAGCTGACTGTATTTAGAGTAGATTTCATTCTCGGTTCTTCATGCACGCCTGGAGATACTAAATCGAAATTGAACTCCGTCATTGGCACGAGTAGATTTGTCCCGATCCATAGATGTGCAACATCGCTATAATAAGGTCATTTATAGGCCTGCTATTCTATATTCTATAATAATATTTCAAATGGCATGTGTAACTGAGGGGCACAATTCCCTGACTGTATTGATAAGTATGGTATCATTAAACCACTACCGCTTTATGTACTTTAATTACTGGCCATACAGTACATGATATATAAATATGATGAACACTTCCCACAATGAATCGGTTCCACACAAAGTGGTAATTAAGTATTTATTGCAGCAAAAGGTACATAATATACTTCTCTATTTTACTTTGGATGCGCTTATAAGGCAAAGGAATGTGCGTAGGCAAATCAATAATGAATGTCCATTCTCTGGTTACGCAGGAGGTAATTATACAACCTGAATCTTAGGGAATTATATCTATGGTACACTAGTAATATATAGCGGGAGATACTGGAAGGGTCCCCCCGGTTGTAAGCCAGCAGGGGTAGAGGATCTGTCGGTAGTAGAGAGTCTGGTCAACGATGACTAAGGAGACTCCAAGTACAGGAGACGGTGCAATAGTCTCTTGATCCACAGACGAATACAGCTGTTCTCCGTAGACTGTAGCTCCACAGTGAAGAAAGCTAGCCGGCCTCAGGCTCTCTGAGGCGCAGACTCGACGTGGCTCCTCACAGGGTAAATCCCACACGTGTAGGCGTCGGCGATTCTCCGCTCCATAAATCACAGGACCAAAACAAATATAATCCAGCCGCAAAGGGCTATGTAGTCGTCGGGTAGATTAATCCAGTGTACATGTCCACACGGTTCTCGTCTAGGTCTCCTCGGGTGAAAGCGCCATGAAAGCAGCCCAGCCTGGATAAGCACTCTAGCTGGTACGAGGAAGCATTGGTGATGCTGGTCACTGTAGAACTTTAGCCGCACGATACACTATACACAAATAGACTATTACTGACTTAATAGAAATATGTCGCACTCGACGGTATAGCGCCAAACTCTGACAATTCAGTTATTAATTCGCACGCGGTCTCAATGCTCTATTTGGGGCCAAACAGGCCATACTTCACCGCACGTTGTATCGTGGGTGAGGCTTCAACTTATTGGGTAACTCTACTTCTGTATTCACCTGCACCATATTTATATGCACGGCGAACAATCTAGTGCCAACCTCATTTCTGTCTCGTATCCCTGGGCAAGGCCGGGGATGTACAGACATGTCTTGACGGTGGCCTTGAACCTGACTCTGGAGGCATGGCCCTGGCGCCTGTGGACCGCTGTCCAATAGGAGAATGAAATATTATGGTCTGTACTAGGCTAAAGGGATATTCCGTGTATATGTACAAGGAATATACAAGGGATATCAAACGATATACAAATACTATGCAATATATATCAATCAATAAATATATATATTCGGTTTAATCTGATCCTTTGTAACAGCATGGGTCCGGATGGCAGAATTCAGTATTGTATCTACAAAACCTTCTGTTTACTCATCTTCCCTTTTTTGTACACGTGATCTCTAGGGCTGACCCCTATTAGTCGACTAATCGATCGAAAGGAGCCGTAGTCGACTGCCAACCTCTTAGTTAACCACAGATTTCACAAATTCTTTTATGAAAAGGAGACATCGAGAAGCTTCGTCTCTGACTTTTATCGTCACTTACTTACGTCCTCATATGAGGTCCTTCCCCTAGACTCGGTTTGGAGGAAGGATATCCCAAACTTGGAAGTAGATTTTGATTGGGATGCAGTCTGGGCAAACGTTCGGCTATCATCACGCAACCCGGATCACCAACAGATTAATCTTAATTTTGTTCATAGGACTTACCTGACTCCTAGACTTTTGCACCTAATGGGTCTCAGACAAGACCCTCGATGCTCCTTGTGTTTAAACGGTGCTCTTGGTACATTTATGCATATGTATTGGGAATGCCCTCCTGTTAAGATATTCTGGGAAAAAGTAACCACTCAATTATCAGAATTTATATATCTGACCATACCTACACTGCCTTCTGTATTGTTGTTGAATGATGTTTCTCAGTTATCAACCTCTGTACATGTAAAGAGACTAATTTTGTCCGGTCTTACGGCTGCCAAAAAGTTGATAGCGTCACGCTGGATTCAACCGGATAAAATGTGCCGGAAGGTATGGGTTCTTACCTATCTCGATGTGATTTATCTAGAGATATCTACTGCACGAATTTTAGGTGTTAATGAAGCCAGCATAGCAGTCTGGTTAGCTGTGGTGGAGAAGATAAAGGGAAGCATATAAACTTGTAATTTTCTGATGTTAAATGAAATAGTGGATGTATAGTCCAAGTGGGGGTCCTGAGGGGGGGGTGGAGGGGGAAGGAAAGAGCGAGGAAGAGCGAGCAAGAGCACATGTATTGTATTTATTATTTTTATGTCTTTTAATCTACATTTATTTTTATTTAATTACTGGACTTTGTCATTATTGTTATTATTATTTCTGTCATTGTCCTGTGATTTATCATTGATTATTACTGTTACTGTATTGTTTGTCTAGTTTCATGTTAAAAAAGGGAAAATAAAAAACATTTGTTCAAAAAAATATATATAATAATAATTATTATTATTATTATTATTTTTTATTTGTTACGGAGAAATACGAGACAGGCTGACAGACATGTACACGTACGGTGATGTCGGATATGATATCTCTTAAAGACCATATTAACTAATAAAGCCCATGCTGGAATATGACTGCCTTTTTCCGTTTTGTTCAATTAATACCCAGGGATTAAAGTTCTCCTCAATTGTAATCGCGACGGATTTTCCGTAAATGTTCTACCTGCTGCATATGATTTCTAGAGGCATACAATCTATTTTGATGTAGCCTATATAAACAATAATACGAGAGCATAAAAAAAAATACTGTCTTTTACTGTTAGTCTCAGTGAAGTTTCAACGGAGCGAGGTAATCTATTCTAACCAACAAATTGAAGTAGAAAGCATTTCGTTGTGGCCAATCTTATTTGGAAACATGACACAAAATAATAGTATGTCGCTTTTTATTTGAAACAATATTTAATCGCGTTTGGTGGAGGTGGGTGTTCTGTAACCCCTTTTGTGACTGTGATGCACCGAGTGAATCCACTATCACTTGCTCCTCAATAGGAAACCAACCTAGATTTACCCTGAAGGACTGGTTCTAACCGAACCGTTCGTTATACAAGAATCACAGAGAAATGTCAAAGGTACTCACATTTGCACGAGGGTTTCAGACAGAGATACGGGATGGTTTGAAAGCTCGGCGTTGCTAATAAACATTTTAAATATTTTTTATAAACTGGTCAACACGGCATTATTTCCGGCGTTGGCTGCCTGGTGTGATCACAGCGCATGCGCATCATGCACACAACACCGGGAATAATGCAGTGTTGACCAGTTTATAAAAAATATTTAAAATGTTTATTAGCAACGCCGAGCTTTCAAACCATCCCGTATCTCTGTCCGAAACCCTCCTGCAACTGTGAGTACCTTTGAAACGTCTCTGTGATTCTTGTATAACGAACGGTTCGGTCAGAACCAGTCATTCAGGGTAAATCTAG
The DNA here is from genome assembly GCF_963971535.1 of Notolepis coatsorum. Taxonomy (NCBI): domain Eukaryota; kingdom Metazoa; phylum Chordata; class Actinopteri; order Aulopiformes; family Paralepididae; genus Notolepis; species Notolepis coatsorum. The sequence continues at coordinate 174,362,092 of NC_140171.1, read as the reverse complement.
GTTGGTTTCCTATTGAGGAGCAAGTGACTGTGGATTCACTCGGTGCATCACAGTCACGAAAGGGGCTAGGTGGTTGATGGTGGTTGAGAAGTGAGAGAGAGAACCCTTGTAAGTTCTCTCTATTTATACACTGTGGAGCGCAGTTCTGGAAGGTTCTAGCCTGTTCTAACCGGTTCTACTATATGACATCATACTTAAGCTTAACTTGAATTACACTATGACATGGCGGGAGTTACACTAGGTGTTCTGCGTCTGCCCCCCCTGCCAAACAAGCAAGCCAACCTCTTGTTCGCGCATGAGCCCATTATAATTACACTACTGTCGCTATTTCACAATGAACTATAATGAACTATAATGAATTACGGTTCATACAGAACACGCGCCAGTGTCAGGAGTAATGCACGAAAGCTTATTTCCGCGTTGAAACTAATGCATGAACTGAGGAGCGCATATGCCGTAGTAACGATATTCTACCACTGGGCGTCAGCTACGCATGCTCAGAGCTGTGCGTAGACATAAGCACAAAGTCAAGTTCACGTTCAAATTGATAAATCCCACACTTTGCTTAGAAATGGTTGTACGCACGGGTGTGCGTACGCCACGTTGATAAATGAGGGCAGGAGTACTATCAAAATAATCAACATACCTGTGTTGTATAGACAAGGACCCTACAGTAGAGGTCTGCAAGCCCGAAGGGGCCCGACACCATGGACAGATTAGGGCCGGGCCGATTTATTTATGCATTGATGGGGTTCTGGTAGGGCTCTGGCTCCTTTTATTTGTCTTGCTTCATTGTACACACGCGAGTCATGCGCGCACACACAATCAGGCCGTCGCGTAGTGTTTCCATCAAAGCAACAAGCTAGACCGCAGAGAGCGTGCGTGTCGGAGATGGAGAAGCTGCCTTTGCTAGCTAGACCGCGTGCTATGTGTTGAGTAAACCCGCAAGCAGCAGCTGTAGCAAGCGATATTTCAGCAGCGCAGGAAGAACGCTGGAGGAGAGGAGAACAGCTGAAGCCATCAACGGTGGAGGCCATTCTTTTCATTGTGCATTTTTTGTCGTAATGTAGCATTTGTGTGTGTGTAACGTAGGTAGCGTGTGTGTGTGCGTGTGTGTGTGTGTGTGTGTGCGTGCAATGTCTGTCATCACATCGTAATATTGGCATCTGGCTTAAGTCGGGCTAGGGCAGAATAATTGCTTAACTTTTCGGGCTAGGGTAGGGCCGGGCCTGAATTCTACAGGCTTGGGCCGGGCTGGGGCAGACATGTCAGGCCCCTGCAGACGTCTACCCTACAGCCTTAACACTTTCAGTGCCAACGACGAGATATCTCGTTAGTTCATGCCAACCGTTGAGTGCCAGCCGACTAGAGATCTCGTTTTTAATAGTTTTTTTTTTATTAGCGATTTCTATTCATATTTCATCAATCTAGCCTCCCGTTTACCACTGGAACTCTCTCCGAGCTCCATTGGGAAAATACCGCCCCCTATCGTCTCTCCGTGTGGTACTGCACCCCTTTGGATTGGATTGAATGAAACGCATGAAGAAAAAGAAATCCTGCTTCCACATTTTACTTCTCAGGCATGTAACTCGAGCCGATCGGATTCATTGTGGACCATCAGAACAGCGTGGAATCGGTGTTTCGACCACCCAGTGTTGGATCAATAAACGCGATCGATATTTGCAAGCGCTCAGGGGCTCGGGAGGTAGAACGGTCATCTAGTAATCAGAAGGTTCCTGGTTCAATTCTATTTCTGTCTCCACAGTATAGACAGGGACCATCATTTTGACCGTCATTAGACAAAAAGATTAGCAGCAATATAATACATTTTAACGTGTGAGAAATGCAGCAAATCAAGTCACTTTGCTTTGATTTCTGGCACGTTAGACATGTTTCTTGGTAGCAGATAGGAATTTGAGAGGGTAGATCTGGGGCAGAGGCAGACAGCAAAATAAAGTGCACCAAATCTCTAACTAAGTACTCACAGTAGCATGGTAAAGTATTTGGCCACTTTCTGATTTCCTCTGTAATTACATCCTCCTTCCTATTGACCCAATTTGTCTAGTGTGTTCATTAGACAGGTGAAATCCTCTTTCAGTGCCTCTGTGCCCGTTTTCTTAGGCAGTTAGCTTCGTTGGTATGCGCGCCATTAGCATTAGCCACGCTTATAGGCCTCTTTGCTTTTGGAAAGAGTGACACATTTCTTTTTATATATTTTGTGCATTCGACTAAGAGGTTGGCAGTCGACTACGGCTCCTTTCGATTGATTAGTCGACTATTCGACTTGTCGTGGTCAGCCCTAGTAATTTGTAATCAGATTTGTTATTTGACTTGCCACAAATCTCACACACTTATTGTCTGGTGATTAATTCCGTATTTACAGGTGAAAACTGACCTGAGGAACAGGCTGCAGGGAGACAATCTGGCCGCTTGTATGCGTCTCAGCATCAATGGACCCCCTACCAGTGAATTCCCCACCAAAGAGCCCTGGAGCTTTTCTTTCAAAAGCCCAGGAAAATGAAATGCTCTAAGGCAGAATGTAGCCTATGCCACTGAGACTTCTTAGGTGTAAAGTGCTGTTGTAGTGTTATGATTTGTGTATGTTAGACAGTTAGTATGTTCTATGTATCTATGTTTTCTATTTATATTATCTAGTATTAACTCATCTATGATCAATACAAATAGTGTACATTTTCTTAAGTGTTGAGGCATGTCATTAATCTTGACATTTACCCGGATTACAACTACACAGCAAAAAAAATGAATCTTATCAAGTGAAAATATCTTGTATTTGGTACAATAAGTCCAATATTGAGTAGAATTATCTTGAATTATCTTATCCCACTGGCATATAATTTAGCTTTCTTTCTGATTTTTGTCAATGTAATCTTGTTTTAAGAAAAAAAGATTAAATTTTTTTTAAAACAAGATTAAATTGACCAAAATCATAGAGGAAAAAAAGCTAAATTATCTGCCAGTGGAATAAGATAATTCAAGATAATTCTACTAAATATTAGACTTATTGTACCAAATACAAGATATTTTCACTTGTTAAGATTTCATTTTTTGCAGTGTACAAATATGCAGCTACCTGGGCCTCCAGAGCACTCCTAGTGTCAGTGGACACACCAAAAACATCAATTCAGACGCACATGACTCCATGAACATGAATAACCTATCTCGAACAATTCTATGGTAGTTTTAAGTTATTTCTCTGGCAGCGTGCACTAATATGGATTCCGGCAGCATGTGCGCGCAGCACAGCACCGCTGTTGAATTTTCTTTCAGGGGAAACACTGAATCCACACCATCCACAAGGGTAAATTCATAAACTCACACATCTAGAGACCTAAGAATATTGTATCTATGTTGCAGAGTCTTCAATCTCTGGACCAAAAGATTTCCCTATGGATTTATTCCCAACTTTGACCAGGGACCGGCCATATACAGGAGGGTCTACCGGCTAGTGCAAGACAGTCAAAGCTATTCCCTTTATAAAGAGTAATGGAACACATTTATTATTTTATTTTCCATCTTATCAGACTCTTCAAGAATGTATGTTAAAATACATCACTTTATTATGGTAAAGGAAAATCACAGATTGGGGCTTTATGGAAAGAATGAGAGGAGGGAAAGCTATGGACACATAGACAGAGACAGACAACTGTGCTGCAACAGAGGAAAGACAACAAGAGAAAATAAAGACAATAAAAAAAGTAACATACTGATATCCTGATGGTCTGTGGGCTCCTCCTTCAGCCCAGTGGAAATATCCATGGTTGGGTCTAGTGTGTCCTGAGCCTCTTCTTTCTTAATCATCAGTAGGTCGCTGGGTGGATCTGGAGCAGAGGGAGACAGCAACTAAGTACTTACAGTAGCATGGAAAAGTATTTGGCCACTTTCTGATTTCCTCTGTAATTACATCCTCCTTCCTATTGACCCAAGATGGTGGCGCATGCACAACGCGAAGGGAAACAGCAAGCGCTCAGGGGCTCGGGAGGTAGAACGGTCATCTGGTAATCAGACGGTTCCTGGTTCGATTCTATTTCTGTCTCCACAGTATAGACAGGGACCATACATATTTTTTTTATCTACTTTTTCTCCCATTTTCTATTTTTCTCCCATCCCAATTTCGTATCGTCCAATTCTACCCTCCCCTGTCTCGAACGTTGTTAGGCCATGCCTCCCACAAGCCGGCTGCAATGTGGACTAAGCCTTACATCACGTGTCCCCTCCGGTACTCGAGGAAGCAGCAGTCGCATCTTTTCACCTGCACAGCGCGATCTCTCAGCGTCGGGGTCTGCGTTTGGAGGGCACGCCGCCCCCGTCGCTTCCTGATTCTGCTGCGCAGGCGCCCCAACCGACCTGTAGGAGTCGCTGTCCACAACGTCCGATCCCCACCCATCAGCTTCCCACCCCTAATACTGCCAATTGTATTAGTATGAACGACCAGCCAAGCTGATAGCAATGCGGAGAGCTGGGCTCGAACCCAGCGTATCCTGCATTGGTGGTGAGCGCCTTGCCCACTGCACCACCTAGCCGCCATTAGGGACCATAATTTTGACCGTCATTAGACAAAAAGATTAGCAGCAATATAATACATTTTAACGTGTGAGAAATGCAGCAAATCAAGTCACTTTGCTTTGATTTCTGGCACGCAGTGTTAATTTTGGCAGCTATTTTAGTTTTAGTTTTAGTGTCAAGTGCTCCTTTTTCGTTTTCATCATATTTAGTCATCTTCATTTATTTTTTGTTTAGTCAGTTTTAGTCCAACTAAATGTCTGAGCATTTTTGTCTCGTCAGGTTGTCTTAATTTTGTCTTTTTTGTTTTAGTCTAGATTTAGTCGACAAAAACGGATGACATTTTTGTCTATTTTTAGTTCATGGAAAAAAACTTGTCAGAAATAGTCAACATGGAACATATTCTGATTGCGTATTTATTTTTTAACCTAGGGGAATCTGAGTCGGCGGCACAAGTGATACACAGGAAGGGTGCGCTGTCGATCTGTGAATGGAGAAATAACTTAATAAGACACATTATCTCTTCTTGCCTTGCTTTCACTACCACACTACTGGACTGAGGACGATAACTGACTACAAAGTCAGCGCCCCCTCAATGGGGAGTGATGACGCCTCTCTCGCGGACAAACTCAACTCCTTCTACGCGCGGTTTGGGGCAAACAGTGGCGCCGCTAGCTCACCGGCTAGTGACGTCACTGGCGCGCCGGCTGTTGTGGAGGGTGCGGGGACGCCCTCTCATTGACGGAACACAGTGTGAGAAGAGCATTTATGCAGGTGAACACCAGAAAGGCTGCTGGTCCAGATGGAATAACAGGACGCATACTTAAGTCCTGTGCTAACCAGCTAGCCCCTGTGTTCACCACCATATTTAATCGATCCCTGGCGGAGTCAGTGGTCCCCGCCTGCTTCAAGATGTCTACCATTATCCCGGTACCAAAGAAACCCTCCCCAACAGGTCTCAATGACTACAGACCGGTGGCACTCACCTCTGTGGCCATGAAATGTTTTGAGAGGCTGGTCAAGGATCACATTTGTGCCTCCCTCCCCAGTGATATGGACCCTATGCAATTTGCATACAGGCCAAACAGGTCCACTGATGACGCGTTCTCCCAAGTACTGCACAGCACCCTCTCTCACCTAGACCGCCAGAAGGGGGGCTATGTGAGACTGTTGTTCATTGACTACAGCTCAGCGTTCAACACCATAGTCCCCACCAGACTGGTGGACAAACTGATCGAGCTGGGTCTGAGCTCCGCTCTGAGCTCCGCTCTGAGCGCCTGGATACTGGACTTTCTGAGTGAAAGGCGCTGATCGTGGATTTTAGGAGGAGACAGCAGGAGACACACACACCACTGAGGATAAACGGGGCTACCATGGACAGGGTGAGCAGCTTCAAGTACCTGGGGGTCCACATCTCAGAGGATCTGACATGGACAACACACATAGACTCAGTCGTAAAAAAGGGGAAGCAGCGCCTCTACCACCTGAGACAGTTAAGGTAGAGAGCATCTTGACTGGAAACATCACTGCCTGGTATGGAAACAGCACGGCACAGGACAAGAAGGCCCTAAAGAGAGTGGTGCGCTCAGCCGAGCGTACCACGGGTATTGCACTACCACCCCTGCAGGTCCTATACAACAAGAGGTGCAAATCCAGAGCCTGCAGAATAATGAAAGAGTCAAAGACCCTCACCACCCCAACAACAGCCTGTTCATGCTGCTGCGGTCAGGCAAACGCCTGCGAATACCAGCAACTAGGACAGAGAGACTTCGGCTCAGCTTCTTCCCCCAGGCCATCAGAGCCTTGAACACTGAACTCTCCACACACAAGCACACATGAGCACACACACAACACACACACTGTACACGCTCACACACTAGCAGCCACTTTAACATGAGCACACACACACTCATGCTGCACACGCTCACACTTATGCTTCACTTTACAAAAGGAAAGGTCACTTTAAGAATAGTATAGTATAACTTGAGATTGTAAAATATAACATTGTATAGCAGTGTACATAAAGACCCAGTGCCTCATCCGTAGCTAACAGTGTTTGCACTACCACAGGACCTAGCATGTCCTACCTTGCTCTGTAAATAACTCATGTACATATACCGATATGCCCTACTTTGATTACTTGTTTTATTGCACAATGTCGTTCTATTGGATTCTTATTATATATTACTACTGTATTATGCACATCGTTGCGGGCAAGACCCCCCGCATTTCATTGTATACTTGTATGCCGTGACAAATAAAACTCTTGACTTGACTTGACTACAGACCGTTAACCCCTTTCACCCCCTATTCATAATTCATGCGAGTACTCAATCTGGGAAAACATTACTCGTGCCCATCCGTGCCGGGTATTTCTGTCTCTGTGATGCTCAGATCGAGTTGGGCATGGATCAGAGGAAGCTGACCGGCTGGCTGGACGCCATGACGGAGACCATGGTGTCGGTGGAGATCCCACGCTTCCGTGTGGAAGACGGCTTCAGTTAGAGTTAGAGGTGGTCTAGGTCTGGTTAGGGGTTAGAGTTAGAGGTGGTCTAGGTCTGGTTATACTGATCCGATACCAGTGCATACATTAAAAAGAAAACAATAATAATAATATATAAAAAAAAGAATCTTTTCTTTTTTACAGCTACTGTTTTATATATACTGTTTTTTAGTTTTAACTAGAAAGTAATGGTATTTATTCAACAACAGGTGATTGTATAGATTAGTATTAGTATCATCAATTGACAACTATGCTCAATGAGTTCACCCACGGAAAGGTTGTTGGCACATTGGTTCCGCACGGACGTTACACGTTGTTACACTTCCTATCCAGGCTGCTCCCGTTCAGTTAGCTAGTAGTAACGTCTATGTTGTGATTATTATTATTTATTTTTTTAATCCTCTTTTTTTCTCCGCCTGATTTTTTTCTGTGCTTTCCCCCCCAATTTAGTAGTTATGCCAACCCCCCCCCCTGCCCTAACTGGTCGTTGTGCGCATGTTCCCCCTACTGGTCGGTACAAGGGAACCCTGAAGTCTAGCGCATGCTTTCTCCGACACATGCGGAGACAGCCAGTGGCTCTCTTTTCACGTAGCAGCGAGGACTCTCATTGGTGAAGTGTAACGCGTGGGAGGTGACGCTGCCTTCACCACTTCCTGCCTTTCGCTGAGCAGGCGCCCAGACCTGACCTGTAGGTGTTGCTGTCCACAACGCCAGATTACCACCCACGGCTTCCCTCCCCCTAACCCAGCCAAACGAGTTAGTATGACGATCGGCCCAAGCCCCAGGCAATGCTGACTCCGGGAGTCGAGACCGCAGCCTCTTGCATTGGTGACGAGAGCATTCTCCGCTACGCCACCCGACCGGCCCTCTATGTTGTGATTTTTAATGCAAAATAAATATTCAACATTCTCTAAAAGCTAAACATTGTCACCGGTATGGCTGTCCGCATTATGTCATTAATTGCGTGCATGTGTGTGAGAGGTCTATCAGTTAGCCACGTTAGCGTGAGCTAGGTTAGCCACTAGTTAACGCGAGCTAGATGGAAAGACAAACAATGTAACGTTACTGGTGAAAAAGTGATTTACCTTGGAATACTCCTTTGCCAACTTGCTGTACTTTGCTTGCAGGTCTGCAGCTGGATTATGAATAGTCCCAACTTTAGCCAAGGTAACGTTAAGCTAAAACTAGCTTTTCAGATAGCTCTTCAGCTAATTCTAATAACAGAGCTCCCCGTCAGCCGTCACACTGCTCTGTCGGGACGATGGCATTTAAGAAAAGTTATAATTATTTTGTCTTGTCTTGTTTTAGTCAACAATATCAACATACATACATACAAATTTCATCCTGGTTTTTGTAAATTACATTTTTGTGTCCTCAGTTGTGGTCAACGTTATTTAATTAACTATTTAGTCACATTAGCGTCACATGGTCTTCAATAACGTGATGTCACGTCTCGTTGTTGTCATGAACACTGCTGGCACGTTAGACATGTTTCTTGGTAGCAGATAGGAATTTGAGAGGGTAGATCTGGGGCAGAGGCAGACAGCAAAATAAAGTGCACCAAATAGTTAGGCTACATGTGAACAGAGTTTGATGAAATGAAAGAATGAGAGACAAAGCTATGGAGACAAAGACATACAAATATGATAGAGCAGAGGAAGGAGAAGACAGACTCAAGATAAGAGATAGAAAGGTAACATACTGATATCCTGGTGGTCTGTGGGCTCCTCCTTCATCTCAAAGGAAGTAACCTTGGGTGGGTCTAGCGTGTCCTGAGCCTCTTCTTTCTTAATCATCAGTTGAAGCAGGGTGTCTACAGGTATTAGTAAATTCAGATTAAGACAGTTTAATGCCATGGTTTAATTACATTTACATTTTCTTTTATATATATAAAGAAAAGAAAACTTGCGGTCATAAGCAGTAGCCTATCAGTTAAATTTTTTAAGCTGATGATTTGTTACATTCCTACAGTATAAAATATATATATATATATATATATATATATATATATATATATATTATCATTCTTAAAAAAATTGCATATAGGTGCTTTCACTCAACGTGCGAGAGTGATTTTAATTTTAAATGTATATAAAACAATTCAGTTTAGGGGGCCCCCTGGTGGATTCAGGGGCCCTATGAAACCGCATAGTCCGCATATGGCAAGAAACGGCCCTGTGACTTAACTCATTAGTTTGTTAAATTGTTAATTGTAGCTCAGCAAATGGCCGACTTGTTTGCGTGATCTGGCTGGATTATCAAAACTTTGAAACCCAAGAAATACGGGCTGGTTAGTTTATGTTGAGAATGTTAAACTCTAATATTAATGCAATGTTGTCAGTGCTTTTTGCTGTGGCACAAACAACATTATGCCAATTACATTGGTTGTTTATGTTTATAAGATTGCTTCATAATAATTTACAGAACTTTTAATATTTTATTCATGTTTATTTATACATTATTGATTCATGTCCCCTTTGCCTAGGTAATTGTAGTTCATACCCTTCAATCCCTGTCTGTCAAATGCAAGGAAGCTTCCTATATAGGTAGCATTTCTAGGTAGGAAGTTTAAATGTTTAAGTTTTAGGCTGTCAAACGGGTAGCATGCAGTAGGATTCAATGTTGTTCAACCAAAGTATTGGCTTCTGCTGTGTCAATACAAACTGAATTCTCTACACAGAAAGAGCTGCTTTTAAACACAAAGACTTGCCTCTGACTGGTGATAGCTCAATTAGCAGAGACACGCCCACAGTGTCACTGAGTGAAACTAAATTTTAGATTTAAGATTTACAACAACAAATAGATTTGTTGTTATAGACAAAGGTGCACTTACTTTCAGCCACTGTTACTGAGGTCAGTGTAGCTTCCCTTCTGCTGTGCCAATACAATGGGCTAGAATAGGCTACCATTAGCAATAGCATCTATAGGCTACCATTAGCATAGCATAGTATACCAGCTACTAGCTGCTAAACCCGACCTCATAATACCACAGGCCAGAAAATAAATCGGGCGTGAAGACATTACTTTATTGGCTTTGTTATGACACTACCTTACACAAGTTGCAATATTCATGCAATAATAGACAGAATATATGTTGTGTATAGTAGGGCTGGGCGATATATCGAGTATACTCGATGTATCGCGGCTTGTTCTACATGAGATGTAGTAAATTACTATATCGTGAACATCGAGTATATGTTGTCATGTTGCGGCTGAGATGAGACTTGCTTTAGCGCAGAGCTGTCCTCTCATTTCATTATAGACAGACCAGCGCGGACCTTTAACACTTTGAGTGCCAACGACGAGATTTCTCATTAGTTCATGCCAACCGTTGAGCGCCAGAGAGACGAGAGATCTAGTTTTTGATCGTTTTTTTATTTTATTTATTAGCGATTTCCATTCATATTTCATCAATCTAGCCTCACGTTACCACTGGAACTCTCTCTGAGCTCCATTGGGAAAATACCGCCCCCTATCATCTCTCCGGATGGTACTGCACCCCTTTGGATTGGATTGAATTAAAGGCACGGAGAAAAAAAAGTCATACTTCCACATTTTACTTGTCAGACAAGTAACCCGAGACGATCGAAGTCATTGCCGACCACCAGACCAGCGGATAATTCCAGTACCTAGCGTTGGATCAATAAACGCGATTGATATTTGGAATGGCGATCAGGAATTAGAATAATCTTTTTGGAGAACATCTGATCTGAGGTAAGGAATCTATTTGACCAGTCTTGGGATAATCAGAGCTTTTTTCACAGATATATCAACGTGGGCCCTATGTGCGTGTGTGTGTGTGCTGATCAGGAAATGGATAATCGATTTTTCAGCCCGCTTCTATAGCGTGCATAAGTACACATATGCTATCGATAATCTAGCGTTTATTTGAAACTGATTCATAAATAGGCAGAAAAATTACAATGTTTTTTGTGTATTCCAGTATATTCCAGTAAAGGGCGATTATCACAGAATCTTCAGACATTTTCTGGAAATTTCATAAAACAAGCGTTTTTCAAAATAGTATCAAACGGAAAATAACCGATTAAAAAACAATCCGTTTCGACAATGTTGACTGCAAACAAGTCATTGATAAGCGACGGCCATATTATACACATAGCCATAATTTAAGATATAGTTTATGCGTTCGCAAATATGAGAGCTCTGTCATTGAAGTGGGTGGTGGCACGCAACAGGGTTCTGTAATAGGTGACAGAATAAAAAATGTCATATTCATTTTTAAGAATTCACATAAGTAAATTCTTAACCTCACATCTAGAGACTTAAAAAGATGTCTAAGAAAAAGAAACATAGGAAGATGACAAGAAAAATAAAAGTAACATACTGGTCTCCTGGTGGTCTGTGAGCTCCTCCTTCAGCCCAGTGGACATATCCGTGGGTGGGTCTAGCGTGTCCTGAACCTCCTCTATTTTAATCATCAGTAGGTTACTGGGTGGATCTGGAACAGAGGGAGACAGAAAAGGTATTTACAGTGGCATGAAAAAGTATTTACAGTGGCATGAAAAAGTATTATTCCGATTAAGCGGATTTCTTCTGCCTACTGGCTTAAAACTGGAGTCCAATGTCTTCAGCAGAGGACTCAAGGTATGGCTGAAATCAAAGCAGCAGTGCTCACATATGTAGACGCGGACTGGTTTTGTTATTTTGATCATGGACTCTTGCTCTGGTAACTATTTGTTCCGATTTGTGATTTTAATTCTGTATTTTACTGTTAATTTTATTCTATCTTTTAGAAAAGCCTCAATGGACTAGTGTTGAAAACTAGCACTCGTGCTATAAACACACAAAACAACACATCTGGTCTGTCCACTGTGACTGGTCCAATGTAGCTGTGGTGTCCATAAAAAAAACGTATTTTTTTTTAATCTTTATACAAAATCTAATACAGGATGTAATTGAGTCCTGAGCCTCTTCTTTCATGATTGATAGGAAGTTGGAGGTAGATCTGGGGCAGAGGGAGACAGCAACTAAGGAAATACTCCAGTATTTACAGCAGTGTTTCAGCAGCTGCGCCGCTGCTGAATTAGGACCGCCGCTGCTATGAACTACTAGACTATAAAAAAAAGATATATATATTATATATATATATTTTTTTATCATTTCATTTGGGCTGTGGGGGTGCTTAATGTAAAAGACTGACCTGAGGAAAAGGCTGCAGGGAGACCATCTGGCCGCTTGTATGCGTCTCAGCATCAATGGGCCCCCTACCAGTGAATTCCCCACCAAAGAGCCCTGGGGCCTCATTTATCAACAGTTCTTAGAAAGTCTTCTATCTTTGTTCTTAAGCACATAATTTAGAATGTGTGTACGCACAAAAAAAACGGGATTTATCACACGTGCGTACACAGGTCGTACGCACACCTGTCTTGATAAATATCACTTTGATCCTACGCTGCAGCTCGTGCACGGTTTTACGTATTTGCATATAGCACCGCCCGTAATTAACCATATACGGTAATGGAACACCCCCATGAAATGTGGAAAAGTGGACTAAGCCGAGGGAAGCGTGTTATGGAGAAATACGCAGGTTGACAGACATGTACACGTACGGTGATGTCGGATATGATATCTATTAACTTAAAGACCATATTAACTAATAAAGACGTGCTGGAATATGACTGCCTTTTTCCGTTTTGTTCGATTAATACCCAGGGATTAAAGTTCTCCTCAATTTTATTCCAAATCGCAACGGATTTTCCGTCAATTTTCTACCTGCTACATATGATTTGTAGATGCATACAATCTATTTTGTTGTCGGTATTAGGTAGCCTATATGAATTACATATAATAGCAGCCCTGACATTATGCAAGAGTAACTTGCGCATATATAATAACACATGGCGCACAGCCCTGCGAACCCTGCACAATAAACTAACTTGATCATTAATCTAGCTGTATCTTTACGCTTATGAAAACATTAAATAATATGTATAGTAGGCCGTCGCTTTGCATTAATAGCCTATATTCGGACCAGTATAGCTTATATCATATCATATTCCTATATGTCTCCCAGGAATCGTGCGGTTCTGGGGAATAAAGGTTGGGAAGACCCTGCTATAGCCCACATATCCTTTATAATGTTATAGGCTATTTCATTTACAGTTTACTCTATAGTATCAGCCTACCCAGCATGTAATACGTTCTTTGTTAGAACTCAACTCGTTATTATTTTGCGCATAGATTGCAGAAATATGGGAACGTTTTGATTTATATTTAAAAGGCTTTGACATTGTAAAACGAAATAAGTGGAATTCTGTAAGCAGAATACAAGTCATATCACCCACACGATCAGGGGAGGAAACTAACTTTTTGGCTTACCAGCCAACTGACGAGTAGATGATTTTTTTTACCAGCCAAACTGATTTTTTTACCAGCCAAAGATAAATCGCTAATTGTGATAATTACTTCTTTGTATGTCTTCGTCTAAATTGATTTTCAATCATAGTAATAATAATCACACCGTGTCTCTACTCTTTAAAATATTTATTAGCATAAAACATTAATAAGTGTCTCTACTCTCCACAATATTAGCATACAACATGTATTAATCACACTGTCTCTACTCTTCAAAATATTAGGATATCACATATTAACATGAAAGAGGGAACTATTCTGGACTGGGTTGGGCTGAACTGGGCCGTGAAAGATGCTGGGCTGGACTGGGTTGGGCTGAACTAGGCAGTGAAAGATGCTGGGCTGGACTGGGTTGGGCTGAACTGGGCTGTGAAAGATGCTGGGCTGGACTGGGTTGGGCTGAACTGGGCTGTGAAAGATGCTGGGCTGGACTGGGTTGGGCTGAACTAGGCAGTGAAAGATGCTGGGCTGGGTTGGGCTGAACTAGGCAGTGAAAGATGCTGGGCTGGACTGGGCTGAACTAGGCAGTGAAAGATGCTGGGCTGGACTGGGCTGGGTTGGGCTGGTCTAGGTTGGGTTGGACTGGGTTGGGCTGGTCTAGGTTGGACTGGGTTGGGCTGGTCTAGGTTGGACTGGGTTGGGTTGGTCTAGGTTGGACTGGGTTGGGTTGGACTGGGTTGGGACCGTTGGACTGGTTTGGGCTGGTCTAGGTTGGACTGGGCAGTGAAAGAACCAAGCATTTCACTGTAATGTAATAGCTAAATAAAACAACTTGAACTTGACTTGTTACATTTGCACTCTGGTTGGATACCAAACGTATTCTGGTTGTACTGTACTTGTGCTGTATGATGACAATACATTGGAACCGAATCTCATGACAAGTTGACAACGCTAGGGGTTCAGCAGGTGTATTCTGAATGCCAAGTGTATGACAACATCACCGTTGTGAAGGGCATATGGGCGAGTGGTGATATGGGGGGAAACCCGGTAATAATAAAATGTCACTCGGCTGCATTTAAGCAAAGCCGCTCAGTATAGTCCACTATGTTGAATGCGCGTTATGGTAGCTTGATGCTAGGTAGCTAGCCGGCTAATGCTGGTTAGCCTCACGTCCACTTGTCATTCTCATCCGACGCGAAGGAGAACGTCGTGTGCTGTTGTTCGTCCCCATGTCAGACCGCACTGATATCCGAAAGAGACGACTCTACATGCAATTATTTTCATCCACAATGTGTTTTTGTCTAAGTGTGTCTACGTTGTCAAGCCGGTGACAGGAGTTTGTAGGTCTGCGCGCAGTGGTCTGTCCACTTCCCCTAGATGCGCGACATCTTCTAGAAAACGAGTGTTCATTGGAGGAGCTTAGAGCGCATCTGTACAACGATGATGTTCATTGGTTATGGTCGGATTATTATGATGCACAAATGGGAGGAATCAAGGGGGGAGTCAGATTTCGGCTTGTGCCAGTGAGCAAATCAGCAGATTGCAGAATGATTTTTTTGTTTTGTTTTGTAATTACTAGTACTCGCCAGACTGGCGAGTGCTCTTCATGAATCACTCGCCAAACGTAAAAAATACTCGCATTTGGCGAGTAAAGTGGCCTAATTTCCTCCCCTGCACACGATATACTGTATCCAGAGCATGTATGCATTTCATTCATTTAAGTAGAGCCATATGAAATCCGCAATCATGGAATCGCGGACGGAATCGTGAATTGAGCAATAAAAATGGAATCAACTGTAAATAAAAATAAAATAAAAAAAGATTATAATATTTTTTTTTTAATGTTGTGGGACTTGTACAGCACTTTGTCAGTGCTGTAAAGTTTAAACCTTTTTAAATCTTAGACAAACAAAACACTTTGCTTTCATGAAATATTGTAAGCCGTCATTTGAGGCTTTATAAAAGCAGCACAATGAACACAAATCTGTCAGTGCCGAGTCCGACCTCATCTTAAATAACAAACAGCATTGCTTGTTGTAATTAACAAAGAGAGGCAGAGTTGATTTTGCAAAAAAATATATATATATCATTTATATTTTTATATTTTTTAATAATCAAATTTTATTTTCATATTCGAATCCCATGCCCATCGAACGAAACTTCGAAGCTTCGAAGTATTTAAGACAGCCCTATTAAATGGACTGTTATATCTTATTAAATTGTGGACATTTATTCATTCCCACTTATTAGACACTATTTCTGATGGTAAAATGAGCATACAAAGCAAAATACAGAATTCTGAAATATTAAAACGGAAAAAACGGAATTTGGAAAAAGATTTAATGGAATTTGGACAGAAATAAAACGGATTTCATATGGCTCTAATTTAAGACACATTTATTGCAAGGGTTTTGTAATACACATACACTCAACAAATAACCTCTGTTCTCGTTGCAATGCGTTTTTTATTCTTTCTTATACAGTAGGAAGGGGGAAGAACTATATCGTGGGTGTTCATATGACTTGTATTCTGCTTACAGCTTCGAAATTCCACTTGTTATGGCAAAGCCTTTAAAATATAATCAAAACATTCCCGTGTTTCTGCGGTCTGTGCGCAAAATAATAACGAGTTGAGTTACGCGGAGCGCAGTCAGTCAGTACACCCTGTATATTCCGATAACGCTATTATAAACCATGCTGCATTCATTCGGAGAGAAAGACCTATTATTCCAAATGCTATTTATAGGGTTTTGACCATAATTACACTACTGTTGCTATTTTACAATGAACTATAATGAATTACGGTTCATACAGAACACGCCAGTGTTGAAACTAATGCACAAAGCTTATTTCCGCGTTGTAGTCTTCATATTCTACCGGTACGCATGCTCCGAGTTGTGCGTATATATACGCACAAAGTCAAGCACAATTTCAAATTGATAAGTCCCACACTTTGCTTAGAAATGATCATACGCAGGGGTTACGCACATATCTGTGCGTACGCAACGTTGATAAATGAGGGCCCTGGAGCTTTTCTTTCAAAAGCCCAGGAAAATGAAATGCTCTAAGGCAGAATGTAGCCTATGCCACTGAGACTTCTTAGGTGTAACATGCTGTTGTAGTGTTATGATTTGTGTATGTTAGACAGTTAGTATGTTAGTATTTATATTATCTATTAAATCATCTATATCTATGTTCAATACAACTAGTGTTGAGGCATGTCATTAATCTTGACATTTACTTTGATTACAACTACACTGCAAAAAAAATTATCTTATCAAGTGAACATATCTTGTATTTGGTACAATAAGTCTATATTGAGTAGAATGATCTTATCCCACTGGCAGATAATTTAGCTTTTTTTTTTTAAGAAAACAAGATTAAAGTGACCAAAATCAAGAAGAAAATAAGCAAAATGATCTGTGGAATAAGATAATTCAAGATAATTCTACTCAATATTGGACTTATTGTACCAAATACAAGATCTTTTCACTTGATAAGATTTATTTTTTTGCAGTGTACAAATATGTATATGCAGCTACCTGGGCCTCCAGAGCACACCAAACAGACACACCAAAAACATCCTAGCAAATTCACACGCACATGACTCCATGAACATGAACATCAATAACCTCGAACAAATCTAAGGTAGTTTTAAGTTATTTCTCTGGCAGCGTGCGCTAATATGGATTCCGGCGGCACGTGCGCACGCACAAATATGGATTCCAGCAGAGTGCGCGCAGCACAGCACCGCTGTTGAATATTTTTTCAGGGAAACACTGTACAGTATTATTTTACAAATTATTACATTTATATACTGAACTTTATTTAAAATCAAACATACTTCCTTTTCCTCCATTACATTTATTTAAGTTAAACAAGACCACTGACCCCTTTAGCTAAGGCTTAATACATCACAGTTGGGATCCCTTCTAGTGTTGTCACGATACTGGAATTTTGACTTCGATACGATACCTTGAAAAGTATAGATACTTCGATATTATTTCGATATCAAACTTTTTTTTTTTTTTTTTTTTTTTTTTTTTTTAAACAAATTTAGCTTCAAATTTAGCTTCTCTCTGGTACTATAAGGGAAGATAAATATAACAATTTTAAAACCCTTTGTTTATCTTTAGATCACACATTTAAAAATAACTGTTCATCTCACTTCAATCATTTTTATTGCAAATGCAGAACATGGTATTTTCTCAAGCAGACAGATGTAAACACTGTAATCTGTGTTGCATGTACCTGACAAACTGAACTGTTTATATTACAGTTAGTAACAGTTTCGATTTTTATTTAAAGATAACGAGAGAGAGAGAGAGAGAGAGAGAGAGAGAGAGAGAGAGAGAGAGAGAGAGAGAGAGAGAGAGAGAGAGAGAGAGAGAGAGAGAGGAGAGGGGGAGAGGGCTATGCTCGGAGCATTTTAGTAACGTTACATTTTCAACAAGATTGCTGCTATTTAAACACTTGATGGAAACGGGGTAACGTTAACCTTATGTCGATTGTAGTATTGTATGACCTCGACATAACGTTTAAACGTTAACGTTACTCCGTTTCCATGCAGTAGTTATAAAAGTGGCCAGCTAAGCTAACGGAGCTAACGGCTAGCAGTAGAGAGAGAGAGGCTATGCTCGGAGCATTTTAGTAACGTTACATTTTCAACAAGATTGCTGCTATTTAAACACTTGATGGAAACGGGGTAACGTTAACCTTATGTCGACTGTAGTATTGTATGACCTCGACATAACGTTTAAACGTTAACGTTACTCCGTTTCCATGCAGTAGTTATAAAAGTAGCCAGCTAAGCTAACGGAGCTAGCAGTAGCTAACGTTAGCTGGTAGCTGTAACGTTACAACGAATCAGCTGTTGATATTATGCGCCATCAGTAGACAACGTATCATGTATTAAACTAGAGTTAATGGTTTAATGCTTCAGTCACAGTGACGTTGAAAGAGCAGCTGTCACGAACCTCTTTCATTTCTTTATGGAGATCGGCGCTGGCACTGCTCTAACACCGCTTGCAAATAGCATTGGGGCATTTGTAGCTTGTCCTTCGTTGTTTACTTGAAACCCGAAGTACCTCCAAACAGCACTTCTGCTGTTTTCTTTATCCACAAGCACAAGTTGCAGAGGCTCTGCATTTACCATCTTCAGCTAAAATGTTTGTTTACTAACTGAAGAAGACAGCTCTCTGTGACTCTGTGAGGGGGAGGGCTGGACTCGGAGGAGCCGGGGGGGCAAGCGCGCTGAGCGCTCTGAACAGCGCGTCAACAACTTGCGGTAGAACACTCGCCAGCTGGTACCGATACTGCAGAAAGTATCGGTACTTCGGGAAATGAGTATCGAAGCCGTTTTAAATATTCAGTATCGATATGTATCGATACTTCGATATTTTTGACAACAC
Organism: Notolepis coatsorum; assembly: GCF_963971535.1. Lineage (NCBI taxonomy): Eukaryota > Metazoa > Chordata > Actinopteri > Aulopiformes > Paralepididae > Notolepis > Notolepis coatsorum. Next base: position 174,343,342 of record NC_140171.1, on the reverse strand, counting down.
TAATCCCTTCTATCAGCTTAGTTCTCCTGGTTGCTATTCAATCCAGCAGGGGAACCAGGACAAAGGTGTTCCATTTATAAAAGAGATACCAGAATAAAGTGCTCCAAATAGTTAGGCTGAATGTGAACAAGAGTTTGATCAAATTAAAGAATGAGAGGAGAGAAAGCAATGGCGACAAAGACAGAGACATACAAACATGCTGGAGCAGAGGAAGGAGAAGACTAAATCAAGATAAGAGAAAGAAACAACATACTGATCTCCTGGTGGTCTGTGGGCTCCTCCTTCATCTCAAAGGAAGTCTCCTTGGGCGGCTCAAGCGCGTCCTGATCTTCTTCTTTAATAATCAGTAGGTCTCTGGGTGGATCTGGGACAGAGGGAAACACAACTCAACATACTAGTCTTTATTTACTTCTGGGTCTGGAGAGTAAACTAAAGTCTCTTCAGTAGGAAGTCTTGTTCTGACTTACAGAGGTCCTGCTGGTCTGATTCCTCCTTCATTCTAGTAGGTGTGATCTTGGACGTCTTCTACTGGAACTGGAGTTTTGCTACAAGGATAAATGCAGATGGTCACAGAGAGCCCATACTGTAGATCCAAGTCTGGAACTGACTGGTCAGCCAGGACATATATAGAGGCTTCTCTCCACCAATCACATCACAGTATGGAGGGGAAAAGAATGAGAACTGTTGGCCAATTAGTTGACAAGCTTTTATTCAAAGCCGATTACATGAATGCAGGACTTAATTTGTGCCAGGACCTGCCAGATTGAGACCGGCACCTATTTGATCGGATCCGGCACATCCTCTGTCATAATCTTCTGTCAATACATTTAGTGGGGGGCGTGGCCAGGTAGCATAGGGTTTTGATTGAATTGATTGAAAACTTTATTAATCCACAAGGAAGCATACTAGGACCTGCATACTAGTTACTGTATCTAATTCATGCAAATGACATGTCGTCAGCTTGTGACTGCAACTTGTTCCTGTTCGCGTACGACTCAGCCCTGCTGGTCTCTGACAAGAACAAGTTACAGGTTGAAAAAAACCCTCAGCTCGGAACTCGGCAGAAACTGGCTCGCTGATAAACTATCATTACACCACCTGGGGAAAACAGAGTCCATTCTCTTCGGTTAAAATAACAAACTCAGCAAGACCGACTGCTTCTCAGTTACAGTGGGTGACAATATTGTCACAAGGAAAGATGAAATTACATACCTGGGTTCCATCCTAGAGGCAAATCTTTCCTGTGACAAAATGGCATCCAATGTAATCAAAAAAGTCAACCAAAGAACTAGATTCTTGTACCAGATCTCCTCTCTGGTAAACAAGAATACCCTGAAGACTCTGGCAGGAGCACTCATTCAAGGGTACTACGACTATGCTTGCACCTCAAAATACTTCCCAAAGGTCAGTGAATACCACGATCACAACACCAGAGGGAGCTCCACAAATCATGTTAAACCCAGATTCGGCTCAAACAAGGGACTAAACACGTTTCGCAATTATGCCACATCAATGTGGAACGCCCTACCTAAAGCTGTAAAGGAATGTGGATCACTACCCACTTTCAAAAACACTCTCAAAAAACACCTAAGGGAGACTGCAACTCGAAACTGGCCCCTGTAAATGTCCGAACACAACCCCCTCCAATGTACAGTAAATTACCAAGTATGGTCTTGTCAATAATCCAATGTACAGTTTTGTTTGTACAGTTTTGTTTGTACAGTTGTACAGTGTCCCCCACCCACCCCTCCTACCCAACCCCCCCCCCCCCCACCCCACCCACCCAACCACCTCCAATGTACAGTCCCCCCCCACCCCCACCTACCCAATCCAATGTACAGTTTCTACGTCAAATGTATATACTCTTATATACTCACAAACAGTACTGTAATTGCAAATCTGGTATGTCATAAATGTATAGATGTAGCAGTACTGTCTATCTGTATGTCATGTATGTCATATATGTTACGATGAATTGAAAATGGGGGACCCTGATGTAAACAAGACGAAAGTCTTTCTCTGGTCTGCATCCCCTTAACAATTGTATGTATTGAGCTGTACTGTACTGTACCCATTCTGCAATCTGTTAAATAAAGTTTTCATTCATTCATTCATTCATTCATGAATTGAAAATGGGGGACCCTGATGTAAACAAGACGAAAGTCTTTCTCTGGTCTGCATCCCCTTAACAATTGTATGTATTGAGCTGTACTGTACCCATTCTGCAATCTGTTAATAAACTTTTCAATCAATCAATCAATGACTTAAGTCAAGCTATGCTGAAAAGTATCCGGCTAACGAGGAACAGGGCCCAGGCTGCTGCAAGTCGTCTACTGTCAGCCATCCTAGAGAACTATGTTGTTCTGTGTCAAAGGTTCCTTTCTGCTGCTGCTGCAAGGAAGGAGCGATAAGAGGAAAACAATGTGAATATAACTGTACTTACGTTTTGATCCAGTACAGTTCTGCCACAGAGACGTTAGCAAGAGACTCGTTTAACGTCTCTGCTCCGACTCACAACAAAGACAACAACACACTTGATCTGCTTCACAATCGGGTTCAACGTCAGTCAAGTTTGCACGGAGGAGTTGACGGTGACCGATAACACATGTGTTGTGTTTAACTGGTCCTTTGATCAGGGTTTTGTAGCAGAGAAGCGAGTTAAAAGCTCCTCAATGTAAACAGTCTGGCTGTAGAAACGTTAGCTGCTGGTTTTACTTTTAACAGCGACGCGCGGCCATCTTAGATCTTTGACGTCCCTCGCTCCGTTCAAGCCGTAAACTGCTCCATTTGGTGGAATTACGACATCTGTGTCGCAAAACAGAGAGGCAATGGAAATCTACCAACCTCCAAGTCCATCTTCTCTATCTCAAAGAGTTGATATCTGAATTGAACTATCTAATTAACAGTGCCAGGGCTACTTCTTTCTCTAACCTTATTTCTGAATTAATAATAGTTATGATTACAGTGTAGGCTAGTTGTAGAAAGCAGTAGATATTCCCCTTCATTATATTTATAATTAGTCTAATTTGCCCTCAATTCTTCTCTCTCCCCTATGGACAATAAACATGGTGTTTGCCCCTTAAATACAGTGTCTGTGTTGTGTTGCCCCAACGCCACAGTATAATATATATATCTGTACATATCCCTTACCTACTCTCGCTAGTTGTAGTTACACAGCTGGCCAGTATGACTTACTGATTAGCACTATTACCCAGTAGTTTCAAGTTCAAGTTTGCTTTTATTTGTCACGTATAAAGTACATGTACATTACAGTGAAATGCTTGGTTCTGTATGAGCCCCAGAGAATTTAGTTGAGTTTATTTTATCTCGAACAATCAACCATATAAAAACACAATAAAATGAATAAACAAAATAAACATTTTATTTAATGAAATCTTCCATTCTATTATATATATATCTGTAGTATTCTGTACATATCCCTTACCTACTCTCGCTAGTTGTAGTTACACAGCTGGCCAGTATGACTTACTGATTAGCACTATTACCCAGTAGTTTAAAGTTCAAGTTTGCTTTTATTTGTCACGTATAAAGTACATAATGTACATTACAGTGAAATGCTTGGTTCTGTATGAGCCCCAGAGAATTTAGTTGAGTTTATTTTATCTCGAACAATCAACCATATAAAAACACAATAAAATGAATAAACAAAATAAACATTTTATTTAATGAAATTTTCCATTCTTCATTAAATGATAAACAAATGAGTTCGAGAAGGAGCAGAAGGAAGCAATTACTTATCTAGTCCTGCCCCTTCCTCACAATATCATACATAAAACAAACGGTGGTGGTTAACACTGTCGCCTGTCGCCGGACAAATCGCCTGCTAAAATAGCCAACCTAGCCAGGCTGGCTATGTTTACCAGCCCAGGAGGACAAAGGGTTGCCGCCAGAGAAGACACAGGACAAAGGACCCCCCCCATCCCCCCTCCCCACACACCAACACACAGACCTCACGGAATGAATGAATGAATGAATGAATGAATGAATGAATGAAAACTTTATTTAACAGATTGCAGAATGGGTACAATACAGTACGGCTCAATACATACAATTGTTAAGGGGATGCAGACCTGAGAAAGACGTTTGTCTTGTTTCCATCAGGGTCCCCCATTTTCAATTCATATAGGGAGACAACAACAAAGCCCCCCCCACCCTCCCCCACAGCAGCACCAGACACAGCAGGGCTGTACACTGCGATGATATCATCGCGAATTGCCCCTTTAATTGGCCGTTGCGATTGGTAAATATTATCTGGGGGCGGGCTTGCGAGTAGTGCTTTCAAGCCTTGGATTCGCATTTCACTCCTAAATTATCCAAGGCGTGTGATGACGTCACTCACGCGAGCTGAGCAGTGAGCACTCAGCAGGTATGATCAGCGGGAACAATCGACTGAGCACTCACTCTGATAGGGCAAGTGCACCGGTGGAATAAGTCCCTGCGTCGGCAAAATGTCAGGCTGAACTCGCGATGCATCTTGTTGTAGCGTCTTTGCATCATCAAAAACCGCTGCATTGATATAATTTCCTCTCATCCACTTGTCAGCAGTGCACTGTGACTGCACACACACACAGCAGATACTATTGCTTCGCTACTACATATAAGGCGAGAGCCGCGTCACAGTTATCAACAAACAGTGGAAGTCGAGGAGACATGAATAGAATTGCTCAACATGCTAACGCTAGTAGCCTCTGGCTAACGCCAGTTAGCCGTTCAGCTAACGCTAAACTAGTGTCTAACTAAAGTGACTCTGCAACACCAGTACCAATAGTGAGGAGGGGGGGGTATATTGAAGACGCTTGACAACAGGGGTTCAAAGATAACTTCACATTTATTGGTTATTCATTTCTTAATTATATCGCTTCATGCAATCCATCCAGGCTGGCTGCCTCCGTGTTGTTGACATAATGGAGCTCCGGTCGGAAAGTATAGACGACGCATCCTAGTGACCTAGTCTAGTGTGTGACATCATCAACTGTCGACGACAGCTCAGACGGGGATGGGCTCTCTCTCTCTCTCTCTCTCTCTCTCTCTCTCTCTCTCTCTCTCTCTCTCTCTCTCTCTCTCTCTCTCTCTCTCTCTCTCTCTCTCTCTCTCTCTCTCTCTCTCTCTCTCTCTCTCTCTCTCTCTCTCTCTCTCTCTCTCAATTCAATTCAATTCAATTCAAATGGCTTTATTGGCATGACGTACTTCTACATGTTGCCAAAGCAATATTAAACATAAACATGGATTACAAACAGATATAAGTACATACAAAATATCATTGTAAAATATAGTATATACAAAAATGTTCATCATAAAATAGAACATAAAATATTACGGCATATCTCTCTCTCTCTCGTGTGTTTTTAGCTAAAGTGGATAGAAAAGACAGTTTATGCAAAAGTCTTCTTAGGCACCCAAGAGTTTTTATATAAATTGTCTTACAGTAGATTCTTTTATTTTTAATAATAATATAAGCTGCATATAAGGAATACAACCAAATCCTCTGTCATACCATAAAATTGTATTATTTATTATTATTATTATTATTATTTTGCATCGTGTTGAATCGCATCGTATCGCCCCGAATCGCATTATGTTGAATCAAATCGTATCGAATCGTATCGTATCTCAACAGGGGGTGAATCATATCGCATCGCCCGGTGCTTCAAATGTATCGTTAATGTATCGTATCGTTGGCACCGTATCGAGATGCACATCGCATCGGCCTCAGTGAGGAGATGCACATCCCTACAGTATAGGGCCCAGCTGCAGCTCCGGAGAATCCTGGCCGTAGCTGGAGGCTACTCAGTACACACAGACAGTGGAGCTGGTTGCATATAGCGAGCATTTAGACTTGTTGCGTGGTGGCGATGTCTCGCAGATAATACAACTACAAGTATGATTATATAATATATATATTTTATTAAAAAAAAATATATATAAAATAATTTTTTTTCTTTTTTTTTTAAATCAAAAACAATCGATATAAATAATGGTAAAATTGTTATTTAAAAATGTGCCCCTAAAAAATATTTTTTGCCCCTAAATTTCTCATTTAGGGGCAAGTGTGCCCCTAGTGAAAAAGCTTAGCGTACAGCCCTGCACAGACGAAGACAATTACCTGGAACTTGAAGACATCAATACCACAGCAAATAAAAACGGACTACACATTTTTCACCTTAATGTAAACAGCATTAAGCATAAGCTGGATGAAATAAGAAACCTGTTTATGAGCGGTAAGGTAGACTTAATATGCTTTACTGAAACTAAACTTGATCCATCTGTAACAGACCCTGAAATAGAGTTAGAGAACTATACTATAGTCCGTAATGACAGAAACCAGAATGGAGTAGGTGTTTGTATGTACATACATAAGGACACCAAATTCATTACCCGTACTGACCTTCATCATGAGACAATTGAAACCGTATGGGTGGACATTTTATTTGAAAGGGCAAAATCTGTTCTAGTCGGCACAATATACAGACTGCCAGATCAAACTGGCTTTTATGATACTCTGGATGTGTGCTTAGCTGGAGCTGAGGATGCGGAAAAAATTCGTATTGGGGATTGGAACACGGATATGCAACAAAAAGATGCACCCGTCTTCAAATCCTTCAATAGGTTTTGTGATCTGCACGGCCTCAGCCAACTAATCACCCAACCCACAAGGATATGTGAATCAACTCAGACTACCATTGACCTCATACTGACCTCTGACAAGTCCAAGATCTCCAATAAAGGGGTTATAGCATGTGGGTTAGTGATCATTATATGATATTCTGTACCCGCAAAAAGCTAAAACTAAAGGCTGGCTGTCACAAAACAGTCACATCTAGAGACCTCAAAACCTACTCTAGCGAGGCCTTTAACCTGGAACTGCACTGTAAACCCGAATAAGTTTCCAGAACTTAAAAAAATTGAGGCCATCCCATGCCTCAATTTTTTTAAGTTGATAAACTCAAATGTTTTCAGTTGGCTAAGACTTACAATTCTCAGTTAAGGCAACTCAAATATGGTCTGTTACTGTGACTTAAGGTTCTCAGTTAAGTCAAATCAAATAATGGTCAGTTACTCTGACTTACAGTTCTCAAGTGGAGTCAACTCAAATATGTTCAGTTACTGTGACTTACAGTTCTCAGTTAAGGCAATTCAAATATATTCAGTTACTGTGACTTAAGGTTCTCAAGTGGTGTCAACTCAAATATGTTCAGTTACTGTGACTTACAGTTCTCAGTTAAGGCAATTCAAATATATTCAGTTACTGTGACTTAAGGTTCTCAAGTGGTGTCAACTCAAATATGTGCAGTTACTGTGACTTACAGTTCTCAGTTAAGGCAATTCAAATATATTCAGTTACTGTGACTTAGGGTTCTCAAGTGGTGTCAACTCAAATATGTTCAGTTACTGTGACTTACAGTTCTCAGTTAAGGCAATTCAAATATATTCAGTTACTGTGACTTAAGGTTCTCAAGTGGTGTCAACTCAAATATGTTCAGTTACTGTGACTTACAGTTCTCAGTTAAGGCAGTTCAAATATGTTCAGTTACTGTGACTTAAGGTTCTCAAGTGGTGTCAACTCAAATATGTTCAGTTACTGTGACTTACAGTTCTCAGTTAAGGCAATGCAAATATATTCAGTTACTGTGACTTAAGGTTCTCAAGTAGTGTCAACTCAAATATGTTCAGTTACTGTGACTCACAGTTCTCAGTTAAGGCAGTTCAAATATGTTCAGTTACTGTGACTTAAGGTTCTCAAGTGGTGTCAACTCAAATATGTTCAGTTACTGTGACTTACAGTTCTCAGTTAAGGCAGTTCAAATATGTTCAGTTACTGTGACTTAAGGTTCTCAAGTGGAGGCAACTCAAATATGTTCAGTTACTGTGACTTAAGGTTCAACCTTAAATCCATGTGATTAAGTTAACAGAACTCAACGACATTGAGGCCATCCCATGCCTCATTTCTTTTAAGTTAATCAACTCAAATTTTTAAGTTAATCAACTCAAATATTTGCAGTTACTATAACTTAAGGTTCAGTTTTAAAATCCATGTGAAAAAGTTAACAGAAAAATAACTACACAAGCACATTATATCAACTTCAAACAACTCTTAAAATAATTATGTCATATTTTTGTATGCCTAAAGATTACTTCATTAATACATGTTAAATCTGGGTACTATCATCTATTTACCTATAACACATTTTGGATGGCAAGTCAAAACACTTTAAAGCCATTTTTCACTGTTTGGAAGTTACTGCGGTCTGCCTGGGTTTTGAGTGTGATTTTGTAGTTACTGCAGTTTTTAAAACCCCATATCTCCAAAACTGAGCGACATTAACATCTGAAACTTGGTCACAAGATAAAACATTTATTGACAAGGTCAATTTCACTCATAACAAAATTTTTACTTTTTTCAAGTTACTGCGGTTAGCCCTTGACAGGGCAGTATACTACTGCCTACAAGGTCTCAAGGATACAGTCCCACTCTCAGCATACAAGATCGATGGTCTGCTGCTGCTGACTCCCAAGCGATTCATTCAAGTGAAACGGAACTGAGTCCAGCTAATGGTGAATAGTTATTTTATTAATCAATTATTGTGTCTTTATTCACTCTAGTTGTGTAATTGACCAGTTCATATTCTGTATAAGTTCATATTCTGTATATGTTAATAATAACGCTTCTGTGTTGCGTTTATGGCTCCTGGTATATCGCCTTGTACTCTGTACTGAGAACACTAACTCTACCACTGCCTACAAGCAATGGAAGCAGTCAGAGCAGAGTGGCATTTATGCCCATTGCCTCCTATTGTTCCTCGAGAAACAAACGTTTGGGACTTGGATGTTGCCTTTGAGATTCTGATAAACTCTTTCAACTCTAAAACTTACTTGGATGAAATTACAATAATGCCAGCTATAGACGGTTAAGAAAATTCGAACTGTAAAACTCTCGAATGTAAACATATTACATAAAAAATAAAGAACAAGGTACATTGAGTAGTTTGGACCTATTGGCTGAACATCTGCAAAGTAGTACAGCAACTTTTGAAGGTATTATTTTGACATGACAAGACATTTCAGATGAGTTTCTATAGACACACTTTTGAGGTGTTGGTAAGTGCTTTGGGGTAGTGCATAGATTAGTCCAAACATTACAGGAAGGAATCACCAAATCTGGGGAAGCTGATCATGATATGACTTTCAATGACAATAGAGATTGTCACAGGCTGGTAGTGAACTGGACTTGTGTCATGATCACTGATTACAGTAAGGAATAGAAACTCATCTGAAAGAAGGATGTGGGGTGAGGTATTCATTTCCTTGTCATGTCAAAATAATACCTTCAAAAGTTTAATGCAAGAGCGGTCAGGTGACGTAGCGGAGATTGCATTCGTCACCAACGCTGGAGACACTGGATTCGCGTGTTCGAATCCAACTCCCTGCGTTGTCACCAGCTTGGCTGGCCGTTCACACTAATACAATTCGGCAGTATTAGGGGGTGGGGAAGCTGGCGGGTGGGAATCTGGCGTTGTGGACAGCGACGCCTACAGGTCAGGTCTCGGCGCTTGCTAAGCGGGGCAGGACTTGGTGGAGATAGCGTGCCCTCCCACGTGTTACACTTCACCAATGAGAGCCCTCGCTGCCAAGTGAAAAGACGTCACTGGCTGTCGGCGCACGTCTCGGGGGAAGCGTGCGATCGACTCGGGACGCCCTTATACCGACTCGTAGGAGAACATGCATACAGCACCAGGTAGGGGGGGGGGGGAATTCAACGACTAATTGGGACGGGGAGAAAATCCATTGAAAAATCAGAAGAAAAAAAAATTATTGCATCATCAAGTCATTCTTGAGAGTCTGCAACCTGGGCAACAGTTTACCAGCTTCTAGACCTAGTAAAATCTTCTGAATGAATTCAAAAGTGTTGGTAAGTCCCTTGGGGTAGCTGAGGTGTAGTGCATAGATTAGTCCAAACATTACCAGGAAGGAATCACCAATCAGAGATTGTCACAGGCTGGTAGTGAACTGGACTTGTGTCATGCATGGTCACTGATGACAGTAAGGAGGGCCACTGCAACACCCTGAAGCTCTGGCTCATCAGGCGTGTCCTGAAGGAATGAAAGAGACATAATAATCACAAATAAATCCATGGTTTCTACAAAGTGCAGCACAAAGCTAAGTATATGGAGTTTTGTTTGTAAGTTGTTTATATTTTAGTTAGAACAATTTTTTTGGTGAGAAGGTTATTTTTATTTAACCAGGTTAGTCCCGTCGAGATCAAATATCTCTTTCACAAGGGAGACCTGGAAGGAAGGAAGACTGATACTTAGCATTTTGATTAACTGTTCACTTAATATACAGTTGTACTGTAAATTATTTTCACTCGGACTCACTGTGCAGGTTTTGAAAAATCCAGCGACTTCCTCATGCAGATACACAGGCAGGGCATGGAGAACAGTGGTACGCCTGGTGTGAACATCATGGATTTCCTATTAAGATGTAAGATTAAGAAGAAGAAAAATAATTGTATTATATGGAAATGTTTACTGAACAAAGCGGATTTTAAACAGTCCAATCAGATATGTCCACAAATAACATGTTCACATCTTTAATGCAATCAGAAAAATGGCAAACACAATGGTGGACTAATTGTAAAATTCAAAAGCTCATTTGAATCATTGAACCTGTTCAATGTTACAGAGGTTCGACCTATGACATGTATAATAATCTATTCACCTGTTCATCGTGGATTTTTAAAATGTGAGCCAAAGCATCTGCTGTGTTCCCAGTTTTGGGCGCCTTCTGTCTGAATAACGTCATCAGTCGAGGAAGATGGCGGTCAAGCTTAGCGTAGAATGTGTTGGGCAGGTTCTGGTTGGTAATCAGCTGGAACTCTGCATACACCTATATTTAAAAACAGCAGGACAATATAGTATATCAACATCAATTAGTCACTTCAACTTGGTGGATCTCTTACTTTGTTTGGTTTGGGCTTCAGAGCATGACGGCAGGATTTCTGGTCAACCATGTCATTACATGCTTTGCGGAATCGGTCGCTGATGACTAGCTCGCGGGGGCGCACAGAACACACACGCAGATGCGCCGCTAGAGTATATAAACCAGGCTTAGGAATCACAAGTTTCACTTTAAAACACACAGAATGTGCCAAATGTTAACACAGGAAAGAGAGAGCTGATCTACATTACCTCAGACTCCATTTTGAGAGCAGGCCAGAGGTCCATGAGCTCTTTCACTGGTGGGCTGGACTTCACTATGGTCTGTCGGCGCAGGGCAAATGTGGTCTGCATCAGCTTGACAAGAGACCTAAAGCACGACATCTTAGAAAAGCTTGCATCTACAATGTATGCTTTCAAGGCTTATCTAAGTGATGAAGAGATAGCAGTGGCTTCTGCGGCTCTTGTCGCCAAACATCCCTGCTTGAAGGAAGCAGGATCTGAGACCGGCTGCAATGGATGGAAGAACAGCATCAAATTCAAGATGGGCAATTTCAGGAACAAGCTGAGACGGGCAGGATGTGAGGAGGTCACTGTAAATGCTGGAAGAAGAGGTAGAAGCAATCCTGATGGCGAACCTTCACATTCCAACATTAAAAGACCCAAGCGAGCAGAAGTAAACTTCCTACCCAACTATCCCCAAGGAGAGGATTCCTTGAGGCTTGAGCAGTTGAGGCAGACAATTGCTGAAGAAGTCAAGAAGACTGAGAAGAACCTGCCCCTCATTAGAAAGAAGGTGTCTCTTGTTCTTCTCAAATTCGTTGTTTCCGTCTCTAAGTTTCAGCTCAACATCGAATGCAAATGTAGGAACTGGAAAAGGACCTGGAGGCCATCTGCTTAGACGTTCTGGAGATGACATATCTGAAAGTATATCAGTAGATGCGAGAGAGCTGGAGTCGAGCGAAAGTGAAATGTGCACAACAGCTTTTTGTGGCAATTCCGTAATGTCATCAAGGGAAGTAAGTTTCCCATCAAAGTCTGGATCTTCATACAGCAAACTGAAGTCAAGGTCTATTTCCAACTGTTCTTTTATAATCTTGACCAGTGCATCAACAGAGGCGGGTCGTGAACTGAGTTTTAATTTTCTAGCCCGGTCTGTCTCAACAACACGAAGGATCATGGGTTGTGGGGAGGCAGCTGCCATTGTGCTATGGAAACTTGAATGAATCGCTTGGGAGTCAGCAGCAGCAGCAGACCATCGATCTTGTATGCTGAGTGGGACTGTATCGTTGTGACCAGACTGCAGGTAGATGGACAGTGGACAGATGTGGTCCGGTCGACAGACAGCAGCTCAAGGACCTAAGGAGTAGTCATAAACACAACACAGAAAGCGTCATTATTAACATATACAGAATATGAACTTATACAGAATATAAACTGGTCAATTACACAACAAGTGAATAAAGACACAATAATCGATTAATAAAATAACTATTCACCTTCCGTTTCACTTGAATGAATCGCTTGGGAGTCAGCAGCAGCAGCAGACCATCGATCATATATGCTGAGAGTGGGACTGTATCATTGAGACCAGACTGTAGGTAGATGGACATATGTGGTTGTGTGGTTGACAGCTCATAGGACCTAAGATGTTCTATATACCAGGAGTCATAGTCTCGACACAGAAAAGAAACCTCGTTATTCACAAGGTAGATCTGTTCTATTTGGCTAAATGTAGACAGTCCACCACTGACTCTGACGGAGAGAAACATTCCACAGACATAGTCTGTGCCATCAATGGTTACCTTTGATGTCTGGTAGATTGTGTCACTAACTGTGTGTCCTCTAATGTGTACCTGAGCTACTGCTGGTAGAGATGAAACCAGAACAGAGTCAACCCTGGATGCCTGGGTTTTTGGCTTGAAATATGATGGTGAAGCAAGATGATATGCCATCATGTGTTGGTGTCTGATTGCCATCGTCTTCAAGATATTTTTGAAGTTTTGAGTGTCATGCACCACTCTTTTGAAAAAGCGGTGCTTGGCCTCAAATCGCATGGTCCAAACATGCAGCAGGGGTTAGTAGAGTTAGTAGGGACAGTAGGGTTAGTAGGGTTAGGGTTAGTAGGGTTAGTAGGGACAGTAGGGTTAGTAGGGTTAGTAGGGACAGTAGGGTTAGTAGGGTTAGTAGGGACAGTAGGGTTAGTAGGGTTAGTAGGGACAGTAGGGACAGTAGGGACAGTAGGGTTAGTAGGGTTAGTAGGGTTAGTAGGGACAGTAGGGTTAGTAGGGTTAGTAGGGACAGTAGGGTTAGTAGGGACAGTAGGGTTAGTAGGGTTAGTAGGGACAATAGGGACAGTAGGGACAGTAGGGTTAGTAGGGTTAGTAGGGTTAGTATGGACAGTAGGGACAGTAGGGTTAGCTGTGTTTGAGACATGGAGGATAGCCTGCATCTTTAGGAACAAGGAAGATACGTTCATTTTAAGTTGATTTCTTAGATTGTCAGTGTCACATTGATCATCATCATCCACCACTTCTATGCTCTGGCCTGGACATTCTTCATGCAAATCACTAGTGACCTCAGAAATCCTGTCTTGGGGATCCTCAACAACGACAGCTTTTAAGTCTGATGCAAGACTTAATTGGTGTTCTCTGCTTTTATGGCAATTGAATGAAGAGTAAACATTTGTGCTATAGCTACAATCCTTATATGGGCATGTCACTGTTTCATTATTTTTTAAATGCTTTCTGAGATGACTTAAGAAAATTGATTCAGAAAAGGGTTCCCGAAATGCGCACAAAGGGCATTTTATTACCACAGGGCTCAGACTCTGTTCTGGTCTACTGCTAAGTTGTGCAGTATGATATCTTGACAAATGAGTACTCAATGCATTTAGCGTCTTAAATTTACAGATCAGTATGGAGGCATGGAAGAGGACTGACTCTGGAAAAGTGGCTGTGTTGCAGTCTGTAGTTGTAACTGAGGGGTTACAAAACCCTGACTGTATTAAAGATTGCAATATAATCCAACCAGAAATGGTTCTGCAATCACCGGTGTCGATTCTCCTGTGTACAACTCCAACGGTTCTCGCCTAGGACTCCTCGGGTGTGGGCACGGATTTAGGCCGCACAGCCTGGATAAGTGCACTAGCTAAAGCACGACGAACCGATGGATCATGGTCACGGAAGAACTGTAGCCGCACGATACACAATAAATGATCGACTATTACTTCACATTAGATTAAGTCGAACTCAACGTTACTGCGTTAAACTCTGACACTTTAACATTCTATTCGCACGCGGTTCTCAATGCTCTATTTAGATGCAAGGTTGCTCACTTCACTGCACGTTGACTCGTGGTGAAGGTATTAAGGTTTTGGTAAGACTACTGCTGTTTACACCTGCGCCGTATTTATACGTAAGGTGAATATCTAGTCCCAACCTCAGTTCTTGTCTCGTATTACTATGCAGACTCTGGGCATGTACTGACATGCCCGGAGTTGCCTTTGAACTTGCCGTTGGGGGCTTGGTCGTTGGCGCCTGGGGCCGCTGTCCAATAGGAGAGCGAATATTACTCTGGTCTGTACGCAGGTAAAGGGATATTCCGTGTATATATATAAATAATATACAAAGTATATCAAACGATACATATATATATTCAGTTTAATCTGGCCCTTCACAACAGTAGTGTTTAAATAACTGTATTCTAGAAGTCAAAGAAGCTGCACACAATTTACACTGCCAGACTACCATATTGGAACTATGAGAAAAAACTGAGCTCTGTGGAAACAGATTAATAAACTATGTTCTGGTCTCAACGATACAGTCCCATCTCACAAATATGTTTTTATATTTAAAAATAATCAGCTTACTGTTTGGCTCATTTGAATATTTCCCAGCAGCACTTGCTACCTGAAAGGCAAGGGAAAAAATACAACGTTTAGACCTCCATGAAACATATACCAGAATAACTTACAACTCAATATAACAAGTTCATACTATATATTAGCTTACAAAAACATGATCATAATTTTCACAGTTTGAATGTTTAACCATCAATCAGAAGGAGATAGAGAGAGAGCGAGAGAGAGGAGATAGAGAGAGCGAGAGAGAGGAGATAGAGAGAGAGAGGAGATAGAGAGAGAGGGAGGGAGGGAGAGAGAGAGCGGAGATGAATGAGAGCGTGAATTAATATCTCTCTCAAACCTCCTTTTGTCAAAAATATATATCTATTACAAACATCAATTTACAAGCTCAAAGAAATGGAGATATGTGGCTTCGACCATGCATGCCATGAGGACGCGACGCCTGCATGACACTCAACCTAACCAAATTAATCTCCCTCAAACCCGATAATAGGACATAATGTGCAAACAAACCTAAAATGGAGATGCGGCTTGACATGCATGGCACGCACGAGGGCGACGCCATGTTTACCTGCACTATAACTCACACTTGCACTTGACCCAATATCGAACACTTAATATTTTGCATGAAACAACATCATTTCGGTGTGCCATAATATTTTAATTGCACACAGCATGCATGCACGCATGGCGACGCCATGTTTACCTGCACTATAACTCACACTTGCACTTGACCCAATATCGAACACTTAATATTTTGCATGAAACAACATAATTTCGGTGTGCCATAATATTTTAATTGCACACAGCATGCATGCACGCATGGCGACGCCATGTTTACCTGCACTATAACTCACACTTGCACTTGACCCAATATCGAACACTTAATATTTTGCAAACAACATCATTTCGGTGTGCCATAATATTTTAATTGCACACAGCATGCATGTACGCATGGCGACGCCATGTTTACCTGCACTATAACTCACACTTGCACTTGACCCAATATCGAACACTTAATATTTTGCATGAAACGACATCATTTCGGTGTGCCATAATATTTTAATTGCACACAGCATGCATGCAGGCAGTTGTTTAAGAAGACAATGGAGACCGAGTTAGCTTAATTATACTGAACAGCCATTAACTATAAAAGATGCGCTAGCAGCTCACGCAATTTGCATCTACAAATTGCATATCCGAACAGATTAAATGACCACAGATAACCGCAAATTGGCAAATTTATAAAAAAAATATGTATACTCACATGAAAGAAACTTGACGTGCGCTGCTTCAGCTAACTTGATGGCTGCTGCTGCTGCAACTCACCATGCGGTATGCAGGTATCATCCCAGAATTCCTCCGCATCTGCGCATCTGCGCACAACAGTGGTTTCCTGTTGCTTGCTTGCAGAAATATTATTTTCACATGCCGTTTTTTCTCACTTCTCAGAGCTGAGCTAATTCTCTAAACGAATTCTTTAATATAATTGGACTTAATATATATAATATAATAACTTTATTAACATCTCTCTCACTCTCTCTGTCTCTGTCTCTCTCTCCCTCTCTCTCTCTCTCTCTCCCTCTCTCTCTCTCTGTCTCTCTCTCCCTCTCTCGCTCTCTCTCTCTCTATCCCTCTCTCTCTCTCTCTATCCCTCTCTCTCTCTCCCTCTCCCCCCTCTCTCTCTCTCTCTCTCTCTCTCTCTCTCTCTCTCTCTCTCTCTCTCTCTCTCTCTCTCTCTCTCGTTCTCTCTCTCTGTCTCTCTGTTTCTCTCTCTCTCTCTCTCTGTCTCTGTCTGTTTCTCTCTCTCTGTCTCTCTCTCTCTGTTTCTCTCTCTCTCTCTCCTCTCTCTGTCTCTCTCTCTGTCTCTCTATTAATGTAAAAGAGTTGAATACTCTACACCCAGTGGCCTAATATTGAAGAAAACAGACCTGGGCTGGAATATGGAACCAACAATCTTGTATCTCCTAAATAAAATATAAAAATAAAAATCAGGAATGAAAGAAAGACGAAAGAAATGTCTCATATTCATATCTATTTTTGAAATCCATGACATTTACATTTAGTCATTTAGCTGCTTTTATCCAAAATGACTTCACAACTTGAACAAGTTCTGTCAAGCATGCAGGAAGGGTACAACTCTGCGTATAAGTAAGATTGTTTGTTAAACAGTGTCAAACTTGAGTGCTACAGTCTTGAGTCCATATCCGTGTCATGCTATAGCATACAGGCACAGGTCAACATAGCTTTTTCAACCTCAACCAAAAATAACAAATCTGACCAAAATCCAACATTTAATGAATGTCTTTTGCTATCTGGGAAACATGCAGGTTGCATGTTTTCATGCCGACATCATCACACTAATGTTACTGCATCAGACAGTAATGTTGAAACATAGAAATTAGTGGAAAATATATTTTTTATAAGATAAGATAAGATATTCCTTTATTGAATTCATGGGTACAGTGACTGTGACAGGCCCGGATTGATTGATTGAAAACTTTATTAACAGATTGCAGAATGGGTACAGTGACGTCACAGGCCCGGATTGATTGATTGATAACTTTATTAACATCTCTCTCTCTCTCTCTCTCTCTCTCTCTCTCTCTCTCTCTCTCTCTCTCTCTCTCTCTCTCTCTCTCTCTCTCTCTCTCTCTCTCTCTCTCTCTCTCTCTCTCTCTCTCTCTCTCTCTCTCTCTCTCTCTCTCTCTCTCTCTCTCTCATTTAAAGCTAGCAAGAAGTGGTATGAAACTAGAGACTGAGGAGTCCATATATACCAGCCGTGTCATGCTAATACAGGCACAGGTCATAGGTCAACTGTGTCATGCTAGCATACAGGCACAGGTCATATAGATACCAACAGTGTCATGCTATACAGGCACAGGTCATAGATACCAACAGTGTCATGCTAGCATACAGGCACAGGTCATAGATACCAACCTATCACACCTATCACACCTCTCACACCTATCACACCTCTCACACCGATCCCACCTATCACACATATCACACCTCTCACACCTATCACACCTCTCACACCTATCACACCTCTCACACCTATCACACCTCTCACACCTCTCACACCTATCACACCTATCACACCTCTCACACCTATCACACCTATCACACCTCTCACACCTCTCACACCTATCACACCTCTCACACCTATCACACCTCTCACACCGATCCCACCTATCACACATATCACACCTCTCACACCTATCACACCTCTCACACCTATCACACCTCTCACACCTATCACACCTCTCACACCTCTCACACCTCTCACACCTATCACACCTCTCACACCTCTCACACCTCTCACACCTATCACACCTCTCACACCTATCACACCTCTCACACCTCTCACACCTTTCACACCTCTCACACCTATCACACCTCTCACACCGATCCCACCTATCACACATATCACACCTCTCACACCTATCACACCTCTCACACCTATCACACCTCTCACACCTATCACACCTCTCACACCTCTCACACCTATCACACCTATCACACCTCTCACACCTATCACACCTCTCACACCTCTCACACCTTTCACACCTCTCACACCTATCACACCTCTCACACCGATCCCACCTATCACACCTATCACACCTCTCACACCTATCACACCTCTCACACCTATCACACCTCTCACACCTATCACACCTATCACACCTATCACACCTCTCACACCTATCACACCTCTCACACCTCTCACACCTATCACACCTCTCACACCTCTCACACCTCTCACACCTATCACACCTCTCACACCTCTCACACCTTTCACACCTCTCACACCTATCACACCTCTCACACCTCTCACACCGATCACACCTCTCACACCGATCACACCTATCACACCTCTCACACCTATCACACCTCTCACACCTATCACACCTATCACACCTATCACACCTCTCACACCTCTCACACCTCTCACACCTCTCACACCTATCACACCTCTCACACCGATCCCACCTATCCCACATATCACACCTCTCACACCTATCACACCTCTCACACCTCTCACACCTCTCACACCTATCACACCTCTCACACCTATCACACCTCTCACACCTCTCACACCTCTCACACCTATCACACCTCTCACACCTCTCACACCTATCACACCTCTCACACCTATCACACCTCTCACACCGATCCCACCTATCCCACATATCACACCTCTCACACCTATCACACCTCTCACACCTCTCACACCTATCACACCTCTCACACCTCTCACACCTATCACACCTATCACACCTCTCACACCTATCACACCTCTCACACCTCTCACACCTCTCACACCTATCACACCTCTCACACCTATCACACCTCTCACACCTATCACACCTATCACACCTCTCACACCTCTCACACCTTTCACACCTCTCACACCTATCACACCTCTCACACCGATCCCACCTATCACACATATCACACCTCTCACACCTATCACACCTCTCACACCTATCACACCTCTCACACCTATCACACCTCTCACACCTATCACACCTATCACACCTCTCACACCTATCACACCTCTCACACCTCTCACACCTATCACACCTCTCACACCTATCACACCTCTCACACCTATCACACCTATCACAGCTCTCACACCTATCACACCTATCACACCTATCACACCTCTCACACCTATCACACCTATCACACCTATCACACCTCTATACCCATTCTGCAATCTGTTAATAAAGTTGTACTTAAGTTATGCTTTTACATTATACTTACTTAATAAGTGAATAGTTCCAAGTCAATCAAAAACGATGAGTTTTATTTACTCAAAACATAATGCGGTTTACAGTCTGTATCTACTTAATTATCTTAAGTTGTACCTAATTTATGCTTTTACATTATACTTACTTAATAAGTGAATAGTTCCAAGTCAATCAAAAACTATGAGTTTTATTTACTCAAAACATAATGCGGTTTTCAGTCTGTATCTACTTAATTATCTTAAGTTATACTTAAGTTATGCTTTTACATTATACTTACTTAATAAGTGAATAGTTCCAAGTCAATCAAAAACTATGAGTTTTATTTACTCAAAACATAATGCGGTTTTCAGTCTGTATCTACTTAATTATCTTAAGTTGTACTTAAGTTATGCTTTTACATTATACTTACTTAATAAGTGAATAGTTCCAAGTCAATCAAAAACTATGAGTTTTATTTACTCAAAACATAATGCGGTTTACAGTCTGTATCTACTTAATTATCTTAAGTTGTACTTAAGTTATGCTTTTACATTATACTTACTTAATAAGTGAATAATTCCAAGTCAATCAAAAACTATGAGTTTTATTTACTCAAAACATAATGCGGTTTACACTCTGTATCTACTTAATTATCTTAAGTTGTACTTAAGTTATGCTTTTACATTATACTTACTTAATAAGTGAATAGTTCCAAGTCAATCAAAAACTATGAGTTTTATTTACTCAAAACATAATGCGGTTTACAGTCTGTATCTACTTAATTATCTTAAGTTGTACTTAAGTTATGCTTTTACATTATACTTACTTAATAAGTGAATAATTCCAAGTCAATCAAAAACTATGAGTTTTATTTACTCAAAACATAATGCGGTTTTCAGTCTGTATCTACTTAATTATCTTAAGTTGTACTTAAGTTATGCTTTTACATTATACTTACTTAATAAGTGAATAGTTCCAAGTCAATCAAAAACTATGAGTTTTATTTACTCAAAACATAATGCGGTTTACAGTCTGTATCTACTTAATTATCTTAAGTTGTACTTAAGTTATGCTTTTACATTATACTTACTTAATAAGTGAATAGTTCCAAGTCAATCAAAAACTATGAGTTTTATTTACTCAAAACATAATGCGGTTTACAGTCTGTATCTACTTAATTATCTTAAGTTGTACTTAAGTTATGCTTTTACATTATACTTACTTAATAAGTGAATAATTCCAAGTCAATCAAAAACTATGAGTTTTATTTACTCAAAACATAATGTGGTTTAGAGTCTGTATCTACTTAATTATCTTAAGTTGTACTTAAGTTATGCTTTTACATTATACTTACTTAATAAGTGAATAGTTCCAAGTCAATCAAAAACTATGAGTTTTATTTACTCAAAACATAAGAACACGTCACACGAACTCAAGACATTCAAGTTAGTAGAACTTTCATAGAATATTGAGTATACCCTACTCAAACTAATTGATTATTTTGAACGTGCGGGTTTACAGTGTGGAGAGTCTGGACTGGTCAGATGAACTCAATGGTACACTGGTTGAAGAAACTTGGCTTGGCTTCAAAACCAAATTTTCATCAATACTAAACAACATGGCCCCCCTAAGAACCACCAGGGTAAAAAATCGCGCTGAGCCATGGATGCACACTGAAATACTGACCGCTATGAAAGCCAGAGACAAAAAATGCTCTGAGTTTCGTAAAAGCCAGTCAAAGCTTACCAAAAGCACGAGCAGTGAACTCCAAGACCACGTGACTGAACTCAAACTAGAAAGAAACAGACTAAGAAATGACGTAAACTCCATGATCAAAACTGCTAAAAAAAAATGTCATCAATGACAAAACCGAGGAAAACAAAAATAAACCACGTGAACTTTGGAAATTACTCAACAATCAACTAGGCTGCAGTAAAAAACTTAAAACCAGGTTCTCAAACATAAACATAAAGACGGACAACACGCTCATCACAGACAAGCTGGATGTAGCCAATTACTTAAACACTTTCTTCACAAACATAGCCACAACACTGGTAAACAAACTACCCTCACACTCAGGGCAGTATGGGGTAGAACACATAGTAGCATACTACAAGAACCTAGGCGTCCACAAAGACGACTTCAAACTGGAAATGGTAACTACAGATGAGGTACTCAAAAAACTGAGCGCCCTCCAACCAAACAAGGCCACTGGCCATGACAACATCCCCTCCAAATTCCTCAGAGACTCAGCAGCAGCCATCACCCCAGTCATCACACACATAATAAACCTCTTCCATAAAACAGGGACACGTCCCCAAGGACTTCAAAATTGCGAGAGTAACACCCCTGCACAAAAAGGGCAGCAAATTAGACCCGGGTAACTACCGCCCTGTTTCTATCCTTACATCCATCTCGAAAGTCATGGAAAAAATAGTATACGAACAGATCGAAAAGTACCTTGCGGAAAAAAATCTAATCTACGAATTCCAATCTGGCTTCAGAACATCCCACTCCACTGACACATGCCTTCTCTACTTGAATGACCACATCAAACAAGAGGTGGACGCGGGCAAATACTGCGGCATGGTCATGCTGGACCTACAAAAGGCCTTCGACACTGTCAATCACACCATTCTGATTGACAAGCTAAAAGCAATTGGTTTTGATAGTTTATCAGTGAGCTGGATACAATCCTACCTGGAGGGGAGGGAACAGATGGTGGAAGTAAACGGTACCCTATCCCCCCCCCTCACAGTGAGCTGTGGTGTTCCACAAGGAAGCATACTAGGACCGCTACTATTCCTAATTTATGCAAATGACATGTCGTCAGCTTGTGACTGCAACTTGTTCCTGTTTGCGGACGACTCAGCCCTGCTGGTCTCTGACAAGAACAAGTTACAGGTTGAAAAAGCCCTCAGCTCGGAACTAGGCAAAATCTGCATATGGCTCGCCGACAACAAACTATCATTACACATGGGCAAAACAGAGTCCATTCTCTTCGGTTCAAATAACAAACTCAGCAAGACCGACGGCTTCTCGGTTACAGTGGGTGACAATATTATCACAAGGAAAGATGAAATTACCTACCTGGGTTCCATCCTAGAGGCTAATCTTTCCTGTGACAAAATGGCATCCAATGTAATAAAAAAAGTCAACCAACGAACGCGTTTCTTGTACCGGATCTCCTCTCTGGTAAACAAGAATACCCTGAAGACTCTAGCAGGAGCACTCATTCAAGGGTACTACGACTATGCTTGCACCTCATGGTACCAAAGCACCTCAAAGGCACTAAAAAACAAATTACAAACATCTCAAAACAAGCTAGTCAGACTACTACTTGACCTGACTCCTAGAACCCACCTCACCCCTGCCCACTTTGACAACCTAGGATGGCTTAGAGTAGACGACAGAGTACAGCAACTTGCAATGGGCCTGGTCTACAAGATACACTACGCGACCAAGATAAGATAAGATAAGATAAGATAAGATAAGATATTCCTTTATTGATCCCCTTGGGGAAATTCAGGCATCATAGCAGCATGGGGGGAGGGGGGAGGGGTACAGGTAGTAAAACAACACAGTATACAGGTAGTAAAAGACAACACAGGCAGTGTAAACAATTTGATCAATATGGTCAATATAATTTACTATCTGACTAGCTGAGGAATATTCACATTATTCACAGTGTCACATGAGGTGCAGTATGCAAGAGGTAGTGTTATAATTTACTATAATTTACTATCTACTGAGTATACATTAATCAAAGTACCAGGGTAGTCTACTTTGTCCCCCTTGGGTTCCTATAGGTACCCATGTACATGTCAAAATACTTCCCAAAGGTCAGTGAATACCACGATCACAACACCAGAGGGAGCTCCACAAATCATGTAAAACCCAGATTCGGCTCAAACAAGGGACTAAACACGTTTCGCAACTATGCCACATCAATGTGGAACGCCCTACCTAAAGCTGTAAAGGAATGTGAATCACTACCCACTTTCAAAAACACTCTCAAAAAACACCTACGTGAGACTGCAATTCGAAACTGGCCCCTACAAATGTCCTAACCTAGTTGTACAGTAAATGACCAAGTAAGGCTTTGTCAGTATTCCAATGTACAGTGTAAAATGTGTGTGTGTCCCCTACCCAACCCACCCCCCCCCCCACCTCCAATGTACAGCCCTCACCCAACCCACCCAACCCCACCCCACCCATCCAACCTCCTCCAATGTACAGTTTCTACGCCAAATGTATATGCACTCCTTTTCTGGACACTTTTGTATCACAAACAGTACTGTATTTGCAAATCTGATATGTCATAAATGTATAGATGTAGCAGTACTGTCTATCTGTATGTCATGTATGTCATTATGTTATGATGAATTGAAAATGGGGGACCCTGATGTAAACAAGACGAAAGTCTTTCTCTGGTCTGCATCCTCTTAACAATTGTATGTATAGAGCTGTACTGTACTGTACCCATTCTGCAATCTGTTAATAAACTTTTCAATCAATCAATTCAAAAGCCTCAGAGCTAGAAGGTCGTGGGTTCGAATCCCGTTTGGGGACCAGGTTGCCAGTTACCCAGGTGGGGTATCTCCCGGCCCGGGCCTTTCTGTGTGGAGTTTGCATGTTCTCCCCGTGCTCGCAAGCAGTGGTGGTGCCACGCGGTACCTCGCCATCCCAGCACTTTTCTGAGCAGAAGTACGTGCACGGATGTGCACACAAAAATGCGTTCACAACTTTCACTCGACTCGTCGCGCCATGCGCCAAGTACCGGTACTCAGCTATCACCTAGTCTTTGCATAACAATAGCATAGCAATAGCATAACAAAGAACGAGAAGAGCAAAACCAAAATACAAGCCCTGTACCAAATGGTGGGGGTTGCTGCAGCTTGAGCTGTGGAGCTCTCACTATGTGACAAATGGTCCCGACTGGAAGGATGAGACATTTCTTAAGTTGTACTTCAGAAGGAAACTGTCCTTCTGTAAACTGTAAGTTACATTGTTAATTTAGTTTGTATTTACTTTTCTAGTTTAAGTTAATTCAATTAAAGAAATTGTAACTACAATATTGTATCTACAATTACATTTAAAACATTGTTTGTTTTTCAACCATATCTGTTGACAATATAATTTCTTTATATATTGAAGGCTACATCCTGCTACCTTTTTCAGCTTTTTTTTTTCTTCTTTTTTTGTATTTTCTTTTTTTTATTATTTTTTAAACAAACATGTAAACAAACATGACAACACACGATAAGATATACAAGCATTATTAACAGTGCACATCCAATGAAATCACCATATAGTTAGTTATAGTTTCAGCTTCTCTATTTCAAGGCAATATTTACAAAAACTAAACTAAAACTAGTAATTTCCTATACAAACATGTTTCCTACTATTTATGCATAATAACGCGAGGGAACATGTATGTGCACACGCGTGCACGTGGCGTAATTTAAACAGCGTACAGGCACTTCTGATATTACGACTGCACCCCTGCTCGCAAGGCTTACCCAATAAGATAAACCCAATGGAAAAACATGCACAACAGATCGCTAACGCTGTCGTGTCCCTGACGAAGACGGACAGGAGCACTTGGGTTGGTCCCCGGGCGCGGCGCTCGCTGCAGCCCCCTTCTGCTCCCGGCTGCCCTTGGGGGGAAGGACGATGAGATGGGAGGTGCAGAGAACATTTCATCAGCGACTCAGTGCATGTGTGTTCCTGTGGGTCGCCCATCACATGTGTGTGTTTGTGTTCATCTGATGACAAATAAAGACTTATACTTATTTTATTTGGTAAGAGATATACTTATTTTATTTGGTAAGAGATATTTAAAGTATCTAATTAGCCTATTACTATATAACTATTATTTTCATTTGAGACTGAGATTATGAGTTGTATCCATTAATTGATCTTTCTGTCTGTTGCAGCACACACACACACACATTTCCCCACCATTTCCTGATGAATAAAACCCACAAGTTTAAAGTGGAACTCTCTCCTGTCTTCAACCCTGACCAGTCATCTGACGTGACTCTTCTCTGCTCACCATCACTTTCATTCACCCTGTGCCAACACGTCCCTAGAGCAGCCTATTGCTCTATTACAGGGCTATTCAACTAAATTGTTCAGGGGGCCACATTGTCAGAAACCCAAGGGGACAGGGGCCGGACTGCCTACACTTGACACAACACGCAACCACATTTTCACAACTTCTATTTAACTACATTGCAAAAGTAGTATACTTTTCAAAAAAAGTGCTTCATTTATGTGCCACATCTGCAACATCTCCTGCAGAAAGTGCTTCATTTATCACTGTGCAACAACTGCAACATCTCCTCTTCAACATTTCAATATAAAAATAAAATAAAAAACAAACAAGTGCATGATGTGCATCTGAACATTCAAACATCAACACTTGAACAAAAAAACACATTTATAGTGCAGCTGAGCTTATGAAAAAGTGCTTCATGTCTGTGCAACAACAGCAAATCACAGCATCTTATTAGCACTTATTGTCCACGCTTAACTCTCAAACATCAGGGGGGTGGGGGGCAGACAGGCCTAGCCTACATACACACATCTAATGAGAGCGATTGCACTTCTTTGACTGGGCAATGGCAGAGAAAGAGGGTTCATAGGAAGTGAGGGCTACCCGCAAACAGTGATGCAAATGCTCATTTGTCAAGGAGGCACGTTGCTTGTTTTAATGGCATTCATGTGAGAGAAACTGGATTCACAGGTGTATGTTGAGCCAAACATTGTTAGCACAGATATTGCCAGCGTTTTTATTTTGGGGAATGTCTTGACATGAATACACTTTATCCAAAATGTTGTGGTGGATTCATTCTCAAGTGCCTGCTTCAGAGCAGATGATGCTTGCATGTCAATTATTTCAAGTTGCAGGAGACCTTCATCAATGTGAAGTGATGCAAGGAACTCTTGTCCTTTTGTGGAAATAGCAGCTACATTGGCAAATGGGTTGCTCACAAAATGCATCAATTCTCTGGACATGTCAAATTCATCAAATCGACTTGCAAAGTTTTCCCTCAATTTATCAATGAAATCTGTCATTAATTTAGTGACTTTTGGCTCAATTGTGCGTGTTAACGTTGACATGAAAAGAAAAAAGTAAACAAAAAAAAAAAAAAAATTAAAAAAAAAGTTTTTTTTTTTTTTTTTTTTTATCATCATGTAATCTTTGGCGGGCCGGTCAGAATCATCAATGGCAGCGACCATAGCATTGTGGCTAGGCTAGCCATCATCGCTTAGTAGAGCTATAAACAACGTTATTTAACATTGCAGAATGGGTACAATTACAATACGGCTCAATACAAACAATTGTTAAGGGGCCCAGGGGGTGTAGACTGTTGTAGTTTGGTCAAATCAAGCAAATTTACATCATGCTCCAAAAAAAAATAAAAAATCTGCCGAGCGATGTGGAGCGGGGACCGGGGAGCGCTAGATTCAAGGTGAGCGGTGAGCGACTTGGGGGCGGGGGTCAACATGAGCATTTAGCGGAGCGGAACAAGCCGCCTAGAGCGAAGAGCGGATTTCTCGCCCGCGCCGATCCGCTCACGGGCCCTGCCAGGCAGTGATGTTTCCATTCAAGATGCTCTCTACAGCATGTGTTTCCTTGACTGATGGTGTTTCAGTAATCTGCATGTTCTGTGACATCCTCCAGGCACGACGCAGTATACAAGTAGATTTCTTGAACTGATTTAATGAAGCTTGTCAAATCTCCATCCAAACCGTAAAATCTGTACACAATACATACAAACAGGGGCGTAGCTGGGGGGGGGGGGGGGGGGGGGGGGTAGTTTAGGATGATTCCAAGGGCCCAGCACTGGGGGGGGGGGGGGGGGGGGCCAAAAGATATATTTTTTTTTTACTAGACATCACTCAGGTGTATTATTGATGCTCTCATTGATATTATGTTTCTTTCTGAAGTGTGTGTGTGTGTGTGTGTGTGTGAGAGAGATATATAGAGAGAGGGGGGGCTTTGGTAGACTATTGCATTGGTCCATTCATTGAAGATGAACGCAATGCGACATCCTTTACTAGGCTCACCCACCAACAGTGCAGGTGCTGAACTGCTGATCCGAATGTATAGGTGAAAACCATATTATGCGTTTTCATCAATAAAAAAATGGCCAAAAAGATTTCCGCGCGGGGGCCTACAAATACATTCTTTCATGGGGCCCAGAATCTGGAGCTACACCCCTGCATACAAATGATACAATTAACAATCCAAACCGTAAAAGCTGTACACAATACATATACATGATACAATTAACAATTAAAAACACATAAAAAACGTAGCTAAACATCAACCGTCAACATAAACCGTCAACATAACGAAAATCATCATCGATAGAAATAAATACCTTATTGGCTGCGTGCCAGTATAAGAGAACATCGAGAAGTCCTGGGCCCTCATTTATCAACAATTCTTAGAAAGTGTTCTATTTTCGCACAGAATTTAGAATGTGTGTACGCACAGAAATATTGGGATTTATCAACCGTGCGTACACGGGTCCCACGCTCCTCTGTGTTGATAAATACCATTTGTTCTTACCGTCAATGCTCGTGCATGATTATCCATATATGGTAATGAAACACCCCCCATGGGATGTGAAATAATGGACAGAGAATAATAATAATAATAATGGACTGAGAAACTCCACGAGCGAGATTGTTCACGGAGGTGCTGTCGAACCAGGAGGACACAACCCGTGTTATGGGATAAATAAAAGGCTGGCGGACTTGTACACGGTGATGTCAGATATCAACGATACTAATAAAGACCGTTAACCACTGTTTGGCGTTGGTGTGTCATTATAACCATGCTGGAATATGAATGCCTTTATTAGTTTTGTTCGATTGGCTACCGGGTACAATATGATTTGTAGAGGCATACAATCTATTTTGTTGTCGGTATTAGGTAGCCTATATGAATTACATATAATAGCAGCCATAGCCAACATTATGCAACAGTAACTTGCGCATATATAATATATCATATCATATTCCTATATGTCTCCCAGGAATCGTGGGGCTCTGGGGAATAAAGGTTGGGAAGACCCTGCTAATAGCCTATCCTTTATAATGTTATAGGCTATTTAATTTACAGTTTACTCTATCAGCCTACCCAGCATGTAATACGTTCTTTGTTAGAACTCAACTCGTTATTATTTTGCGCATAGATTGCAGAAATACGGGAGCGTTTTGATTTATATTTAAAAGGCTTTGACATTGTAAAACTAAATAAGTGGAATTTCAAAGCTGCAAGCAGAATACAAGTCATATCACCCACACGATTTATGCTCTGTATAGAGCATGTATGCTTTTCATTAATTTAAGACACATTTATTGCAAGGGTTTTGTATACACAAACTCAACAAATAACCTCTGTTCTCGTTGCAATGCGTTTTTAATTCTTTCTTATACAGTAGGAAGGGGTAAGAACACTATATTGTGGGTGTTCATACTTGTATTCTGCTTACAGCTTCGAAATTCCACTTGTTTCGTTTAACAATGGCAAAGCCTTTTAAATATAATCAAAATGTTCCCGTATTTCTGCAATCTATGCGCAAAATACTAACGAGTTGAGTAAGGTGGAGCGCAGTCAGTACACCCCGTATATTCCGATAACGCTATATATAAACCATGCTGCATGCATTCACCTGTTATTCCAAATGCTATTTATAGGGTTTTGACCATAATTACACTACTGTTGCTATTTTACAATTAACTATAATGAATTACGGGGGTCATACAGAACACGTCAGTCAAACTAATGAACGGAAGCTTATTTCCGCGTTGAAACTAATGCATGAAACTGATGAGAGCATATGCCGTCCGTATGCAGTATCCATATTCTACCGCCGGGCGCCAGGTACGCATGCCCTGAGCTGAGCGTAAATATACGCACAAAGTCAATTTCACGTTCAAATTGATAAGTCACACACTTTGCTTAGAAATTATCGTACGCACGGGTTACGCACATATCTGTGCGTACGCAACTGTTATGGTTTGTAACCGACCCCAATCGCACAACACAAGACAGGTATGAGAGTAAGCCAAGAACTGGGCATTTATTGAAACACACAGAAAACGGCACTGTCCCTTTAAGGGAGAACACAAAATACTAGAAAACAAGAAAGGGGAAAATAGGCACAGTGCCTTTAAGAGGCGAGCTGGCCAAGGGGAAGGCTAAGGGAAGGCTAACGGAACAGGGCCGGGGCAAGGGACAAGGCAGGAACAGGGAGGACTAGGAGGACAGGACAGGGAGGACTAGGAGGACTAGGAGGAGAAAACAGGGACAGAGGCCCGCGGAGGCGGGCTGGGGACAGGGAGGACTAGGAGGACTAGAGTGGGGAAACAGGGACAGAGGCCCGCGGAGGCGGGCTGGGGACAGGGAGGACTAGGAGGACTAGAGAGGGAGGACTAGGGAAAAACAGGGTAAGGCCTTGGAACAGGGCGAGGGCTGGAGCTGCATACTGGGACAGAGAAAACAGGGTAAGGCCTTGGAACACAAGCATTAATGAATGTTGCTGCTCTGCAGCTTCTCCCGGGATGGTTCGTCTGAGGAAGCAGACGGTGGAAGTCAGAACCGCTCTGCAGATCTCTCTCGGCAGATCTCCGAGGGTGGTAAACGGGACCGAGAGGGAGAGAGGGAGCGGGTTAGCTCAGAGTTCAGTTGGGAACAGAGCAGGTGACAGGAGAGGTGACTTGTCCCAAAAACAGAGTAATCCAAGTGACAGAATCTTCGGTGTATATACACACTGTGAGTGAAGTCCCAAAATACAAATCCAAGTGAATAATATCTTCGGTGAGTATACACACAGTGAGCGATGTTAAGGCCAAAGATTATCCCAATGAACTATCCAAAAAGCTGACGCTGGGTGAGTGACAGTCTGACAAAAAGCAGGATATCTTCAGTGTCATTAAACACACGAAAAACGAATAGGATCAAAGACAGTCATAAAAACTCACCCAGGCGCTGTGCGTAAAGAGAGGAGGATCAAAACGGGGCGAGCGCGTCGCCACGGGAAACGGGTTGTCCAAGCGGAGGTCTGAGTGGTGCGCGACTGCTTGGAGTACGCGCCGGTACTGTGACAGAGCGGCTTTAACCTGCCAGGTAAAAGTGCGCCTGTCCCTTTATGTCTGTCAATTACAGATGCGCTCATCTGGGATCTGATAGCGGATAAGAGGTGAGACGTCAGACGGTGGGGGGTTGGCCTGGTGAGACGTGAGACAGGAGACGTGCGAAGTCATGACGTGGAAGTGAGAGCGGCGAGTTTGAATGTTGTTTACCTGAAAGAAGACGTGCAGCCGATGTGAGGAGCAGGAGAACGTAAACCGGAGTTAGAGAAGTTGAAAACGGCCAGTAAACATTACCTAACACGGGATGGATGAGAAACGGGGATAGTCCGGAGACTCCGGACGTCCACGACCTGGTCATCTTCACCCAACGCGGACTTCGGTGCGGTAAAGTACACGCTGCACTGTTGGTTGCGCTCCTGTTCCGAGGCTGTGACGCAAGCGTCTCCGACTCAAACATTCCCCTCTCCAAGCTTCCTAACGACGGCGACACATAGCCGAGGCCAAACGCGCCTCTATCTCTCTCTCTCTACCCCTTCAGCCCAAGCCAAACATCTCTCTCTACCCCTCCAGCCCAAGTCCAACGCCCCTCTTTTTCCCCTACACTCGCATCACACACCCACACACACACACACGCACACACACACACACACGCACACACATATTCTCGTTAGAGACTTTCTATTTTTTCGTTCATTCACACAGTTGCGTGGCGGTCATCACGAACTCTTTGACATTTGGAACTATTGGCAAATGCCTATACCTGTTCACCCAATGCACTGAACTGCGTGAACGAACTGGTCTGTAAATGAATTGTTTTGTGTTCTAAGAGTTTTTCTTATGATTTTGACTAATATCCAATACATGGACATTTTGACTGAATTGGGCATGACTCCTGAGTGTTTCTTTGTTATCAAACTCACCTAGTAATTATCTTGGCCATTAGTCCAGACCTATAAATCAAATTATTATATTATTTGTCTAATGAAAATTATTATATTATTTGTCTAATGAAAATTATTATTATTATTTGTCTTATGTGGTACAGTCTTATGCCGGAGCTATAGGCCTAATTAACCAAATCAAAAAGGTATTTTTATCTTCATTGGCAGGGGTTATACCTGTCTGGCGCCCAACGGTAAAGGTTATAGGCACTATAAGTGGACACCGCTACATAAAATGGCGCCCAACGTGGGGCTGAGGGCCTAACTGAACCAAGGTTTAAAGGTACTGTGTTAAAGAAAAAATATACATATATGTTACTTGTTGTTTTCTTTAAAGGTGCATTCTGCTATTTTGGTTATAGGTGCATGGCACTATTTTCTTTGAAGGTACATTACCCTATTTTTGTTTAAAGGTGCATGGCACTATATTCTTTAAAGGTGCATTATGCTATTTTGGTTATAGGTGCATGGCACTATCTTCTTTAAAGGTGCATTATGCTATTTTGGTTATAGGTGCATGGCACTATTTTCTTTAAAGGTACATTGCCCTATTTTCGTTTAAAGGTGCATGGCACTATCTCCCTTGAAGGTGCATTACGCTGTTTTGTTTAAAGGTGCATGGCACTATTTTCTTTAAAGGGGCATTATGTTTTTTTGTTTAAAGGTACAGTTGACAACTTTTGAAAGGTGAAACAAATTATATTGTGAAGGTTTGAAGCATTGCTCGACTATGTGGGTTCATTAATGTGCTGTGTGCTGCTCTAAATAATTGATTTTGGGTTTATAACCTTACATAAAGCACATTCCACCCACTGATTTCACAATGTCTAAGGGCGCAGAGGCTGCACCTGCACCAAGCAGCCCGCCTCCAAACCCACCAGGCCTAGACACAAAAACAGAGGGTCTAGGGTGGGATCTAAAGGGACCAGACCCTCCTGATGTTGATACCCCCTTAAGGTCTGATACGGAGAGACCTGACCAAAGGGGTATTATACAAATGAGAATTGAGAATTTTCAGCGTCGAAAGGGGGAGGAGTCTCCAATGCATTTCCCGGCGACAAAGCCTAAAGATGGTGTGCATTTTCAGGAAACACTAATCGACCTCCAAACGGACCCTGCTTTGCTAACAGAGGAAACCAATGTTCTTCTGCAACCTGGAAAAATCTCAATTGACTCTGGAGAACACAAGGCTGCCTCTTCAGACTCCATATCTTCCCCAACCTCCGACACCTTGTCCCCAATTGACTTACCAGGAGTCATGGCTACCCCGGCAAGGGATTTGAACCAACTGGCTTACCAAACTCAGGGAAATTGGTTACAGTTGTGTCAGACAATGGATCAGCAGAAATTGAGAATGCAACAATTGACCAAATATGTGCAGGACTTCAATACCCGCTCTGACCTAAGAATCCAAGCTATTGGAAATCAGTCGGTGGCCAACTACACTCATCTCAAGACATGCATCGTCACCCTCCAAGATAATGTGTTAAAAGAAATGGATAATCTGGCCAAAACCACCAAAATCATAATGGCTGATGAGAATCAGGCATCTGAACAAACTCTTACCCAGCAGATCAATTTCATGGTGGTACAGTCCCAAGTAGAAGTTCAGAAGGAAATCAAAGAGGTGAAACAAGTCACCCAGGAAGGAGTGGATATGATATCCAAAGGAGTGGAATACTGTATTACACAGGTGACTCGGGTAAACAGCCAACTGGAGGAGATGAAAGTAAAGATGAAGGAGCAATCGGATAACCACGAGAATAAAGTTCTCTCTATGGAAAAGAAACTGGATGCTCTCGATCTGAAACTCACTAACCTTCCTCCCACCTCACTGTTTCATCCCGCAACTTTGCCTATAGGCTCTATTTTCACACAACCTTCAGCATGCAGTACAGGTTCTCCGCTGGCAACGGCCAGCTCAAGAACTGTACCAACCACTGCTCCAACCACATTATCTACAAGATCAGTCATCACCAAGAGTATCAAGCTGACTTTTCCAACCTATGGAAAGCTGGATGATGACCCTGATCCACTGAATTATCTGACCAAATGCCATGATTTTCTGGCGCTACAGCCCTTATCCGACTGGGACCTCCTGGCAACGTTCAGAACCGTGCTTCATGGTACAGCTCGTGACTGGTGGGAGATTGCCAGATCCTCTGTAACTACATGGAGCCAATTTGAAACTGCTTTTATGTCTGCTTATCTAACTGATGATTATGAAGACGAGTTAGCAGACCGAATCAGAACAAAAATCCAAGGAGAGAAGGAAACTATAAGAGACTTCGCTTTCTCTTATAGGGCTCTTTGTAAAAAGTGGAAACCCTCTCTCACTGAAGAGCCCATAGTAAAAATGATTTTGAAAAACATCAAACCGTATCTTGCAAGTCAACTCCGAGGGCGAGTTCAGACCACCGAGGAGTTGGTGCGTCTGGGAATCCAACTTGAAAGGGATCACGAGCTCCAACTTGAGTATGACAAGAGGACCAACTTAAGAGCTCCTCAAACTCAGAATAGGACGCCCAGCGTTCCAAATCGAGTCCAGGATGGACCGCCTGTGATGTGTTGGAGATGTAAGGGACAACATCCTCCTGGATCTTGTCCCCAATATACACCTCCTGACCACTCCAAATCTTTCAATCGACAACAGAAAACCTATTCTGCGCCGAAAGGTCAACACCCAAGTAACAGCTTGGTGTCCACAGCTGTCACTTCAAAACGACGTGACAAGTCAGCACAACCTTCCGTGGAGAACCTCTCTCCGAGTACTTCAAAACAAAGTTCTCCTTGTGGCCCACCTACCCTATTGGTGGTACCCATCACTCTGGGAGCCTGGCGGGGAAAGGCTGTCTTGGATACAGGTGCAAGTTACACCCTTCTCCATGAGTATCTATGGGCGGAGCTCAACAGAACCAAAGAAGAGCTTACTCCCTGGGAAGATGGACCTTTGTATCTTGCTAATGGACAGGCACAAGTTCCACTTGGTTGGGGGAAGCTGGAAATCGACCTTCACGGGAAACTTTTCACCTTACCAATAGTCGTGCTGGATCAGAGAGGCCTGGCTTTTGGAGTTGTCCTGGGGTTGGACTTCATTTCTCTCAGTGGGCTACAAATCAACGTGGCAGACGGGGAGTATAGTTTCAAATCTAACCCTGCCGAAGTATTTCCATTTCAACCAGGTAGTGCAAATGGTCCTAGGAAGGAGAAACGACACTATCCCAGGAAATTATGCCTGATAAGTGCTCTTCCTCCTCCTGTGTTGACGCTGGAACCTGTACGCCTGGATGCGAAGGAGTATATCCACAATGCTGTCACACAAGCGCAACTGCAAGATGATGAAAAGGAGCAGCTAAGAGGAATTCTTGAGTCGTACCCCAAAGTGTGCACAAATGAGGCGGGGAGAACTGATGTGCTACTTCACAAGATATACCCCACCACCAATGTGCCGATCAAACAAAGGCCATACAGGATGGCTCCGGGAAAGCAAGCCATTGTGGAGGAACAACTGAAAGATATGCTAAGTGCGGGGATCATCGAACCATCATACTCAGGATGGGCCTCCCCAGTGGTGCTGCCTCCAAAGAAGGATGGAGGTCACCGTTTTTGTGTGGACTTCAGACGGGTCAATGCGGTGACCGAAACTGATGCGTATCCGCTACCCAACATCAACGAGATCCTGGAATCACTCTCTGGATCAGTGATCTTCTCTACGATTGATCTCAACAGTGGCTATTGGCAAGTGCCCATGGATCCAGAGAGCAAGTCAAAAACTGCATTCATCACATCTCGTGGGTTGTACCACTTCAACGTAATGCCTTTTGGACTGAAAAATGCTCCTGCGACATTCCAAAGACTAATGGAGACTGTCTTGAGAGATCTCCGTGGTCATATCTGTCTCGTCTACCTCGATGATATCATTGTTTATTCTACGTCTGTGACCGAACATTTCCAGCATCTACAGCAAGTCATAGAGAGGCTTGCAAAAGCAAATCTGACCATCAACCTGAAGAAGTCCAAGTTCTGCCTCCAGGAAATAAAGTTTCTTGGACACATCGTCAGTGCCAAGGGAGTTTGTGCAGACCCTGACAAGGTTGAGGCCATCCGAACCTATCCAGTTCCGAAGAATATCAAAGAGGTTCAACGGTTTCTGGGGTTTGCCGGATGGTACCACAGATTCGTTCCAGGATTCTCCAAGATTGCTGGGCCGATAAATGATCTAAAAAAGAAAGGGCGACCATTCATATGGAGTCCTGAGTGCCAGAATGCATTCAACAAACTGAGGGAATGTTTGTCATCTCCTCCTATCTTGGGTCACCCCAACCCAGATCATCCTTTTCTTGTGTACACTGACGCAAGTGATACTGGTCTTGGAGCCATACTGACACAGAAGAAGGAAGGTGGTACTGAAGAAGTGCTGGCGTACGCAAGTCGGACATTAAACCGAGCAGAAAGCAACTATTCTGCAACAGAGAAAGAGTGCCTTGCAATCATTTGGGCTCTGGAGAAATGGCAGCACTATCTGGAACCACGACTCTTCACTGTCATCACTGATCACTCTGCCTTACAGTGGGTCCTGAGATCCACGAAGACTACAAGTCGTCTGATCAGGTGGGCTCTGCGACTTCAGCGATTCGACTTCATCATTGAATATCGAAAAGGAAAACTGAATAGTGCTCCAGATGCACTTTCCAGGATTCCAACAGGTGCTGGATGCAACCTGTATTCCGGCAAGAAGGATTCTGGAACACTTCCGATATCCCTTGCACAGATATGGGAGGAACAACACAAGGATGCCAAAATTGAGACCATCTTTAAGGCTCTGGCAGAGGAAGGAAGTTCTGTGAAAAATGACTACTCAGTCCTGGAGGATAAGGTGTACCGAAAAACACAAGGACAAGATGGACAGTGTCATTATCGG
Organism: Notolepis coatsorum; assembly: GCF_963971535.1. NCBI lineage: Eukaryota > Metazoa > Chordata > Actinopteri > Aulopiformes > Paralepididae > Notolepis > Notolepis coatsorum. The sequence goes on along the minus strand of NC_140171.1, from coordinate 174,306,806 downwards.
GTCTATGTCCCAGCAACCCTGATTCCGCAAGTCCTCCAGGCTTATCATGAGAACCCGCTATGTGGACATGGGGGTATCTTCAAAACCTACAAGAGGCTTCAGGAAGTGGCATTCTGGCCAGGAATGTGGACCGATGTCAAGGCACATGTCAAATGCTGTATAAAGTGTCAGAGCCTGAAGTCCGACAACAGGAAGCCTGCAGGAATGATTCAGCAACATTCAGTAAAGGGACCAAATGAGTTGCTAGGAGTAGATATAATGGGACCCCTTCCACGCAGTCCAGAACGAAATGAGTATCTTCTTGTCCTAGTGGACTATTTCACAAAATGGGTGGAATTCTTCCCCATGCGACAAGCAAACTCGCAGACAATCGCCCGCATACTGAAGAGAGAAATCTTTACGAGATGGGGTGTGCCAGATTTTATATTGTCAGACAGAGGATCACAGTTTGTGTCGTCTTTATTCAAAGAGCTCTGCGAGAAATGGACAGTGACACCCAAGCTTACGACAGCCTATCACCCACAGACGAACATGACAGAACGGGTGAATCGCACTCTGAAGTGTATGATCTCCTCCTACGTGGAAGACAACCACCGGAAGTGGGATCAGTACTTACCAGAGTTCAGATTTGCCTTGAATTCGGCAGTTCAAGAAACCACAGGAGTTACCCCTGCAGAGTTACAGCTTGGAAGGAAACTGAACAGTCCAATGGACAAAGTCCTGAGAGGCAAGTCTCTTCCTCCTGATGCTCAGGCATATGATGTGGTTCATCAGCTGAAGACTCTCCACGCCAAAGCCGAGGAAAGTAGTAAGAAGGCTCGTGTGAGACAGCTACGGAACTATAACAAGAACAGGAGGGATGTCAGTTTCAGGTTCCAAGAAAGGGTGTGGGTAAGGAATTTTCCACAGTCCAGTGCAGCCAAGAACTTTACTGCCAAACTGGCCAGCAAGTGGAAAGGACCCTATCGTGTCATAAAACAAACTGGTCCCGTCAACTACCAAGTTGTACGAGAGGACACTGGTGGAGATGTGAGAACAGTACATGTCTGTAACCTCAAACCTTTCTACCCTACAGCGGAGGATTTGGACGAACAGGAAAGGAAGGAGGTCCTGGAGATATTAAATGAAGATAGCTCAGAGGACGAGTTCCTGGGTTTCGAGTGACTGGTGTTCACCACCAAAGGTGGTCTTTCACAATGGGGGGAGAGTGTGACAGAGCGGCTTTAACCTGCCAGGTAAAAGTGCGCCTGTCCCTTTATGTCTGTCAATTACGGATGCGCTCATCTGGGATCTGATAGCGGATAAGAGGTGAGACGTCAGACGGTGGGGGGTTGGCCTGGTGAGACGTGAGACAGGAGACGTGCGAAGTCATGACGTGGAAGTGAGAGCGGCGAGTTTGAATGTTGTTTACCTGAAAGAAGACGTGCAGCCGATGTGAGGAGCAGGAGAACGTGAACCGGAGTTAGAGAAGTTGAAAACGGCCAGTAAACATTACCTAACACGGGATGGATGAGAAACGGGGATAGTCCGGAGACTCCGGACGTCCACGACCTGGTCATCTTCACCCAACGCGGACTTCGGTGCGGTAAAGTACACGCTGCACTGTTGGTTGCGCTCCTGTTCCGAGGCTGTGACGCAAGCGTCTCCGACTCAAACATTCCCCTCTCCAAGCTTCCTAACGACGGCGACACATAGCCGAGGCCAAACGCGCCTCTATCTCTCTCTCTCTACCCCTTCAGCCCAAGCCAAACATCTCTCTCTACCCTCCAGCCCCAGCCAAACATCTCTCTCTCTACCCCTCCAGCCCAAGTCCAACGCCCCTCTTTTTCCCCTACACTCGCATCACACACCCACACACACACACACGCACACACACACACACACGCACACACATATTCTCGTTAGAGACTTTCTATTTTTTCGTTCATTCACACAGTTGCGTGGCGGTCATCACGAACTCTTTGACATTTGGAACTATTGGCAAATGCCTATACCTGTTCACCCAATGCACTGAACTGCGTGAACGAACTGGTCTGTAAATGAATTGTTTTGTGTTCTAAGAGTTTTTCTTATGATTTTGACTAATATCCAATACATGGACATTTTGACTGAATTGGGCATGACTCCTGAGTGTTTCTTTGTTATCAAACTCACCTAGTAATTATCTTGGCCATTAGTCCAGACCTATAAATCAAATTATTATATTATTTGTCTAATGAAAATTATTATATTATTTGTCTAATGAAAATTATTATTATTATTTGTCTTATGTGGTACAGTCTTATGCCGGAGCTATAGGCCTAATTAACCAAATCAAAAAGGTATTTTTATCTTCATTGGCAGGGGTTATACCTGTCTGGCGCCCAACGGTAAAGGTTATAGGCACTATAAGTGGACACCGCTACACCCCGCGCCGGAGCGTTATGACGGAAGCGTCTCCAGATGCAGAGCTTTTATCTTTCAGTGTTCGCTAGTTTTCGGGCAACAATCACACACTTTTCAAAGCGATAGGTCTAAAGTAGCTTACCTGTCGGCCCTGCTCACGGTTGCTGCGCTGGAATGGGCAACCGCTCTCCACTTCAATAATTCTCCCCTCTGCGAGTCATACTCTGCATATTTTGATGACATGCGCAAAGTCTTCGACCACCCTCCGGGTGGTTCAGATAGAGTCGCTGGCTTATTTACTATCCGCCAAGGAAGTCGCAGTCGATTTTCATATCCTGGCAGCCGGCTCCGACTGGGGTGACACGCCACTGCGAGGGTCTTTCCGCCAAGGCCTGAGCGACGTTTTGAAAGACAAACTTGCGTCTAAAGAAAAACCGAATTCCCTAGACGAGCTAATCCATTTGGCCAGGGAACTGGACATGCGCCTCCGTGAACGCCGCAGAGAGAAGGCTAGCACCGCTCGCCCACTTGTGCCCTGCTCGACTCGCTCTCCCCGCGCCGTCCGCGCTGAAAGTAGTTCCCCCGAGCCCATGGACCTAGACCGCTCACGCCTTCCCCCCAACGAACGTCGTCACAGGCTTGCTACGGGGGCATGCCTATACTGCGGCCAACTTGGTCACTCCGTTGCCTCATGTTCGCTTCGCCCAAACGACGGAGCTCGACAGTGACGCTGGGCGTCTGTTCGAGCCTTGACATCGCTCCCAGCTCCGGTCCAAACATGCTATTCAGCGCCACGCTGTGTCTCAATGGTCAATCACTCCCGCTGTCTGCCCTGGTCGACTCAGGTGCCGACGAGAACCTCATCGATGCTGGGGTAGTCTCCCGCTACCACACCGCTACGGACGCCCTGCCGATACCCCGTGACGCCCGCGGGTTAAACTGAAAGCTGCTCACGTGAATAACTCGCCACACCGTACCCCTCCGCCTCCTGTTATCCGGAAATCATAGCGAGAGTATTCGTTTTCATGTCACCAGCTCTCCCCACAATCCCATTGTCCTTGGCATGCCTTGGCTCATATTACACAACCCGGTCATCAACTGGCCTACTGGCTTAGTGACCAGCTGGAGCGCTCACTGTCACGTTGCCTGCCTACAATCAGCTCGGTCGCCACTAGGGGTCGCTGGTTCCCACCTCCCCAACGAAACCATTGACCTGTCTGCTATTCCTCCTGTCTACCATGACTTAAAGGCTGTATTTAGCAAACAACAGGCTCTCTCCCTGCCCCCTCATCGCCAATACGACTGTGCTATTGATTTACTCCCAGGGGCGCCACTCCCCGCTAGTCGCCTGTTCAACGTCTCACGCCCAGAAAGGGAGTCGATGGAGAAGTACATCCACGAGTCCTTGGCCTCAGGCATTATCACTCCCTCCTCCTCTCCTGTCGGCGCAAGGTTCTTCTTCGTCTCCAAGAAGGATCGTTCCCTTCGCCCCTGTATCGACTACCGGGGTCTCAACAATATCACAGTCAAAAACAAGTACCCCCTGCCTTTAATTGGCTCTGCTTTTGAGCCCCTGCAAGGTGCCACCATCTTCACGAAGCTGGACCTCAGGAATGCCTATCACCTTGTCCGCATCCGGGAAGGAGACGAATGGAAGACGGCCTTTAAGACACCACTCGGCCACTTCGAGTACAAGGTAATGCCCTTTGGGCTGACCAACGCCCCTGCTGTCTTTCAGGCCCTCGTCAATAACGTTCTCCGCGATGTACTCAACCGCTCCATTTTTGTTTATTTGGATGACATTCTGATCTTTTCCCGCTCCATGGAGGAGCACGTCCAGCACGTCCGCCGGGTCCTCCAGCGTCTTCAGGAGAATAAGCTGTTCGTCAAGGCGGAGAAGTGTGAGTTCCACGTCTCCTCCATCGGCTTCCTCGGCTACATCATTGAGGGCGGCAAGATCCGGGCGGACCCTGAGAAGATCAAGGCGGTGTTCGACTGGCCCCGTCCCACCAACGTCAAGCAGCTCCAACGCTTCCTGGGGTTTGCCAACTTCTACCGCCGCTTCATCAGGGACTACAGCCGGGTCGCGGCACCCCTCGCCCAACTCACCTCGCCTTCCGTGCCCTTCGTCTGGTCTGACAAAGTGGACTCCGCCTTCGCCGAGCTGCGCCGGCGCTTCACCACCGCACCCATCCTCATCCAGCCGGACGCGTCCTGCCAGTTTGTGGTGGAGGTGGACACCTCCTGTACCGGAGTGGGGGCGGTCCTTTCCCAACGCTCCGTCCTTGACCAGAGACTGCACCCCTGCGCCTTCTTCTCGCGCCGCCTGACCCCAGCCGAGGTCAACTATGACATCGGAAACCTGGAGCTCCTAGCAGTCAAACTAGCCCTGGAGGAATGGAGGCACTGGCTGGAGGGTTCAGAGGTCCCCTTCCTGGTTTGGATGGACCACAAGACGGCCAAGCGCCTGAACTCCCGCCAGGCCCGCTGGGCGCTGTTCTTCGCCAGGTTTAACTTCACCCTTACCTACAGGCCTGGTTCCAAGAACACCAAGCCAGACACTCTCTCCTGGCAGTTTGTCCCCGAAGAGGGTCCCGCGCACCCCGACACCATCCTCTCCACCTCCTGCTTGGTGGCCGCCGCCACCTGGGAGATCCAGTCCATCGTCAGGGAGGCTCAGCGTGCCCAGCCGGACCCAGGTAACGGTCCACCTAACCGGCTTTTTGTCCCTGACCTTGTCTGCTCCCAGGTGCTCCAGTGGGTTCACGCTTCCCGGTTCGCCTGCCACCCTGGGATCGACCGTACCCTGTCCCTGCTGAAACGGCACTTCTGGTGGGTCTCCATGAGGGAGGACACTAGCGCATTCGTCCTGGCATGCACTGTCTGTGCTTGTGCAAAGGCCTCCCACCGACCGCCCGCCGGGCTCCTTCGTCTGCTCCCTGTTCCCGGTCGGTCCTGGTCACACGTCGCCCTGGACTTCGTCACCGGCCTTCCTCTCTCACACGGTAACACAGCCATCCTCACTATTGTTGACCGTTTCTCGAAGGCCGTGCACTTTGTTGCTCTTCCCAAACTCCCCTCTGCTGCAGAGACCGCGGATCTGATGGTACTCCATGTCTTTTGCCTCCACGGGATCACGGTGGACATCGACTCCGACAGGGGCCCTCAATTCGTCTCCCAGGTCTGGAGGGCTTTATGTCAGGCCCTGGGGGCCACGGTCAGCCTCTCCTCCGGGTACCACCCGCAGACCAACAGCCAGTCGCAGCGGGGATCCGCCCTCCGCTGCGTGACAGCCCGGGACCCCTCCGGCTGGAGCACCTTCCTGCCGTGGATCGAATACGCCCACAATTCTCTGTCTTCGGCGGCCACAGGTCAGTCCCCCTTTGAGTCCTCTTTGGGCTACCAACCCCCGCTGTTCCCTGCCCAGGAGGAGGAGATCGCTGTTCCATCGGTGCAGGATCACCTTCGCCGCTGCAGGAGGACCAGAACCGTCGCTTCGCCGACCGCCACCGGACCCCGGCTCCCGACTATCAACCAGGTCAGATGGTATGGCTCTCGTCTCGGGACCTGTCGCTCAAGTCTGTTTCCCGTAAACTAACCCCCCGTTTCGTTGGTCCCTACAAAATCCTGTCTCTCATCAATCCCTCTGTCGTTAGACTCCAGCTCCCCTCCCATATGCGGATTCACCCCTCCTTCCATGTCTCCCAGCTGAAGCCGGTGGTCTCCAGTCCCCTGTCTCCCCCTGCTCCGGAGCCTCCTCCTCCGCTGGTCATCGACGACCACCCGGCCTACATAGTCCGGGAGTTGCTGGTCGTGCGGCGCCGCGGCTACCAGTACCTGGTCGACTGGGAGGACTACGGCCCGGAGGAGCGCAGCTGGATCTCCCGCCAGATGATCCTGGACCCAGACCTCGTCCGGGATTTCCATCGGGCCCACCCTGACAAGCCTGGGCCGCCAGGAGGCGCCCGTAGAGGGGGGGCTCCTGTCATAATCACAGCACGAGCGTACTTCACTCCCCCTCCTTCTCCCCTCAGATTCACCACGCACTCCTCTTCATCCCCCCTTCCATCCGACACGCAAGCCTCACGCCCTTATATGGTCAGCATCCCTTCACCTCCCGTCACTCAACACAGCTGCACTTCATCCCCTGATTCACACGCTGTCAGGCACCTCACTCTCTGAAGACCTGCTAGGCATCCCCGTGTGACCATCCTTGTACTAACTTCCCTCTCTTGTGCCCAGGACCTCCGTGCCAGCGTGTTCCTGTCTGGACCCCCCTGGAGCTTACCGAGGAGTTCCAGCTCTTTCTCTCAAACACGAAACCGTGTCTCCCGTCTGCAGTGGCACTGGAGTGCGCCTGCTCCCGTTATCCCCCTATTTATACCTGTTGTACATTTCTGGATGTAATACTTGTCTGCTTGGGAATACCATTAAAACCCCTTGAAACGCTCCATTCTCCTCTCCTGTGTTCAGCGATTGGGCTCTGTAAACCCACTCTCACACTCAGCTTTAAAGACCTCTTTCTTATATCTGCAGCGCTAACAGAAATAAAAACAACCCAGGCCTATGTTAAAGTGCAGATTGGCTTAGAGGACGATAATGTCTTGTATGAACTACCAGTAACATAAATCATATTAACAACAAAAAGGTGTTCCATCTTCATGTCAGATGATTTTCAAAAAGGTGCATGAGTCAATGCAAAAAAAGAACAAGCAAAGATACTGCTGAAAGTTCAGAACGTTGAACATTTTTCACTCCATAGATTAATCTAGATAAAAAAAAATTAACGCTTAATCATTTTAATTAATCCTCAAAGTTAGAGCATTAACTTTCACAGCCCTAATTAAAATACATAACATCTAATCTTGGTCATACCTCTATACTAAAATGAGAATTCGCAATATTGCCCTATCTACTCACTTTCTGAGAAGTTCTCAAATGTTGGAGAAGAGACTGAACCTCTGCCCTGCCGTAGTCCAGTAGTGCAGCCTGACTCTCTGGCCATGTGTCATGGTTGACTATTCTGAAGCTGTCGACTACACCTTCCCCTGACTGACTCATCAAGCAGCTGAAGCGTGATCTCATCTCTTCTACTGCAACAGCTGCTGCCACATGCAGATCACTGAAACACCATCAGTCAAGGAAACACATGCAGATCACTGAAACACCATCAGTCAAGGAAACACATGCAGATTACTGAAACACCATCAGTCAAGCGAACACATGCAGATTACTGAAACACCATCAGTCAAGGAAACACATGCAGATCACTGAAACACCATCAGTCAAGGAAACACATGCAGATCACTGAAACACCATCAGTCAAGGGAACATGTAAATGTAGCTATGGCCAACTGCCACACACCGGAGTTACATGCTCACTGAACATGCATTTACTGTTTTTCAGGATGGGGTGTTTAATAACAAATACGCCTTGAGATGATTATATCAGGCTTTTTTTATTTATTTATTTATAGACTGATCTCTAACGACCTGCATTATAGACTGATCTCTAACGACCTGCATTATAGACTGATCTCAAACGACTTGCATTATAGACTGATCTCTAACGACCTGCATTATAGACTCATCTCTAACGACCTGCATTATAGACTCATCTCTAACGACCTGCATTATAGACTCATCTCTAACGACCTGCATTATAGACTCATCTATAATGACCTGCATTATAGACTAATCTAATCTATAACGACCTGCATTATAGACTGATCTCTAACGACCTGCATTATAGACTGATCTCTAACGACCTGCATTATAGACTGATCTCTAACGACCTGCATTATAGACTGATCTCTAACGACCTGCATTATAGACTCATCTCTAACGACCTGCATTATAGACTGATCTCTAACGACCTGCATTATAGACTCATCTCTAACGACCTGCATTATAGACTCATCTCTAACGACCTGCATTATAGATGGTTTCACTGGGATGCTGTTGCTAGGGAACAGTTATTGCATTAGCAAACAGGAAATAAAAGTGGGTCTTTTTAGAACGCTATTGTTGTCACTTGTCATTTTGTCATGTAATTATGGTTCCATTCCATCTAGGTGTGCCTGTGCCTTGGTATGGTGTTGCTGCCTCACTGATCCAGTCAGGCTTCAGGGGGGGCTGTAGGGGCGGGGCCTTGCTGCCTCACTGATCCAGTCAGGCTTCAGGGGGGGCTGTAGGGGCGGGGCCTTGCTGCCTCACTGATCCAGTCAGGCTTCAGGGGGGGCTGTAGGGGCGGGGCCTTGCTGTCTCACTGATCCAGTCAGGCTTCAGGGGGGGCTGTAGGGGTGGGGCCTTGCTGTCTCACTGATCCAGTCAGGCTTCAGGGGGGCTGTAGGGGCGGGGCCTTGCTGTCTCACTGATCCAGTCAGGCTTCAGGGGGGCTGTAGGGGCGGGGCCTTGCTGCCTCACTGATCCAGTCAGGCTTCAGGGGGGGCTGTAGGGGCGGGACCTTGCTGCCTCACTGATCCAGTCAGGCTTCAGGGGGGGCTGTAGGGGCGGGGCCTTGCTGTCTCACTGATCCAGTCAGGCTTCAGGGGGGGCTGTAGGGGCGGGGCCTTGCTGCCTCACTGATCCAGTCAGGCTTCAGGGGGGGCTGTAGGGGCGGGGCCTTGCTGTCTCACTGATCCAGTCAGGCTTCAGGGGGGGCTGTAGGGGCGGGGCCTTGCTGTCTCACTGATCCAGTCAGGCTTCAGGGGGGGCTGTAGGGGCGGGGCCTTGCTGTCTCACTGATCCAGTCAGGCTTCAGGGGGGGATGTAGGGGCGGGGCCTTGCTGTCTCACTGATCCAGTCAGGCTTCAGGGGGGGCTGTAGGGGCGGGGCCTTGCTGTCTCACTGATCCAGTCAGGCTTCAGGGGGGGCTGTAGGGGCGGGGCCTTGCTGTCTCACTGATCCAGTCAGGCTTCAGGGGGGGCTGTAGGGGCGGGACCTTGCTGCCTCACTGATACAGTCAGGCTTCAGGGGGGGCTGTAGGGGCGGGGCTCCCCGGGCAGAGGCAGCAGGCTCCGCCCCCTGAGATATTCCCCGGCGGGCCCTGCTGCCTCGCTCCATATTAGCTATAAAGCATTGTAGCCTATAATATGAGTTGTGCTGCTATTGCTATTGTTGTGCTGTGAAGCGTAATGAAAGCATTAACTCTTTGGAATAACCTGCCTCAAAACCTCTGCTGCATTTACAGTAGATTCACTTTTAAAAATAATCTTAAATTGTTTTTAACACTGTAAAGTATTTATATATTTTTTTGTTTTGTTTTCTGTTTCTGTGCTTGCATGTAATGTTAGCCATCTTAATTTTTAGTTTCATTATGCATTGTGTGTTGAGTACTGACTTTTAATAATTTAGTTTTTGCAATAATAATTGTTTTTGTATGTTTTTTTTGTGTGGACCCCAGGAAGACTAGCTGGTTGCTATGGCACCAGCTAATGGGGATCCGTAATCAAATCAAATCAAATGTTAAAACAGGTCACAGTGCTGTTTGTTTTGGTCAGTATAATTTTATATTGTATAAATATATTATATAATTATAAATATATAATTCAGTATAATTCATCTTTTTGCAAAACTGCTAGTGAAGAGCTACATCTGTTCCTCCCTCCCCAACACCCTGGACCCCCTGCAATTTGCATACCGCCCCAACAGGTCCACGGAGGACGCCATGGCCCATGTGCTGCACACAGCAGCATCACACCTGGACAAGAGGCAGGGGAACTATGTGAGAATGCTATTTATTGACTACAGCTCAGCATTCAACACCATAGGCCCCTCCAAGCTCGTTGTCAAGCTCAGAGACCTGGGCTTGAACTACGACCTCTGCCAGTGGGCCAGTGCCCAGGTGGTGAGAGCAGGACACTGCACCTCTTCATCCATCACTCTCAACACAGGTGCCCCCCAGGGCTGTGTTCTGAGCCCCTTCCTCTACTCACTTTACATGCATGAGTGTGGCAAAGCACAACAGCAACACATTCGTCTAGTTTGCTGATGACACAGCTGTGGTGGGCCTGGTCTCTGCAAACGACGAGAGGGCCTACTGTTAGGGAATTAAACCTGATCGATGTTGTAGACAATCAGGTGAACTCAGTTGATAAGGTTTATTAGCTTACATGGAACCCAGGAGAATTGGCGTGGAGAGACCCTGGATGGGGGGTCTGAGTTAGGAATGGGAGTGGCTGGCTCTGCGCTGACATGGCTGTCATCATACCTCAATGACCGCTCCTACCAAGTGTCATGGAGAGGGACCCTGTCGGCCACCCGCCCCCTGCGGACGGGTGTCCCCCAGGGCTCGGTTTTAGGACCCCTTCTCTTCTCCCTCTACACTAAATCACTGGGTAACATTATCACGTCTCATGGCTTCTCCTACCATTGTTATGCCGACGATACTCAACTCTTCCTCTCCTTCCCTCCCTCAGATATCCACGTCTCTGTGCGGATCTCGGCCTGTCTGTCCGACATCTCAGCCTGGATGACGTCCAACCACCTCAAACTGAACCTAAGCAAAACAGAATTGCTCCACCTGCCGGCCAAATCCTCCCCCCTAACCGACCTTTCAATCACAGTCGAGAATGCAGCTGTGACTGCGTCCCCGACCGCCAAGAACCTTGGTGTTGTCCTCGACGACCAGTTGAACTTCTCTGCTCACATCGCAGCGACGACCAGAACCTGCCGATTCCTCCTGAGCAACGTCAGAAGGATACGCCCCTTCCTGACAAAAGAAGCCACCCAACTCCTCGTCCAATCAACAGTCATCTCCCGCCTCGACTACTGCAATGCACTGCTCGCTGGCCTCCCGGCCACTGCCACTAAGCCTCTTCAACTCATTCAGAACGCAGCGGCCCGCCTGATCTCAAACCTACCGAAGTCGGCCCATGTCACCCCACTTCTTAGGGACCTGCACTGGCTCCCCATTGCTGCACGAATCCGCTTCAAGGCCCTCGACCTAGCATACCGTGCGGCAAAGGGAACCGCTCCCGCCTACCTCCGGTCAATGGTCTCTAACTACACACCCTCAAGACCCCTACGCTCTGCATCTTCTGGCCGCCTCAGACCTACTCCTATCCAAGCTCCGGGAGGGTCATCAAAGAGAAGTCGCCTATTCTCAGTCCTTGCCCCACAATGGTGGAATGAACTACCCACCCCAGTTAGGACAGCCGAATCACGTCCAATCTTTCGCCGTCGACTAAAGACGCACTTCTTCAACCATTATCTGAATTAAAAAAAAAAAAAAAAAAAATCTAACCCTAACTAACCGTACTGTCATGCACTTGTCCTAATAAACTAACCTACACTGTAGCACTCAACACTTTGATGAACATTGTTGCTCAGCTGATAGAGTTGTGCCCTTCCTGATGGCTTGTCGTACAGAACTTGTAAGTCGCTTTGGATAAAAGCGTCAGCTAAATGACTAAATGTAAATGTAAATGTTAGGGGATGGAGAGGGTAGGCTTTTCCAAGGTCGCGGTTTGGAGGGTGGTTCTATGAGGGGGGAGGAGTTGTATTTAGGAGAAGGAGGAGGGGGGGAATGTGGGTTTCAGGTGAGGGGGACGAGGTAAGGAAGGGGGGTGGGGTGAGTTAGTGGGACAATAGGTGGGTGGATGGGGGAAGGGTAGACAGAAACTAGTATATTGGGAGGACAGTAGGCTGTGGGGGAGGGGGGAGATACAGTTATTCCACACTATAGGAGAGGTGGAGAACCTGGCGCTGTGGTGCCAGGAGAACAGCCTCTCCCTGAACGTCAGCAAAACCAAATAACTGATTGTGGATTTTAGGAGGTCAAGGGCAAAGGACTACAGCCCCCTCAGTATCTATGAGGCACCGGTCGAGAGAGTGAACAGTTTCAAGTACCTCGGAGTCCACATATCCGAGGACTTGACATGGACCACACCACACACATAGACAGTGTAGTGAAGAAGGCACGGCAGCGCCTCTACTTCCTTAGGCGCCTAAGGACGTTCAAAGTGAGTCAGACGATCTTAAATAACTTCTAGTATTCTATATAGAGAGCATCCTGACTGTTAACATCCCCTCCTGGTTTGGGAATAACACTGCACACGACCGCAGCAGACTGCAGAGAGTGGCTCGATCAGCCAAACAAACAATTGGAGGTGGGCTTCCCACTCTCCAGGACATTTACACCAGGCGTTACAGGGCCAAGGCAAAGAGAATAGTCAAAGACTCTAGCCACCCAAACAACTGCCTCTTTGCACTGCTGCGGTCAGGCAAGCGCTACCGGAGTCTCATGGCCAGTACAGAGAGACTCAAAAGGAGCGTATATCCCCAGGGCATCATGATGCTCAATGAATCTATGCAACACTAACCCATCCATCTACACTCATTGCACACCAGAGGGAGCTCCACAAATCATGTTAAACCCAGATTCGGCTCAAACAAGGGACTAAACACGTTTCGCAATTATGCCACATCAATGTGGAACGCCCTACCCAAAGCTGTAAAGGAATGTGAATCACTACCCACTTTCAAAACCACTCTCAAAGAACACCTACGGGAGACTGCAATTCGAAACGGGCCCCTGTAAATGTCCTAACCCAACCCCCTCCAATGTACAGTAAATGACCAAGTATGGTTTTGTCAATATTCCAATGTACAGTTTTGCTTGTACAGTTGTACAGTGTCCCCCACCCACCCCTCCTACCCAACCCCCCACCCACCCAACCACCTCCAATGTACAGCCCCCCCCCCCCACCTACCCAACCTCCTCCAATGTACATTTTCTACGTAAAATGTATATAGGCTACTCTCTTTTCTACACTATTTTTGTGTATAGATGTATAGATGTAGCAGTACTGTCTATCTGTATGTTGTGTATGTCATATATGTTATGATGAATTGAAAATGGGGGACCTTGATGTAAACAAGACGAAAGTCTTTCTCTGGTCTGCATCCCCTTAACAATTGTATTGAGCTGTACTGTACTGTACCCATTCTGCAATCTGTTAATAAAGTTTTCAATCAATCAATCACACCCATCCACATGCACACACTCACTTTAAACAAACACTCACCTTTAACATTCACTTTAGACACTTTAAACACTTTTTAACACTACGCCATATTTTTTATCTATTTATTACAAAAAGATTTGCACTACATCCCTACCTATTTTTTTTTTATTCAGTTTGCATTTTGTACTACTTATAGGTTGTACTTTAATTTGTATATTGTATACTTTGTATAGTGTTTGGACTTTATTCTTTTAACTTTTTTACTGTATGAAGCACATTCTCAGGGGGCTGATTGATTGATTGACTCAATACACACAATGCAAACCAGAAAAATACTTTCGTCTTGTTTACATCAGGGTCCCCCTATTTTTCAATTCATAATGACATTTATGACATACACAACATACAGATATACAGATATATATCATGACATTTATGACATACATGACATACAGGTAGGTATACAGTACTGTTACATTTGTGACATACAAAATATGCAAATATACAGTACTGTTAAACAGAGATCATAACAGAAAATATATACATACGAGGGGGAGGAAACTGTACATCAGGAGGGGGTGGGCGGGTGGGAGGACTCATACAGAACCAAGCATTTCACTGTAATAATGTACATGTACTTGTATTTGTTTAATTTAACGTTAACAACCATTCCGAGGTGCGTAGAAGTTGAACGACCAAGGCAAACGTTTGCAAACTATTTCAAACGTTAGATTCGTGTTCACCGCAAACCTTTGTTCAAGTTCAAGTTTTGTTTTATTTGTCACATATAGGCTATATAGGTTTGCGGTGAACACAAATCTAACGTTTGAAATAGTTTGCAAACGTTTGCCTTGGTCGTTAAACTTCTACGCACCTCGGAATGGTTGTTAACGTTAAATTAAACAAATAAAACTTCTGATTCACATTCAAGGTACTCAAACACTCTGTCATCCAACACGGTAGGTGGCGCTGTCGCGAAAACACGCTGGTCTCCGGGGCTGCAGTGATACGTTGACATCAGTATCATGGCTTCCTGCAGTGAGTCACGTGGTCCTCTATAGATATCTATGGCTGCTGCTGCTGCTGCGGTCCTCTGTCCTGATCGTGTCTCTAGTGGGACTGACGTCTGAGCCCCGTCCTCCTGGTGATGCTCCACGTTCATTGCAATAGTTATTTTCGTTACTGTTATCTGGTATATTTCGGTAGTTTCCCCCTCTGTAGCAGGAGCGAGTGTTAGCTTAGCTGGTACCGGTGTATCTTCGGCTAGTGTGTTAGCTTAGCTGCGGCTAGTGTTAGTTTAGCTGGTACCGGTGTATCTTCGGCTACTGTGTTAGCTTAGCTGCGGCTAGTGTTAGCTTAGCTGGTACCGGTGTATCTTCGGCTAGTGTGTTAGCTTAGCTGCGGCTAGTGTTAGCTTAGCGTGTTAGAGTCGACGGCCTCTATTGTCTGAAAATAGGGTTAGTGTGACACAACGGCTCTTCCAATTCGTACGCAATGTTCTACCGGCAGCAAAAAAAGTGAGTCTCAGCCTCTGCATTATATGATATGAAAATTGTAGTGCTGTCAGACCCGGATAAAGGTTGTCTTTCCACTATATTTTCTTGTCTTGAGACGGTGCTTCGTTTACATGTTAAAATCACAGCGATTTTCTTGTGTGGGAATGGGGTTTACAAACATGTCATTTTGTTCACCTTATCAGTTTGCAGGTCTGGTTATATACTGTAGTTACTGAAACTGATTGGCACCAGGTCTGTTTATATACTGTAGTTACTGAAACTGATTGGCACCAGGTCTGGTTATATACTGTAGTTACTGTAACTGATTGAATATGGCACCAGGTCTGGTTATATACTGTAGTTACTGAAACTGATTGAATATGGCACCAGGTCTGTTTATATACTGTAGTTACTGTAACTGATTGAATATGGCACCAGGTCTGGTTATATACTGTAGTTACTGTAACTGATTGAATATGGCACCAGGTCTGTTTATATACTGTAGTTACTGTAACTGATTGAATATGGCACCGCCCCACCTCAAATATTTTTTCACCAGCCGCCACTTTTCATCAGACGCAATGATGGCAACGGGAGTAATGTGAATGTTGAATTAATAGCGTGTTTCGCTTTACATCGTGTAAGTGTGATTGATATCGCAACTGGGATTGTTCCGAAGCAAACAAGTCAACACGCGAATGCAGCGTGACGTGAATGCAGGGGTGACGTGAAGGGGAATAGGAGCGAGTGTTTTAATGCAACTGATCTCCATTTTGACAAATGCATCAGAATCGTCGTCATTTAGAAATGAGATCGCATAGATGTATGACTCGAGATCGCGATTTTATCGTGCAGCCCTATTTGCAATTGAGTATTTCAAAATGTTTTACTAGTATCCTCATGTCACATGGGTATTGGCCTCTTTGACACCACCAACTGAATAGCCAGAGTAGGAGATGAGTTTATTTATGTCTATAAATGCTGTGTAGTGTGGATGCCTACTGTACATGAGTAGGGTGAGTAACCTACATGCCATTACTGCTTTTTATCTATTGACTGATTATAGCTACTTTATTATCTTGAAATAATATAACGGCAAACAGGTGCTGTTTTCAGATTTTAGTTCTGCGTTTGATGCTTTTCACCCTCACCTGCTTGTCCAGAAGCTTATGCGGATAAACCCCTCAATAATCAAATGGTTCTATTCTCTTCTTACCAACAGGACACAACAAGTCAAGGTGAATGACACACTCTCTCAGGTCAAATTCTGCAGCACCGGGATGCCTCAAGGTGCGGTGAGCTCCCCTCTCCTATTTACACTGTACACCAAATAGGGATGGGTACCGAATTAGGTACTTTTAAAGGTACCTACCGTATCACGGCGGTACTACCGAGTACCGATTCACGTTAAACTTTTTTTTCTTCACGTCAACGTTCACACGCACAATATACGCTTACCTAGGATTTGACTTGATTCAACAACAAAGCAGTCGGGGCAATGGCAAGCCGAAAACGGTCGAAAGTGTGGTTATTTCAAGTTTGGATTTTTTTTCTTCACAACTGAGGTATGTAGATTACATTTTTAGAGACTAAAGTACAGAAAAAAGGTACCGTTGGGTACCGATATCGATTCACAGGTACCGGTAGTGTGTATATTTTCCCCAACAGAGTTTCACTTCCGCGTTCGGTTTGCGCTATCTGATTGGCCACTGGCGTTTTTTTCAGCGCCAATCGCGTTACTCCTAACAATCGCGCCAGCAGGCTGTTACCTTAACCAACTAACCCTAACCTTAACCAACTAACCTTAACCAATTAACCCTAACCAACTAACCCTAACCTTAACCAACTAACCCTAACCTTAACCAACTTCGAAAGAGAGCGACTTCGAAAGAGTCGCCAAGCTTAACCAGTTTGTTAGGAGTAACGCGATTGGCGCTGATTGAATATGGCACCGCCCCACCTCAAATATTTTTTCACCAGCCGCCACTTTTCATCAGACACAATGATGGCAACGGGAGTAATGTGAATGTTGAATTAATAGCGTGTTTCGCTTTACATCGTGTAAGTGTGATTGATATCGCAACTGGGATTGTTCCGAAGCAAACAAGTCAACACGCGAATGCAGCGTGACGTGAATGCAGGGGTGACGTGAAGGGGAATAGGAGCGAGTGTTTTAATGCAACTGATCTCCATTTTGACAAATGCATCAGAATCGTCGTCATTTAGAAATGAGATCGCATAGATGTATGACTCGAGATCGCGATTTTATCGTGCAGCCCTATTTGCAATTGAGTATTTCAAAATGTTTTACTAGTATCCTCATGTCACATGGGTATTGGCCTCTTTGACACCACCAACTGAATAGCCAGAGTAGGAGATGAGTTTATTTATGTCTATAAATGCTGTGTAGTGTGGATGCCTACTGTACATGAGTAGGGTGAGTAACCTACATGCCATTACTGCTTTTTATCTATTGACTGATTATAGCTACTTTATTATCTTGAAACAATATAACGGCAAACAGGTGCTGTTTTCAGATTTTAGTTCTGCGTTTGATGCTTTTCACCCTCACCTGCTTGTCCAGAAGCTTATGCGGATAAACCCCTCAATAATCAAATGGTTCTATTCTCTTCTTACCAACAGGACACAACAAGTCAAGGTGAATGACACACTCTCTCAGGTCAAATTCTGCAGCACCGGGATGCCTCAAGGTGCGGTGAGCTCCCCTCTCCTATTTACACTGTACACCAAATAGGGATGGGTACCGAATTAGGTACTTTTAAAGGTACCTACCGTATCACGGCGGTACTACCGAGTACCGATTCACGTTAAACTTTTTTTTCTTCACGTCAACGTTCACACGCACAATATACGCTTACCTAGGATTTGACTTGATTCAACAACAAAGCAGTCGGGGCAATGGCAAGCCGAAAACGGTCGAAAGTGTGGTTATTTCAAGTTTGGATTTTTTTTCTTCACAACTGAGGTATGTAGATTACATTTTTAGAGACTAAAGTACAGAAAAAAGGTACCGTTGGGTACCGATATCGATTCACAGGTACCGGTAGTGTGTATATTTTCCCCAACAGAGTTTCACTTCCGCGTTCGGTTTGCGCTATCTGATTGGCCACTGGCGTTTTTTTCAGCGCCAATCGCGTTACTCCTAACAATCGCGCCAGCAGGCTGTTACCTTAACCAACTAACCCTAACCTTAACCAACTAACCTTAACCAATTAACCCTAACCAACTAACCCTAACCTTAACCAACTAACCCTAACCTTAACCAACTTCGAAAGAGAGCGACTTCGAAAGAGTCGCCAAGCTTAACCAGTTTGTTAGGAGTAACGCGATTGGCGCTGAGAGAAACGTCAGTGGCCAATCGGATTGCGCAAACCGAACGCGGAAGTGAAACTCTGTTGGGGAAAATATACACGCATACCGGTACCGTATCGGTTCAAATGTGAACGGTACCCATCCCTAACACCAAATGAGTGTAGCAGCAGTCAGCCTAACAATCATGTCTTGAAATGTTCAGACGACACACTTATTCTAAGCCTATTGAAGGCTGGCGACTGCCCTTCTACTTACTTTAAAGAGATCCACTCCTTTCAGGTCTGGTGTGAGAGATGGGGGCGCAAATCTGATATCAACTTTGGGGGGATAATTACATTACATTTTCTCAAGAGCAATTCCTGGAGGGGGACACCAAAAGTAGTGCTATAACACATAGCCTACGTTGTAATATGTTAAATGTATATTGAGGAACAGTTATTTTGCATGTTAGAAGAGACTTTTAAGTTTAAGTCAAGCACTTTGATATATGTTATGTTTAAGTCAAGCACTTTGATATGTTATGTAGTCCGTTTAAACAAATCGTGGTTGTCACCAGTTTAAGTTTGAGAGTGCAACAATCCATGGCATTGTCCAATTATGTTCAAATAAATGTTAATAATTTGTTCTTAATTGCTTGCCTGGGTAAATAAAGGTTAAATAAAAATATGTTCATATTTTACAAGTCTAAAAAATGGAGAACATTTCATAATGTTCATTAATTTTATTTTGTTTCGTACATGGGGGTACAGTTAATCTTTGCACAATATTTTTTTAACATGATACACCCATGGCCGAAAAGGAGCAGGATGAAGAGAACTTGTTTCCTGCCCCCTTCCAAACTTCATATTTATTTTAACATAATGGTCAGCTCAAGTGCACCTTACAGCTTCATACCATATAATAATAATGTTGCCAAACAAAAACTCAACAAACTTACCTGAGACTCCCTGTCTCTGCCAGTCTGTTCCTGCCTATCTGTCCCCAGCTCTGCTGTCTGTGTACCATTTCTTGCCTGCTCTGCCTAATGACATCATTATTAAACATTTCAATTAGCATTTAACCTCTTTTGTATGAAATTTTTTCAACTAGTCTTTGAGATATTAGGCTACTAGGGTTCTTACTTTGTGTTTTGGTGTACTGAAAAAGGCTCTGATGTCTGTGTTTTTTCATTTTTTCTGCCATGTTCTACCAGGCTGGCTGGCTACACACACAGTGTGCAGGTTATTTACAGTAGGAGATGGGCTTCTATCATATTATCTTCTATCATTCTATAATGGACTTCGATATATCAGGTAGCTACAGTAGCTAGTCAAACACACAAACACTGGTTAAAATTACTAGCAGCTAGCAACGTCAGCTAACCACTAGCTAACATAAAGAGTGACCTGTAATTCAATGCAGCGAAAATGAAGAGAAGGTGATGATTATAAATGTGTTTTATTGTATTGAGTGGTAGAAGTAAAGACATGTCTAACATATCCTTTGTTTGAACAACTTACTGGAAAGGTCTGCCACCAATGACAGACTCGGTCACGGTGATATTCCCACACATGGACTGTAGCCTACCTGCATGATTTTTTTTCGTAGCTGCAGTTTGCGGAGACGCTCTCTGATTGGCCACTGACGTTTCTTGTCATGTGACATGTGCGCCCAATTGCGTGACGCCTGTGTCTTTGCCCATTTCCGCCTCGAACAGCATGCAAACTACCGAACGCCTAGTTTATCACTGGTTAAACTTAGTTGTTTAAGGTTAGAGTTTGGAATCAGGGCTGGTGTTCTATCGCCCTGCTCTAAGACAAACTCTAACCATAACCAACTTCGAAAGAGTGCCTAAACCATTGTGAGGGAAATGTGTGGGGGGTCGCAATCTTTGGAAACTTAAAAACTCTCTATTTAGTGTCTATAATCAGCACAAGTTCTTTCATTGTGTATTATTAATTGTATTGAAATTACATAGTTATGTTTACAGTGATATATTGGGGGGGACATAGCCTATTTTTCTCAGGATGGGGGGGACATGTCCCCGTGGGATGTCCGCGCCTGGTGAGAGACATCATCTCATTCTCAATACCACCAAAACCAAAGAGATGATCTATGACCCTAGAGAAGTGAGAGTAATTGGCGACTGATATAGAGCAGTGGTTCTCAACTGGTCGCCTCGGGACCCAACATTTTCCTTAGTAATTAAGTCGTGACTCAAATTTTTTAACCACTATGATTTTTTTTTCTTTTTTTTCCTTTGCAGTAATACACAATCTTTCATGCACTGTTAAAAACATGAAATAAGGGCGGCTAAGTGGCGCAGTGGGCAAGGCACTCGCCACTAGTGCAGGAGATGCTGGGTTCGAGCCCAGCTCTCGGCATTGCTACCAGCTTGGCTGGTCGTTCATACTAACACAATTGGCAGTGTTAGGGGTGGGAAAGCTGGTGGGTGGGTCCTGGTCGTTGTAAACAGCGACTCCTACAGTTCGGTCAGGGCGCCTGCTCAGCAAGGAAAGGATCTAAGGGGGGTAGTGTGATCCTTCCACACGTTACACCCTCTCGGTGAGAGTCCGCGCTGCCAGGTGAAAAGAAGCGGTTGATTGGCTACACATGTGTCGGAGGAAGCATGTGATAGTTTCAAGTTTCAAGTTTCTTTAATAGTTGTCATACAGAAGTACAGAATACTTTCATACAAAATGCTTCTTACTGTTACGCTCCAGAGACTGTGCTAGACAAGATAGTATCAAATAACATAGTATAGCATGTAAATTAGAAGTAGAAAATGAGGTCCCAGTGTTCAGTATAGACATATGTACAATGTTCGATGCAGAATAGACGTAACTGAGTTACCATATAATATACAATACTATGCAGTGTACTAATGTACAATACTATATAGTGCAAAGCAGAAATGGGATGAGGTACAATTTAGGTACAATTTACAGTAAGGTGTACGAGTTGTAGTGCAATCCTTCATCAATAAATATAAAGTGTGGGGAGTGGGTGCTACAGTGTGTTTGTTTAAAGTGAGTGTGTGCTATAAAGTGTGGGGAGTGGGTGCTACAGTGTGTTTGTTTAAAGTGAGTGTGTGCGTGTGGATGTGTGTGCTATGTGCGTTTGATGGTTGTTGTTGTGTAGTGTTCATTGTTCGTTGAGCAGCCTGATGGCCTGGGGATAGAAGCTTCTTCTGAGTCTTTCTGTGCTCGCCTTGAGACTCCGGTATCGCTTGCCTGACCACAGCAGTTCAAAGAGGCAGTTGTTCGGGTGACTGGAGTCTTTAATGATTCTCTTAGCCTTGCCCCTGCACCGCTTGTTGTAAATGTTCTGGAGGGTGGGGAGCCCCCCTCCAATTGTGCGTTCGGCTGAACGTGTCACTCTTTGTAGTCTGCTTCGGTCTTGTGCAGTGCTATTCCCAAACCAGGAGGTGATGTTGCCAGTCAGGATGCTCTCTATTGTACATGAGTAGAAGTTCTTAAGGATCTTCTGACTGACTTGGAACTTCCTTAGGCGCCTGAGGAAGTAGAGGCATTGTCGTGCCTTCTTCACAACACTGTCAATGTGTGTGGTCCATGTCAAGTCCTCGGATATGTAGGCTCCGAGGTACTTAAAGCTGTTGACTCTCTCAACCGGTGCCCCGTCGATGCTGAGGGGGCTGTAGTCCTTGACCCCCGACCTCCTGAAGTCCACAATCATCTCCTTTGTTTTGCTGACGTTCAGGGAGAGGCTGTTTTCCTGGCACCATCCCGCCAGGACCTTGACCTCTTCCAGGTAGGCCCTCTCGTCGTTGGCAGAGATCAGGCCCACCACCACTGTGTCGTCAGCAAATTTGATGATTGTGTTGCTACTCCGCTGAGCCACACAGTCGTGTGTGTACAGGGAGTAGAGGAGGGGACTCAGAACACAGCCCTGGGGGGCCCCTATGTTGAGGGTGATGGATGAGGAGGTGCAGTTGCCTGCTCTCACCACCTGGGGTCTGCCCGTCAGGAAGTCCAAGACCCACTGGCAGAGGTCATAGTTCAAGCCCAGGTCCCTGAGCTTGGCTATGAGTTTGGAGGGGACTATGGTATTGATAGCCTCCATTCTCCCAGACCGACCCTAGGGGGTAGGTGCGCAGCGACCAGGAAGGGGATTGGGAATTGGCATAACGACTAACATTGGGATGGGAGAAAAACTGAGGAAAAAGGAGGGGGGAAAAGAGTAAAAAAAAATATTTAAACATGAAATAAACACAAAAAAGTGCAACAAAAGTGGGCTAAAAATCCAATAAAATAAAATAATAATAAATATGCTTAGCAGATTTCTTAGCTTATCATAACAGACCTAAGTTTGGGGGAACTAATGGGATAACTGGGGTTGCAACAAAAGTGCAACTAGGGCTAAAACACAATGAAATAAAAGAATAATAATAAATAATACATCCTTCTTAGTAGACTTCTTAGCTTAACATCCCAGGGAACTAATGGGATAACTGGGGATGTTGTTTGCTCCTGACAAGAATCTCAGGCTGCGGTTACACCTTAGTTTCGTTTTCAGATGAGTTACGCTTTTCCAGGTCGGAACGTAGCGGTAGCCGAGTGAGACATACGTTTTGCAACCGGAGTACAGTGATGTAGTACACTGCCAAAGCAGTAGGTGGCAGTAGGTGGCGAACATGAAGGCAATTTTCAACCAATCAGAACTTGAATGTGCCAATACACTTCCTGCAAAGAAAATGTCAACAAGGCGCCACCATCTTTAAATGCCTATTTACCCAATGCAGCACTTATTTTTCAGCAAAGTGTAATAAAAGTGCAATAAACAAAACGGATACATTCACTGTGTTCTGCCTCTCATTTGTTGATGAAACAAAACTAACATCAACACAAGTGACCACCAAGAGCGGATAGTTTAGTCTCAAAGGATCGGCAATGTTGTTAGCTACATTGTTAGCTACATGCTAACGTGAATAGAGTATGCCAGTATAACAGTATAGCATTGTGGCTAGAAGCTAACGCTAGCTCACGTTAACCAGCCAGCACCAAACTGATGATATCGGGAGCTATCAGTAGCTAGATAACATTAGAGACAACGCCGTGTGTATTAAACAAAGGTGAATAGATGACTGGGCCATTTTGTTTAATGCTTGTTAAGATTGAAAGAGGAGCTTGAGCTAACATGGTCTGATAGCTAACGCTAGCTCACGTTAGCCATCTGCAGTGCTCATGCAATCGGTAATGCTAGCAGAATGAATGGATGTAAACTTTATTTAACATATTGCATAATGGGTACAATACAATACGGCTCAATACAAACAATTGTTAAGGGAATGCAGACTGTTGTAGCTTGGACTGGGGTCCTTGTACATGGTAGCTGCAGCTATTTGGGACAGCTCTGTTGTCACCGGAAGGGCACGCAGATGGTATCTACTGCGCATGGGCGTTGAGCAACAACGGCTCCGCGCAGATTACACGACATGTTGTCTGTAGGGATGGGAATTGATAGGATTTTATCGATTCTGCTTATCGATTCGATTCTTTATCGATACCTGATCAGTTTATAATTTACATAAATAAATTGGAAATGCAACAGAACTACATTTACATTTAGTCATTTAGCTGACTCTTTTATCCAAAGCGACTTACAAGTTCTGTACGGCAAGCCATCAGGAAGGGCACAACTCTATCAGCTGAGCAACAATGTTCATCAAAGTGTTGAGTGCTACAGTGTAGGTTAGTTTATTAGGACAAGTGCATGACCGTACGGTTAGTTAGGGTTAGATATATTTTTTAAAATTCAGATAATGGTTGAAGAAGTGCGTCTTTAGTCGACGGCGAAAGATTGGACGTGATTCGGCTGTCCTAACTGGGGTGGGTAGTTCATTCCACCATTGTGGGGCAAGGACTGAGAATAGGCGACTTCTCTTTGATGACCCTCCCGGAGCTTGGATAGGAGTAGGTCTGAGGCGGCCAGAAGATGCAGAGCGTAGGGGTCTAAGTAGGGCTGGGCGATATGGAAAAAAATCATATCGCGATAACGATATGATAATTTTATTTTATTTCTCGATATCGATAATTATCGAATTGTTATAAGTATAAAAAAAAAAAAAAAAAAAACATTTTTTTTTTTTTTTTTTTTTTTTTTTTTTAAACAACAGATGTATGTTTATTTTGCAGCAATTCTTTGTCATTGCCGCCATCTTTAGTGTTACATCCCCTCACACTCCAGTTCTCAGGCTGCAGCTGGTTTAAAAGCTAAAGTAAACCGGCTTCTCTGCTGGCTGTGGCTCCAGAGGAGTTGAACAGTTCTGGCTCTGCTAGTTTATTTTCGATCTTTTGGCGCTTTTTTGGTGGACAAACCACCGCACATGTGCACCGTGACTGGTGACTGGAGTCTAGTTCTGCTAGCACACATAGCCTACTGTGTACAGACGGTTTCAAAATGTATTTTAAATTAGAAAGCAAACAAAATAAATGGACAAGAGAAAAAGAAATCTGAATTTGGTCAGTATTGTCATTTGGACAAGCAAAGCCATTACTTTAAGTTGCAGGCAAGAAAGACAAGTCTGTCCACTGTCTCTGGTTTTAAAACTGCCCTGTTGCAGGGAAAAAAAAGAAAAAAAAACGATTTTTCGATTTTTTTTTTATTTCGATATTCGATATCGATTATTAAAATATATCGCGATATTTATCGTTATCGTTATATCGCCCAGCCCTAGGTCTAAGCTGGTTAGAATAACAACATGCAACTTGACATTTCTGATTGTCATTTATTGTTGAGCCCCCATGTCAGAAAAATACAAAAACTGTAAAAAATAAAACATTAACTATAGCCTACACTTAAATAAAATAATGTATTTGAGATTCTCTTAAAATGTATTTATTTTTTTATTCTTAAACTAATTTAATCTATTGAATAACAGGTCGTTATTCCTCTGACTTCTGTCTCACACACACACACACACACACACACACACACACACACACACACACACACACACACACACACAGAGAGCTCCCTCCCCGGGCCCCTGTCCTATAAGGTATTGGCTTGTGTTGCTACACGGACACATTTGTATGTTGCACCACTTGTACTTCCTGGCTTACAGAGTACAGAAGTAAACAAACACTCCGTCTATTATGTGAACTAAAGAGTACAAGGTTTACACAACAGCCCCCACCTGCTGTTTTATTGTATTTGTACCTGTACTATCCGCTGTCAGCTGTTTATCTCTCTTTGTGAGCTTGATTAAATAGCGTTAGCTCACGTTAGATAGCGTTAGCTCCGCGGCTAATTTTAGCTCACCCTCAACTAAATCAATGACTAGGTTCTAAAGCATTCAAGTAGTTTTCACTGCACATAGAAGTAGCCAAACAGCGGGAGCATTTCGGGAGCATATTACCAAAACCCAGGCAATTTCGAGCCCTTAAGGAATCAAATAGAGTCTGCCATGGCTACATGCTAACGTTATTGCGCAACTAGGAAAAACCTGGCAGCGATAATGGAATCGAAAGTCACGGGAGCCACACGGTTCCAGGCATCGGGAACCGGTTTTCGATTCCCATCCCTAGTTGTCGGCGAGTTTTTGGCGCTATTCCAAAACGGAAACACAATTTAGCGTTTTCAGTAGGCACAACGTTTCCGGCAAAATCGGCATTTCTATGTAATAGGGACAGCAAACTTATTCAAACACGTATTAAAAACGAGCACAAAAACACTGTAACAAGGGCCTCAAAGTCTGGGGTGATGGTAGACAAAGAAACTCTGAGGTCATGCTCAATGTCCAATCTGTTCCTCTGCTTTGTCTTTAGCTGGACCAGAGCTGAGAAGCCACTTTCACAAAGATAGGTAGTGAAAAAAATTAAAAATAAAATTAAAAAAAGTATTTTTTCGCGACCCACCAGTTGAGAAACACTGATATAGAGCATAGGGGTGGGACGATACATCGATCCAGATCGATATATCGATCTATTATCAATAATCAAATAGGATCGATGCAACGTAAAACGATCGATTCATGAGTGAGTCATATCCGCCGGCGCCCAGTATTGTGAAACTCTGTGTAGCTCTGTACAGCAGAACAGAGCGTCTATTTTGCGACCCGATATATAAGTCTGCAGTTTTTTTCCCCTGCAACGGGTCAAATGCATCTAACATGCTTTGCATCGTCGCCATTCCTTTATGCCCACGTCGCGTTAAATATCTAAATCAGGGGTCAGCAACCTTTTTGACATGGAGTGCCTGTTTGAAATATAGTTGTAACTAGTGTGCCTCAACAATATTCCATGCATCGTAATTTTTTTCTTCTCATAATCAGGTATTTTTAATGATAATTTTTACATTATTACATCATTATTGTTATTGTTATTATTAACAATATTATTATGATGGTTGTATCAACCCTAAATCTGAGTTGGGGGGGGGAATGCAATGCAGACAAACAGCTGCATACAGTGCGACCATTTCACTCACATTTGCCCATTCATTTTTGGACACATCACACACCATCGGTGTGTGTACTGTACGTGTGCTGTCATAGCTCCACCTACAGGCCTAATGGAGAACACCAGGAGAACACCAGGATGTGAATGGAGGGTGAATGTGAGGTATATCGTGTAAATAAGTTTTGATTGATCGCAAGACTACACTGTAAAAAAAATATTATTAGTTACCAGAACTTAAAAATATTGAGTTCAGTTACTGTGCATTAAGGTTTTCAGTTTTCAATCCATAATAAGTTAACAGAAAAATAAGTACACAACCACATTATTTCAACCTAATAAAACTATGTTTATTGTCATTGTTTTAAGAACACAAGTTGACTTGGTAATACTCACATTTTGAGTAAAAAAATGGCTTTTAACATGTGCAATGTTCAATGAAATAGAAAAATAAATAATACAATTTGTTGATTAATCCCACTGGTCACAATGGTGACCGTAATAATGTTTTTGTTATAAGGCTCTGCAAATGTTACTGAATGATGTAGCAATGTATTTCCAGCTAAATTGAAATAATAAACAAATAAAGGGTCTCAATTAAATATGTGGAAGTAAAAAGAACCTGTGGGAGGGTTTCAACAAGATAAATGCGACAACAGTGCAAAATAGTTCACTATAATATTTCAAAGCCAAAAAAAGAAGAGAAAAAAAAAAAAAAAAAATTTAATTTTTTTTAGTGCTGCCCCCTGTGCCTATGCAAATGCCCCCGCGTGCCTATGCAGGCACGCGTGCCTAGGGTTGCCTACCCCTGATCTAAATGAACGTCACGTTGGCTGCTTACCTAACTAAGCTAAGCAGCTAACTATGAGAGAACAGGAGAGGGGAAGGAGGAGGGGCGGGGGCATTCTACCTTTCTGTGTGTGGGGACTGGGGGAGGGGCAGTGTGTGTGTGTTACTGAGGATGGACAGATAATGTTGATATTTAAATAATTAGGCGAATGTTGAAACGCTGCCCCTATAAGAGGGTCGGACTGTAGAATATGCCAATATTTATTGACAATACTCCGTGTGTCTCTCGTGATAGGACTGTAAGTAGACCCATAAGATACTTTGTCTGTGTTATCTTCTTATGTTTGTCAATGTTAATAATATGAGAGTCCACATTACAGTTTTACGTTTTAATGTTGGACCAAAGCATTGCATGTAATTAGAATACAGGCAAATAAAAGTAATTTAGTTTAAAGTACAATCTTGGCTGTCTTTTTCTCTCAACGCTTCAATAGTAGATCTTGCCTTCACCAAAAAAAAAAAGTGATCTTGGGCTTAAAAAGGTTGGTGACTACTGCTCTAGCCCATATTCCAAAACTGATGAGAACAAAAAAAATGTTTCTACTAATTAGAGGAAAATTTGATCTGTTTCTGTACAGGAAACCAATTTTCTGTCGCAGTTTAGAGGCAAGATTATTCACATGGAACTTAAATGTAAATTTCCCGTCGAGCCACAGGCCAAGATATTTATACTCAGTGACTCTCTCTATACAAGAGCCACTCACAGTATATACCTGCACATTATCAAAGTCAATATTTCTGGCTCTTGAAAACAACATAAATATTGTGTTACTAGCATTAACTCATTGGACGCCAGAGGTCGCTGCGGGCGTATGGCCATTGTGTGCCAGCGCTTTGTTCAATGGGGATAAATGCTGGTGTTTGCAGTGCTAAAACTATATTAAATATTATAGCTATGGATCTAATAACATAGTCGATTTTCAGTGAGTTTCTTCCGGTCAACATGCAAAAAACAGATCCAGATCTTTCATCCATATATTTCTGTTTTATACCGTGGTGAATATGAGTATAGTTTTAGAGTGATTCTGTGTAATCCCGGGAAACGACGCCAAACAACGTTTTACTACATTTCATTATAAATCGTGCCATTTCTCGCCTCGATCAATAATCAATCTGAAATCAACGGTAGATTATTGGTATTATGTTTCATCATGCATGCAATAAATGGGGGGGGGTCATTTTTCTATGCTTCGATCGCCACCAACGGGACACGGCCCACAGACACACACCGCAGACACATGCTCCGATCGCAGGGAGAAAATTATCGGATCAACACAAGATTTATAGCATATAGTCCTTACCTTGTCTATGATGTACTGCAATAAGAATAATCCAATTATTAGAGTGGTACCGAATGACATTTTTTAACATTCGAAGCTTCGATTGAAGTATTCGAACGAAGCTTCGAATGTCTTCATACATTTTTCTTTGGAAATGTTTTTTTTTTTTTTTTTTTTTTTTTTTTTACTAAATCCTCTATTTGAATAAAGTGATTAATCTGATTAAATTAGTATTTTTATTTTATTAAATCAACTTGTCGATGCCATCCCTATAAGCGCTTGTCTTGCCGGAGTATTTATACCCCACCCGCACGCCGCAGCTCGGCCCAGAAAACAAACCACATCGTTTCAAATGGAGTGCAATTGCGGCCGCAAGGCGTTAGGCGGTGGTATTGGCCGTTTGCGATCTCAGACCCATTCCCAATGATAAGATCAGGCTGGATGGATGAATTATGAATGGATATAGCGAATAAAAGAAGTAACGATGAAAACCCGACTTTTCTAGGGTTTGGCGCCCAGCGCATGGAGAGTTAACCCGGGATATCTCTGGTCTGGCCCCGAATGTGTTAAGAACTAATTCAAGATTAACAAGGACCTCCTGAAGAGCATCAAAATAAAGCTGCAATTTCTCAATGGCCAACTGAACAGAATCAGCAATACAGTACACAATTGTATCATCAGAATACAAATGGAAATTACATCCGTACAAAGAAGAAACAATATGATTGAATATGATACGATCGTAAAAAGGACAGCACCCAAAACGGAACCTTGCGGCATACCTTTAGTTATGGACAGAAATTCAGATTGGGCTTGACCCAACTTCACACATTGACGCCTAAAAGATAGATAATCCTGAAACCAGACGGAGGCATTACCATCCAAGCCAATGGTAGATTTTAGAAGCAGGTAGTGATTAACTATATCAAAGGCTTTTGACAAATCTACAAAGAGGGCAGCACAGTGTTTCTTTGTATCTAATGCTGAGATAATATAATTTTTAACCAGAGGGATGGCTGATGTAGTACTGTGTTTGGCTCTAAAACCAGATATACAAACAAATAAAATAAAGAACATATTACAGAATAAAAAAATATTCATCACAAGTCATCGACATCAGGGTTCATACAGGGGCAATATAAATCAGTCAAAACATCTGCAGCCAGATGTCCCTGCCTCAAAGTCATTAAGAGTAACTTTAAATGCATCCAATGAGACCACCTACCAAATATTCTGAACATTTTGCAACCATTTCCAAGTAGAGGGAGCAACATACTTAAACCCCCTTTTTCCCAATTCACTATAGGCTTTAGGGACAGATAGTAGGAATAAGTCCTGGGAGTAAAGACAATAACTTCCCATACATTTGTTAAGAATGTAGATCCATAGGTATGATGGAAGCAAACCAAGAATAGCCTTATAAATAAAAATATGCCAATGGTTCAACGTCAAAGCTATCAAATAGTCTAGGGGACGCAAAACATAATCTATTCTAGAAAAGGTTTTGTGTCTTGCTGAGAAAAAGGAAAAATCTCACGCCGTTGGATTGAGAGATCGCCACAAATCAATTACCCCTGTGTCCTTGGACCAGACCTGTAGTGCCGTAGAGGCCCGCCTCTGGTCATAGGTTGTGGTGTGACTGGATTTATCAATCAAGGGATCCCAGATGGCATTAAAATACGCACCAATTATAAATGAGTACTCGGGGAGATCTAGCATCGCTGTAGTGAGTAAAGCTAAGTAATCTATCTTGGCAATAGTAACTTGACCATCTGCATCAGACCATATGTCTAATAATTTAATATTCAACTTCCGTTTAGCTACTATAGCTACACCACAGGCCTTGGTGCCAAAGGAGGAGGAGCTTATGTTAAGAGACTTTATCCACGAGCTTTGTATTGTCAGCCATTAAAAGATGCGTTTCACTTAAAAGTAATTTAAAAAGAAAGAAAGTGACTAAAGTTGTTTAATTGACGGGAGAAAAGATGCTAAAGTCTATGTATTGTGATGGGACCGGAAGAAGCCTACACGCTGAAGATTCAAGATTCAAGAGGTTTATTTGTCACATACATACCAGGGCATACAGTGACGTAACCGGATATGCCGCCTCCACATTGTGCAAGTGGAGAATTGTCCCTGTCCGCAGTTAAACAGCAACTTTTCATTCAGATTTCTAGCTTCAGAGTTCCAGGGTCCCAGTTTGCTTATTCAGTTATGAAAACATTTGTATAATTTTCAATAATTAAATTTCTCTCTGCATACATGATGTCAACTTTGCCGTCAAACTCTCTCCTCGCACAGCTTTTAAAATGTCTTATGTGTTTTCATGTTTGTCTGTGTCCATGTGAGCTTTGAGATCTCCTTTATTAGACACGGAAACATATGGTCAAGCGTTGCACACCGCTTCTTGTCCTGACCGTGGCGCGACATTGGGAATTCCCTCTGCAGTTCATCTGTAAATGTACACTTGTGCTTTGGCTTCGTGAGCAGAATAAAATCTGTCCGCTTCCTCTGTTTGCATGTGACGGACATTTTCATGAATTTAGAAAACCCCACCGGACGCCCCGGACAGGGTGTGAAAAGTGGACGTGTCCGGGCAAAAGAGGACGTTTTGGTCACCCGATTAGCAATTCTAGGTTAAATTGGTGCTTTGATCAAAAGTAATTTACTGTATTTCTATGGCATTTACACTTAACACACATTATTTTACAGTGTAGGCTGATAAATGAACAATAATCCACTTGATAAAGTAAAATTGGATGAAAACAAATAACCACGGCTTGGGTCGAGTGAAAACAGACGACTGACTGACTAATTTTATTCAACAAAAACACGATGCAGGTGCAGATAACGCTCAGCGTTTGCTTAAAGCCGGACATTTGCACAAGGTGTGCTTGATTTCCATCACAGGCCAGTTGAATTGCTCCTGGGTGAGGCAGCGGGCCATCAATTGTTGTTTTTCTGGTAAATAAATAGTTTGGATGAATCGATAACAAAATAATGGTTAGTTGCAGCCCTAGTGTTGGTGCCGTGTACAGGAGTTCAGTCGTAGGTGAAGAGGTATTCACATTCAGTACATGGTTCTGGGTCTGTAGTAAGAAACATGCGCATCACGTTCTGTTCAACATTGCTTCCAAATAAAAAGAGAAAATGCCTTTCATTTGTATTTAGTTTAAACTCTGGATTATTCAAAAGTAGTCATGGATTATGTGGTTATTTTGTAGACAAATGTTTCATCCAATTTACAGAAAACATACTATATCGTGATATATTTTGTTACAGATATATGAAATTTCCCATAGCGTGATGTAAGATTTTATCCATAAGGTGACACTTAAATCGGTCATAACCTGAGACTAAAGTGGCTTTAGTCCTGGACTAAATTAAACTGTCTCCTTCCTCTGACACTCTTCTCCATCACTATCTCCATCCAGATAGCTGTCCTGTCAGGCCTGGAAAGGGACCAAGAGGCTTGGATGGAAGAAAATGTCTCTGCTGTGACCAGTGTGGGAAGAGCTTTAGTCATGGAAGTCATCTGAAAACACACCAGAGAATTCACACAGGAGAGAAGCCCTACTCCTGTGACCAGTGTGGACAGGGCTTTACTAGGCAACATAGTCTGAAAACACACCAGAGAATTCACACAGGAGAGAAGCCCTACTCCTGTGACCAGTGTGGACAGGGCTTTCCTACGCAACAGAATCTGAAAACACACCAGAGAATTCACACAGGAGAGAAGCCCTACTCCTGTGACCAGTGTGGACAGGGCTTTACTACGCAACAGAATCTGAAAACACACCAGAGAATTCACACAGGAGAGAAGCCGTACTCCTGTGGCCAGTGTGGAAAGAGCTTTAGTCGGCTAGATACCTTGCAATCACACCAGAGAATTCACACAGGAGAGAAGCCCTACTCCTGTGGCCAGTGTGGACAGGGCTTTACTACGCAACAGCAGGCGAAAACACACCAGAGAATTCACACAGGAGAGAAGCCGTACTCCTGTGGCCAGTGTGGACAGGGCTTTACTCAGCAACAGAATCTGAAAACACACCAGAGAATTCACACAGGAGAGAAGCCCTACTCCTGTGGCCAGTGTGGACAGGGCTTTACTCAGCAACAGAATCTGAAGAAACATCAGAGAATTCACACAGGAGAGAAGCCCTACTCCTGTGACTAGTGTGGGAAGAGCTGTAGTCATCTGAGTATTCTGAAATCACACCAGAGAATTCACACAGGAGAGAAGCCTCCTTCTGTGACCAGTGTGGGAAGAACTTTAGGACAAGTACACATCTTCTGATTCATCAGCAAATCCATACAGCAGAGAAGCCACATCATTGTGGTCTGTGAGAAGCGATGCAGTAAATGGACAGGGCTTTACTACGCAACAGCAGGCGAAAACACACCAGAGAATTCACACAGGAGAGAAGCCCTACTCCTGTGACCAGTGTGAGAAGAGCTTTGGTCATCTGACTACTCTGAAGAAACATCAGAGAATTCACACAGGAGAGAAGCCCTACTCCTGTGACCAGTGTGGACAGGGCTTTACTACGCAACAGAATCTGAAATCACACCAGAGAATTCACACAGGAGAGAAGCCCTACTCCTGTGGCCAGTGTGGAAAGAGCTTTAGTCATCTGATTAGTCTGAAGAAACATCAGAGAATTCACACAGGAGAGAAGCCCTATTCCTGTGACTAGTGTGGGAAGAGCTGTAGTCATCTGAGTATTCTGAAATCACACCAGAGAATTCACACAGGACTGAGAGAAGCCTCCTTCTGTGACCAGTGTGGGAAGAACTTTAGGACAAGTACACATCTTCTGATTCATCAGCAAATCCATACAGCAGAGAAGCCACATCACTGTGGTCTGTGTGAGAAGAGATTCAGTAAATTAAAATATTCGAGAAAACATGCGAAAATCCACTTGGGAGAAAAGATTCAGTGAAATGTCAAGAACCTGTCAATTCATCTGCATGTTTTTAGAGTAGAGAAACCTGCTGTAGCCAGTGTTGGAAGAGTTCCACTCATAATGATACTTAATACTTAAAAAATATATTATATCTATAAAGATGATCTGTCAAAAGCTTTTGATACAGTCGATCATCACATGCTTTTAAAAAGGTTATCTAGTAGCAAGGCGCTCGCCACCAACGCCGGCCGTCATACTAACACAACTGGCAGTGTTAGCGGGTGGGAAAGCCGGTGGGTGGGTCCTGGTTGTTGTAAACAGCGACTCCTACAGTTCGGTCGGGGCGAAAACGGAGAAAAAGGAGGGGGAAATATACCAAAAAAAATAAAAGGTTATCTAGTATTAGCCTGGATAGTGGTGCATGTTATTGGTTTCAGGATTATCTATCTTCTGCTGTGTCAAATCGGGCCCTGTTCAATCTGAATTATTCTCCATAACTAAAGTTTTGCCGCAAAGTTCAACTGGGTCCTGTCCTTTTTACTATTTATATTAATAATATTGTTTCATCTTTGAATGACTGACTTGACAACCTTTTGGATAAGATGTGATTTATAGACATGCTGCAGCTTTAACTCTTAAACCGCTGCACATCATTCTGCCTTCCGATTTATTATTGTTGACCGATATGATGCCACCACTGTGTCCTTTATGATATATATGATACCACCACTGTGTCCTTTATGATATATATGATACACTGTGTCCTTTATGATATATATGATGCCACCACTGTGTCCTTTATGATATATATGATACCCACCACTGTGTCCTTTATGATATATATGATACCCACCACTGTGTCCTTTATGATATATATGATACCCACCACTCTGTCCTTTATGATATATATGATACCCACCACTGTGTCCTTTATGATATATATGATACCACCACTGTGTCCTTTATGATATATATGATACCACCACTGTGTCCTTTATGATATATATGATACCACCACTGTGTCCTTTATGATATATATGATACCCACCACTGTGTCCTTTATGATATATATGATACCCACCACTGTGTCCTTTATGATATATATGATACCCACCACTGTGTCCTTTATGATATATGATACCCACCACTGTGTCCTTTATGATATATATGATACACTGTGTCCTTTATTATATATATGATACCCCCCACTGTGTCCTTTATGATATATATGATACCCACCACTGTGTCCTTTATGATATATATGATACCCACCACTGTGTCCTTTATGATATATATGATATCCACCACTGTGTCCTTTATGAAAAGGGAACATTAATTAATACTTAAATTATATAATGGAGAATATCCACATTACCAATCATTCTTAACATTGAAAACAACATAAAATATCAGTATCAATAATGTAGTACAAAAGAAAACAACAGCTTAGAATCCAGAAGATTGACAATAGTCACCTCCCCTTTCCTATGTTTGGTCATTTGCAAATATCTTTTTATAAATTTTCTTACATAGAGCAATATTTCTGCTTTCCTTCATTTTATCTTCCAACCCATTCTCCACACAGTTACTCCATAGGATGATATGCACCTGCTCCTGAGATTGGTGTGAGCGTAACGTTTATCAAAGTTGCAGTTACCTCTCACATTATATCCCTTATCCCTCTATAAATATTTTGTTTGTTACCTGGGAGTTCTTGAGTCTTTGCTCGATACATTATCTCTGCCAGTTTAAATTTGAATAAGTCCATTAGCTTTAAAAGGCATTTGACGAGCAAGTTATTTGTGTGATCCCGAAATCTGACCTTGTGTACAATTCTCAGCCTTTTTCTGTAGTATAATTAATGGTTTTAAAGTGCTTATGTATGCATCATTCCCCCATATCTCCACACAGTAACTCACATATGGTAAGACGGTATATTTAGGTATTTCTCTTGCCATCAAAGTTGATATTTGCTACAGTAGAATAGATCATTAGCGTCGTTGGCTCAGTGGTCTGCTGTTGTGGCCCCCATCCTGTGCACTTCAGCCCCAGCCTCGTATGTTATCCGGAGTGATGGAGGTTACGGCTCTTTGAAGGGAGCCGGATATTTTGGCTCTGTCTCTTTCCAAGAACCTAAAATAACGGGTCATTGTTCTTTCTTTAGGGGGTTTGATTGATTGAAAACTTTATTACCAGATTGCAGAATGGGTACATTACAGTATAGATCAATACTAACAACTTGTTTACATAAGGGTCCTCCATTTTCAATTCATCAAGACATTTATGACTTACAAGACATACAATACTGTTTAAGAAAAAGAGATAATAAAAAAATTTGCGCTGTCAGGCGATTAAAAACATTTATCTAATTAATTACAGGATTTGTAATTAATTAATCGCATTACCATTTTATGCCTGATATTCTATATTCTATAATCATATTTCAAATTGCATGTGTCCAGATGGCAGAATTCAGTACTGTATCTACAAAACCTTCTGTTTAATCATCTTCCATCTATTCATTTGCTTAGATTTTTCAGGTCTGGTCAATTTGAGCATGGTGTTATTCACAGTCAAAGATAAAAAAAAAATATTGATATTCTCATTTGGTTCATTACAATTGACTCAAAATAATTTTTTCATTCAATCAATCACCACGCAGATTGATTGATTGAATGAAAATGTTATTAACAGATTGCAGAATGGGTACAATACAGTACGGCTCAATACACACAATTGTTAAGGGGATGCAGACCAGAGAAAGACTTTCGTCTCGTTTACATCAGGGTCCCCCATTTTCAATTCATAATGAATTGTAAGTAAGGGTGCACCCTGCAATCCATTCTTTGTGGATCTAGCCCACAGTATTTCTGACGCTGGGAATACATTCCCTGAGATTCATAGATGTCCCTAGAATCAGATACCAAGAACATGCAAATGGACCATATTAAAAAAAAGTCTGTAAATGTGTATTTTTTTTTTTTTTTTTTTTTATTATTGGTCTTTTTCCCCCTCCATTTTCTCCGATTTTCTCCCATCCCAATGTTAGTCGTATGCCAATTCCCAGTCCCTTCCTGGTCGCTGCGCTTTACCCCCCACAGTCAGATCATTTGGGAGAGTGGAGGCTACCACGTGCTTCCTCCGACACACGTCCAGCCAATCACCGCTTCTTTTCACCTGGCAGCGCGGATTCTCATTGAGAGGGCGTAGCGTGTGGGAGGACCACACTATCCCCCTCACGTCCAATCCGCGCTTAGCAGGCGCCCCGACCGAACTGTAGGAGTCGCTGTTTACAACGACCCGGACCCACCCCGCCAGCTTCTCCCACCCTCTGATACAGCCAATTGTATCAGTGCAGACGGCCAGCCAAGCTGGTGACAACCCCGGAGCTGTGAGCTGGATTCGAACAGGCGAACCAAGCTCACAGCTCCGGGGCTGGTGACGAACGCAATCTCCGCTCGACCACCTAACCGCCTGTAAATGTGTATTCTACATTATTATGGAATGAATGAGATACAAAAAAAGATATATATAAAAAAAAAAATTTATGTAATAAATTGAGTTAATTTTCATAACGCGATAATTTGCTGTGTAATTAATTTATCTAATTAACGCGATAAACTGACAGCCCTAAAAAATATATATACATTCGAAGGGGAAGAAACTGTACGGGGGGGGGGTTAATTGCAGCCACCCGTAGGTGAGCACTGGGGTAAGGCCAAGCTGTAGGGTAGGGTAGGGTAGGTGTGACAGTAACTAAGGCTGACTGATGATGGTGATTTGTGCGTCGCCCTCCCTGCCTCAGATTTTATTAAAAAAAAAATACAAAATAATGATGTATAATAAATATAATAATCATTTAAAGTGTAAAACGTCTCTTACATTTTTAAAACAACCACAAGTAGTTCATCACTTAAATAGGTATGTGACTGGCAAAGGACATTCATCTTGCATACAGGGCACACAAAATCCAAACCTTAACAAGAAATGTCTTCAGACAAACAAGTTTCTTTATTTGCCCATAATGGTAAATTGCAGGGACATAACTGTATATAAGACATCAATATGTTACACTTCAAATTAGCAGTGCAAATCTGTTTAAATTTGTCATACAATATTTTTTTATTGAGTAAAGTGTGTAAATCACTAATAGAACAAAAACAACAAAATATGTGTGCGCGCACACGTGTCAGATAATAATAATAATAAACTTTATTTCTATAGCACCTTTCATACAGAAACTGCAGCTCAAAGTGCTTCACAACAGAAAAAAGACAGGCATAAAATGAGCACATAAAGTGCAGACATATATAAAATCACAGTTTTTTACATTAGGGTCTAACATCCCAACAGGCCACCTTGTTTATGGTTTGATTCAGTTTTAAATAGACAATAATAAAAAGAGTAAGATAAAATAGTGCAGTGCAATAAAATTGTAGAATAGATTAAAAAAATATATAATTTACAGTGCAATAAAATAGTTCTGGATTACTGTTCAACAGTTAAAAGTTGTCTTTACCTTCTCTGTTTGGTATCCACAGTTTAAAACTTGACAGTCTTCCCTCCTGTTTTATACCCACTTTGACCCTTGAAGATCTAGCCTGTCTGTTGGCCACTTTTTCATATTTGTCTTCCTGGCCCTCTTAGAAGACGAAGACCATTTGGCTGCTACATGGCTCGGGTTGACTTGCTCCAGCCTTCCTGATACGGATCAGCAGTGGAGGCTGCTGCTGTTCTTAATACCATTCTGGGCTGAAAATCCACGCTCTCACTGAGCGGAGGAGATCGGCATCACAAGCAGTATTTCAGCCAAGTGCAGGAAGTTCTGACATAAAAGTAACTAGGAGTAAAACTCTATTAATTTATTCTGTAGAGTACACATGACTTTGTAAATTCTGAAGAATATTAAATGTTTCCCACAAACCTCTGATCGATATGGCTCCTTGGTGAGCAGTGTCTGCCTCAGCCCTAGGTATGACTTGTCTGTGAAAGTGGTCCTGATGAGGGTCTTCAGCTGCTGCTATTCCTGAAGTACCTGCTCCGACTGGCATCCACCACTAGATGTCAATAGAGATACAGGGAGAGAGATTAGGGGAGAGAATAAGGTATGGGAACATTTAGACGTAAGAAATGTGTGAAACTTAAATGCTGCTTCACAGTTATTGCAAGCAAAAGACGCTTCAGTCTTAGTCTAACATTTGTCATTTTATTAGACTATGTTTTTGTTGTTCTTGTGGTGTGTTGGACTTTATGTCATGTTATATCATTATCTGATATATATGAATGAATGAATGAATGAAAACTTTATTTAACAGATTGCAGAATGGGTACAATACAGTACGGCTCAATACATACAATTGTTAAGGGGATGCAGACCTGAGAAAGACGTTTGTCTTGTTTCCATCAGGGTCCCCCATTTTCAATTCATATAGACATATATGACATACATGACATACAGATAGTCAGTACTGCTACATCTATACATTTATGACATACCAGATTTGCAAATACAGTACTTTTTGTGATACAGAAGGAGTCAAGAAAAGGGAGTATATACATTTGACGTAGAATATTTCGTTTCTATACCCTTTGTAGAAACAACATCTTAAATATTACACCTTTTCTTTGGTTACTTTTCTTTCAAATAAAAAAACAAAATTGTAATCTTACTGACTGAGGTCAAAAAACAGTTTGCTCCTGCAGAGACAAAAGATCCCCACACCTTAGTCATAGGGGCGGAGTCGGACATTAATATGTTACCCTGCTGCAAGTAAACATTATTATTCTAACACATTTTTTTTAATCCACTTTTTCTCCTTATTTTTTTATTTTTTCTCCCATCCCAATTTCGCGTTTTCAATTCTCCCCTCCCCTGTCTTGAACGTTGCTAGACTATGCCCCGCACTGGTCGGCTGTAGCGAGGATAGAAGCCTTGCATCACGTGAGAAGCCTTGCATCACGTGTTCCCTCCGGTACACGAGGAGGCAGCCTGTCGCATCTTTTCACCAGACAGCGCCAGACTCTCAGTGGCGAGGAATAACGTGTTGGAGGCTCACGCTGCCCCCGATACTTCCTGTCTTTTGCTGTGCAGGCGTCGCCCAACCGACCTGTAGGGGTCGCTGTCCACAACGTCCAAATCCCCACCCATTGACTTCCACCCGCTACCTCTGCCAATTGAGATAGTATGACGACTGGCCCAAGCCGCAGGCAATGCCGACTCTGGGATTCGATACCGGAGTCTCTCGCATTGATGATGAGCGCAATCTCCGCTACGCCACCCAGCCGCCCGCATGTTTACTCATTTTGATGTATTCAGGTAAGTCATTCCACAACTTCACTCCACAAACAGATATGCACATGCTTTTCAGCGTAGTGTGTACCATTGGTTGTTTAAGATTCCCTCTCCCTCTTAAGTTATATTCTCCTTCCCTGTCTCTGAACCATCTTTGAATGTTGCCTGGGATTAATTTAGATTTGTATACAATGAGAGCAGTTTTGAAATCAACTAGGTCCATAAATGTCAATGTTTGTAGCTTTATAAATAAGTTATTTGTGTCTTCATAATATCCAACATTGTTGACTATTCTTATTGCTTTTTTTTTTGCATGGTGCATATTGGCTGTAGAGTGCTTCTGTAGGTATTACCCCACACCTCCGCACAGTACTTCATATATGGAAGGAAGAGTGTACAGTACAGTGTATACAGTGTTTTTTGGTTTAGAATGTGTCTTATCTTACATAAAACACCAACACTCCGTGCCAATTTTGTCCTGACATATTTGACTTGAGGTTTCCAGTTGAATGTCAAGCTTTATTGGGTTTAAAGGGCCCGGTCATGTGGCCCCGCCCCCCGGCCCGGGTCTGATATGTTCCGCTACTGGATACAGTTCTCACCTAAATGGAATGGAACCCTAATTAATAACATTAACTCATTGACTGCCAGGGATTAGCCTTATCCTGTAGTGTAGTAGCTACCGCCACCGCTGTAAACGATGGGAGTCGCTCATCTTGTTTGCAGGGCTATAACTATATAAATATTATAGCTACGGATGCAATACTATGACCCATTTGACATCGAGTATCTATCGTCCAATATGTGAAAAAGGAATATCTTTTCCATCCATACATTCCCGTTTTATACCGTGGTCACCATGGTGAATATAAGTATAGTTTTTGAGCGGTCTGGGGTAATTCCTGGGAGGCTAGTAATAGGCAGCGACGCATATTATACTTAATCCATTGGCATTTTGTCCCGAAACACGCTACAATTAAAAATTCAAATGCATATGATCGGTATATTATGTTCCATCATGAATGCATGAAAGGGGGGGGGGGGTCGTTTAAGATTATTTGATTGTCAATAACTGCATTCGTTAGTACACCAGTGTCGTATATTTCTAAATGAAAACATGATTAATGCAACTGTACAAAATAATACTGGACATGCTGTTGGTAAACTGTAAAGGAGCGACCAGGGCTCCAGGAGAAATGGTGTCCGTTACCACCAGGCCTA
Source organism: Notolepis coatsorum (assembly GCF_963971535.1). Classification (NCBI taxonomy): domain Eukaryota; kingdom Metazoa; phylum Chordata; class Actinopteri; order Aulopiformes; family Paralepididae; genus Notolepis; species Notolepis coatsorum. The sequence goes on along the minus strand of NC_140171.1, from coordinate 174,265,674 downwards.
CAGAGGGTAAGAGGCAGGTTGACTCCCCAGAAACAGATGGTTGACCTTAAGACAATAAAACTGACCCCTCAGGACTATAGTAAGACGGGCCGAAAGGAGGGGTATGCACTTTGGCTATCGTTGAGAACTAAAACAAACTGCTGACTAACCCAGAGGTCAGAAAGGTGACACAGGCTATTTGGAAATCTCCCCTTACACAAGTAGAAGGCCACCAGGTACACATTAACTCTAATAGTTAGACTAGAAGGTTTTTAGACCTCAAGGATACAGAGAAAACTAATGGCTACTGAACAAAATACTAAGTGATCAAAATAGAGCTAAAACCTAGATTACAGCGTACTTTAGAATAGGAAAAACAAACAGTAAGATAAATAGTTCAATCAAATAAAGTAAAAAGTGGACCCAACTGAAGACAAGACAGTGAGTCACTGGCTAGACAATAAAGAATTATCTTAGTATTCTAAAATGCAATTACAGAATGGTAAAGAGTTTGTAGATGGAAATAGCTCATGTTTTATTATCTAGGCATCAAGAGCCAGTCTGTCTCCCCATAGACTATGAAAACGGTTGTGTCAGCAGAAGAAATTGTGTAACATGTGGTCACAGGACACCATCAAGACAAGTTCTGCTGGAATGTGACAAGAATAGGCAGGCAGGGTCTCCCCCTCCCTCTCGCTCTCTGTCTCCCCCTCCCTCTCTCTCTCTCTCTCTCTCTCTCCCCCTGATAAAAAGGGCGGATGGCGACGGACAGACACACACACACCCGGTGACGGGAGCGAGGAGACAGAAAAGGATCTCTCGAGAGCGAGACGACTCACACCAGAAGGAACCTGGAGAGACATGCCACACACACCGGCTGAGCGAAGGAACCTGGAAATGAGCGCTCCTTGCTTGAGCGCTGAACCTCCACCGACGGAGAGAGAATCATCAAACAGAACTCGAGAACCGAGCAAGACACTCAGAGGAGACGGAGAACCGAGCCTGAGACTCGACAAGCCGGCTACTGAAGAGCCGATGACATGAGAGCCATTGAGACCAGATGACTGAGCCGAGGCTCATATCCAGACTCCACCGAGGGTAGATGAAAGAACCAAGCGCTCCCAAACCTCCCAGGATCCGAAAGAAAGGTTGCCGTGGCAACCAGACCACGGACCACTAGAGAGAACGCGTGTTGGCCATGGACAACCTGAGACAGCGAACAGCACCGAGAGACGACAACAGCCAAATAAAAGAGACAATTAGATTGAACCAAAGAGACGATGTACTGTTTTAATTCCTAAAGCTGTTTTATTAATAAACAACCGCCGCCCGTTGATTTTGACCATATCGTCAGTCTCCTCTTACTTGAAACCGAACATCTGAAAATACCTAAACCAATGCAGAGGAAAGGGTGATATAGAACACTATACGATCAATGAACTTAGATAGAGATACATGAATGAAGAAAGACACTTCAATTGGTCCGTGACCCGTCCTGCATTCGTCCAGAACCGGTTGAACCACAGAGAGGTTCTCTCCCCATCATCGAAGCCCTCTGCGACTGAATGATCGTCCACTTCAGCCAAGGCCAGCGGGACTAGGTAAGTAGTGATGATGGTGTTTAAGATTAGTAATGGTCGAAGCAGTCTCGCATTTTGGGGTTGCTGTTGCATTAGGTAGAAATGAGTTGGAAATGGACCAGGATAATGTTGGTGTTGGAGGAGTACCGGGGTCCAGGTTTCACAACCTGGCTCTGGTCTCAGCCACACACCGGCGTTGCACTTAGGAAGCGTATAGGGATGTTCAGTTAGGATACCTATAGTTGGTACAAGGCCAAGTGAGGAGAGGAAATAGATGTCTGTATTTAGTTATATCAGCTTAGGGGATAGGCTAGGGATTAGGTAAATTATTTGAGGGGACCGGCATAGGAGCAGTAGAATGGAGATTAGTCACAGATAGCGGGACGTGGGACTGTGAGTGACGGAGTGGTTCATTAGAGGGTAAGCGAAAGAGTTTAATGAGAGAACCGTGGTGTAGCACAGGGGTAGCCTGGTTCCACGAAGAGAACAGAAAACGGAGTGTAGAGTAGAATGAGAAAACCGTGGTGAAGTTCAGGGGTAGCCTGGTTCCGCGAAGAGAAATAGAGAACAGGGAGATAATTGGTTGCTTTTTTTGCCGCGCCATCATTCGCGGACTTCACTCTTAGAATCGGCACGTATAACAGACGAGTTTAGAAAGACGTTTTCATACAGATCTGTTGTATTGTGACCCGACGGAATCTGCTTAAAAAATTCGCCTTTGGTACGGATTTTTAAGGAGGTATTTGGTCGATTGGGGGTGAGACAGGTAAAAGCTCCCCAAAAGGCGCTGAATATGAAGATTGAGAGGTTGAGAAGAGGAATGATGGGGGGGGGGGAAAGTAACCTTTGGAGATAATGCACTTGTGGGGGAAATGCGTGGGGTAACTGCACATGAGATTAGAACATAGGAGGATGTTGTGTGAAAAAAAGCAAGGAAATGCGTTTGGAATGAATGTGTGCATAAATGAATGGTATGTTGTTCATTGTTTTGCTTAGTATGTGTTTAAATGGATGAATGTTAGGAGCTCTGAGTGAATGCCAAGGTATTTTTTGTATTATTATGAACCAGGTGGCCAGGGCTGCAACGGAGAAACCACACCCCTGTCCTGCCAGCATTAGCTGAGCGCGACGCGACTAGCGTGTGGTCGCTGTGTTGCGTTGTCGAGTGAATTGAATGAATGACATGTGTGATGGAACCTAGGAGATGTGTAATGTTTGTTGAAATTTTTCAAATCGGGGCTGTGGGGGTCTAAAAGTAATGTAGTAAAGATCAAAGAAAACGGGGATTTTAGAGCTGGTGACGTCACTGGAAGCGTCGGAGCTGGGGGTGCGTTTGATACTGTGTATTTCGGTCGGCGGGGCCAAGCGGGCGAGCATGCTAGAATAAGGATAATAATATAGGTTCTGTGAACGGGGGCTAAATAGGATTAAAGTTGTGTTACGGGGTATAGCTGGGGTTGTGTAAACGTCGCGATGTGTTGTGCCGCTCGGATCAGCAGGAGACTGGGCCGTTTAGGAGGAGTGATGTTGGATGCTAGGCTAAGCTGGAGCTAGCGGCACTGAGCTAACGAAGCTAAGATGCTAAGCTACCTGTGCTAACAATATAGCAGGATTGAACTCTCGGGGAATCTCGCGTGTTGCTACTGTTGCTGGCAGCGGGATCTTAGGGAGGCGGTGGACAGGGACTTCCGGTGTAGAGGGTTCTGGGAATTGTAGTTTTGTGGTTGAGGTAGAACGTCGAGTTGACGTCTTGGGGTGGTTTACGTAATGACGCACTTGCGGGGGAGGCGTGGCGCCTCCTACAGGAGGTGGTGAGTGCTGTAGTGCGTTGGTGGTGATGGACAAGACGTTCCAGCGGAGGGCGCTGTTGCCTCTTTTATAGTTTCACCTTTACAGGTGGAACGAGGTGCAGTAAACAATAGAGATCAGTTGTGATTATTATAGGTTTTGAAGCGCGGCAATCTGTGGGAATTTGTGGGTTCTTTTTATCGGTTTTTTCTGTTGTTGATGATGGGTGTGTTTACTGGTTTGATTATAAATCTGTATTTGTTATGGGCCAAGTATGGTTGAAGTGAGAGCAGCGGCGTTTTGTGATGGGATTTGGCGTGAACAACCCCCCCCCCCCTTTTTCCTCTGTCTCTTCCTCCCTCGTTCACGCTCTCTCCCTCCTTCCCTCCCTCCCTCCCTCCCTCCCTCCTTCCCTCCTTCCCTCCCTCCCTCCCTCCCTCCCTCCCTCCCTCTCTCCCCCCCCCCGCCCCCCTCCGCTCCATCCCTGTCTCCCGGCTTAACTTTGTGAGGGGACAGGTGCACAAAGGGAGTTTTTGTTTAGTATAGATTGCCTGATTGATTGATTGATTGAAAGATTTTGTTAACAGACTGTAGAGTGGGTGCAGTACAGTACAGCTCAATACACACAATTGTTAAGGGTATGCAGACCGGGGAAAGACTTTCGTCTTGTTTACATCAGGGTCCCCCATTTTCAATTCATCATGGGCTTGGAGTGTTGGTTATATTAATATAGTGTTACTTGCTAGAATAGGATTACATAAGGGTAAATAGAATATTCATGGTCATTCTTTTGGTCTGATTGAAGTTAAGGTTGATTTAGACGGTTTTGGTAGTAGTTAATGTTGCATTGTGTGCCCCCCCCCCCCCCCTTTCCTCCCCTTAGTCCCTGGATCCCTGTATCCCTCCCTCCTTTTTTCTTTTCCCTTCCCTGTCTCTCCTTGTATTTCGCCATCCCTAGATTGCGGCGTGTGTTGTGGGCATTTGGTTGTAGGTTTATTTGAACTACGTTGTTATTGTGTATGTGAGGTAGGTACCGGATGGGCGCTGGCCTGTCTGGGTGCAGGTGGTGGTAGGATGATTTGTGATATTCTTGGTGTGGTAAAGCTTGGGGTGTTTCCGTTCAGGTTCGAAACTGAAGGGAGGACGCTTTGGGCTGTGAGTGACGGTTCTTTGTGTATTCAGAGAACTGGGTGAATATTGCGGTGGCATAGTACGGGTGTCCATGAAATTATTAACGTGGCCAGCTGTACTATGTGTCGGTCGGGGTTTTAGTGATCTAAGTTGCTAAAAGTTTATTGTTTTCCCTGATTAGGTGGTTGGTAGCAGTAGCAACACTAATTAATTTTTATTAAGTGTTGTGGGGGGTAATGGTTGTGTGTAAGGATGAATGAAATTGATGTGGTATGAGGAGTGTGTGAAGCAAAAGCGAATGATACATTTAGTCGATACGCTAATCGGGCATTTAAAAGTAAGAAATAAGATTAGGATGAACAGATTCATCAAGCAAAGAGAGACTAGAATCAGATGAAGGACCAGGTTTACAAAGGATTATTAGACAACGGATAGGAAGGGGATTAATGATTATATTTCCCAGGAAATCAGGTGGAGAGAGCACACAGGGGATTGGAAAACCTCCAGTGTTCCTGTTGAAGGAACGGACAAAAAACAAGATAAGCTGTATCGTTATTTTTTCAAGCAAATCACACTGTGTCTCTTTAAATATATTAGTATAGTGTTGCCCGACATTTCCAATGCATAACGAAGAGTGGAAATAATAAGGGAAATGCCACTGTATTAAGTCTGGATATTTCTGCTTTCTTTCTGTACAGGTGCTCGGCCGGACAGGTGCTCTAACGACTTCCATAACCATCTAGGGAAAACGGCTTTAATGCGCCTTGGTATAAGTATGAATGATAAGCCAGTTATCAATCCTTGTCTGCACAGTAAAAATTTGACAGTGTGAGTGTTTTAACTCAAGTAAGTAGAAGTAGTGGAAGACAGAGAAACTTGTTTTTTCAAACGGTGATTACAAGAGTGTGTTGAAAGTGGAATGAATGACAGTAACATAGGAAGTTCACCTTAGAGGAAAATTGATAGGAACAACTGAAGCGTTAAATGCAGTAACAATAGAATAACAACAACAACAACGATATGGAGGAGGGCCTTAGTGATCGGGCCATTGGGGGGAGTAGGCCGAGAGCCTCTGCAGACATTTCCCAGATAGACTATACCAGTGATGATCTGATTGATTTGAATATGGACTTCTCTCATGTGACCAGTACGACAGAAGGACTTGGAATGTTGACTTTGATTCCAACACAGGGGAGTGAACCAGTGACAACGGTGTTACTCCAACCAGAACCGATTCAAGCTGGAGTGTCCATTGCAGGCGACTGCGGTTTAACCAAGGGGCAGAAAAAGAGACTGAGGTTACAGCCGTCCCACGAAGTCCACTCTGGCCGGAGGGCTGGAACTGAGACCGACAGCAGGTATGGAATACACGAACAGTTTCTACAGCCCACCCGTTTCCCATGTCTACCCTGCCCTCAGCACCAAAGCCAAGATGAGAGGCGGAGCCCAACGATGGGACGTCAAACCGCCAGTGCTGAGATGGGGGAAGAGGCAGCATACTATAGACAACAGAGAGCGTTTGTGACAGCGTTCGAACAACACGAGGCAGTTCATCGAGATCTGATGAAGACACAGCTGGAGATCGGTCAAGCCGCACACGAGACTCAGAGACTGGGACGAGAACTGGCGAGAAAGACTGTGCTACTAGAAGCGACAGCTGTTGAGATCATGCTTCGGGCGTCTGACCTAGGCCGCTGTGATCAAAGAGTGCCCTGTGCTCCGTTGCCCGGACAGGGAGCTGGGCCGCGACAGGGTGAACAGGACCGCAGGAGGGGTGAGTTTCCAGGCCCCTCCCAACAAGAGAAGGCCCGAGGAGAGGCAGCAGAAAAGGACAGGTATGCCCCTCTCTCCTCCAGGCAACAGGACATGCGCCCAGAGGACGGGAGAGGGGTTGACCTGGCGAGGACTGTGGGAGGCCAGCCGAGAGACTGTGGGAGTCGTGGTAAACTGGGTGAACTGGAACCCCTGGGATGGCCGGCGTCGGCTGTGTGCTGGGGTTGTGGGGAGGTTGGCCATTTCGCTCGGTCATGTGACAAAGGGTGGAGGACTCAGCGAACGTCCAGTAAGAAGCAAGTGTCCAAACAGGGTTGCTGGGGATGTGGAGAGTTGGGACATTGTCAGAGGGGGTGTCTGCATAGGTCATAGGTTAATTAAGAGCAAAGCGGAAATGCACAAGCGGAGCTAATAGTGCTCGGGAAAATAGAGTTATTAATAAGTTAAAATGGGAAGAAGGACTGATTGGAATAAAAATAGAATAAAAAATATATAGAAGCGTTGGTACATTAGATTATGAGTGGAAGCGACTAAGATGGATGTGCAACTAACAGGGAGAGATGAAATGACTGACAGATGCATGAGCCAATCGTACTAACAGTTAATTAATAGACAAATCATGGGTTTTCCTTTTTGCTACAGTGTGTCTGATCAACTCTTGCTGTGGCAGTGAGGAAAACGTAAGGGAGAATGGTATGGTGGACGATTTTTGGTATCTCCCACCTGTGCAGCCTGGCCCGGCTGCACAGATTGGAGAGAGAGAGAAAAATGGTCACCGCAATGGCTCTTGTGGTCATGTGAACTCTGAACCAGACGGTGTCAGAGAAGGGTTAAACAGTTGGGTTTTAGACAGGAACAATGGAACATTTAATGTTAGACAGGGTTAGAAACAAAGGACTATTTATAGTAGTGATTACATACTTGATCAAAGGGTGGTCAAGTTTGAATTAAGGAATAAAAAAAAAAAAAAAAAAAAAAAAAAAAAATTCATTACTTATTTTATTTCTTTTTGGATTTTTAATTTTGCTGTCTTAAGTTTTTGCGGGGGTATTTATGCCTCTAGATGATAGTTTAATTCTGTTGGATGGGTGTGTAGCATGTAGGCACTCACAATTTTTTTTGTTTATTTGCGATTTTCTTTGTTTTTGGTTGACTATACTTTTTTTTTTTTAGGAACTGGCTGGCTGAGGGGAGTTCTCTCGCCGGTCAGGGATAGCAGGTGGTGGTGACACAGCGGGACTGGTAGGAAGTCTGATATAATGAGCTGGAAACTGAGAATGGACGGGAGCTGGTTCATGGGTTGTTTTCCGCTCATTAAGACTCCAGATGTAGGATCTGGAGGGTTGTGTCACTTTTTGGGTTGTGGTGAGTGTTGGGGGAACATATTTCTCTGTCTATAAGAAAGCTCTGTAGGTTGTTGGTCGCAATTTGGCCAGTTAGTGTTCATGTAGGGTGCAGACATGTGAATTTGATGATTGACTTATGGAAGACTCTGCACCGGCTTGTTGAAAGCTGGCGGAGTGTGTGTGATGTGTGTTTAAAGGGACTGTGGTTTGTTGACCATGCACATAGGTTCTGTTGGTGATTGGCCTCGTCTAGAGCTGACTGTCCGGACCGAGGAGCTGTCGGGAAACGAGGTATTTGAAAGTGAAATAATGGTTATTCCACTGTCAAGGGTGGAGGTAGTTGTGTTGATCTTAAGATATTTGATCTAGTAAAACAGTACAGCACAAAAAGAAATGAGACAAAGATGATTTGATTGAATGCTAACGTAAGAAGCTGTGAAATACATAGATAATGAATTGGAGAAAAATGTATTGTCAAAATGCAGAACAGTAGAGAATGTATCTGCGAAAATAAATGTTTCCAATCTATTGTGTGTTTTGTAAATAATAATCCAAAATGCAAAAAGGACAGAGGGAAAATCGTTTCCTTCTGTGGAAAATCGGAGCAATACCAGAGACCTGCATACAACGAAGAGGAGGCGGTGATTAGCACAAGATACAACAAGAAGAAAACGGTCAAAAACGAGTTAGCAGTAAAGGCCTCAGGAGGTTTAAACAGAGATAACTGACAGGGATGAAAGCGAAGAATAATTGAGGCCTCAGTGGTCTTTATAAGGAGTAAAAATGATTTATGTTGCTTGTTTGAATTTCCCTCAAATGTTTAGAGTGTTAATATTTTAGTGGTGTGATGTATTAATCTTTTCTTGCAGAGTCCATTACACAAAATAGACATTTAAGCTAAGTACATGGATAAATATAGTCTTAAACGAAAAGAAGCTGAGAATGGTACGATCATCTCTTTGCATAGAGAGACGGACCTAGACTGGATGTCATAATAATAACTGATAAATGTGTATAACTGTGAAAGGAGGAAAAGGTAGGTGAAATGATGATTTTGTAACTGTACAGATGGAAAGGGGTTTTGTAGTTTGATTTGGGTCAATTTTGGATTTTTTTGAAATTTTGAAAAATATTAGCAAAAATTATGGATATAATTTTTAACATGTTTTAATTTAGAATATTGATGTTGTATAGGAGGTTATTAAACCCCCTAAGGGTGGACTGTCGTATATTTCTAAATGAAAACATGATTAATGCAACTGTACAAAATAATACTGGACATGCTGTTGGTAAACTGTAAAGGAGCGACCAGGGCTCCAGGAGAAATGGTGTCCGTTACTGTCGTATATTTATCTAAATAAAACCTGTAAATTAAACAATAGAAATTAAGCACATATATGAAATAGCAAAGAACTAGGTTCTTTTCTCTTAGAAAAATAGAGACGCACAGCCATGCCAAATCACCTGTTAGGTTAACCATACATTTGAGTCAACAAGAAGGCTGTTAACTGGCCTCAGTCTAAATGGTACCTTGAGATGTACGGAGGGGAAACACTGAATACAGGTCAGGGAAGGACAAATGTGGATAGCCTTCAAATAAGCTGAGACCAGCAGAAAAACGTGTTTGTGTAAGGTTTAGAAGAGATTTTATGACTACACAGTCCCACAGTTCAAAGGAAGGGTGATCGTTTCATACAGATGTACTGAGACCACAGGATGAAACCTCTTTCCCCACAACAAAGTGGGATGGAGGGCCGAATACTTAACTTTAAGTCAGGCCTGAAGGCCAGCCCCAGAGTTCTGTTTACTTTAGCTAAGCAGTCCAAACAGCCCATTATTTCAATCGATATGAGGGTCGCATTCAGGGACACTTGGGTAAATCATTCTAAAAGGAAACTAGTTCATATCCCCTCTGTAAGGTCACCTTGTAACGCTGTTTCGCAAGACCCAAATCACTGAGAGGGGAGACCTTCTAGCCAATAGGAAAGCAGGCTCTCTGGGGTGACGGCACTGGATGGGGCAAGGGTGGGGGGGGGTTCTCTCTTCTCTATAAAACCTACAGGTTGAATGATGGAGGTCAGACAGAGACACGGAGACACCGAGACGCAGAGAGACACGCAGAGAGAACGGAAAAGCAGAGACGGAGAATCCACCCCACCAGTTCGAGAATAAGAGACGCCACTAAGAAGCCCTCCGGGAAAAGCTGATTAGAGATAGAAAATAATTGATGCTGTGAACCAGATAATTTAAGCTGTTGGATATTCCAATAAAACAACGGTCAGAACCGTTTTCACCCGCAGCGCTGTCTCCGCCTCCACGTGATTTCCAAAGGACCACATTTGAATGAACTGTTACTTTAACGGGAAACACAACGAGCAGAGTAAGCTATTCCACTATACATTAGAGAAAGATCATATAGCTATAACATAGAATCATTGAGAAGATACTTTAATCTGGCGCCGTGACTACCGGTCTGTACATCCGAACGGGACCCAGGACAAGGACAACAGAACTTCAAAAACTCTCAGAGCAGAGCAGCGACGCCTGACTACACCATCCTCGAGCAACAACAACCAGCAGAGGCCAAACGGTGAGTTGAAGATGTGTCTGTATTGTCGGGGTTTGTTTGGGCAGATTTCGAACAGGGGTAGAGAATGGTTGCATTGGCGCGATCGAATTAAACGATTGAGCGCACAGCCGTATCGGCACTAATGAAATGAAGGGGATTGGCGCGATCGGGTTGGACAATAAAATAGTTCAGGTCGCGCACTGCTGAGGGGCTAGGGAATTGCGCCAGGTTAGGCGACAGATACTCTTGTTTAGAATCGTAGGTTCAAATGCAATGACAATAACTGGAGACGTCTGGTTTGTACGTTGCTAAAGACAAATCGACGTCGTACGAATCCGTTTAGTTCTTACGGAACAAGAGATCTGGAGCGCGTAAGGTAGTCCTCTTAAACCTCGGAAAAATTAGCACTTGTGCACTGGGGGGTTATAAAGAACTGCGCTTATGTTCGAACTAAAAAACTGCACTTAGAAGCGATGAGGCATTATATAAGGACTTTGGTATGTAACAATGTATATATGTTGTTTAGATGAAATAGGATGACACATGCATGGTATCATGGCTATAATCAAACGTACGTCATCATAACGCTAAACGTCGCGGATTACTATATTACAACCAATACGGAATAAAGCCGTTTTATACCCGGGAAACTACTGCTATACAAAGCAGGGCTAATACATTCTAAGCTACGTTGCAAGCTAACGGGGAATGCTTGGGGCTAATAATGTTTAGTACGAATGTTGTGTTGAGATGACGGAACTTATAGCTTCATCCATGGTGGCTGAAAAAGGCTACCAAATGATGCTACATGATGTGCAAGGTTGACCAGTGCTAAGAATGATTATGTTGCTGAATGGAAGTATGAGTGTAACTGTGTGGATGAGAGAGGATGTGTGTGAATGAGTCTGCTAGAGGTTATGGAGTGGATGCCGGTATTTTTTGTATTATTATGAACCAGCTGGTGGCCAAGGCTGCAACGGAGAAACCACACCCCTGTCCTGCCAGCATTAGCTGGCGCGACGGGACTAGCGTGTGGACGCTGTGTTGCGTTTTCGAGTGAATTGAATGAATGACATGTGAGATGGAACCTAGGAGATGTGTAATGTGCGTTGAAATTTTTCAAATCGGGGCTGTAGAAGTTTAAAAGTAATGTAGTAAAGATCAAAGAAAACGGGGATTTTAGAGCTGGTGACGTCATAGGGAGCGTCGGAGCTTGGGGTGCGTTAGATTTGTAATACGGGGCTAGATCGGGAGCGTTATATTTAAAATACGGAGCCGGCCGGGGCCGGACGGGCATACAAACGAGAAAATGATACTGTAAGGTTTATGAACGAATGCTTAATAAATTTAAAATTATGTTATAAAGTATGACTGGGTTGTGCAAAACGTCGCGATGTGTTGTGCCGCTCAAATCAACAGGATAGTGGGCCGTATAGGAAACGCTATTGTAAGGGGCTAGGCTAAGCTAACTAGCCGTGCTAGGCTAATCGAGCGATAGCAACATTGAGCTAAGCTAATGGGGCTAACAGTATTAAACTAATGGTGTTAGCAGTGGACAGCTAACTATGCTAAAAATGCTAAGCTAACTATGCTAACATGCTAAAGCTACCTGTGCTAACAATGTTGCATGCTGGGAGTCTCGGGGAATATCGCGTGATGCTATTTTGGCTGACAGCGGGACCTTGTGTGTGTAAACGTGACGTAAGCCTGTGGCGACGTCTCGCGGGAAGCCATCCTTAATGCCGGACTACGATTCGGTACAGGGAATTCTGGGAATTGGGGTTCATGTTGTGTGAGCACGTCGGCTGATGTCATGGGAGGAGTGGCTGCGTGATGACGCACTTTTCGAATAGAGACAGCAGGGGGCGGTGTTGTCTTTGAAATGGATACACCTCTGCTGTTGCTTCGCCCTCTCTCCCTAGGTTGCCCCCCTCCCTTCCTCCATCCCTCCCTCTCTCTCTCTCTCTCTCTCTCTCCCTCTCTCTCTCTCCCTCCCTCCCTCCCTCCCTCCCTCCCTCCCTCCCTCCCTCCCTCCCTCCCTCTCTCTCTCTCTCCCTCCCTCCTTCTCCTCTCCTCTCCTCTCTCTCTCTCTCTCTCCCTCCCTCACCTCCTTTTCTTCCTCCATCCCTCCCTCCCATTTCCACTCCCTCCCTCCTTTTTCCCCCTATTATGGCTAAAATGGTACAGTATATGAGAGGATACTAGGAGTTTCATCAGGGCCCCCCCTCCCCACTGTAGCCTTCCCTATAGGGTGTGCCCCCTCCTGCACTATTATAATGGGTGCCATCCTGCACTATTATAATGGGCCATCCTGCACTATTATAATGGGTGCCATCCTGCATTATCATAGTGTGTGCCCCCTTCCCCTCCCCCCTTCCATCCATCCTGCACTATCATAGTGGGTACCACATTCCATTCCATCCTTCCATTTATTATATGGTGTGAGCTCCCTATGGTACAGCTCCTTCTCTGGAATACTTCCTTTCTTTTGTAGTCTCTCCCTTCATAGCTTCTATGGTGTGTGCCCCCCCCCCGCCCCACTGTAGAGATGAGATATCATCTCCCTCTATACCATAGTGTGTGCCCCCCCATGCAGATATAGTACTCTCCCTCCCTCCCTCCCTCCCTCCCTCCCTCCCTCCCTCTCTCCCTCCCTCCCTCCCTCCCTCCCTCTCCTCTCTTTCCCTCCCTCCCTCCCTCCATCCCTCTCTCCCTCCCTCCCTGCAACCCTCTCTCCCTCCCTTTCTCCTTCCCTCCCTCTCTCCCGTTCCTGTGTGCGTATGAGTCACGTGTCCGTTCTAATGTTTGCAAACAATGCACCTTTAGATGTAGTTGTGATGCGCTCTGCTCACGAGGACACGTTTGTAACATGAGACGCACATGAGGTCTTGTTTCGCATTTGATTTGACCAGATGTGTGGAGGCTTATTTCCTGATACGGGTTCGAAGATAACTTCATGGTTATTGGCAATTTGTTTCCTTATATCGCTTCCTCCAGGGTTCCAACTTGTGTTGACAGACGGCAACCCTGCTCAAATACGGAGCGTCAGCGCTCTCGCTGGACTAGAAGGGTGCACTCAGTAGAGCACAGATGTCCGCCAGGACGGCAGCCACACATGTGATAGTGATAATAATGGATTGGATTTGTGATGCGCTTTTTGTTCAATGGGATCCCAGAGTGCTACGCTACAGGTTTAAAACAGTTATAGGGAAGAAATAGAACATGGTTAATTAGAAACATAGAATAAACGGAGGATTTAAAAAACGGGGGCGATAAAGTTAAAATAGGAGGCTGACAGTCGAAGGCCTTTTTGAACAGGTGGGGTTTCGGCCTGCCTTCTCCCTCCCCCCGTCCCCCCCTCCTCCCTTCGTCTCGCCGTCTCTCTTTTTCTTTCCCTCTCTCCCCCTCTCCCTCCCTCCCTCCCTCTCTCCCTGCATCCCTCCCTCCCCCATTCCCTTCTCCCTCCCTCCCTCCGTCCCTTGGGGTATAGTGGTGGCTTTTAGGAACTCCATGCAAAGACCATTAGTTGTATTAAGCTGTGGGTTAACTGGACCAGGCTGTACGGTGAAGTCTGCTGGTTGATTCTGGAAATAGAAAGAAAATAAATAAATCTCCCTTCATAGCTCCCCCCCTCCCTTCATCTGTCTGTGCCCCCCCCCTCCCTTCATCTGTCCTCCCTCTCTCCCTCCCTGTCTTCCTCCCGCTCTCCCTCCCTCCCTCCCTCCCTCCCGGTATCTCCCCTTCCCTCTGTCTATCCCTCTCTCCCAGATGGACTCTGTTGATTGATTGGTTGATTGAGAACTTTATCAGAATGGGTGCGATACAGTACGGCTCAATACACACGATTGTTAAGGGGATGCAGACCAGGGAAAGACTTTCGTCTTGTTTACATCAGGGTCCCCCATTTTCGGTTCATCAGGACATACGTGACATGCTGTTAGTTAGAGTATTCGAGTTAGGTTGCCCTTATGGTGGGCTTGAGGCAGTGGTTGTATTAAAATAATGTATACTTTACGGAAGGATAGGTTAATATTCATGGTCGTTTGGGAACTCCTCTTCCGTATGTATGTCTCTCCCCCCCTCTGTCTCTTCTTGTATTTCTCCCTGTGTCTCTCCTTCTCTCCCTCCCTTCATTTCTCCACGTGCGCCCCCCCTCGATGCTTTGCCTTCGAATGGATTGTGGGTACGTTACGGACCATTTCTAGTTGGGGTCCCTCCAACCCCCAGACTGGCCCTCTTGAGTGTGGCGTGTGTGTTTGGGCTGGGGGCAAGGAGTTTGAGCATTTGTTATAAGGGAGATGGGTTTTACATTAGGTTGGTTTTGGTTAGAGACGGTTGTGGCGTGTTTTTTGTTTTTCATTTTAGGGAAGGTGCCAGTCCCCTAGTTTCCCCCTTCGGTTGGGGTCCTTGGAGGCAGGGTTGGCTTTGCGTCTTGTTGTGTGTTATTGGTTGGGTGGTTGTTTTAAACTATGTAGCTGTTATGTATGTGAAATAGGTGCCGGTACAGGTGGTGGTTGGACGAGTTGTGATATTCCTTGGAAGGGGGCTTGGGGTGTTTTCATTCAGGTTCGAAACTGAGGGGAGATGCTTTGGGCTGTGAGAAGACGGGTCTCGGTGGATTCAGGGATCATGGGAAATGTTGCGGTGGGTATAGTACTGGGGTTCATGAATTTAATAACGTGGACAACTGGGCTATGTAACGGTCAGGGGTTTAGTGACCTAAGTTGCTAAAGATAAATTTTTTCCCGTGATAGTGGTTGGAAGCAGTGACGCCACCAAAAGGTTTTTTTGGTGGTGTGAGGGGGTATGTGTGGAAATATAATGTAGAATGATGTTGTATGAAGAATGTGATGAAGGCGTGAGATGTAAATGTGGTGAGAAATGTAGGAAGAAGTATAGTTTTTGATTTTCATAGTAGAAAGCAAGTAGGGAAGTTAATATTACATTTATACATAGTTAATACGCGGAGCAGTCATTTAAAGTATAAATTATGACAATTTCAACAAGGCAAAAAGAAATTGGAACAGATGGCTAACCAAGTTTACCATTTGTTAGAATTGATAGGTTGTGTGGAACTTAATGATTATGTTCCCCAGAGAACCAAAGGTGAAGGGAACACACAAAGGATTGGAACCTCCAGTTTCCGGTTGGACAAATGGACAAAAACAAGTAAAGCCGTATCGTTATATTCAAGTAGATCACACCGAATCTCTCTAGAAGAATTAGTATAGGAATGCCCGACATTTCCAATGCATAAATATTGAGGAAATGACAAGGGAAATGCCACTGTATTAAGTGTTATGTTTTTGCTTTCTTTTTGCACAGGCTCGGCGAGGACTAGGGCTCTGGCGATTTCAATACCAATTGGGGAAATGGCTATATGAGCCTTGGTATAGTATGAATGATAAGAAAATTGTCAATCCCTGTCTGCACCGGTATAAATCTGATAGTGTGGGTGAATTTTAACTCAAGTAGCGAAAAATAGGTTTGGACACAGAGAAACTTGTTCTTCCAAACGGTGATTAAGTGGTGAGAATGTCGGGTACACAGGAAGTTCACCTTAGTGGAACATTGATAGAGACAACTGAAGGTTTAGAAGCAATAACGATAGCAAAAGTAGACAATCTGTCTATGTCAATGACTGGAAATATTACAATAGAAGTGAAGAAGCCATGGCCAAAGAGATTCAGGCCTTTACAAGACCTTGTATTTAAGTATAAAAAAGGAGGCTGTTATAGATTGAGAAACAAAAATAAAAAACAGAAAAGGAGAGCACGAAAAGCGATGAAAAGAAGTAATGCCGACAATAGCAATAGGCTGACAACCTTTGCAGACACTCCCGTAGAAAGATTGATATCTGAAGTTAATCTGATTGAGTGGGATGTGATGGAATTTCCTCAGGTGACCAGTATAACAGAGGGACTGGAAATAATGACTTTGATTCCAATACAGGAGGTCTTACAGGAGAGAGAACCAGAGACAACGGTTTTACTCCAACCAGAACCGAGCCACACTGGGGTGTCCATTGCAGGCGACTGCAGTTTAACCAAGGGACAGAGAAAGAGACTGAGAAGAGCGGCGTTGTTACAGCCGTCCCACGAAGTCCACTCTGGCCGTACGGCTGAAACAGGGACCGATAGCAGGTATGGAAATGTACACAAACAGTTTCCACAGCCCAGTCCAGTCGTCCCTCGAGACCAAAGCCAGGATGAGAGGCGTGGGCCAGTGACGAGGAGCCAGACAGCGGGGGCCAGGGTGGAGGTAGAGAGGATGACGTGCCTCTCTCCAGAAAGACAAAGAGCATTCACGGAAGCGTCCGAAAGACATGAGACAGTCCGTAGAAAACTGGTGGAGAAGCAGCTGGCGGTTGACCAAGTCACACGCGAGAGGGAGGTGCTAGAACAAGAGCTGGCGAAACAGACTGTGATCATGAGTGATGTAATTTTGGAAATCATGTTTCGTACTGCAGAACAAGGACTCAGTGAACAAGAGAAGTCACCTGCCCTGTTACCTGAACAGGAAGCGGAGCAGCGAGGGAATGATGACAGCCGCAGGGGGGGTGAGTTTCCAGGCCCCTCCCAACAACAAAAGGCCCAAGGTGCGGCGGCTGGGAAGAACAGGTATGTCCCTCTCTCATCCAGACAACAGAACTGGCAGCCCCAAGGAGGAAATGGACGACAAAGAGGGGGACCGCTTGGATGGCCGGCATCAACTGAGTGCTGGAAATGTGGGGAAATCGGCCATCTCGCTCGATCATGTGGCAAAGGGTGGCGGGCTCAGCCAGAGTCCAATAGAAAGCAAGCGTCCATCAGAAAACAGAGTTGCTGGACATGTGGAAAGTTGGGACATTTTCAGAAGGGGTGTAAAGAGGGTGTGTCTGCAAAGGCCATAGGTTGAATAAGAACGAAGCAGGAATGCACAAGCGAAGCTAATAGTGCTCGGAAAAATAGAGGTATTAATAAGTTAAAATGGGAAAAAGGACTGATTGGAATAAAAATAGAATAAAAAATATATAGAAGCGTTGGTACATTAGATTATGAGTGGAAGCGACTAAGATGGATGTGCAACTAACAGGGAGAGATGAAATGACTGACAGATGCATGAGCCAATCGTACTAACAGTTAATTAATAGACCAATCATGGGTTTTCCTTTTTGCTACAGTGTGTCTGATCAACTCTTGCTGTGGCAGTGAGGAAAACGTAAGGGAGAATGGTATGGTGGACGATTTTTGGTATCTCCCACCTGTGCAGCCTGGCCCGGCTGCACAGATTGGAGAGAGAGAGAAAAATGGTCACCGCAATGGCTCTTGTGGTCATGTGAACTCTGACCCAGACGGTGTCAGAGAAGGGTTAAACAGTTGATATTTAGACATAATATTAAACAGAGTTAATAACAAAGGACTATTTTAGTAGTGATTATACATACTTGATCCAAGGGTGGTCAAGGAGACTTAAAAAAAAAAAAAAAAAAAAAAAAATTAATTTCTTTACTTAATTTCTTTTTAAATTTTTATTTCTTAGTGATTATGCGGGGGTATTTATGCCTCTAGCTGATAGTTTAATTCTGTTGATGGGTGTGTTGCATGAAGGCACTCACAAATTTTTGTTTATGTTTGTTTGCAATTTTCTTTGTTTTTGTTTGACACTCTATTTTTTTTTAGGAACTGACTGGCTGGGAGGGATCTCTCGCCGGTCAGGGATAGCAGGTGGTGGTGACACAGCGGGACTGGTAGGAATGTCTAATATAATGGGCTGGAAACTGAGGGTGGACGGGAGCTGGTTCATGATTTGGTTTTCCGCTCATTGAGAGTCCAGGAGTAGTATCTGGGGAGTTGTGTCACGTTTTTGGGTTTGGTAAGTGTTGGGCGAACGTGTTTCTCTGTTTATAGGTAAGCTCTGTAGATTTTGGTCGCCATTGGCCAAATAGTTTACAAGTAGGGTGCAGACGTGTGAAATTGATAATTGGCTTATGGGGGACTCTGCACCGGCTTGTTGAGGGCTGGCAGAGTGTGTGGGATGTGTGTTTAAAGGGACTGTGGTTTGTTACCATGCACATAGGTTCTGTTGGTGGTTGGCCTCGTCTAGAGCTGGCTGTCCGGACCGAGGAGGCTGTCTGGAAACAAGGTATTGATAGTGTAATAAATGGTTATTCCACTCTCAAGGGTGGAGTGGTGATTGTGTTGAACTTGAGATATTTGATCTAGTAAGATAGTACAGCACAAAAATGAATGAGACAAAGGTGATTTGATTGAATATTAACAATTGAAGCTGTGGAAAATATAGATAACGAATTTGGAAAAAGAGTGTTGTCAAATACAGAACAGTAAAAATGTATCTGTGCGAAAATGAGACCTTCCAATCCATTGTGTGTTTGTAAATAACAATCCAAAATGCAAAAAAGGACAGAGGGAAAATCGTTTCCTTCTGTGGAAAATCGGAGCAGTACCAAAAACTGCATACAACAAAGAAGAGGCTGTGGTTAGCACAAAATACAACAAGAAGAAAACAGTCAAAACGAGGTAGCCGTAAAGACCTCAGAAGGTTTAAACAGGGATAACTGACAGGGATGAAAGCGGAGAATAATTGAGGCCTCAGTGGTCGTTTCAAGGAGAAGAGATGATTTATGTTTGCTTGTTTGAATCTCCCTCAATGTTTAGAGTGTTAATCTTTTGGGTAGGATGTATTAATCTTTTCTTGCAGAGTCAATTACACAAAACAGACACATTGAAGCTAAGTAAACATGGATAAAATAGTCTAAACAAAAAAGCTGTTATTGAAAGAGTGTTTCCTTGTAAAAACAGGAACAGCTTTCTTAGTCTAAAGTCATAGTAATAACTGATATTGTGTGTGACTGGGGAAGAAGCCAACGGAAAGAGTGAATGATGATTTTGTAACTGTACAGACGGAAATGGGTTTGGTAGTTCGATTTGTGTAAATTTTGGAGTTTTTGAATTTTTTGAAAATATTAGCAAAAATGATAATTATGGTTTAACATGTTTAATTTAGAACATATTGGTGCTATATAGTGGGTTATGAAACCCACTAAAGGGTGGATTGTCGTATATTTATCTAAATAAAACCTGTAAATTAAACAATAGAAATTAAGCACATATATGAAATAGCAAAGAACTAGGTTCTTTTCTCTTAGAAAAATAGAGACGCACAGCCATGCCAAATCACCTGTTAGGTTAACCATACATTTGAGTCAACAAGAAGGCTGTTAACTGGCCTCAGTCTAAATGGTACCTTGAGATGTACGGAGGGGAAACACTGAATACAGGTCAGGGAAGGACAAATGTGGATAGCCTTCAAATAAGCTGAGACCAGCAGAAAAACGTGTTTGTGTAAGGTTTAGAAGAGATTTTATGACTACACAGTCCCACAGTTCAAAGGAAGGGTGATCGTTTCATACAGATGTACTGAGACCACAGGATGAAACCTCTTTCCCCACAACAAAGTGGGATGGAGGGCCGAATACTTAACTTTAAGTCAGGCCTGAAGGCCAGCCCCAGAGTTCTGTTTACTTTAGCTAAGCAGTCCAAACAGCCCATTATTTCAATCGATATGAGGGTCGCATTCAGGGACACTTGGGTAAATCATTCTAAAAGGAAACTAGTTCATATCCCCTCTGTAAGGTCACCTTGTAACGCTGTTTCGCAAGACCCAAATCACTGAGAGGGGAGACCTTCTAGCCAATAGGAAAGCAGGCTCTCTGGGGTGACGGCACTGGATGGGGCAAGGGTGGGGGGGGTTCTCTCTTCTCTATAAAACCTACAGGTTGAATGATGGAGGTCAGACAGAGACACGGAGACACCGAGACGCAGAGAGACACGCAGAGAGAACGGAAAAGCAGAGACGGAGAATCCACCCCACCAGTTCGAGAATAAGAGACGCCACTAAGAAGCCCTCCGGGAAAAGCTGATTAGAGATAGAAAATAATTGATGCTGTGAACCAGATAATTTAAGCTGTTGGATATTCCAATAAAACAACGGTCAGAACCGTTTTCACCCGCAGCGCTGTCTCCGCCTCCACGTGATTTCCAAAGGACCACATTTGAATGAACTGTTACTTTAACGGGAAACACAACGAGCAGAGTAAGCTATTCCACTATACATTAGAGAAAGATCATATAGCTATAACATAGAATCATTGAGAAGATACTTTATTACCACCAGGCCTACAGAGGGTAAGAGGCAGGTTGACTCCCCAGAAACAGATGGTTGACCTTAAGACAATAAAACTGACCCCTCAGGACTATAGTAAGACGGGCCGAAAGGAGGGGTATGCACTTTGGCTATCGTTGAGAACTAAAACAAACTGCTGACTAACCCAGAGGTCAGAAAGGTGACACAGGCTATTTGGAAATCTCCCCTTACACAAGTAGAAGGCCACCAGGTACACATTAACTCTAATAGTTAGACTAGAAGGTTTTTAGACCTCAAGGATACAGAGAAAACTAATGGCTACTGAACAAAATACTAAGTGATCAAAATAGAGCTAAAACCTAGATTACAGCGTACTTTAGAATAGGAAAAACAAACAGTAAGATAAATAGTTCAATCAAATAAAGTAAAAAGTGGACCCAACTGAAGACAAGACAGTGAGTCACTGGCTAGACAATAAAGAATTATCTTAGTATTCTAAAATGCAATTACAGAATGGTAAAGAGTTTGTAGATGGAAATAGCTCATGTTTTATTATCTAGGCATCAAGAGCCAGTCTGTCTCCCCATAGACTATGAAAACGGTTGTGTCAGCAGAAGAAATTGTGTAACATGTGGTCACAGGACACCATCAAGACAAGTTCTGCTGGAATGTGACAAGAATAGGCAGGCAGGGTCTCCCCCTCCCTCTCGCTCTCTGTCTCCCCCTCCCTCTCTCTCTCTCTCTCTCTCTCTCCCCCTGATAAAAAGGGCGGATGGCGACGGACAGACACACACACACCCGGTGACGGGAGCGAGGAGACAGAAAAGGATCTCTCGAGAGCGAGACGACTCACACCAGAAGGAACCTGGAGAGACACGCCACACACACCGGCTGAGCGAAGGAACCTGGAAATGAGCGCTCCTTGCTTGAGCGCTGAACCTCCACCGACGGAGAGAGAATCATCAAACAGAACTCGAGAACCGAGCAAGACACTCAGAGGAGACGGAGAACCGAGCCTGAGACTCGACAAGCCGGCTACTGAAGAGCCGATGACATGAGAGCCATTGAGACCAGATGACTGAGCCGAGGCTCATATCCAGACTCCACCGAGGGTAGATGAAAGAACCAAGCGCTCCCAAACCTCCCAGGATCCGAAAGAAAGGTTGCCGTGGCAACCAGACCACGGACCACTAGAGAGAACGCGTGTTGGCCATGGACAACCTGAGACAGCGAACAGCACCGAGAGACGACAACAGCCAAATAAAAGAGACAATTAGATTGAACCAAAGAGACGATGTACTGTTTTAATTCCTAAAGCTGTTTTATTAATAAACAACCGCCGCCCGTTGATTTTGACCATATCGTCAGTCTCCTCTTACTTGAAACCGAACATCTGAAAATACCTAAACCAATGCAGAGGAAAGGGTGATATAGAACACTATACGATCAATGAACTTAGATAGAGATACATGAATGAAGAAAGACACTTCACCAGCCCAACTCTAGACTTTTAACCCTTTCACTGCCACACGACAGAAGGTTACCCCTTTACTAACCGACGGCGATGCTCCATCATTAGCATCATTAGCTCCGCATCGCTGCTGGCGTGACAAAACCTTGTAACTCCAAAAACCCAACTTTTCAGCAGATGAAAAAAACAACACAGATTTGAGGGCGAATAGAGTTACAAGGTTTAGACAGATGATTGGTTTAATGCTTTCCCATTGTGTAGACTTTGTAAAACCACACACACATGGACGATGATCTACTGAGTTGATAAAAAAAATAAAAAATAGAGTTACGAGGTTTTGTCCCGTGGAGCTAATGATGCTAATGATGGAGCATCGCCGTCGGTTGTGTGATAGTAAAGGGCTAACCTTCTGTATTGTCACAGTGAAAGGGTTAACCGGCTGTCGTGTAGCAGTGAAACGGTTAAGACCCAAGGAGTCGAGTCTTCTGGGGTCAAGTCTCCACCTATAGCAAGAGCCTAGAAAGTACAGCCCCCCACCCCACAAAGATTCCCATATCTATTTTCTTTGTTGTTGGTGTCAAGCAGCTCCTTTCTTTGTATTGTGGTATAATTTCAGTTTCAAACTGCTATGAATCTTGATTTCCCACAAGGTCAACCGCTACTGGGAGAAACTGAACTGTAAGGCCAGTGCACAATACCTTAGACAGACTCATGTTGTTCTTAAAATATAGTGTTCTGTTTTTCCCCCCAAAGAGATTATTAAGATACATGTGTTCTAGAAGTAACTATAATTGACAAAGCTAAGGATAAAAACGTTGCAAGTAGACTTAAAATACTTGGAGAATAGTAAAATAACCTTTTACTTAAAATATAGAAAAATAGATTCCTTTGTTCTTGTTAAAACCAACAAATAGGGCTAACGTTCAACGTTCTCTCAAAGGCGGGAGTTAGCCGTTAAAAGGGGTCTCCATAGACCAGACAAAAAAAGGCAGCTTGTGAACCTTGGACACACCAGCCGGACGGAGAGAAGACTTCTTGAGACGCTGAACGAGAATACAATCCTTTTGTTGCCCAGACAACAAAGAAATCAACAACCCACGCCATTGAAGATTATTATTCTTTAACTACTTTTGATTAGACTGATATCAGTGGCTGGTGGCATAGTAACGGGCACACTGATATCATTGCATTTTTCATTTTGATTGAACCCGAGTATTTCTTGTACTTTTTGACTTTGAAATAAACCAATTCTGAGAAATAGAAACCTCTCCGTTGATTCCTTTTCTCCAACAACAGTGTTTTTTGGGTAACAGACTTAGGGCTATAGAACACAACGCAATAGAGTAGATTATATGATCAGGAAGCTCTATTTCTGATACATTAGTATCTTTTAAGTGGCATTAGCCTTTGTGAGATGATG
The DNA here is from genome assembly GCF_963971535.1 of Notolepis coatsorum. Taxonomy (NCBI): domain Eukaryota; kingdom Metazoa; phylum Chordata; class Actinopteri; order Aulopiformes; family Paralepididae; genus Notolepis; species Notolepis coatsorum. The sequence goes on along the minus strand of NC_140171.1, from coordinate 174,242,471 downwards.
ATCAACAAGATGCTGCCCATTGTTCTGCTGTGTTTTCTCCAAGCCTGGATCTACCTGCAGACTCAAAGACTGTGAGTGGTTCATACTTAAGGTGTAGAAAGTATGCAAAAATCTATGAATCAATGCACAATTTTCAGATGATTAAACCCTGCCAGATGAATGTGTGTGTGTGTGGTGGGGGGGGGGGGGGGGGGGGGGGGGGGGGGGGAGGGGGGTACAAACAAATCTGTTGTTTTACTAATAGAAGAAAAAGTCACATGTTGTTAAGCCACACCACAAGCTGCTGTTTCACTCAGTTGTTGCTATTGCCCTGTTCAACTAATAAGCCAATGGTTGTAAAATGTATATATTAATAATCCACTATTCTTTTGTATTTTACTAGAGACTTAATGAGATCATACATTACATTTAAATAATTAAATGTAGGGGTGAATCTCAGATAACTATGTTTATGTATACAAATAATATTTTCCTATTAAGAATTACATTTAATTCTAAATGTGATTACATATAGATTAGTAAAATAAATAAATTACTGTAAATTACAAAATATTAATGTAGGTTATTCCAAAAAGCATTAACTAATTCATATTCATGAACAATATGTATAACAGATTCCACAAAGAAATAGAGTTATATTCACTCTATTCAAATCAAATTTAAAGTGACGTGGCTGGGATAAATGGGCCAGTCAGTCAGCCAAAATAAATTCCTGGACCAAGGTCGAAACAGGGAGCTGCTGGAGTCGAAGGCCCTCTGGGAGATAAGAGTGGCGAGCGGCTTCCCCACCCGCAATCCCTACCTCCCCCACCCAGGACTTGGCTTGTGCACTCCCCCCCACCTCCCCCCCCCCCCCCCTTCCTCTGCATTGGCGCTGCACTGTCGGCTGCCTCGTGTGAGGGATCACTCCCCCCCCCCCCCCCCTACAGCCCTGTAACAACCCCAACCCACTCCCCCCTCCTTCCGTAAATGGCGCTGCCTATGACGGCTGCCAGTCTGTTTGCGGTGGTGAATATGCATATGTTTGTCTCAAGGCTCTGTACCATTATTACTATCTAAAATGTAATAATTGTGGAATATTACTGTAATGAGCTGTATGTGTATGACCCAAGCGTCCTATGATCCTCATAGGAGCATAACAGAAAAAAGCATTCCATGTGAAGGTATTCTGTATCTTTGCATGTCAACTAATAAAGAAACTTGAACTTGAACATCTTTTCCACAGAAGTACATTTATCTTCCAAATATGTGATTCTTTGTTACAATTTGGATATATTTTATGTAGTATTTTATCTAGTATTTTATGTAGTGTACATATTTGAATTTATTAGGGAAAACATGTATTTGGTAATAACTCATTTTCCCCATTTTATGTCAATAATCCAATCATTCCAAAAGAACTTCCCTCTGGAAGATATCCTAAATATAATATTCATCACAGTATCCCAGGTTAGGGACTCCCTGAAAACATGGTGTTTGGCCCGGCCTGCGTCACAGTATCCCAGGTTAGGGACTCCCTGAAAACATGGTGTTTGGCCCGGCCTGCGTCACAGTATCCCAGGTTAGGGACTCCCTGAAAACATGGTGTTTGGCCCGGCCTGCGTCACAGTATCCCAGGTTAGGGACTCCCTGAAAACATGGTGTTTGGCCCGGCCTGCGTCACAGTATCCCAGGTTAGGGACTCCCTGAAAACATGGTGTTTGGCCCGGCCTGCGTCACAGTATCCCAGGTTAGGGACTCCCTGAAAACATGGTGTTTGGCCCGGCCTGCGTCACAGTATCCCAGGTTAGGGACTCCCTGAAAACATGGTGTTTGGCCCGGCCTGCGTCACAGTATCCCAGGTTAGGGACTCCCTGAAAACATGGTGTTTGGCCCGGCCTGCGTCACAGTATTGCGTTCTGTGCCTGATGCTCATTCTCATCGTGTTGGGTTGTCTGTCTTTTTGGATACATGTAACTAAGATGTGCTTTATTAACCTACCTGTTTATTGTACCTCAGTAAGTGGGGGGTGACTTCCTAAAGGGAGAATGTCTGAATTTCCCCAAGGGGATCAATAAAGGAATATCTTATCTTATTTTATCTTAAGGTGGAACAGCTCTTAAGGTGGACTGGTTCTCCCTGCTACAATGCATCAAATAAACTGATCTCATATTGTATGCATGCATTATAGTCAAGTTTTGCCTAATTTTCCAAATACAACAGGCTCATACTTTGCTACTCAGTCCAATTTCTCATATTCATCAAACCTAAATAATTCAGGACGTGTGTTCTGCATTCTTGCATGCAGGTTATGACATAAAGCAGCCTACAATAAAACTAAGTGCATTTAGTTTCATTATCTCCCAAGTCACAGACCAAATACATTCTACTTTCCTCACTTACCTACTTCTATTGCCAGCGGCAGGACACTCCTCTCAGGTAGCCTTGGGTTCCACACAGAAAGGTTTCTGTTGTTTCTGTTGCTTTGAGAACTCCTGACCAAACTAGCCTTCAGTTGGTGCATCACCAGAGCTAGTGCATGTTGCAACTCCTTGGATCTCATCATTTGGATATATTAGTGTTTGTCAAAACAGGCCATTGATTAATACATCAAGAAGAATCATTTCCATGCACACACACACAAGACCAATATACAAATGATAGGAATACTTTAATAGAATAAATATGACATACATCTTATATTGAATGTGTGTAGTCTGGTACCCCCGCTGCCTGTGTGAAGATTTCACTTTGTGTGTAAAATACAATCTATTAATTTAACGGCAAGGCAAAAAGGCAGGTGGAATGTCTGCATACATAAAAGATGAATTTGCATTCTGTCTGTTTCTTGATGTCTTAGTAACATCTGTGTCACACTCACAACACAATCCTATGCTAGATATGTTCTTTCCTGGTTCTGCCCACCATGTAAAATTCCCCAAATATTAGCCATGCTTCTCTTTAGTATTTGAAAAGATGAAGCCTTGCATCCTGGATAGGTCTATAAAAAAGAGCAAAATTAACTATACTGTCCTGTATCACACTGTTATATAGCGTACTTGCATCCCGCTCTTAAGCCATACCGAGATATACCTCATCTCATGTACCTATTGTACTCCATCAACGAAAAAACCAAATACACCCACCACCTGCCAGGCCCCGCCCCTTTAGTGGCGTGCTACAAAGTACTGGGCATGGCCACCACTCACTCTTCCTCTATTTTCGTTTCCATCATAGCGGATGCAAGTCGCCCTATGTACTGTAACTAGCTGTTCGAAAAGTTTAGATAATATTGTGTGCTTACGGAGATTTGCTTACCCCTGGAATCTTCGGGGTATGTTCCAACGACACGTCGGGTCTATTCTGATGTTCCCTTGTCTTGTGGCAGCAGATCGAGGAACAGCGTGCGAGGTTGGCTATCGAGCCGGCTCGCACACAGGTGAGCCCTGTGTCATCAGGCATTGATGCTGGTGTTAGTAATGCTGGTGTGTTTTGTTACACAACTAAGTTGTGTGTCGGCGCCAGGGGCGGGATGGTTTGGTGAACGTTCCACTGCAGTGGACGGGTTCCAAGGGATCCTGGAGCGTGCTGCTAAACACTAATGCTAACGCAAAATGCTAATGCTAATGCTAAATGTTAACACTACTGCTGACATGCTGGGCACTGGTCTAATGCCCCACCGTGGGATGTTGCCGCTTTTCCCTCCTCTTAAACCGGTTCATTGATGAAGGTCAGTCGGTAGCTAATGTGGGGGTTTTGCTATTTTACCCTTTTACGGGTAAATGGGTTGACAACAGGGTACAGGGCGGGTGTGCCGTGGCTAGGTAGTGAAGGAGAATGGGCTTCTTAAAGGAAAAGCAGACGAGGCTGGTCTTAATTACGTATAAATTGAAAGTTTATTCAACTTAAAGCATTGGTTTGAGAATACAGAATTGATTTAGAACAGAACAGGAGTAATACAGAAGTAATACAGAACCAAATGGATATGAAACCCGGTGCCGGTCAGAAAGGAGGAAGGAGAAGAAGAGCCAGGTCCCTCCCCTTACATTGACCTTTATAGACATTCTAGAACAGTTGATCACATGACAGCATGACAGGCTTAAACAGGCGTATCTTCTCCCTAACATCATACCATATGAGCATCCATCCTGACCCAAAACCGGGATGTCATCATGTCCCCCCCCCCGTCCTGGTAAAGATCAATACATCCCACAGAGGTCTGTCAATGTACCACCAGAGATCTGTTAATATATTACAGAGCTCCGTGGTAGAGTGCAGATCGATAGCAATGATGTAATTCTGATCTAATATCATATAGAACTATACATTTTCCACTACATTCCCCCTGTTGGGGCTGCCACCAGTCCCACCTATAGACAACTAAGAAAATGTAAACGTAAGTAATTTGAGTAAAAGTTAAAAATAAAAATAAAAAATAAAAATAAATTATAATAATAATAAATTAAAAATGTTTAATTAAATACATTTGACCCCAACTAAGAACTTCCTGGAATAGAGTATTATCCTAAAAAAGAAAGAAAATAAATACATAGCATAACCTCACTACCATCCTACTTCCACATTTCCATCTTGCTCCCGCCATCTTTTATGACTTATAGCCATAAACACTCTGTCCCACCAAGGATCTGTCCCTGGTGGGCTCATAGACACTTACTGAATCTTTCTACACTTCCAGCAGTCTGCTGAAACACTTTCCTTTACCGACTTTGCTCCTCCCCTCACTTACCGTGCACCGAGACACACGTTGTTGATTGAGAGTGAATATCACCACTTCAGACTAATTCACAGACCCACCAATATGTGCATGTCCGTATCAAGAACGAATATCTCAGAACCTACAATTGTGTTAAGAAACTTCCCGTCTCATCACATTTATTATATAGATTATTATATATATAGGAGAAAAAAATTAAAACTCTGTGTGAGAAGGGTAAAACTCAACTCATTGTAATCTTGTCGGTAATTCCCACTTCCAACCCACTCCGATTACCTATGGTGTATGACTGAATACATTTCCTGAGTCTAACCATGGTTCAGCCAACATTCAATACACTGGGTTATGCCAAAAGAAAAAGGGGTCATAGAAACATAGTTATCTTATATGAATGCAACGACAACAACCGTGAACACATTATAATCGCCTGACTATAACAACACTTTTTATTAATGTCCCACTCCGTCTCTCGTCCAGTCCACCGTCCACGACTCAGCCTGCCATCTTCTTGCCATGCGCTTTCCTGATGCCCCCCCATCCCAGTACCAACCAGGCTCGAATCCTGCCTAGCTTCTGAGATAGGATGAGACCGGGCGTGTCCAGGTTGTTATGGCCGTAAGCCAGTCCTCTGTAAGCGAGAAAAGTCTGTTGGGATCTTCATCCTTCAGCTCCGGGAACCCCCTGCAACGTCCACTGTCCTTCCAGCACGTCTCAGCATGGCCCAATGCAACCTCCAAGAGGAAAGTTCAATTCAATTAGAATTTCCCACAATATCTAAATTTGGTTCTTAACCAACACCCATGACAGACAACATTTGACCAGCATCTTCCCCCATTTACTATACCAATACAAACAGTAGTTTTATCAAATCCCCCAAATGTAGTGCTTTGTCCATATGCCCAGACTATTGTCCTAATGACTTACCCATGGCACTAAGACCTCTGGATGTATAACTAATAGCGCTCAACATGCTCACAGCATGTGTTTATTTACTCAGTGTCACAGGGCTCCCAATTATCTTGGCATGATGATAATGTGGATGATTAATTAATATTCTTTGAAATGGCTATATTAGATTATACAATGCATTTGAAAGAAGAATATTGACCCAAAACTCTTCAAATTGTATATTCCCCGGAACCCATCCAAAACACATGAATTTCACAACTGGCAGATAATGTATATACAGGAATTCGTGGATACTGCCAGTGGAGGCTTTACATATATTATGCACACATTGGATGTAATTTCCTCATATTGCCCCCACAGTACCTGCTAACATCTGCCCACTTCCCCATACTGACTCCATCATATTCCTATATCAGAGCTGTCATGACCATCCTTATCAGTCCTCAGACTGGAGTACCACAAGGCTGTGTTCTCTGCTCATTCGTGTACATTAATGACTTAATTAGTCACCAGGACTATTGCAAAATGATCAATTTGTGGATAATGTGGCCCTGATTGGCCCTCTTTTCGAGGACTAAGACTAGTTATAGAGCTGTAATTGACCACCTTTTAACTGATGCTCCTCAAAACTCATCGATTTCTAATACCGAAAATATGGTTATTTCATCCTTGCATCATGGTGCCATTGAAGATCATGCAGTATCACATTTTATAACATCATATTTATTAGGCATATGTCTTGTTTGCCTTTACTGGTTTGTTCATATCTAGGCTTTTGTTCCTCTTTTGTGCAAAATAACTCCCCTCGAGGAACAAATACATTTACATCTCATCATTTACATACATAGTGATATGTCCATGTGGTGAACATGCTAGCAAAGTTGCCCTAAATGGGTTGGCACAGGTGTTATTGCATTGCACTTAGCTTCAAGGTGCTGGCCTTCGTGTCAACGGCAGACGACTCGAACTTCCGTCCATCTCATTCCCCCTGTTGGGGCCCCTCAGAACCTCCACAGTCTCTGTCTCCTCCCTTCTGCTTGTCCTGCTCCATCTTCCTGACAGGCTGACACAGAACAAATATGCTTATACCATTGGCTTACACCCCACAGGGTAATCTTGTTGACCAATAACTCTTATAACAACAACTGCCCTTGTCTCTGTCTTGAAATGTCCGTTGGCGATGCTGAGTCGTGGTTCCTGTGGCCTGGACTGTCGTCAGAGCAGGTTGCCTCACTGGCCTCCATACTTTTCATGTCACTCACTCCTTCAAAAGGTTGACAGAATGACAGTCATTAAAAATCAATCAAGACTCAAGGGGTTATGTCCTAGTGACCCATTCTGGGCTTGCTTTGCAATTGCTCATGCAAAAGTCCTTTGCAGCGCGGACCTTAAGCTGCGATGCTGTGTTAAATTAGCGTTTTTGTTAGTTTGCTGGGATAACTTATAGCAAGTAGCAAGCATTTTAGTAAGCATTTACAGGTTAGTTTATTTGTTTGCACCGGTTTTTCTTGGTCCTAGCATGACCCATTTCCTAATTATTACTCATTCTTATGGGGTACCCCTCTTTACAGTGTTTCCAGCTCTGTACAACCTGTGAAGTAAGACATGGTTAATAATTTACAGATGCCAGAATAATCTCTGCTTTCTCCCCCGCCCATCAACTCATTGGGAGAAAACAATTAACTTCACATGGCCGATTCATTCCGTCTGTCATGGTCAGTCAAATACACTTTTGTCAGTCTTATTAATTAATTAATCACACTCCTGGTCATCTCTGGTTCACCTGAAATAGATATAAACAGTAGTTAATCAAATGTTCCATATTCCTTCAGCCTCACCTACTGTATATTCATAACATTTATCCATTCACATTCTCCCCCCCACAAAATGACCCGATCAATAGGTCAAATTGTGTAATGTGACAAGTCCCTCTGACGCTTCTGATCCCAATTTGGAAAATCGACTCCCCCCAACACACCCTCATCAAACTAACTGCATATGGATTCAGAACTACAGCTAGATAAAACTATCTATGTAATAGACAGCAATGTATTGTGTTCAATGGTACCCTGTGGTACAACTCTAGGAATGAATGAATGACCTTTATTTATATAGCACCCTGCACAGCACGAATGCACAGGGTGCTTCACACTACAGCCTATTAAAAACACAATAAAACAAAATCAGAAATAAATTACAACAACAGACAGCCGTTAAAAACAGTGAAACCAGATAGAAAAAGTAGAATAAAAGAATTTGGATAAAATCATGAGTCACTAATTAAAACACAACTAGGAACAGCGAGGACAAAAAGAAATGCCTATGTGCGACCAAAAGCCTGTCTAAACAAATGTGTTTTCAGTTGTTTTCTAAAAGAGTTTTCAGAGGGGGCCATTCACCGGTCCAGGGGGAGAGCGTTCCAGAGCCTTGGTGCTGTCACCTCGAAGGCTTGAACACCCCTTGTTTTCAGCCTGGACCTGGGGACCACCAGGAGGTGCTTAACCCCGACAGTGTGGAATTCCACAGGGAAACTACCTGCGTCATTTTTACAAATGCTTTGCCATGGGTATTTAGAAACTTAGTGTCCACTTGGGTGTCTGAAAACAGGCTGAAGTTAAACATTCTCAAAAACAAAAAGCCTAATATTGGGATCCAAGCATGCTATAAGAAAAACGTGAAGCCAAATATCTCTTTAGACGGAACAGCCATTGAGCAAGTTAGTTCTTTCCCACCTTGACTACTGTCCAGCTGTCCGGTCTAACACCTCAAGATAAGAGCTCAATAAAATCCAGCTCACTTAGAACAGAGCGGCCCGTCTGGCCCTGAACTGCTCAATGAGAAACAGTGTGGAGGTAATGCACACCAAGCTGTCGTTGTTTGAAGGTGGAAGACAGACTGGATTGCAGCCTGATCTTGTTCATGAGGAATATATATTGCAATAGAACCTATCTGTTTGTCTTCACAGCTAACATGTACACCTGATCGACATATGTATAACACTAGGCATGCCTATAGGGAAACGATCACACTGCTACTACCAAAACTCAATGCAGCAAAGAAAACTGTGTTATATAGAGCCATGTCATATTGGAATAACTGCCAGTACCCCAGTAAGATAAGTTATTAAAAATAATCTAAAAAAAACATTTGAGAGAAAACTAAATTATTTTACATTAAAGAAAAACACAGATACTGTAGTCCACACTGTAAAGATATGACTGTCCATATATATACACCGGTCCTGTGTGCCAACCCCTGTCCACTGCCGAAAAGGACAGCTGATGCTATACTGCTATACTGACGCTATAATGCTATACACCCCTCCCCCTGTTGACAGGGTGAAAAAGGGTATCTTAAAATCAGGCCGGGATGGAACTTACTACAGAAGTCATGCTTTAGGGTGCAAAATGTACCGTTGTTCATAACTGACATTATGCCCATACTGCAAAAAAAAAGAAAAAAAAGAAAATGTTCTTTCACGGGATATTCACTGTATTATTCTCCAGATTACTTTAGTTTTTCTACTTTAAGTGTAAAAGCCGTACAAATACAGTAAATTACCTTCTATCAAAATATTAACCATTACATAAAGGTTGTAATCTGTAAATGTAATTGATTTTACTGTAACTTGACCATACGCATTTGTCAATCATTGATGCCAGACATTCCGCTTTCATGCGCTCTGCATCTGTCAACAAGTTCTCAACCAGTCAATCAATCATTCATGAGCCAAGTTTCTGCCACGTTGCACTTTGCTAGAACATATACGTTGACGCGTCTGTGCCTCGTGAAGGCCACTCGTCCGATCCAAAAATAGAGTTGCCCTTTAATGTTTCTTTAAATATATATTTTACTAAATAATCTCATCTACCTATGTCAACACAGTCCCCCCAAACCACTGAATACTATAAGGCTTGGTATTCCTGGTATTTTTTGTTGATTGGCCCTTTAATACAAATATAGAGAGGGAGAGAGAGAGAGAGAGAGAGAGAGAGAGAGAGAGAGAGCCCTTCTGTTACTTCTGTGCTCCCCCCTTGGACGCTGGCCTGCCATAATCAGAACCAGATCGATAAATCGACCTACACTCAAACTGTCTGTGACCCGTCCCTCCACAGTTCCAACAGTGGTCATGGGAAAATGGTTGACCCCTCCTCGTATCCCATGAACCAGACTGCCTATTTGGTATCTGTGGCCTCACATGGGCACCGGGCCCTTGCTGTCGCCCAAAGTCGGAACCAGGTTGGTAAAGCGCTCCACAGACAGATTCCCTATGCCCTTGCTTCCCGCAGTTCCAACAGTGGAAAGGGGAAAATGGTTGATCCCTCCCCTTTCCCTGTGTACCCTGCGAGCCATAGGTCATCTGTCGCCCGGGGGCCTGAGACCGTGGATTATTCATCATTGGTGGCCGACCAGCTACGTAGTTGTGAATAATAGCGTTATCACACGGGCAAAGGCCAGAGGCGCCCCTGGGAGGCAAACCTATGTCACAATTCCCAGCGCGCTTCTGCCAGTGTTCAATTATTAACAGAATCAAATCCCCTAAAATTGGTTTCAACACTTTGACCCTTTTAACCTCCTTCCAGTTAAGAGTACCCTCCTCCCGTTCGGATGCACTGCTTGCCCTACTCAGATGCACCTCTCCCCAAACAAGTTTAGGAGGTGCAAAGTGTGGGGAAACCGGCTTTTCAGGGCCGCATTGCCTCCTACACCGGACCCCCTCTCACCCAACAGGGATACAGGCCTCCACTTCCAGGCTAAGGTCTCCTCTCATGAACAGAAGAAGTCCCCTTATTTTACCTTCAGGTGCAGTTTTAGGCTGGGTCCCTTTCCAATCTTAGGAGAGACAATCCAGATTCCTCTGAATTGACACCCCTCATCCTTCTGCTTCCCAGTGGTTCTTTTCAAACCTGCTGATCACAGAAGCACAACTCGCCTACTAACGCATTCGGTTTCGGCTTACTGTGGCCTGACTGTACATTGAGCCCGACGCATTTATGCCCATACTATCAAGTCACCTCACAGTCCCACTTCCTGCGTTTCTGTGACTATAAGCAGGGTCATAATGCTCATCGGACCGACCGGTGACGCAGTCGATAGAGATCTCATAGTCCATCATCAAGTCAGGACCCCAAGCGGCTGAGGTCCGTAGTACCTCTCAGCCACTCAGTTTTGAAACCTACGGTTTGCTCCCCATCCCACTTGCTATGGGTATGGAAACTTTGACCGTTTTCACCAGCCTGGCCTGTTCACAGCAGGTGCTGTGCCCCCTCCGGTGCACTGCCCCACTTCTAGGTTTGGACCGTCGTCCACCTACCACCCAGTGCCCACATATACATTACATGCGACGTTACCTGGGCCGACTAGACGGTAGCACAGTAAGATGTTGGTCATCTTGCCAGACACGAGGGCCTTCAGTATCTCCCTTGCTTACTATAGTTTGTGTTTAACGTGCCCAGGGAATCTTCCGATTCCACCGCCGCCTGTTATGGAGTAGAGGTTCGGGGAGCCTACCCCCTCCCTACTCCATAAACATCACATCTACAAATTCAGCAGCCACCTTGTCTGGTTCCTGCCGCACCTGCATGCGCTCGTCCCAGCGGACACCTATTGAAATAATTAGATCTCTCAACAAAGGGTTAAATTCAGTCAACATGTCCTCTGCCGTGAACTTAGCCGCCATCTTGTTTATTTCAGCTGGTGGGCCGGCCCTATTCAGCTCAAACAGTTATGACAAGTTTGTGTGTGTGTGTGCGTGTGTGTGTGTAGTCACTACTATATTTGTGTTGTATCAGTTCCTTGTGTGTATGTTGTTATCAACGTATGGTGCGAACTTGTGTGTGTCTGTGTTGCCTGTGTTGTCTATGTATTCTATATATATGGTTGTGTAGTTCTGCTGTGCGTGTGTCTGTGTTGTATTAGTTCTTTGTGTGTATTGTTGTTATCAATGTATGGTGCAAACTTGTGTGTGTCTGTGTTGTATCAGTTCTTTATGTGTGTGTGTGTGTCACTGTGGTTCAGCCACCAGGTGTCACTGAGACCCAGTTAGCACCCGACCTCTAACTTACAAACAAAGCAAACAAAAAACTTCTGTTCAGCAGAAGTCCTGTCAATTATTGGCCCGACTTATTACAATATGGTTGGACTTTACCGCTTTGAGCAAACACAAGTTTTGAAATTGGCAGAATGCCCAGAATTGTGTCGGTGCTGGGGTTAATGATTACAGAAGCGCCGGAAGGTCGCTGGTTCGATTCCTGCCGCTAAAGTGCCCTTGTGCAAAGCACTTGACCCCCAATTGATCCAGTGGAGTTGCTCAGTGACCAACGGTGTCAGACTGTGGTTGTACTGGGCAGCTCCCAGGTGTGAATGGAAAAATATCAAATGTCTTCAAGAATATATCTCAATGTAACTATATCCTATTGGGGTGTATAACAGGGGTCCTTTTAAGCAATGTACAATTATTTAATACAGCAGAGAGCAGGGGCTTGCTCTTTTCCAACCCTGTTCTTTTAAGAACAGATTACCTTTTGTCGTTTTGAAGTTCGACTTTGCTGAGTGGATGGTGGGTTCAATCCAGGTTTTGTCTTTTCAGACAAACAGAGGAGAGAGGATAGCCACGTTGTTTATTTCACATAATTTATCAAGATCACATTGCGTCTCTCATATCATAGCCCAAATTGGCTCAGTCTACTGTACTTGTAACAATGTACACCGGTAGTTTAAGATATGTACTAACGATCGCAGACTGCTTCTAAATAGTCTCAACAATAAAGTTTACAGACAATCCATCATGATTGGTCTGCCATTATCACACAATATCACACAATATATAAGATCACAGTCTGTTCTAACAAACCAAACTGCCGTGTATTAAAGTTTACAGACAATCCATGATGATTGGTCTGCCATTATCACACAATAAAAAGGTCTGACTGCTTCTAAATAGCCCGTCTCAACAATATAGATAAGATCACAGTCTGTTCTAGCAAACCAAACTGCCATGTATTAGAGTTTACAGACAATCCATGATGATTGGTCTGCCATTATGGTGATAAAGTTTACAGACAATCCATCATGATTGGTCTGCCATTATCACACAATATAAGATCACAGTCTGTTCTAACAAACCAAACTGCCGTGTATTAAAGTTTACAGACAATCCATGATGATTGGTCTGCCATTATCACACAATAAAAGATCACAGTCTGTTCTGACAAACCAAACTGCCGTGTATTAAAGTTTACAGACAATCCATGATGATTGGTCTGCCATTAGAAGAGAGAAATGGCGGGGGGGTGTTAGAGAGTAAAGGTTTACCGAGGGCGGTAGAGGGAAAGAGAGAGAGACCAGTAGAAATAGAAGGATATACAGAAAAAGAAAGCAACGCTCAAACCAAGAATCAGATCAATTGCCTTTCAAATGTAAAATTTGGCCTTTAAAGGATACATTTTTAGTGCCAGCCTCCATCGTCTCCATTATTTACGTGTTCTCTTAGCTGCTATACTGAGCTAGTCAGCCGGCCAGGCTCAGCCGCTCTCTCGCGGAATTTCTCAGCAGACAATTTCTTCTAAAAGCCAAGCGCTTACCTAGGGTTGTCGACCTGTCTGACGATTTTTCCACGAGAGAGTTCACCGCGAGCCGGACCGGCCCAGGAGCCCAGGAACAGCCAGGTCAAGGGTCACCAATATGAAGGAGAATGGGCTTCTTAAAGGAAAAGCAGACGAAGCTGGTCTTAATCACGCATCAATTGAAAGTTTATTCAACTTAAAGCATTGGTTTGAGAATACAGAATTGATATAGAACAGAACAGGAGTAAACAGAAGTAATACAGAACCAGATGGATATGAAACCCCGGCGCCGGTCAGAAAGGAGGAAGGAGAAGAAGAGACAGGTCCCTCCTCGTATAGTGACCTTTATAGACATCCTAGAACAGTTGATCACATGACAGCATGACAGGCTTAAACAGGCGTACCTTCTCCCTAAAATCATACCATATGAGTATCCATCCTGACCTGTCACTATGCCTTTGTTTGGTGTAGACAAACACAGCCCTTCACAGAAGCCTGTCAAAGTTAATATTTTACAGAATACTGTGGAAGGGCTGAGATCGCAATGATGTAATTCTGATCTAATTATCATATAGAACTATACATTTTCCACAACAGTAGACTGTCGGCTTCGACGGTGAGGGTATATGCGGCAGCTATATCCTCCTATCATGAGGGTTTTGAGGGGACTGTTTTGTTCAGCCACCCTCTTGTGAAGCGTTTCCTGCTTGGCGCTCGACGCGTTAAGCCGGTGCAACGCTCCTTGGCTCCGACTTGGGATCTTCAGTTGGTCCTCGGTCGGTTGTCCTTGGCCCCGTTTGAGCCGCTCGAGCAGGCGCCGTTGGGACAGCTGTCCTTCAAGACCGCGTTCCTACTGGCTGTCACTTCCGCTAAACGCGTAGGTGAGCTCTGTGCTCTCTCGGTACGTCCAGAGTGCCTGTCTTTTCAGACCGATTGCGGTGCCACTCTGCGACCTAATCCTGCTTTCGTGCCCAGAAGTTCCTTCCGCTCCCGGGATATTGTGGTTCAGGCTTTTCGTCCTCCTCCTCACGCTAGTGAGTTAGATGCGGGCCTTCACCTGTCATGTCCAGTCCGTGCTTTGGGGATTTACCTCAGCCGTACTCAGGACTTCAGGGTTGCCGACCAGCTTTTTGTCTGTTACGGTGGGGCTCGTGCTGGTAAGGCACTGGCGAAGCAGCGCCTGTCCCATTGGTTGTGCGAGGGTATTACCCTCTGCTACACGTTGGCTGGGCAGGATCCCCCTGGGGGCATCAGGGCGCACTCCACTCGTGGGGTGGCTGCCTCTGCCGCTCTCCTGGGTGGGGCCTCGGTGGAGGACATCTGTGCTGCGGCTTCATGGTCCTCCCCGGGCCCCTTTGTAAGGTTTTACCTCATGGACATGACCAGGGGTTCTGTCTCCCAGGCGGTTCTGGGGTCTGTGGCCTTTCCTGCTTCCCGTCCTTTGGTAGGGTAGCAGGAGTGTATGGGTATGGGCCACAGTGTGTTGAGTCACACGTGGTTCCGCCTGTACGGTGTGTTCAAGGGGTTCTAGTTCCCTCTTGTTCGCATTCAGGTGGAGTTGACTGCGCCCCCCCTTATTAGGAAGGATCGGGTGACAGGGCTCCCCGCACCCCTTGATGTGGGCTTACGGGTCCTCAGGGGGTACATCTGTCGGGTCTCGCGTCCGCTCTTCCCCATATCTCATAAGGCTCAGAGCGGGACACGATAATCAAATACAATATATAACGATAGGTTATGTAGATAACCTAGTTATATTAGTATTGGCTGAGCGTCCCGCTCTGCGCGGCCCTGAGTTCCCTTTTGAGGGATCTTTTCCTGGGACGGGATTTGGCGAGGAAGGGTGTTTGGTGACCAGAGTCATGGTTATATGGGCTATGCCACCATAGGGGCGGGGCCCCATACAGGTGGGGTGCATGTAGTTGTTTCGTTGGAGATACAATAGGTATCATAGGAGATAAGGGGTATCTCATAAGGCTCAGAGCGGGACGCTCAGCCAATACTAATATAACTAGGTTATCTACATCAGTGGTTCCCAAAGTCGGGGTCGCGACCCAAAGGTGGGCCGCGAGCAGCCACGGGTGGGCCGCGAGATGATTTAAAAAATATATAAAAAAAAATTAAAAAAATTAAAAATTATTTTAATTTTTTAATTTTTAATTTTAATTTTAATTTTTTTTTGTCAGGCCACTGAACTTAGAAGCAGGCCAGGACAGTGTTTCTAGTTGTATTCTAAAATTCTATTATATTGTATTCTAAAATGTGACTATATGGTTTTATATTAACTTAATAAATAAACAAAAACGAACAAATCTACTTATTTCAACGAACATTTCAAACTAAATAACAGATTATGCACATAAAACGCTGAAAACAACCAAAGCAACAATAGTATTTTAATGAGGCTATTATTATTATCATTATTATTTTGCAACAAGTTAGCCCTCTCATAAATAGCACATATATATATATTATTATATTTTGTCGCCTTGAAAAAAAAAAGAAAAAAAAAGCCTGACGATGTGCATTGGGCCGCGGCTCTCTGACGCCTTATTTTCTGGGCCCTGGCCTGAAAAGTTTGGGAACCCCTGATCTACATAACCTATCGTTTCCTTCTGAAGCACAACTTAAGAAATGTCTCATCCTTCCAGTCGGGACCATTTGTCACATAGTGAGAGCTCCACAGCTCAAGCAACCCCCACCAATTGGTACAGGGCTTGTATTTTGGTTTTGCTCTTCTCGTTATTTGTTATGCTATTGCTATGCTATTGTTATGCAACGACATAGGTGATAGCTGAGTACCGGTACTTGGCGCATGGTGCGACGAGTCGAGTGAAAGTTGTGAACGCATTTTTGTGTGCGCACGTGCACGTGCGTGCACATCCTTGCGCGTACTTCTGCTCAGAAAAGTGCTGGGACGGTGTGGTACCATGTGGCACCACCACTGCACCACTGCTTGCGAGCACGGGGAGAACATGCAAACTCCACACAGAAAGGCCTGGTAGGCGTGAATACTTTACCCAAGGCAGTTCTATTTCGTAATGGATCTCGCTCAGCACCTGTCTGCATTTATCTTGCTTCAGCGTATATATACACTGAATACATTTCAAAATGTACCTTTACATGCCAGCATTCATCTGGCCACACCCCCATCCGCTTACCTACATAAGCAGGGGTCGGGCCACACACTCATCTCCTTCTCAAATTTCATCCACAAGCTACCACAAGCTACAAGCTACAAGCTAGTTAAATATTTAGTCTGAGGAAAGGAAGAACAAGGAGATACGTTGACATCATATCTTTATTTTCTCTCTCACTATTTTCGAGAAAATACGGCGATGTTGTCTTCGTCACTGGAGTGTCTGGAAGATGATGATCATTCTAAAACCTCCACCGTTTTTTTCGTATTAGGGGCTCGCGTCGCTAATATACTCCCCAAACTGCAGTCCTCCTTTGCTGCGGCTGGATGGGTTTGACCCTCCTGCTATGCAGCTGGACTGTGGAAGTCTGTTGTGAGGGACTTTTGGTTTTCAAGCCTGGGTGAGTAATGTTTGCTTGCGAGCACCACTTGTCTGTTAGTGCTATGGGGGCTAGCTGACAATGTTTACGAAAACCGGCCCCAGATTAGGGTCCTCTGTTCAGCCTCTTAGGCGACGGCGGAGGATCTTGGTCTGAAGTCCATTATAGTCAACTAGTGGGCCGCGACCAGGAACTGGTGATCCCAGGATTCTCTGGACAAGTGGATGCTTCTCTGTCACCGTGTAGGCCCCATCTTTCATATACAAATGAGAGTATACCCTAACGAGGAAATGTGGGCATGGATGTTCGTTATCGGAAGATCCATGTTCAAGTCGGCTGCAACCCAGATGGGACTTGTGCTGGCTCCGCCGGATGTCTGGTAAAATCACTGTTGTAAACTGTGTTGACATCTCTTTTTCTCTTCTCTCTTAAAGGTGAGGAGGGTTTCAGACGGCGGCCTGTCTGAAGTGTGGCTTGTTATATCGTTTGTGTACAAGTTCAGGTGATAGCTGCTTAGCTTGCGTGCTAGTTGTGGCCTACCTGTTAGCCAGTCAGCTGTTAGCTGCGGCGCTAGCCCGTTGTGTCACTAGGCTAGGAAACGTTAGCTTGCTGCTATCGGTCGAGAGCGGCTGTTAGCTTGATGCTACACTGTTGAACATTGCTATGACTATAACATGCCTTGAAACACTCTGACTACGACGTCATCTTTGACAGAGGATGTTAGTCGAACCTACCGGGAGCCCGGCCGGCGAGGACTGCGTCAATAAGGAGAACCGTAGCAGCGGGGTGGAGCAGCGACGCTGCTCTTGTCGTCAACACAGGAATGCTGTGTTTACCTTCGGTGCCCCGTTAGCCAGACTGCAGTTCGCTTGGCCTGCGCTCACGGTAGGAAGGTCCCGACCAGACCTTAAAACGCGTCTTCTTCCTTCCCTTCTAATGTTTTGTAATAACGATGTTTTCCAAAACGGGTGTTGCTGCAATACATTTAGGATACGACGCAAGTTGTGTGTGAATTGTCTTGTCACTGGTATTAGCTTCTCCATGCAAATCGGGTTGTTGTTACATATGTAAAAATGATCTGGTTAGTTGTGTTGAGAAACATCATGTGTGTTCATGTACCGTGTACTCACAACTAAGGGTGTTAATTAACCTATAAAGCTATGCTTAGTGACATATGAGTGAAGAATGAATTATTTTCTCAGCCTGTAATGACAATGAACAGTGTGTTCACATATTAACAGGTTTACCTGTTCAACTGGCCGTATCAAGGGTAAGGTAGGAGGGGTGTTCTCCCCGGTTCCCTGGGGCTTCCCCACCCTCCTCTCAGACATGTTGTTTACAATATATTGTGTCACTGTGTTGTGGGGATACGATGTAACCCTTAGCTTAGTTGCTGGGGTTGTGCTAAAACCGCTTGAGAAACTATATTTTCCTAAAGAAAAGATTGTTTGGTCACTTTTTGTGTGTGCTTAGCAAGGCCTGTGGCCGATACTAATCGAGAATTATGTATTCTCTCGTTATGAAAAATGGCGTTCCTCTGTAGCAAGAGTGTACTTGCCATTTTTTTTGGTGATAAAGGGTTGTGTGTGTCTTGTGATCTATAACTGGGTTAGGTTGGCCACAGAAGCACATATGTAAGTCTGGTACCGGGGCTCTTGAGGGGGCCCTCTCTATTCTGTGTTTTTCCTTAGTAAAAATCAGATAGCAGGTTAGCACATGAGCTGTGTGAAGCTGTTAGTCACTTCATGTAGCTGACTATGACTGTGTCATGCTCTTTTTTGTCATTACATCATATCATGGGTGTGGGGTCGTAAAGGGGTGAACTGGTAATCCTTTCCTCCCCTTTTGATGGGCAGGGGTTAAAACCTCCTGTCCTTCAAGGTTCCTCTCACGTTGCTGTTCGGCACGTTACAGGGTAAGAGGGGGGGGGGGAGTTTCCTGGTCCCACGCCCTGGAAGATTGGGCGTGTGCACCGCAGAAATTCCCCCGCCATAGAGTACGTCACTGTGCGCGTCTCTGTTGGTAAGACTTCCGTGAGCTGTTCAGGTCCATATGATGGGTCTGTTTCAGGGAGTGGTCAGGGCTCCTCCTCACGAAGCTCCTACTCGGGCCTTCTGTGAGTTAGGACTCTCCTTCCCTGTGAGGGAGCCTTCTCAGAGTTCAGAGCCTCCTCCTCAGATTGTCAAGGTGAGTAGAACTTCAAAAAGGAGTCCTGCTCTATTGTGTGTGTGTATTCGATTCAATTCGATTATTGAGTGTGTATTGGTTCAGTGCCTCCTCCTCGGAGAGCCCTAACCCAAATTTGACATGGCTCAATGTTGCAATATATTCTTTTCAATCTATACAGCTCGCGTGGGAAGTCTCTCTGGGGATTTCCGTCTCCTCCCTATGGGAGGGGGGTGGGATGTAAAAATTAGTGCTGTCAGGCGATTAAAATAATTAATCTAATTAATTACAGGATTTGTAATTAATTAATCTAATTAATCGCATTTTAATCGCATTACCATTTTATGCCTCATATTCTATATTCTATAATCATATTTCAAATAGCATGTGTCCGGATGGCAGAATTCAGTACTGTATCTACAAAACCTTCTGTTTAATCATCTTCCATCTATTAATTTGCTTAGATTTTTCAGGTCTGGTCAATTTGAGCATGGTGTTATTCACAGTCAAAGATAAAAAAAAATGTATTGATATTCTCATTTGGTTCATTACAATTTACTCAAAATAAAATGTTCATTCAATCAATCACCGCGCAGATTGATTGATTGAATGAAAATGTTATTATCAGATTGCAGAATGGGTACAATACAGTACGGCTCAATACACACAATTGTTAAGGGAATGCAGACCAGAGAAAGACTTTCGTCTTGTTTACATCAGGGTCCCCCATTTTCAATTCATAATGAATTGTAAGTAAGAGTGCAACTTGCACCGTGCAATCCATTCTTTGTGGATCTAGCCCACAGTATTTCTGACACTGGGAATACATTCCCTGAGATTCATAGATGTCCCTAGAATCAGATACCAATAAAATGCAAATGGACCATATTAAAAAAAAACTGTAAATGTGTATTCTACATGCTTATGGAATGAATGAGATACAAAAAAATTATTATAAAAAAAAAAAAAAAAAAAAAAACTTTTTTTTGTAATTAATTTTGAGTTAATTTTCATAATGCGATTATTTGCTGTGTAATTAATTAATCTAATTAACGCGATAAACTGACAGCCCTAGTAAAAATATAAACAATTTTTACCCTCAGCGGCGTCACAAGGGATTCATGTCAGTCTGTGTTCTTTCTTTTTTGAATAAAAAAGAGGAAGGTACATGAAGCACGACGGCTCCGTGTCGTTCTCCCAGGCGACTTGGAGGAACAATGTTTGGTGTCTTGCTAGACTATCCATTGATGTGTTTGGGTCTCGACGTATACATAGTGCTGGCTCAGGTGTGTTTCTGTGACAGAATCACACAGGGGCTAAGTGCGCCTTGGTTGCTTGTTAAAACAGCGTTTTTAAAGGGCAACTGGGATGGAGTTTTGTCTCTTCCGAGCACCAGTTTACTAGGTTGTCTCGATGAATTCTCGTTCATATCTGGGGGATGTTAACGGAATAGATCTGAACATAGGTAGAGGGGTCTCACGCCCTTGGGGTGGGCCGCTGAGCACGGTCCAAATGGGACCGTCTGGGTGGCGCCCTCTTTTCATGTTTTAGATCGACACGCATACCTACCCCCTCTCCTGGAGTGGGCATGTCGGCGTGGTTAGGACACGGGACTGGTCTGGTCACGCTGGTCCAGGTCAGTTAACCCGTTCAAAACTGGGATGCAGATCTGCTGTTCTGGTACCCTGAGGGACTGGTGCTTTTTTCGGGGGGGAAAATGCCAGGTCGGTCCGGGTGTCACAGGGTTAGGCGCTATGGAGACCCTTTGTTGGGTACATGTTGTACTCTGCACTATCGTAATGGCTTACGGCCATACCAACCTGTACACGCCCGATCTCGTCCGATCTCGGACGCTACGCAGGTTCGGTCCTGGTTAGTACTTGGTTGGGAGACCGTCTGGGAATACCAAGTGCGGTGGGCTTAGGGCTGGTTCTCCATTATTTTCGCTCCTCTCTCACGCGTGGCGAAGAGGGGGCTGTTGGGGTGGTCTTGGACCTCCTCTGGTAACCCTGTGCTTACCGTGCCGCCGGGCCTGGTCCGAAGTAAAGTTTTGTTGATACCGTAGGCCTGGGATAACCCTTTTTTGAAAACTGAAACACTTGTACTGCGGTATAGCCAGTGTATGCCCGCAGGTGTGTTTTGGAGTTTTTTCTTGAGGGGTTATAGGAACAACCACCGCATCTGGTAACGACAGGGTGGTTGGTTCCCTGGTGTGTTGGAGCAGAGTCAACTCCCGGGTTACCCGGTTGAGTGTGCCCCTGCACGTTCATGACGTCTGCCAATCATGTCAGCCTTCTCTGCCTCAACCCCTCTGGGTGGGTTTTTTTTAATGGAGGCTTTGTCATGGTGATCAACAACGCCAGCATACGCCCCTTCCGCCGGGGCGGCTGTTTTCAGCTGACTCCTTTGGCGCCTGTCTCGTCCGCAGTGCTTCAGGCTCGGGTTACAGCCTGTTGCCTGGTTTCCCCGGTGCGCTGCCTGCTTCCGTTGGTTAACCTTTTTGTGTGCTTACGGCCATGCTGACTGCCTGTTCTGCAGGGTCAGTGTGCCAGGCGGTGTGCTATTGGGGGGAAAGGGCCCGCTCTTGGAGGGGCCTTATCCGAATACGCTGGCGATGTGGGGGGCGGTGTCACTAAGTGACCACCTGGTGGGGTCTTGATGCCTGGCGTCATTGACAGGGGCGGGGCTAGGGGGTGGCTACTTGGGCTTAAGCCCAGAATGTTTTCTGAAAAGCCCTGAATCTATTTAAAAAAAAATAAAAAAAATAAAAAATAAATTAAAAAAATGTTTTTTTTTTTTTGTTTTTTTTTGACAATTCATCATTGTTACATGAAAATATGTTTGCACCAGATTTAGCAGAAGCTAATTTCCATCTGTGGTCTATCCAGCTTCTAACTGTATTTGAGTGAGTTAAGTCTTGGTGTCATGGTAGACTCAGACCTAAGCTTTAAATCACAATCAACAAGTTGACAAAAACGTAATTCTTCCACCTTAGAAACATAGCTAAAGTACGGCCATTTATAAATCAAAAGGATGCTGAAAACCAGATCCATGCCTTTATCTCAAGTCGACTACTGTAATGCACTCCTTACCGGCCTCCCGAAAAAATACGATGATAACTATTTTATTGCAATGCACTATTGCATTATTTTATTCTATTTTACTAACTATTTTATTGCACTGCACTATTTAACTTTATATCAGTGAATCATAGACGCCTGGCCATAAGAGCATTCGGAGCATCTCTGCTCTCCCACTATTGAACTTGGGGGAGCAAAGGTATGCTCTTGCTCCACCACTTTTTGATCATATGAAAAATATGATATATCCCCCCCCAATATATAAATCTAACCATAACTACGTTATGGTTAACTGAGTTTTATAGTGAAAAGAGCAGCTTTATTGGTCAAGATTGAAGGCTCTATATTGCAGGAAATTGCACGTACAGGTTAATTAAATTAAAAAAAAATCTGCAGATTTAAAAAGAAAAAAAAAGGGGGGGAACCGATCTGGGCTAAGCCCCGGATCTCCTATAATCCTAAATCCGCCCCTGGTCATTGACCTCTCCGGGCCCCCGTTTTCCAGGGGATCCAGTCCCTTCAGTGGGTCTGGGTCTTCCTTCGCGCTCCGCTGCTACGGCCTTGCCACGGGGTTGGGTTTGCTCTTAACCCCGTGTTTTCTGGGGGCAGTAACGAGGTTGTTCCTTCCTTTCGTTCCCGGGTGGCATGCGGGTTGTGCGTGTGTGTAGTCGTGGGGTCAAGCCACGGTCTGCTCACCCTGTGCGTTGAGTTGCTTGAGTGCCTCTTCGCACGGTCGGATCCGTCGCCCTCCCGTGAACCTCCAATAGGGGGGGTATCCTCCATTAGGGAGGGTCGGGGGGGCTTGGTCCTCCCCGGTCTGATGGTTGTGGGGGGCCTCAGCGGGGTGTATTTGTCGGGCTATGGCTCCCGCTCATCCCCTGTCATGCAGACAGGTGCTGAGCGAGATCCATTACGAAATAGAACATTAGGTTATGGCTATAACCAAGTTCTATGAGTAATGGTGACGCTCAGCACCTGGACGCCGCTGCGGCCCTTGATTTTTTCATTGTGGTGAAATTTGTTGGGAAGGAGATGAGTGTGTGGCCCCACCCCTGCTTATGTAGGTAAGTGGATGGGGGTGTGGCCAGATGAATGCTGGCATGTAAAGGTACATTTTGAAATGTATTCAGTGTATATACGCTGAAGCGAGATAAATGCAGACAGGTGCTGAGCGTCACCATTATTACAGTATTCACGCTAGTGGGCTAGTTGCTAAAATATATATCGTTTTATATATAATTGTACCAACACAGATATTAGGCAGTACACACATTGTCCTGCAATACATGTACAGTGAATGCACAGCTACATTCGCCATATATTTCTATCGCTGCTGCGGTCTACAGTGAAATGCAATATTATTATTATTATTATTATTGTAAAGATTATCATTACAATCGCAGCCGCCTGGAGAGGCACTGTTACAAGTGTACGAGGGTTGTGTGCAAAGAGCACAGCCTCTCAATTTGCACAACGTGCACAAAATAATAATAATTGTAATGATAATCTTTACAATAATAATAATAATAATTTCACTGTAGACCGCAGCAGCGATAGAAATACATGGCGAATGTAGCTGTGCATTCACTGTACATGTATTGCAGGACAATGTGTGTACTGCCTAATATCTGTGTTGGTACAATTATATATAAAACGATATAAATATTTGAGCGACTAGCTGCACTAGCGAGGCAACCCCCCCCCCCCCCCTCACAGTGAGCTGTGTTCCACAAGGAAGCATACTAGGACCGCTACTATTCCTAATTTATGCAAATGACATGTCGTCAGCTTGTGACTGCAACTTGTTCCTGTTTGCGGACGACTCAGCCCTGCTGGTCTCTGACAAGAACAAGTTACAGGTTGAAAAAGCCCTCAGCTCGGAACTAGGCAAAATCTGCATATGGCTCGCCAACAACAAACTATCATTACACATGGGCAAAACAGAGTTTGTTACAAAGGATCAGATTAAACCGAATATATATATTTATTGATTGATATATATATTATTATATCCCTTTAGCCTAGTACAGACCATAATATTTCATTCTCCTATTGGACAGCGGTCCACAGGCGCCAAGGCCATGCCTCCAAAGTCAGGTTCAAAGTCACCGCCGGGGACATGCCTGGACATGAACGGTACTGCGTAAGGATATGAGGCAGGAATAAAGCTGGTACTAGTTTATTCATCTAAGCGTATAAATACGGCGCAGGTGAATACAGAAGCACTTAGTAACTAAAGTTGAAGCCTCACCCACGATACAACGTGCGGTGAAGTATGGCCTGTTTGGCCCCAAATAGAGCATTGAGACCGCGTGCGAATTAATAACTGAAGTGTCAGAGTTTAACGCTGTACCGTCGAGTTCGACCTATTCTATTAAGTCAGTAATAGTCTATTTGTGTATAGTGTATCGTGCGGCTAAAGTTCTACAGTGACCAGCATCACCAACGTTTCCTCGTATCAGCTAGAGTGCTTATCCAGGCTGGGCTGCTTACCAT
Organism: Notolepis coatsorum; assembly: GCF_963971535.1. Lineage (NCBI taxonomy): Eukaryota > Metazoa > Chordata > Actinopteri > Aulopiformes > Paralepididae > Notolepis > Notolepis coatsorum. The sequence goes on along the minus strand of NC_140171.1, from coordinate 174,218,025 downwards.
GGCGCTTTCACCCGAGGGGCCCTAGACGAGGACCGTGTGGATTATGTACACTGGATAACCTACCGACAACTGCATAGCCCTTTTCGGCTGGATTATATTTGCTTTTGGTCCTGTAATTAATGGAGCGGAGAATCGCCGACACCCACAAGTGTGTGGGATTTACCCTGTGAGGAGCAACGTCGAGCCCGCCTCTCAGAAGTCTGAGGCCGGCTAGCTTTCTTCCATGCGGAGCTGCATGCTACGGAGAACAGCTGTATTCGTCTGTGGATCAAGAGACTATTGCACCGTCTCCTGTACTTGGAGTCTCCCTAGTCATCGTTGACCAGACTCTACTACCGACAAATTCCTCTACCCTTGCTGGCTTACAACCGGGGGGACCCTACCAGTATCTCCCGCTATATTACTAGTGTACCATAGATATAATTCCCTAAGATTCAGGTTGTATGATTATCTCCTGCGTAATATGAGAATGGACATTCGTTATTGATTTGCCTACGCACATTCCTTTGCCTTATAAGCGCATCCAAAGTGAAGTAAAGTAAAGTATATTATGTACCTTTTGCTGCTAATAAATACTTAAATACAGCTTTGTGTGGAACTGAGTCATTGTGGGGAAGTGTTCATCATTAGATACCTGTGTACTGTATGGCCAGTAGGAATGTACATAAGACGGTAGTGGTTTAATGATACCATACTTATCAATACAGTCAGGGAATTGTACCCCTCAGTTACAATTGGTCCTTCGAGCCGGAGGGTAATTAGCGTAATATTAATATAGTGGTATTAATATTGACATGGCCAATGATGAACACTCCACAAAACGGTTCTCCTAAAATAGATCGCCCGCAGCGTAGACGGCAGACACCTCAGTACTTAGAGGATTACGTTGCCAGTATACTACCTAGCTTTCTACAGACGGTAAACGCGGAAAAAGTAGATAGTAAAATTATGTCCGACCCTATCGACCAGGCTACCCCGCCAATAGAGACCCTAGTGGGTTCTAACGTAACTGACCAAGCTCACGGCGGGGACCAGGAGGGACCTGACATGACTTTACCCCCCGCCAAGACCGAAGAAGTAGTCCCCGGAGAGCTCCAGGATAAAGAAAGCCCTCCAGGGATGGAACTCGACCCACTACAAGAAGGGGCGAGCACCCCGGAGATGGATCTCCTCGACTCGCCACAGGAGAGCGGATCTCCAACGAGTACTACCAGGAGCGGATCACCTCAACCAGCGTCTTCCCCCAGCGAGGCGGACAAGATGCTGGCACAGGCCTTCCTCGCCAGCCTGGCAGCCTCAACAGAGCGCGATCGACTCCAAGCACAGACGCTTAGTGAGCGCGAACATTCTTCCATGGAAAGAGAACGCCTTCAAGCGCAGCAACGGAGTGACGAAGACCGTATACGTCTAGAGATTAGACGCCTCCAGACGGAAGAGAATATGGGAAGAGACCGGGCCGAAGCCCAGCGCGCCGCCGCCGGAGCCCAGCGCGCCACTGCCGGTGCCCAAAGAGAAGCAGAGCGCGACCTCGCTCTCACCAAGCGCGAAGCCGAGCGCGACCGATTACAAACGCAGATAATGGAGCAGCTGATTACCAGGGCAACCCCTCCTCCTTCCGCACGGGGCTCCAGGGCCTCGTCAAGACAAGGGTCAAGGGCACCCTCCCCTATCCGATCAAGCGACCCTGAGCCCGACCACCAGAGAGAGCCTATACCCCTCTCCGAACCCCTTCCCCGACCGGTCCAAGCGAGACCCAGCTACAAGGAAGAAGCGGTCTACACCGCGGAGAGGCAAAATAGACGACTACAGGATCTAGATGACCTGCCAGAGGAAGAAGAAGAGGGAGAGGAGGAGAGTCAAGCCCAACAGCAGCACAGTACTCCACAGGACCAGGAGGTCCAGTACAGCCCAGGATTTACCCCCGCGGCTCTGCGCTACAGACCCCCGACTCAATTCACGGGTGAGCTTGATGCACGACCAGCCCCGAGGAACAGCACCTGGGTACGCGGGCCATGGTACCCAGCAGGTACCAGCCCACCAAGACACGTAAGAGGAGACTCGCCTAGGAGGCCTCTCTTCCAACGCTCACCGATGTGCCAGCCATCCATGGCATCGTACATTGGCACACCGACGTTCCCGGACTTCACACACGAGAACAGAGCACAGTACACAGAGCTACGAATGTGCTTAGAGACAATGATGTCCGATGTAGCTGATGAACCGTACAAATATGCTATCCTACTAAAGCACCTCAAGGTGCCCCGAGCGCACAATATAGCGCTGGCATATTCCACCTCTACTACCCCATACACCGCGGCTCTAGCAGCACTCGACCAAAGATATGGACGCATATGGGACTACGTAATACAAGAGATAAGGCATATTGACCGCCTACCCCCAGCCACAGACAATCGCTCACTAGATGACCTGTCTATCAAGGTACAATCCCTGGTAGGGATGCTGGGGGCGCAAAAGGAAAAGGGTATGCACGAACTGTACGCAAACTCTAATGTCGAGAGGATTTTAGAGAAGCTTCCGCCCGCCCAACAAGAGCGCTTCAGGCGGCAAAGAGACCACCGTGATCCTAACGGTCCCGAGCCATCCCTCCTAGACCTAGCCGACTTCCTGGCGAGAGGAGTCAACAGCCTACGGTTGGATACGTTCATGCGGAGCACACCAAGCTCCAGAGAGGGACCTAGGAGAGCAAACGATGGCCGCAGATTGGTGACCGTCATGCACCAATCAGAATCAGTACCGAGCAGCAAGAACCACAGTACCCCCTCGATGAAAGAGAAGTGGAAGATGGTGTGCCCGTACTGCGAAAAGGAACACTGGCTGTCACAATGTGACACGTTCAAGAAGATGACCGCCGACGAGGTGAGTCAATGGATAAAGTCCAACCGACGCTGTTACCGATGTGCGCGCAGTCACATGGCAGCCGATTGCCGCTTAAAGAAGAGGTGTAGTCGGTGTGACGGAGCCCACTTAGACGTCCTACACGACAGTAACAGAAGAAAGCCTGCACCCTCAAGCAGCACAAAGGCAAGTGTTATGTACATTGACCCCGCCAGCAGCGGGAGCGCCCGGGTGCTCTTAAAGGTGGTCCGCGTAACATTGAGTTACCAAGACAAGGTCATGGACACTTACGCCGTCCTTGACGACGGGTCAGAGAAGACCCTTCTCCTCGCGTCCGCTGCGGCCCAGCTGGGGCTGCGGGGGAGCGAGGACCAGATGACGATTCGGACAATAAGAAGAGATCTATTGACGATAAAGGGCGAGAATGTCTCCTTCACTATCGCAGCAAGCGGGCAGCCAGAGAGACGGTATAGGATCACTAACGCTTTCACCAGCCAAGACATAGGCCTGTCGCAGTACACCTACCCCATCGCCAAGCTGATGGATAAATATGTGCACCTGCGTCAACTACCTATACCGCTCATAGACGGTGCCACCCCGACCCTGCTGATAGGCTCCGACCATGCAGACCTCATCGTCCCGATGGACCGGGTCCACACAGGGCCCAGAGGCTGTCCTGCAGCAGTCGAGACCCGCCTAGGATGGACACTACAAGGCCCCCTCGCTAGGTCTCTTAACCGAACAGCAGCCACTAGCTGCCTCCACTCCAGAGTGACAGAAGAAGACACCACCCTCCTACAGCATGTCGAGAGGCTATGGACACTAGAGACAATGCCCTTTAAGAACGAAAAGAAAGACATTCGTTCCAAGGAAGACATTTACGCTATAGCCCTCCTCGAGCAGGGGACAAAGAGAGTCAAAGTCAACGGAGTGATGAGATACGCAACTCCACTCCTGAGGCGAGAGGGTATGCCTACCTTCCACGCCCCAAAAGAAGCGACGGAGCGGTATCTATTGAACACAGAGCGGCGCCTAGCCAGAGACCCCGCTCAAGAGACTGTGTACCGCGCTGAGATTGACAGGCTAATCACAGCGGGACACATAAAGAAAATTGACATTAAAGAGGCCGATCAGACGACCGAATCATGGTACGTGCCGCACCACAAAGTCCACCACAACGGCAAGGATCGTATTGTGTTCAACTGCAGCTACCAGATCGGATCACAAAATCTGAATAAAGAGCTCTTGCCCGGCCCAACACTCGGCCCCTCTCTAATAGGCGTGTTACTACGTTTCCGCCAAGACAAGGTGGCCATCAGCGGCGACATCAAAGGGATGTTCCTGCAGGTGAGACTAGTGGAGGAGGACAAGCCCCTGCTGCGGTTCCTATGGAGAGAGAGGATCGGGGACGAGCAACCAGCCATCTATCAATGGGAAGTCCTCCCTTTCGGAACCACATGCAGCCCATGCTGTGCTACGTTTGCACTGCAAAAACACGTCGCAGAGGACCCAGCAGCTGATGAAGAGGTCCGACAAAGTGTAGGAAATAGTTTCTACGTGGACAACTGTCTGCAAAACGTCTCGACGCCAGAAGAAGCCGAGGCCCTTCTACTCAAGCTCCGCGCCTCCCTGATCAAAGGCGGCTTTGATCTCAGGCAGTGGGCCAGCAGCGACCCGCAAGTATTGCGCAGCCTCTCCCCCGAGGACAAGGCAGCAAGCAGCGAGACCTGGATGGCGACCATCCCAGGAGAAGCCCAAGAAATGACATTAGGACTAGTCTGGCGCTTCAAAACAGACTCGCTCCATTATAAACACACACCCCTGACCAAGGAGCAGGGAAGGTCGACTGCACTAACCAACCACAAGACGGAGTGTATACAGAACACTCGCCAGACAATATGACCCGTTGGGATGTATTCTACCTTACACCACCAGGGCAAAGATGATTGTAAGAGCGTTATGGGACAAGGACCAGGGCTGGGACGACCCCATACCCGAACACCTTGCCTCCACATGGAGAGAGTGGGAGACAGAACTCAGCTCACTCCCAGGTGTCAACATACGCCGCAGCTACTTCCCACCCACAGTGAGGCCGGAGACGTGCCAGATGGACCTGCACGTCTTCAGCGACGCCTCCGAAGTAGCCTACGGTTCGGTGGCCTACTTGCGTGCCCGAGAGGAGGGAGGAGAAATACATACTGCTTTCATCCTGGCTCGCTCAAGAATAGCCCCACGAAAGCAACAATCTATCCCGCGTCTAGAGCTCTGCGCAGCCCTAGCAGGAGCGCAACTCGCCACGTTAATCCAACGTGAACTCACCATTCCGGTGCAAAGAACAATCTTGTGGTCAGATTCCACGACAGTACTCACATGGATCCGGTCTGATTCGTGTAGATACAAGGTCTTCGTGGGAGTCAGAGTCACAGAGATCCAAGATTTAACAGAAGCAGCAAGCTGGAGGTATGTGGACACAAAACACAACCCAGCTGACGTCATCACCCGGGGAATGTCCCTGGATGACCTCACCCGTCACAACCTATACAGTGACGGGCCAGAGTTCCTCAAGCTCCCGGAAGAAGAGTGGCCTACACCCACCCCACGGGAAGCGAGTACAGAGGAGGCAGAGAACAAGAAATCTATGTTCTGTGGATTGACCACACTCGTCTCCACAGACCCCGACATAGACGATTGCCTCACCCTTGAGAGTGCGCAGCTAAAGACATTCCTGTGGCACCACCCAGAGGTTCAGCTCACTACTGACATTACTGCAGCTAACTACGAAGAAGCAGAACTTCTTCTCCTACAACGAGCCCAGAGAGACTCGTTTCCCGATGAGCTAGACTGTCTACAGGGAGCAAAGCCCGTCCCGTCAGACAGCAGATTGCTTCACCTAGCCCCCGAGAGCGACGCCCATGGTCTCATCAGAGTGGGTGGTCGTCTGCGGAGAGCTCCAGACTTACCGGATGACGTCAAGTACCCGATAGTCTTAAACAGCCGACACAAGGTCACAGAGCTGATCATAAAGAAATACGACGAGGATGTGCATCACGCCGGGGCAGAGAGAGTCTTCGCTGAGATCAGACGTCGTTATTGGATGCTGCAAGGGAGAGAAGCAGTACGGCGTTTCCAGCGGACTTGTCTAGACTGTCGTAAATGGCGAGCACAGCCCAGTATACCCCGGATGGCTGACCTACCTCCCTGTCGCCTCCGACTCGGCGACAAGCCTTTTCACTCCACCGGTATGGACTGTTTCGGCCCGCTGTATGTAAAGAAAGGAAGAGGGACCGAGAAGCGGTGGGGTATTGTATTCAAATGCATGACCACCCGAGCGATACACATAGAACTCCTTCCAACCATGAGCACAGACTCATTCCTTATGGCCTTCCGAAGATTCACATCGCGGAAAGGCAAACCGTCTATATTATTGTCTGATCACGGGACAAACTTCAAAGGCGGAGAAAGAGAGCTGAGAGAGAGCTTCCAAGCTATGGGCCCAGAACTTAAGACCCACCTCGCTCCATCCCAGATTGATTTCCAGTTTAATCCCGCGAATGCACCTCACTTCGGTGGAACTTGGGAACGAGAAGTACGTTCAATAAAGATAGCCCTGTACGCCGTGCTTGGGGCCCAGACCGTGGCGGAAGAAGTCCTAATGACAGTCCTCACGGAGATCGAGGGAGTATTGAACTCAAAGCCCCTCGGTTACGTCTCAAGTGATGTAGCAGATGTCGACCCAGTCACCCCCAACACACTCTTGATGGGTCGGCTGGACCCCGCGCTACCACAGACAGTGTACAGGCCTGAAGAAGCGAACGGCCGAAGAATGTGGAGGTACAGTCAAGTATTGGCTGACAAGTTTTGGAACAGCTTCCTACTCCACTATCTACCGTCTCTACAGACCCGCCAGAAATGGGTGAAAGAGAGAGACAATTTGACAGAAGGAACAGTCGTCATGATTATCGACCAGTCACTACCCCGAGCTATGTGGCCGGCTGGCCGCGTAAGCAAAGTGATCACCGGTGCCGACGGAAAGGTCAGAGCAGCCGAAGTGCTCGCCCAAGGGCGGATCTACACCCGACCCGTGGCGAGGCTAATAGAGTTCCCAAAGGCTCCCCGATACTATTGATGACGACCATGACCCCATGACTTTGTGAACTGCCCTACCCTCACAACAGACATTGAGTAGTGGACAGTGCGGTTAATCTGTCTCTGCTTAGCTAATTAGGTGGGACTAATTAGGAGGCGGCTGTTACAAAGGATCAGATTAAACCGAATATATATATTTATTGATTGATATATATTGCATAATATTTGTATATCGTTTGATATCCCTTGTATATTCCTTGTACATATACACGGAATATCCCTTTAGCCTAGTACAGACCATAATATTTCATTCTCCTATTGGACAGCGGTCCACAGGCGCCAAGGCCATGCCTCCAAAGTCAGGTTCAAAGTCACCGCCGGGGACATGCCTGGACATGAACGGTACTGCGTAAGGATATGAGACAGGAATAAAGCTGGTACTAGTTTATTCATCTAAGCGTATAAATACGGCGCAGGTGAATACAGAAGCACTTAGTAACTAAAGTTGAAGCCTCACCCACGATACAACGTGCGGTGAAGTATGGCCTGTTTGGCCCCAAATAGAGCATTGAGACCGCGTGCGAATTAATAACTGAAGTGTCAGAGTTTAACGCTGTACCGTCGAGTTCGACCTATTCTATTAAGTCAGTAATAGTCTATTTGTGTATAGTGTATCGTGCGGCTAAAGTTCTACAGTGACCAGCATCACCAACGTTTCCTTGTATCAGCTAGAGTGCTTATCCAGGCTGGGCTGCTTACCATGGCGCTTTCACCCGAGGGGCCCTAGACGAGGACCGTGTGGATTATGTACACTGGATAACCTACCGACGACTGCATAGCCCTTTTCGTCTGGATTATATTTGCTTTTGGTCCTGTAATTAATGGAGCGGAGAATCGCCGACACCCACAAGTGTGTGGGATTTACCCTGTGAGGAGCAACGTCGAGCCCGCCTCTCAGAAGTCTGAGGCCGGCTAGCTTTCTTCCATGCGGAGCTGCATGCTACGGAGAACAGCTGTATTCGTCTGTGGATCAAGAGACTATTGCACCGTCTCCTGTACTTGGAGTCTCCCTAGTCATCGTTGACCAGACTCTACTACCGACAAATTCCTCTACCCTTGCTGGCTTACAACCGGGGGGACCCTACCAGTATCTCCCGCTATATTACTAGTGTACCATAGATATAATTCCCTAAGATTCAGGTTGTATGATTATCTCCTGCGTAATATGAGAATGGACATTCGTTATTGATTTGCCTACGCACATTCCTTTGCCTTATAAGCGCATCCAAAGTGAAGTAAAGTAAAGTATATTATGTACCTTTTGCTGCTAATAAATACTTAAATACAGCTTTGTGTGGAACCGAGTCATTGTGGGGAAGTGTTCATCATTAGATACCTGTGTACTGTATGGCCAGTAGGAATGTACATAAGACGGTAGTGGTTTAATGATACCATACTTATCAATACAGTCAGGGAATTGTACCCCTCAGTTACAGAGTTCATTCTCTTCGGTTCAAATAACAAACTCAGCAAGACCGACGGCTTCTCAGTTACAGTGGGTGACAATATTGTCACAAGGAAAGATGAAATTACCTACCTGGGTTCCATCCTAGAGGCTAATCTTTCCTGTGACAAAATGGCATCCAATGTAATGTAAAGAGCACAGATTATCATTACAATTATTATTATTTTGTGCACGTTGTGCAAATTGAGAGGCTGTGCTCTTTGCACACAACCCTCGTACACTTGTAACAGTGCGTCTCCAGGCGGCTGCGATTGTAATGATAATCTTTACAATAATAATAATAATAATAATATTGCATTTCACTGTAGACCGCAGCAGCGATAGAAATATATGGCGAATGTAACTGTGCATTCACTGTACATGTATTGCAGGACAATGTGTGTACTGCCTAATATCTGTGTTGGTACAATTATATATAAAACGATATATATTTTAGCGACTAGCCCACTAGCGTGAATACGAGGAAATGGGCGAGGACTTGGGCTGTGGAACTGAAAGCTAGGCCCAACGCGATTGGGCGCTGAGAGGCCAATCAGGCCACGCAAACCGAACGCGGAAGGACAACTGCCTTGGGTAAAGTATTCACGCGCCCGGGAGATACCCCACCTGGGTAACTGGCAACCTGGTCCCCAAGCGGGATTCGAACCCACAACCTTCTAGCTCTGAGGCGACAGTGTTAACCACTATACCACCGTTTGTTTTATGTATGATATTGTGAGGAAGGGGCAGGACTAGATAAGTAATTGCTTCCTTCTGCTCCTTTTTGAACTCATTTGTTTATCATTTAATGAAGAATGGAAAATTTCATTTAAATTTTTTTTTGTTTATCCATTTTATTGTGTTTTTTATATGGTTGATAAATAAACTTAACTCGATACTCTGCATGGGGCTCATACAGAACCAAGCATTTCACTGTAATGTACATATGTACTTTATACGTGACAAATAAAAGCAAACTTGAACTTGAAACTACTGGGTAATAGTGCTAATCAGTAAGTCATACTGGCCAGCTGTGTAACTATAGCGAGAGTAGGTAAGGGATATATATATATATATATATATATATATATATATATATATATATATATATTGTAACTGAGGGGTACAATTCCCTGACTGTATTACTAGATATGATACTTACTACCACTACCTTTGTACTTTATATTCGGCCACCCAGTACTCGGCATAAATATATTATGATAAACACTCTCACGTAGATGAAACGGATCCAACACAAATGTACGAAGTCGAAGTATGTATTTATTACTACACAGCAATGGTGTGTAGAGCAAGCACTTAATCACTTAATTACATTTATGAATTGAAATAGTATGCACTTTTATGGCAAAGAGTATTCGTCGGTATATCAATAGAGAATGTCCAATCTCTGATGGCGCAGGCGGTAAATATACGACCTGGAATAGTTAAGGAATAACAGCAATGATACTTTAATGATTATAAGACTGGATACACTAAGGGGGGTAATCCGGTCGCTTGTAAGACAACAGGAGTAGGAGGGGGGGGGGGGGTAGAGTCTGGCTGCCTCGTCCGGCCAAGGGTATCCTGGGTGAACCCACAGTTGTGCAGTTCGGTGCGCCAGCGATCCTTGGACCACAGATGAAAGCAGTTGGACTCTCTGTGAGCCGGCTCTCTCCGGTCCACGGGGGAGAGACGTGAAGCGACCTCGTCTTGCAGAGCGTCTCCTCACCTTGCGTCCTCTCCAGGGGGGGGGGTTCCAACACACGGCAGTGTCGGGGGTCTTTATCCATGGAATAATCACTGTATACAAAGCATAATCCGTGCCTGGGAAGGCGGGCTGTCGTCGGTAGAATAATCCGGTATGCAGGTCCACTCGCTCGTCGGCTCTGGGGCTCCTCGGGTGCAGCCTCACATGGGGTAGGCCACCCTGGATAAGCAGCCAGTTTTCTGCCCGAAACGATGGGGTACTGACTACGATAGTATTCTCACCGCACGAAGCACTATATATTAACAGACTATTATTAGCTTAATAGACTACATCCAACTCGACGATATAGTGCCAAATATGACTATTCAAATATTAATATACACGATGTCTCAATACCGATGGTAGGCCGAACTTGGCCTTACTCCCACACGTGGCGTCGCGGGGAGGCTTTACGTCTGTGACTCTATTGGAGGGTAAGAAACTGGACTGAAAAGGAAGTCCTACTTTAGTAGCGCAGTATATATACGCACTATGAACAAATAGTACCGTTAGTGGTGCGGTAGCCAGATTCCTACGCGGAACTAGGACTTGTTCGTACATGTTGAGCGGTACGTTTGAACTGGGTCTGGGGGGTATGGCAGCCTGGCACCAAGGTCTCGACCAATAGTCGAATGGAGACTATTATGGGATGTTCAGTAGGCTAGGATGGATATTCAATGCATATTGTACAAGGAATATACAAGGGATATCAGGGAATATTAGAGAATATACAAATACAATTAAATATATATATATAAATAAATATATATATTCGGTTTAATCTGGCCCTTCACAACAGCCACCCCCTGATTGGTCCCAGACCTAATCAGTTAAGCAGAGACAGATTAATCGCGTTGTCTATTTACACATAAGGGTTTGCTGTAGGGGTCAGTCAACTTCACAAAGTCATAGGGTTATAGGGTCATGGTCATCATCGATTGTGTCTGGGAGTCGGGGCAGTTCTATGAGCCTCGCCACGGGACGGGTGTAAGTGCGACCCTGGACAAGCACTTCAGCTGCTCGGACCTTGCCGTCGGCACCGGTGATCACTTTGCTTACGCGGCCGGCCGGCCACATAGCTCTGGGCAGTGATTGATCAATAATCATGACGACTGTTCCTTCTGTCAAATTGTCTCTCTCCTTTACCCACTTCTGGCGGGTCTGTAGAGACGGTAGGTAGTGCAGTAGGAAACTGCTCCAAAACTTGTCGGCTAATACTTGGCTGTACCTCCACATTCGTCGGCCGTTCGCTTCTTCAGGCCGGTACATTGTCTGGGGTAACGCGGGATCTAGCCGCCCCATCAGGAGTGTGTTGGGGGTAACTGAGTCGATATCCGCCACATCGCTGGAGACGTAGCCGAGGGGCTTAGAGTTCAATACTCCCTCAATCTCCGTGAGGACTGTCATTAGGACTTCTTCCGCCACAGTCTGGGCCCCAAGTACTGCGTACAGGGCTGTCTTTATGGAACGCACTTCCCGTTCCCAAGTACCACCGAAGTGGGGTGCGTTTGGGGGGTTGAATTGGAAGTCAATCTGTGCTGGAGCGAGGTGGGTCTTAAGTTCTGGGCCCATAGCTTGGAAGCTCTCTCTCAGCTCTCTTTCGCCGCCTTTGAAGTTTGTCCCTTGTTGTGCACTCTCTATGTTGGGGTCTGCGGAGATAACAGTGCTCAATCCACAGAACACAGGCTTCTTATTCTCAGCCTCCTCCTGACTGGCTTCCCTCGGGATAGGCGTGGGCCACTCTCCTTCCGGGAGCTTTAGGAATGCTGGGCCGTCACTGTAGACATTGCGACGGGTGAGGTCATCTAGGGGCATTCCCCGGGTGATGACGTCAGCTGGGTTCTGTTTTGTATCAACGTAGCGCCACTCTGTTTCTCCGGTTAACTCTTCGGTTAAGTCTTGAATCTCGGTGACTCTGACTCCCACGAAGACTTTGTACTTGCATGAGTCCGATTTGATCCAGGCGAGTACTGTCGTGGAATCTGACCACAGGATTGTTCTAGACACCGGTATGGTGAGCTCACGTTGGATGAGCGTGGCTAGGTGCGCTCCGGCTAGGGCTGCGCAGAGCTCCAGACGTGGGATAGATTGTTGCTTGCGTGGGGCTATTCTCGAGCGGGCGAGGACAAATGCTGTGTAGATCTCTCCCCCCTCTTCTTGGGCCCGCAAGTAGGCTACTGATCCGTATGCGACCTCTGAGGCGTCACTGAAGACGTGTAAGTCCATTTTACATGTCTCTGGCCTCACCGTGGGTGGGAAGTAGCTTCGGCGCATATTAACGCCTGGGAGTGAGTGGAGCTCCATCTCCCACTCTCTCCAGGTGGATGCAAGGTGTGCGGGAATGGGGTCGTCCCAGCCCTGGTCCTTGTCCCACAATGCTCGTACAATCATTTTTGCCCTGGTGGTGTACGGTAGAATACATCCTAGCGGGTCATATTGTCGGGCGAGTGTTGTGTACACACTCCGTCTGGTGGTCGGCGCCGCCGCCGGCCTTCCCTGCTCCGTAGTCAGGGGCTTGTGTCTGTAGTGAAGCGAATCTGTTTTGAATCGCCACACCAATCCCAGGGTCATCTCCTGGGCTTCTCCCGGGATTGTAGCCATCCATGTCTCGCTGCTGGCTGCCTTGTCCTCGGAGGAGAGGCTGCGCAGTACTTGCGGATCGCTGCTGGCCCACTGCCTGAGATCAAAGCCGCCTTTGATCAATGAGGCGCGGAGTTTAATCAGGAGAGCCTCGGCTTCTTCCTGGGTTGAAAGGCTTTGTAGACAGTTGTCTACGTAGAAGCTGTTCTTTACGCTGTGTCGGACCTCTTCGTCCGCTGCTGGGTCCTCTGCTACATGTTTCTGTAGTGCAAATGTAGCACAGCAGGGGCTGCACGTCGTTCCGAAGGGGAGGACTTCCCATTGGTAGATGGCTGGGTGCTCATCTCCTGGCTTCTCTCTCCATAGGAACCGTAACAGGGGCTTGTCCTCCTCTACTAATCTCACCTGCAGGAACATTCCTTTAATGTCCCCGCTGATGGCCACCTTTTCCTGGCGGAAGCGGAGTAGAACGCCGAGTAGGGAGGGGCCGAGTGTGGGACCGGGCAGTAACTCTTTATTCAGATTTTGGGATCCGATCTGGTAGCTGCAGTTAAATACTATGCGGTCTTTACCGTTGTGATGGACCTTGTGGTGAGGCACGTACCACGATTCAGTGGTCTGGTCAGCCTCTTTAATGTCCATCTTTGTGACGTGTCCCGCTGTGATGAGCTTCTCAATCTCAGCGCGGTATACACTCTCTTGGGCGGGGTTCTTGGCTAAGCGCCGCTCCGTGTTCAGCAGGTACCGTTCTGTGGCGTCTGTCTTGGCGTGGAAAGTAGGCATTCCTTCTCGCCGCAGGAGTGGCGTGGCGTATCTCAACACGCCGTTGACCGGGACTCTCTTGGTCCCTGTCTCGAGGAGGTGAATGGCGTAAATGTCATCTTTAGAGCGAATGTCTTTCTTTCCGTTCTTAAAGGGCATTTGTTCCAAGGTCCATAACCGCTCTACGTGTTGCAGGAGTGCGGTTTCTCCCTCTGTGACTCGGGAGTGGAGACATCTAGTGGCTGTACTTCGGTTGAGAGATTTGGCGAGCGGGCCTTGGAGAGTCCATCCCAAACGGGTCTCGACTGCTGCAGGACAGCCTCGGGGTCCGGTATGAACCCGGTCTATCGTAGAACTTTACGCCAACTCAAATGTGGAAAGGATCTTGGAGAAGCTGCCGCCCGCTCGACAGGAGCGTTTTAGGCGACAGAGAGACCACCGAGACCCGAATGGCCCCGAACCGAACCTCCTCGATCGTTTACTGTTAGTAGAAGACTAGGTTGTTGACTGACAGCGTAAGCCTCTAAGTACTGAGGGAGCCGCCGTTCGCGCTGCGGGTGTTGGTTAGGAGGATCGTTTCGTGGAGTGTTCATCATAGGCCATTTCAATATTAATAACACTATATTAATATTACACTAATTACCATCCGGCTCGAAGGACCAATTGTAACTGAGGGGTACAATTCCCTGACTGTATTACTAGATATGATACTTACTACCACTACCTTTGTACTTTATATTCGGCCACCCAGTACTCGGCATAAATATATTATGATAAACACTCTCACGTAGATGAAACGGATCCAACACAAATGTACGAAGTCGAAGTATGTATTTATTACTACACAGCAATGGTGTGTAGAGCAAGCACTTAATCACTTAATTACATTTATGAATTGAAATAGTATGCACTTTTATGGCAAAGAGTATTCGTCGGTATATCAATAGAGAATGTCCAATCTCTGATGGCGCAGGCGGTAAATATACGACCTGGAATAGTTAAGGAATAACAGCAATGATACTTTAATGATTATAAGACTGGATACACTAAGGGGGGTAATCCGGTCGCTTGTAAGACAACAGGAGTAGGAGGGGGGGGGGGGGGTAGAGTCTGGCTGCCTCGTCCGGCCAAGGGTATCCTGGGTGAACCCACAGTTGTGCAGTTCGGTGCGCCAGCGATCCTTGGACCACAGATGAAAGCAGTTGGACTCTCTGTGAGCCGGCTCTCTCCGGTCCACGGGGGAGAGACGTGAAGCGACCTCGTCTTGCAGAGCGTCTCCTCACCTTGCGTCCTCTCCAGGGGGGGGGGTTCCAACACACGGCAGTGTCGGGGGTCTTTATCCATGGAATAATCACTGTATACAAAGCATAATCCGTGCCTGGGAAGGCGGGCTGTCGTCGGTAGAATAATCCGGTATGCAGGTCCACTCGCTCGTCGGCTCTGGGGCACCTCGGGTGCAGCCTCACATGGGGTAGGCCACCCTGGATAAGCAGCCAGTTTTCTGCCCGAAACGATGGGGTACTGACTACGATAGTATTCTCACCGCACGAAGCACTATATATTAACAGACTATTATTAGCTTAATAGACTACGTCCAACTCGACGATATAGTGCCAAATATGACTATTCAAATATTAATATACACGATGTCTCAATACCGATGGTAGGCCGAACTTGGCCTTACTCCCACACGTGGCGTCGCGGGGAGGCTTTACGTCTGTGACTCTATTGGAGGGTAAGAAACTGGACTGAAAAGGAAGTCCTACTTTAGTAGCGCAGTATATATACGCACTATGAACAAATAGTACCGTTAGTGGTGCGGTAGCCAGATTCCTACGCGGAACTAGGACTTGTTCGTACATGTTGAGCGGTACGTTTGAACTGGGTCTGGGGGGTATGGCAGCCTGGCACCAAGGTCTCGACCAATAGTCGAATGGAGACTATTATGGGATGTTCAGTAGGCTAGGATGGATATTCAATGCATATTGTACAAGGAATATACAAGGGATATCAGGGAATATTAGAGAATATACAAATACAATTAAATATATATATATAAATAAATATATATATTCGGTTTAATCTGGCCCTTCACAACATATATATATATATATATATATATATATATATATATATATATATATATATATATATATATATATATATATATATATATATATATATTGTGGCATTGGGGCAACACAACACAGACACTGTATTTAAGAGGCAAACACCATGTTTATTGTCCATAGGGGAGAGAGAAGAATTGAGGGCAAATTAGACAAATTATAAATATAATGAAGGGGAATATCTACTGCTTTCTACAACTAGCCTACACTGTAATCATAACTATTATTAATTCAGAAATAAGGTTAGAGAAAGAAGTAGCCCTGGCACTGTTAATTAGATAGTTAAATTCAGATATCAACTCTTTGAGATAGAGAAGATGGACTTGGAGGTTGGAAGATTTCCATTGCCTCTCTGTTTTGCGACACAGATGTCGTAATTCCACCAAATGGAGCAGTTTACGGCTTGAACGGAGCGAGGGACGTCATCATCTAAGATGGCCGCGCGTCGCTGTTAAAACCAGCAGCTAACGTTTCTACAGCCAGACTGTTTACATTGAGGAGCTTTTAACTCGCTTCTCTGCTACAAAACCCTGATCAAAGGACCAGTTAAACACAACACATGTGTTATCGGTCACCGTCAACTCCTCCGTGCAAACTTGACTGACTTTGAACCCGATTGTGAAGCAGATCAAGTGTGTTGTTGTCTTTGTTGTGAGTCGGAGCAGAGACATTAAACGAGCCTCTTGCTAACGTCTCTGTGGCAGAACTGTACTGGATCAAAACGTAAGTACAGTTATATTGACATTGTTTTCCTCTTATCGCTCCTTCCTTGCAGCAGCAGCAGAAATGAACCGTTGACACAGAACAACATAGTTCTCTAGGATGGCTGACAGTAGAAGACAGAGTACAGCAACTTGCAGCAGCCTGGGCCCTGTTCCTCGTTAGCCGGATAATGTTCAGCAGCTGAAACGAGGATTATTCTGCCTCTATATCTAAAAGGTCTGTTCCTATCTGAACTGATCTAAACACTTTCTTTAACGCCATACATAAACCATAAGCTATATTAAACATTGATTGAAAATTGTATTAACAGATTGCAGAATGGGTACAATACAGTACAGCTCAATACACACAATTGGTTGGGTAGGCGGGTTGGGGGGGGGGGAATTGGACATTGGAGGGGGTTGGGTTTGGACATTTACATGGGCCAGTTTCGAATTGCAGTCTCCCGTAGGTGCTCTTTGAGAGTGGTTTTGAAAGTGGGTAGTGATTCACATTCCTTTACAGCTGTGGGTACTGGGTAGGGCGTTCCACATTGATGTGGCATAATTGCGAATTGTGTTTAGTCCCTTGTTTGAGCCGAATCTGGGTTGGCATGATCTGTGGAGCTCCCGCTGGTGTTGTGGTTGTGGTATTCACTGACCTTTGGGAAGTAATTTGACATGTACATGGGTACCTTGGTCGCGTAGTGTATCTTGTCAAGCGTCTCTACAATTCGTAGCCGCATTTCTGCAGACCCCTCTCTGATTGGTTGAGCTCCATTTCTGCAGACCCCTCTCTGATTGGTTGAGCGAAGCCCCTCTCTGATTGGTTTAGCTCGTCACGCCGTAAAAGGCGGATGTAATGTTATCATATCAAGAAGATAAGCAGAAATGTACTACCAGATTTGCGTATAACGTTATTTATTTCGCGTGACTTCGCGGTTTATTCATAACGTTATGCACATTTCACAACACAGCCAGCTGTTAGAAACTGTACATTGTAACTAGGGATGCACCGATATGAAAATTGGCCGCCGATACCGATACCGATTGTTCAACTAACACTATCGGCCGATACCGATACCGATACCGATATTTGTATATAAGTATATAAGTATATATATATATTTTTTTAATGAAACTACTGTATATTTTGTATGTGTATGTTTGTATTTGTAGGCCTCTTTACTTACTTAAAAAAAAGGAAACATCAAGAAATATGTTTATGGTATCACTATCTCTCTCCCAGTATCGTCTTGCGGCCTGCAGAGGGATACTATTTTCTCAACCAGAGCTTTCAACCAATGCAATGGAACCATTCTTGCGGCCTGCAGCGGGATACTATTCTCTCAACCAGAGCTTTCAACCAATGCAATGGAACCATTTTGATTGACAGTCGATTCGGCCAATTACGCCACACCGCTAGCACCCACCTCCTGCTGTCCTTACCACCAATCGGCAAGCGTTTATTCATTTTTCTACTTTCGGGCATGCCGCCATTGTTCTGTTTGCGAGAGCAGAACACACTTAACGTAGCTACGTTAGCTGCCCGGCCCGCCGACCGGCGCTCCACAGCATGGAGCGCCGGACCAAATGAGACATAACGATTTTACTGCAACAAATGTTATAATAAAACAAAGCCTTTCTATACATTTGTCTGGTTGAAAACTTTATTAACAGATTGCAGAATGTGTAGTTGGGTACGGAATGAGCAACGGAATGGAACCGAGCTATGAACGGACTAACGGAGTAATGCCTTGTAACACTAACTAACTATAACTATAACGTTAATGTTTGTGTCGTTTTAACAGCAGATACTTTCTTAAATGCCATCTTCCCGAGAGAGGGTGTTGACGGGGAGTTGTGTTATTAATAGCATTGAACAGCTAACCGAAAGCTAGCGTTAACTATTGTTAAAGGTTTAGCCATAACGTTACCTTGGCTAAAGTTGGGGCTATTCATAATGCAGCAATAATGGCTGCAGACCTGCAAGCAAAGTACAGCAAGTTGGCAAAGGAGTATTCCAACGCAAATCACATTTTCACCAGTAACGTTAGTCTTGCATCTCCCGGTAGCTAATGAACGGACTCGGAGTAATGCCTTGCTGCTATGGGTAATAATAATATGCTGATGTTATTGTCCGTGTAACACTAACTATATAACGTTAATGCCACAAAACGAATGCCTTGTTAATCATAAATAGTAACTTTGATGCAGTAGCTTGTGTGTGGGGGACGGCGGGCGTTGTGCAGGTAGGTCGCGAGTGAACTTATTTTTTTTTGCCTTTTGACGCTACACAAATTGATGGGTATTTATCGGCGACTGCTATCGGCACATTTGAGCTTATCGGCCGATAGGCCGATAGCAGTCAACAAGGCACTTATCGGCCGATACCGAATCCGATACCCGACCGATATATCGGTGCACCCCTAATTGTAACATTATATAACATAACGTTGTTATTTCGCGGTTATTTCGCGGGTTATTCACATAACGTTATATTGTTTACACTGTCTTTATTCTATTATAACCCTCCCAAATCATATTCAGAAAGTATCACAGAGACTTCTATTCACCAAGGAATTAGTTATTATTTCGCTGTTTATTCACATAATGTTATATTGTTTACACTGTCTTACTTCTATTATAACCCTCCCAAATCATATTCAGAAAGTTTATTATTGGTTTTTAATGACAAACCAATTACATAATCCTATCCAACATATGTGTAAAGGCACACACAACATATTCCAGTTAACGGTATATTTTTTTAATGATTCGTTATGGCGTAATCAATACTTCCATGCGTATAAATTGCATTCGCGACCTCCATGTTTTGGGGCTATTCATCAGAAATCTCGGATCCGGGATTCGGCTCTCATCCGTCGGGCAACAACGTTAGGTTATGACTATAACCAAGTTCTGTTAGTTAGGGGCGATGCTTGGCATCGCTACTGCACTATCTCGCGTACGTGCACGCGTACTGAATAAACCACAAATGTACCTCTAATACCAGTATTAGTCTGACCACACCCCTCATCAGCTTACCTTCATAAGCAGGTGTGTGGTCACCTGCTCTCCTCCTTCCCAAGCTTTCACCACAAGGTGAGGACAAGGGCTGCAGCGGCGTCCGATGCCAAGCATCGCCCCTAACTAACAGAACTTGGTTATAGTCATAACCTAACGTTCTGTATCGTTAGTGGCTTAGCTTGGCATCGCTACTGCACAAGGGAGGCCAAGCGGAGCCACTTGGCTGACAAATACACCCCGCTGACAGCCCCCCAAAACCATCAGAACAGGGAGGGCCGAGCCCCCCCGACCCCCCCTAATGGAGGGTAGCCCCCCTATTAGGGACGTCACGGGAGGGCGACGGACCCGACCGTGCGAAGAGGCACTCAAGCAACTCAACGCACAGGGTGAGCAGACCGTGGCTTGCCCCACGACTACACACACGCACAACCCGCATGCCACCCGGGAACGAACGGAGGAACAACCTCGTTACTGCCCCCAGAATGCGTGTAGCTTTATGCCAAGCAAGCAGTGCAAAAATTTACCGTAGTGGCATGCAGTAATGCGCCTTTCATTTTCCGCCGCCCAGCGCCCAGGTCGCGCGGAAATAGGCTGTCTATTGCCATTCTCTTTGACAAACTCTAACCTTAACCAGCTCCTTAACAACGCCTAAACTTAACCGTTCTAACCTTAACCAACTCCGAAACAATGCCTAACCTTAACCTTAATCATAACCATGCCTAACCTTAACCATAGAAATTATATTGCCATTCTCTTTGACAAACTCTAACCTTAACCAGCTCCTTAACAGCGCCTAAACTTAACCGTTCTAACCTTAACCAACTCCGAAACAATGCCTAACCTTAATCGGCGAAAGAATACACGTTAAAAAAAAATCACGTTAAAAAATATTTTCGATGGGATTCGAACTCGCCAGCAAACAAGCCATAGGATCCACAGCCATGTGTCCTTGCCGATTGAGCTAGTGGTAGATACTGAATAAGGGGCGGTGACTTATATATATTGAGCTCCGCTCGTGTCGCATGCGCGGGCACCTCGCGCGAGCACGCCGGCGCACGCACGCACCTGAGCGAGCACGCCGCCGCCGGTGCACGCACGGTAGCATTTGTCTGAAAAGAAGGGCGCTTTACCGCACTAGCGTGCGGTGACGAATGCGGAAGCATTTTTGCACTGCTTGCTTGGCATTAACGTACAGGCCCCCAGAATCACGGGGTCAAGGGCAAACCCAACCCCGTGGCAAGGCCGTAGCAGCGGAGCACGAAGGAAGACCCAGACCCACCAAAAGGACTGGACTCCCTGGAATGGGGGCCCGGAGAAGCCCATGATGCCAGCATCAAGACCCCACCAGGTGGGCACGTAGTGCCCCGCCCCCCACATCGCCAGCGTATTCGGACAAAGGCCCCTCAGTTACTGCACCTGGTATTCCCAGGCGGAACCAACCAGGCCAGAACCTGCCCAGCTTCCGAGATCGGACGAGACCGGGCGTGTTCAGGTCGGTATGGCCGTAAGCCGAGCGGGCCCCGTCCCCCCAATAGTACACCGCCTGGCACACTGACCCTGCAAAATAGGCAGTCAGCATGGCCGTAAGCACACAAAAAAGGTTAACCAACGGAAGCAGGCAGCGCACCGGGGAAAAACCAGGCAACAGGCTGTTAACCCTAGCCTGGAGACTGCGGACGAGACAGGCGCCAGAGGGGACAGCTGAACACAGCCGCCCCGGCGGAAGGAGCGTAAGCTGGCGGTGTTGCATGACCAAGCCTCCATTTAACAACCCCCACCCAGAGGGGTCGAGGCAGAGAAGGCTGACACGATTGGCAGACGTCATGAACGTGCAGGGGCACCCTCAAACGGTGAACCCGGGAGTTGACACTGCTCCAACACACCAGGGAATCAACCACCTCGGTGTTACC
Organism: Notolepis coatsorum; assembly: GCF_963971535.1. Classification (NCBI taxonomy): domain Eukaryota; kingdom Metazoa; phylum Chordata; class Actinopteri; order Aulopiformes; family Paralepididae; genus Notolepis; species Notolepis coatsorum. The sequence continues at coordinate 174,196,720 of NC_140171.1, read as the reverse complement.
CAATGCGGTGGTTGTTCCTATAACCCCTCAAGAAAAAACTCCAAAACACACCTGCGGGTATACACCGGCTATACCGCAGTACAAGTGTTTCAGTTTCCAAAAAGGGTTAACCCAGGCCTACGGGTCGCAAACATCACTTCGGACCGGGCCTGGCGGTACGGGAAGCACAGGGTCACCAGAGGAGGTCAAAAAACCACCCCCACAGGCCCCTCTTCGCCATGCGTGAGAGAGGAGCGAAAAATAATGGAGAACCAGCCCCTAAGCACACCGTACCTGGTATTCCCCGGCGGTCTCCCAACCAAGTACTAACCAGGACCAACCTGTGTAGCGGCCGAGATCCGACGAGATCGAGCGCGTACAGAATGGCATGGCTGTAAGCCATGACGACAGTGCTGAGTAAAAACATACCCAACCAGGGTCTCCATAGCGCTTAACCCTGTGACACCCAGACCGACCTGGCATTTTTCCCCCTGAAAAAAGCCCAAGTCCCTCAGGGTACCAGAACAGCAGATCTGCATCCCCGGCGGACAACGGGTTCAACTGATCTGGACCAGCGTGACCAGAACCAGTCCCGTGCCCTAACCACGCCGACATGCCTACTCCAGGAGAAGGGCAGATATGCGTGTTGATCTTAACATGAAAAGAAGGCGCCACCCAGACGTCGGGACGAACCGCGCCTGGTGGCCCACCCCAAGGGCGTGAGACCCCACTACATATGTTCAGATCCATCCCGTCATCATCCCCCAGACATGAACGAGAATCCGTCGACAACCCACCCAGGTCATGGGATGTGGTCGCCGGAAGAGGAAAAACCCCCATCTCAGTTGCTTTATAAAAACGCTGTTTCAACCACAAGCAACTAAGGCGTGCCAGTCAATCGCCTGTTTACAGCGAGCTAGCACTATACGTGCGTCGGGACACACCCCCATCAATGAACAGGCTATTTAGACCCGTCATTGAATCCCCAAGGCGCCCAGGGGAACGACAAGAGGGGTGTGACACTCCCTAACTCCAACACTTCTGGAATAGAAAGAAGGAAGCATCAACAGTATGTATCCCAGTCTACACAGCCGGGGTAAAAAATGTTCACATTTTTACATCCCACCACCCTCCCATAGGAAAGAGACGGGGATCCCCAGAGAGACTTCCCACGCGAGCTGTACAGATTGAAAAGAATATATTGCACCTTGAGCCATGTAAAAAACTGGTTTTAGGGCCTCCGGGGAAGAGGCACCGAACCCATACACACTCAATAAACGAATTGAATCGAATATACATACAATAGAAAAGGACCCTTCTAGAGGGTCCACTCACTTTGACAATCTGAGGAGGAAGGCTCTGTACTCTGATGGAGGCTTCCTCACATGGAAGAAGGAGTCCGAACTCACAGAAGGCCTGAGTAGGCGCTTGGTGAGGAGGAGCCCTGACCACCCCCCCTGAAAACAGATCCATCACATGGACCTGAACAGCACACGGAAGTCCTACCAACAGAGACGCGCACGGTGACGTACTCTATGGCGGGGGAATTCCTGCGGTGCACACGCCCAATATACCAGGCCGTGGGACCAGGAACTCCCTCCCCCCCCCCCCCCCCCCCCCCCGTAACGTGCCGAACCGCCACGTGACGGGAACCTTGAAGGACAGGGGGTGTACCCCTGACCGACAGAACAATGGGGAGAGGAAAGGTTACCAGTTCACCCCTTTACGACCCCACACCCATGATACGACGTAACGACAAAAAGAGAATATGACACAGTCATAGTCAGCTCTATGAAGCGTTTCACAGCTCCACACAGCGCACGAGCTAACCTGCTATCTGATTTTTACTAAGGAAAAACACAGAATAGAGAGGGCTCTAAGAACCCCGGTCCAACATACACATGTGCTTCTGTGGCCAGTACAACCCAGTTGTAGGTCACATGACACACACAACCCATCATCACCTACAAAAAATGGCAAAAACACTCAACAGAGGAACGCCGTTTTTTTCACAATGAGAGAATACATCATTCTTGATTAGTATCGACCACAGGCCTTGCTAAGCACACATGACAGCAACCAAACCAATTTCCCTTTAGGAAATAAGTTTCTCCAGCAGATTTAGCACAACCTCAGCAATCAAGCTGAGAGTTACATCGTATCCCTACCACACAAAAGACACAATTAATGCACAACATGTCTGATAGGAGGTGATAAAGTCCCCAGGGAACCGGGGGGGGAAACACAATCCTCCTATTTTACCCTCAATACGGCCAGTTAAAACAGGAAAACCTGTTAATGTGTGAACTCACTGTTCATTGTCATTACAGTCTGAGAAAGAACATTCTTTTACTCACTCGTCACCAAGCATAGCTTCATAGGTTAGTTGCCTTAGTAGTGAGTACACGGTACACATAAACACCATGATGTTTCTCACACAACAACCAGATCAATACATCACGACCTGCACGGAGAAGCTAACTGCCAGTGACAAAAACAGCTCACACACAACCCGCAACGTATCTCAAATGCATTGCAACAACACACGTTTTGGGAAAAAACACCGTTATTCACAATACATTTAGCAAGGTAAAACCAGAAGACGTGTTATGAGGTCTGGCCAACCCCGTACCTGCCCGGAACGCAGATCAGCGAAGTGCAGTCACAAGCCACCGTAGAACACAGCCGTCCCGTGTTGTTCGATCCGGGCAGCGTCGCCGCTCCACCAGTCGCTACAGTCCTCTTTGTTGACGCAATCCCCGTCTAGGCTCAGGCAGGGTCGACGAACATCCCCTGTCAAGGATGACGTCGTGGTCAAGAGTGTAAAACATGTTAAAAATCAAAGCACGTTCAACAGAATAGCATCAAGCTAACGGCTGCTCCAACCGTTCGGGTGCTATTGCTTCCGCTCGCGAGACGCCGATCTACGACGCACGCGATCAGGAGCGAGCTCCCGGCGGCGCGCGAGAAGCCAAGCTACCCCGCGCCAGGCCACCGACCGGCTAACCGTAAGCTATGAACATGTAAACAATGACATAACACTCACCCAGACAGGCCGCCGTTCTGAACCCTCCTCACTTTTTAAGAGAAAAGAGAAAACAAGACGTCAACACCGCTTCACAACGGTGACATTAACACGTCCGGCGGAATCAGCACAGTACCAACTGGCCTGTATAGCTGACTTTGAACATGAATCTGCCGCTATCGCACATTACATGCACATATCCCCTCGTGAAGGAATACTCTCATTTGGATATGAAAGATGGGGTCTTAACACGGTGACAGAGAGAATCCACTCGTCCAGAACACACAGGGATCACCAGTGTCAATGGTCGCGGCCCACTAGTTAAAACTATAATGGTCGCCAGACCAAGGCCTTCTGTCGCCTAGACGGCTAAACAAAGGACCCTAGCCTGGGGCCGGTTTCCATAAACTTTGTCAAGTAGCCCCCATAGCACTAACAGACAAGTGGAGCCCGCCAGCAAACACTACTCACCCAACCTGGAACGCACCGCTCCTCACAACAGCGGCATGTCCGACAGTTCAGCTGTGGCCTGACAGGTTTCACCCCAACAAACACAGCAAGGAACTGCAGTTGAGAAGCATGCAGCGGCGTGCTCCCAATACGAAAACCGGTGGAGGGTTTGTAGAATGATCATCATCTTCTAGACACTCCAGTACGAAGACAATATCGCCGTATTTTCTCGAAAATAGTGAGAGAGAAAATAAAGATATGATGTCAACGTATCCTTGTTTCCCAAGCTGTTCCTAATCCAATTTCTTCCATCATGGTGTCAAGTGTGGGGATCTACCGAGGCACCTCTTCCTTGTGGTGAAAGCGAGAAGGAGGAGAGCAGGTGACCACACACCTGCTTATGAAGGTAAGCTGATGAGGGGTGTGGTCAGACTAATACTGGTATTAGAGGTACATTTGTGGTTTATTCAGTACGCGTGCACGTACGCGAGATAGTGCAGTAGCGATGCCAAGCTAAGCCACTAACGATACAGAACTGTGGGTTTTCAGCCTCTCTCTCTGGAGCTTAACGGAGTTTTGACTCCTGGCTAGAGGAGCTTGTCGCGGCTCATGCGCATGCGTGCGCTCGGCCAATCAGAGAGGGGTCTGCAGAAATTGCCTCAACCAATCAGAGAGGGGTCTGCAGAAATGCGGCTACGAATTGTAGAGATGCGGGTACCTCAGTGCTGTAGTGTATCTTGTAGACCAGGCCCATTGCAAGTTGCTGTACTCTTGTCGTCTACTCTAAGCCATCCTAGGTTGTCAAAGTGGGCAGGGGTGAGGTGGGTTCTAGGAGTAAGGTCAAGCAGTAGTCTGACCAGTTTGTTTTGGGATGTTTGTAATTTTGTTTTTAGCGCCTTTGAGGTGCTTTGGTACCTTGAAGTGCAAGCATAGTCGTAGTACCCTTGAATGAGTGCTCCTGCCAGAGTCTTCAGGGTATTCTTGTTTACCGGAGAGGAGATCTGGTACAAGAATCTAGTTCTTTGGTTGACTTTTTTTTATTACATTGGATGCCATTTTGTCACAGGAAAGATTTGCCAGGTATGTAATTTCATCTTTCCTTGTGACAATATTGTCACCCACTGTAACTGAGAAGCCGTCGGTCTTGCTGAGTTTGTTATTTGATCCGAAGAGAATGCACTCGGTTTTCCCCAGGTGGTGTAATGATAGTTTGTTATCAGCGAGCCAGATTCTGCAGAGTTCCGAGCTGAGGGTAGGGGTGGACGGTATGGTCTAAAATGTATATCACGGTATAATTTGAAGCATAGACGGTAACGGTATATATCACGGTATCAGTGTTTCCGTTAGAATAATTTTTTTTGCCTGATAGGCAGGCTATAATAAAGAATGACATCCTCAAGGCATGTAGATTTATAATATTTTAACTTAAAACTAGGCTACTTTTGTGTATAGTCATTATATTCCAAATAAAATAAGTCCCGAGTCGAGACTCCGTGCTGCTCCCATTGCCAACAGCGGGGCTGGATGCTGGATTTAGCTAGAAGCATATGCAGCTGCAGAGCCGCAGAGTAGGGGCGCTTTCAGGTCCGGTTACAGGCCCGTTCAACAGCGCCCCTGCAATACTCCAATTCAGCCATTGGCAATTCAGCCGTTGGGTGGGGGGCGCTGTTGAGCGGGCCTGTGACCGGACCTGAAAGCGCCCCTGGCTCTGCGGCTCTGCAGCTGCATGCTATTCGCAAATCCAGCATGAGCCAGCTCCCGCTGCAGCCGTCGTTATCATAACACTACACACATATCATAATGTTTACAGCAAACTGTAGTTGATCACCAGGTATGTTTTATTAATGTAGAATAATTCATATAAGAAAAACGATAGGGAAATCTCTTACCTTTCTCCACTGGTTAAAAATGTCAGGAACTGAAATTGAAACTTGCTGTGCGCGGTGATATGTGTTTATTATGAAATGACAATTGCGTGTTTCACACGCCCACTGCGCGAAGCCTCCTAAATAACTTTTTCCAGTTTGCACATATCTATTATCTATGACTAATTCTATCTATTTTTAGGGGCAAATGCGAGTGAAATAGTCGCGCTGTGGTTACATGACGTCATTGCTATTTTAGAGCTGCTCTACCGGTTACACGGTATAGTCAAAATCCATACCGTAGAGCAAATTCATACCGTTTATACCGTCCACCCCTAGCTGAGGGTTTTTTCAACCTGTAATTTGTTCTTGTCAGAGACCAGCAGGGCTGAGTCGTCCGCAAACAGGAACAAGTTGCAGTCACAAGCTGACGACATGTCATTTGCATGAATTAGGAACGGTAACGGTCCTTGTATGCTTCCTTGTGGATTAATAAAGTTTTCAATCAATTCAATCAAAACCCTATGCTACCTGGCCACGCCCCCCACTAAATGTATTGACAGAAGGTTATGACAGAGGAGGTGCCGGATCCGATCAAATAGGTGCCGGTCTCAATCTGGCAGGTCCTGGCACAAATAAAGTCCTGCATTCATGTAATCAGCTTTGAATAAAAGCTTGTCATCTAATTGGCCTACAGTTCTCATTCTTTTCCCCTCCATACTGTGATGTTATTGGTGGAGAGAAGCCTCTATATATGTCCTGGCTGACCAGTCAGTTCCAGACTTGGATCTACAGTATGGGCTCTCTGTGACCATCTGCATTTATCCTTGTAGCAAAACTCCAGTTCCAGTAGAAGACGTCCAAGATCACACCTACTAGAATGAAGGAGGAATCAGACCAGCAGGACCTCTGTAAGTCAGAACAAGACTTCCTACTGAAGAGACTTTAGTTTACTCTCCAGACCCAGACGTAAATAAAGACTAGTATGTTGAGTTGTGTTTCCCTCTGTCCCAGATCCACCCAGAGACCTACTGATTATTAAAGAAGAAGATCAGGACGCGCTAGAGCCACCCAAGGAGACTTCCTTTGAGATGAAGGAGGAGCCCACAGACCACCAGGAGATCAGTATGTTGTTTCTTTCTCTTATCTTGATTTAGTCTTCTCCTTCCTCTGCTCCAGCATGTTTGTATGTCTCGGTCTTGGTCGCCATTGCTTTCTCTCCTCTCATTCTTTAATTTGATCAAACTCTTGTTCACATTCAGCCTAACTCTTTGGAGCACTTTATTCTGGTATCTCTTTTATAAATGGAACACCTTTGTCCTGGTTCCCTGCTGGATTGAATAGCAACCAGGAGAACAGGGGAGGAAACTAACTTTTTGGCTTACCAGCCAACTGGCGGGTATCTGATTTTTTTTACCAGCCAAATAGATTTTTTACCAGACAAAAAAAATCACTAATTGTGATAATTACTTCTTTGTACGTCTTCGTCTAAATTGATTTTCAATCATAGTAAATTAATCACACTGTCTCTACTCTTCAAAATATTACATCATTAAATCACATATTAACATGAAAGAGGGAACTATTCTGGACTGGGTTGGGCTGAACTGGGCAGTGAAAGATGCTGGGTTGGGCTGGTCTAGGTTATACTGAATGATGAATTGAAAATGAATTGAAAATGGGGGACCCTGATGTAAACAAGACGAAAGTCTTTCTCTGGTCTGCATCCCCTTAACAATTGCATGTATTGAGCCGTACTGTACTGTACCCATTCTGCAATCTGTTAAATAAAGTTTTCATTCATCACAGCTCAACTACTAGGAATGTGTGTCTGACTCTTAAGTGCAGGAAATATTCATCAGAAAGGGGGGACATGATGGAGGGAATGGAAAGAGCAGGTTTGACAGGAGCAGGGTTGAAGGGATTGATTGATTGAAAAGTTTATTAACAGATTGCAGAATGGGTACAATACAGTACAGTTCAATACATACAATTGTTAAGGGGATGCAGACCAGAGAAAGACTTTCGTCTTGTTTACATCAGGGTCCCCCATTTTCAATTCATCATAACATATTGGAGTGTGGAGGAAGTGGACAAGGCATTAAGCAAACAGGACTGAAATGGGGGACCCTGATGTAAACAAGACTAAAGTCCTTCTCTGGTCTGCATCCCCTTAACAATTGTGTGTATTGAGCTGTACTGTATTGTACCCATTCTGCAATCTGTTAATAAAGTTTTCAATCAATCAATCAATACTGGGTTGGGCAGTGAAAGAACCAAGCATTTCACTGTAATGTAATAGCTAAATAAAACAACTTGAACTTGACTTGTTACATTTGCACTCTGGTTGTATGCCAAATGTATTCTGGTTGTACTGTACTTGTGCTGTAAGATGACAATACATTGGAACCGAATCGACAACGCTAGGGGTTCAGCAGGTGTGTTCTGAATGCCAAATATGACAACATCACCGTTGTGAAGGGCATATGGGCGAGTGGTGATATGCTGGGAAACCCGGTAATAATAAAATGTCACTCGGCTGCATTTAAGCAAAGCCGCTCAGTATAGTCGTCCACTATGTTGAATGCGCGTTATGGTAGCTTGTTACATGCTAGGTAGCTAGCCGGCTAATGCTGGTTGACTTGTCATTCTCATCCGACTCGAAGGAGACGCGTCGCGTGCTGTTGTTCGCCCCCATGTCAGACCGCACCGATATCCGAAAGCGACGACTCTACATGCAATTATTTTCATCCACTCATGTGTTTTTGTAAGTTTGTCTACGTTGTCAAGCCGGTGACAGGAGTCTGTAGGGCCGCACGCAGTGGTCTGTCCACTTCCCCTAGATGGGCGGCATCTTCTAGAAAACGAGTGTTCATTGGAGGAGCTTAGAGCGCATCTGTACAACGATGATGTTCATTGGTTATGGTCTGATTATTATGTGGCGCAAATGGGAGGAATCAAGGGGGGAGTCAGAGTTCGGTTTGTGCCAGTGAGCGAATCAGCAGATTGCAGAATGATTTTTTTGTTTTGTTTTGTAATTACTAGTACTCGCCAGACTGGCGAGTGCTCTTCATGAATTACTCGCCAAACGTAAAAAATACTCGCAATTGGCGAGTAAAGTGGCCTAATTTCCTCCCCTGCAGGAGAACTAAGCTGATAGAAGGGATCCCAACTGTGATGTATTAAGCCTTAGCTAAAGGGGTCAGTGGTCTTGTTTAACTTAAATAAATGTAATGGAGGAAAAGGACGTATATGTTTGATAAATAAAGTTCAGTATATAAATATAATAATTTGTAAAATAAGACTGTAAATACTGGAGTATTTCCTTAGTTGTTGTCTCCCTCTGCTCCAGATCTACCTCCAACTTCCCATCAATCATGAAAGAAGAGGCTCAGGACTCAATTACATCCTGTATTAGATTTTGTTTAAAGGGGCTATGTACTATAAATGTCATTTTTCAGTCTCTAGCATTGTATTATAGTAATAGGAGTTTGTATCAATGTGTTTTAGTGTCTAAATACCATATTGGCGGATTGCTCTGTTTCAGCTCAGCCCCTTTCCTCCTCCAGTAAATCAGGCCATTTTGATTTGAACGGCCGATATACGTCATACGGCCGCTGGGTGATGCGATTGGCTCTGTGGTTGGAGCTAATGCCCGCCCCCATTCTACCTAGACTAGACAGCGAGTGGAGGAAGCCACTTCCTCAGCTGCGAGGCAGAGTGGGGCCTGTGCGCTCTGGAGGGAGAGAAAGGGAGAGAGAGATGGAGAGAGAGGGGGCACATGGGGGGGGGGGGTACCTGCCGGCCGCGCGTCACCGAGAGCCGAGAGGGAGAGAAAGGAAGAGAGAGGGAGGGAGGGAGAGAGGGGGCCTCTCTCTCTCTCTCTCTCTCTCTCTCTCTCTCTCTCTCTCTCTCTCTCTCTCTCTCTCTCTCTCTCTCTCTCTCTCTGCCGCGTGCAGACTCATCACCGAGAGGGAGAGAAAGGAAGAGAGATGGAGAGAGAGGGGGCACTTGTGGGGGGGGGGGGGGGGGGGGTACCTGCCGGCCGCGCGTCACCGAGAGCCGAGAGGGAGAGAAAGGAAGAGAGAGAGAGGGAGGGAGGGAGAGAGGGGGCCTTGTCATTAACGGCCTTTTTTTTCTCGCTCTCTCTCTCTCTCTCTCTCTCTCTCCCCCTCCCTCTACCAGTGCAGACTGTGGACTGACTGTCACTCAAAGTGCTTATGGGCGGAGCGAGGCCATAACAGCCTAATTTCTTGAGGCTGAAAAATGATGGTTTTGAGTACTTGATTAGAAATATAAAACAATGCATTTTTTGGAAAAAAAACATACAAATGTCTTCAATAGACTAACAGGAATTGTGTAAAGTTGCCCAAATAGTGCTAGGAATAGCAGTACATAGCCCCTTTAAAGGAAAAAAAGTGACAAATCTGTAATTACAGAAGAAATCAGAAAGTGGGCAAATACTTTTTCATGCCACTGTAAATACTTTTTCATGTCACTGTAAATACTTTTTCATGGCACTGTAAATACGTTTTCTGTCTCCCTCTGTTCCAGATCCACCCAGTGACCTACTGATGATTAAAATAGAGGAGGTTCAGGACACGCTAGACCCACCCACGGATATGTCCACTGGGCTGAAGGAGGAGCTCACAGACTCGCAGGAGACCAGTATGTTACTTTTATTTTTCTTGTCATCTTTCTTTCTTTCTTTCTTTTTCTTAGACATGTTTTTAAGTCTCTAGATGTGAGTAGAGCTGCCGCGGTTATCGCATTACCGCGGTATCGCTGTTACGTCACGCCCACCGCAGCGTTTAACTGAATACCGCATCAACGCTGTTTTTTATAATAATACTCTCAACCAAAGCAACGGAACAATTTTGATTGACAGTCGATTCTGCCAATTACGTCACACCGCTTGCACCCGTCTCTGCCGTTACCACCAATCGGCAAGCGCGTATTCGTTTTTTACTTTCTCAATGTCAGCCATTGATCAGAGCTCACAACACGGCTAATAACGTTAGCTCCCCGCCGGAGTGGATTACCATCGCTCCTCAGGAGTACTAAACGAGGCATAATGATTTTACTGCAACAAATGTTATAATAAAAGCCCTTCGTTCTATACACTTGTCTGATTGAAAACTTTATTAACAGACCGCAGAATGGGCACAACTCTGCACGCTCTGAGCAAAGAAAGGAACTGAGATATGAATTGAGTAATGCTTGCCTTGCTATGGTCCGGTAAATACGCTGATGTTATTGAACGTGTAACTATATAACGTTAATGCCACAAAACGAATGCCTTTGTTAATCATCAAGTAGTAACTTTATAATAATAATAAGAAGAAGAAGAAAGGGTTGGGGGGGTAACCGCCGGGCGCTACCACCCCTGCCTGCGACACCGAGTGAACGGCACACGACCAGAGGGGAGACTTTGAATCCGTGTTTCACTTTCAATAACGAATGCGTGCTTGCCGAATCCCAAACAATATTCATGCTGCAAAGTCATCCTCTAAAGATAGAAATTTTTTTTGTGCAATAACCGCAGCGGTAGGAAATATTTCGCAAATTTGCGCGGTAAGGAAAACATCAATACCGCGGCAGCTCTAGATGTGAGGTTAAGAATTTACCTATGCGAATTCTTAAAAATGAATATTTTTTGTCTGCCCCAGCCCGGCCCAAGCCTGTAACATTCAGGCCCGGCCCTACCCTAGCCCGAAAAGTTAAGCAATTATTCGGCCCTAGCCCGACTTAAGCCCGAGGCCAATATTACAATGTGATGACAGACATCACACACACACACACGCTACCTACGTTACACACACAAATGCTACATTACGACAAAAAATGCACAATGCAATAACGACATAGCTCTGCGGCTAACAACAGCAACAATTCCATGCCCACAGACTAAAACATTAATGTCATGACACTAAAGCGCACCGAAAACACTAGGGGTGTAACGGTACACAAGATCCACGGTTCGATACGTACCTCGGTTTTGAAGTCACGGCTCGGTATGATTTTCGGCACGGGGGGGGGGGGGGGGGGGGGGGGGGAATACAAAACAAAAAATTGCTTTTCATTTATCTATTTATTTATTTATTTGACTGTATCAAACAATATAAAACTAATTGGCCATAATTTACTGAGCAAACTAAAGCTTACTGCTGTAACCTACTAATAACACTTAACACTAGCACAGCCGACAAGGGGTCAAATGACCCCGAGGCATTTTCAATAAATGTATCCTCGTCACTCGGTCGAGCTCCAGCTCTGTCACTCAATGACTTTTCCTAAAAGTACCCGTTTTATCTGGCACGGTTTCTGAAATTTCAAAATGACTTCAGGAAAATGTAATTAGAACGTTATTCCACATATATATGGAATATATGTGGAAAGTCACAGCACTTTGCGAGCATCTAGTGCAGGGGTGGCCAACCCATGGCTCATGAGCCGCATGTGGCTTTTTGCCCGTCAATGTGTGGCTCTTCCATCCAAAAAAAATAATAATTATAATATCTTTATTTATTATTATTATTTTTTTATTTTTACTTTTTTTTTGTCACTCAAACCTGTGGTAAACCTCATATTTTTATATTAAGAGGTAATTATATAGTTTACACTGTTTATTTTTCTCATATAAGCTGTGGGGTCATCTGACCCCTTCCGGCGGGAATCAGTGACATTTTCTCCATGGCTGTTCTAGTGGTAAAGTAAATCTGAAGATTATTATATAGCAGATGCCTTGGATAAGTCGTGGACAACTGTAGCGTGTGCTTGTTTATACAGAGCTGGCATGACTTGCTGGCTGAAATACAGACGAGAGGGAACTAGGTAGCGGGGCTCTATTACCTTTAACATGTGCTTAAACCCTGTGTTCTCGACAACGGAGTATGGTCGCAGATCTGCTGCTATAAAAACACCTATGGCGTTTGTTATTGCTTTGGCCCGGTCTGAATTAATAGCGAGATGCTGCTTGAATGCCACGGGGAGCTGGGTTTGCACTAGGGTCTGTTTCTTCCTTGTACCAGTGATATTCACATTCGGGTGATGCCGTTTCAAATGCGTGATAAAGTTTGCAATAAAGTTGAACAATGCTGGCACGTAGCCCCTTTCGTGACTGTGATGCAAGGCTTGCATCACAGTCACGAAAGGGGCTAGCCGGCACGTAGCTTTAGTGCGATCCACCTGTCTTTGTCCATTACTGTGGTTAACTGGGAATCCGAAATGATCCCAAACGGGAGACTTGAATGTTGTGGGAGCATCTTCTAGCTCTGGCTTGTCAGTTAGTATTGCACTCGTCATACTAAGGCTAATATGCTATGCTGAATTACAGCTCTCGTTCAGCGTGGCTGCGTGCTGAGTGGGATGAACAAACAACATCCGGTTAGTTGTGCACGTTATATTTGGGACGGGGGGATTTAAGTTCTGCAAAAAAAGGTTCCGTACCGTTGCAATCGTTCGGTGCACAGCACGTACTGTACCGGAGGACCGCATTGAGGTGGTACAGTACGGATACGCGTACCCGTACACCCCTAGAAAACACTCATAAACCAGCAGCCAATTAATTAATTTGAGTAAATCAGGATGGACTCACCACTTCACTGTTAGATGAATGTCGGCAACAAAAACGTCTTGCGTTGAATAACTTTAACAAAACTCACAAATCTTCGCCAACCGGCTAAATCCAAGAACAATCACGCAAAACTTTTTACAGTTTATTCCACTCTGCTGTACATTCGCGGACGCTCTGAAAGAAAATAATGGCATCCACCGCTGATGGCTTCAGCTGTTCTCCTCTCCTCCAGCGTTCTCCCTGCGTTGCTGAAATATCGCTCGCTCGAGCTGCTGCTTGCGGGTATACTCAACACATAGCACCCAAGTCTAGCTAGCAAAGGAAGCTTCTCCGACACGCGCGGTCTAGCTTGTTGCTTTGATGGACACACTACATGACGGCGCGATTGTGTGTGCGCGCACGACTCGTGTGTGTAAAATGAAGCGAGACAAATAAAAGGAGCCCGAGCCCTACCCGAACCCCATCTATGCATAAATAAATCGTTCCCGGCCCTAATCTGTCCATGGTGTCGCGCTCCCCAAACCACCTTTTCAAGTGGTCCCGGTTATCCGTCCACGGGGACAGAACGCAGCGTTCTCATAACACTACTTTTGGGGCAATCGTGCTCGGAAACGGCCCCGGATGCCTAGTGAGAAAGCACCCTCAGACTCCTTTACCAAGAGCTTGGTGTAGAGCAGGAGGAATCCTAATTCCCAAGGAGAAAGAGTCCTCACTGCCAGTTTCTAACCATATCCCTCTTGAATGTAGAAGGTAAGATTTTCTTTAGTGTAGTGGCACAGAGGCTAGCAAACCACCTAGAAAGGAATTCTTTAATAGATACCATAATGCAGAAAGCACACAAGTATGATATGGTACCAGATTCAGCCAAGATAGAGAAAAGAGATTAGCAGGTGGTATTTTTAGATCTGGCAAATGTGTTTGTTTTAGTGCCGCATAGGTGTTGATTTTGTCAATGAAAATGATGACTAAATATGGTCATCAACTAAGCTTTTTCCCCTGACTAAATCTAGACTAAAACAAAAAAGACAAAATCGAGACTAAAACTGACTAAGACTAAAATGCTCAGACCTGTAGTTGACTAAAACTGACTAAGACTAAAATGAAAAATAAATGAAGGTGACCAATTACATAATCCAACATTGTGTAAACAACTAACATATTCCAGTTAACGGTATCTTTTTTAAATTATTCGTTACGAATATATCCATACTTCCATTGTGTCCGGGACATCCAGTGAAATCGCTTTGTGGTGCGGTGTTTCAAAGCATGCCATCTAACAAAACCAATTACATAGTCCAACATTGTGTAAACAACTAACATATTCCAGTTAACGGTATCTTCTTTTAATTATTCGTTACAAATATATCCATACTTCCATTGTGTCCAGGACATCCAGTGAAATCGCTTCGTGCGACAGTGTCCTTTGCAGAGGCAGGTTGCTACAAAGCATGGCATCTAACAGTGAAGTTAGTGGTTGTTATTGGAATGATTGATTGATTGATTAAACATTTTATTACCAGATTGCAGAATGGGTACAATACAGTACAGCTCAATACACACAATTGTTATTGGGATTGGATTGGTTATTGGATTGATTGATTGATTGATTGAAAATGTTATTAACAGTGAAATGACAGTGTCCTTTTGAATGAGAGGAGGTTGTACAACAAATACATCTACAGCTCAATATACACAATTGTTAAGGGGATGCAGACCAGAGAAAGACTTTCGTCTTGTTTACATCAGGGTCCCCCATTTTCAATGCATCATAACATATGACATACAGATAGACAGTGCTACATCTATACATAGGTTGCTTCAAAGCATGTCATCTAACAGTGAAGTTAGCGGTTGCTATTGGATTGATTGATTGAAAATGTTATTAACAGTGAAATGACAGTGTCCTTTTGAATGAGAGGAGGTTGTACAACGAATGCATCTACAGCTCAATATACACAATTGTTAAGGGGATGCAGACCAGAGAAAGACTTTCGTCTAGTTTACATCAGGGTCCCCCAATTTCAATGCATCATAACATATGACATACACATAGACAGTGCTACATCTATACATAGGTTGCTTCAAAGCATTGAAGTTAGCGGTTGTTATTTGATTGATTGAACATTTTATATGTTCAATCAATGACCTTTTGAAGGAGAGGGAGGTTCTACAACGAATGCCATCTAACACCACACTTCCCGCGATTTATATTTTGTTTCACAATGATTCATGACCAACCAATTACATAATCCAACATTGTGTAAGCAACTAACACATTCCACGTGACAGAATCATTTTTTAATGAGTCGTTATGATGATATCAATACATCCATTCATAAAGATTATTGTCCGCCATCTTGGTTTCATTCCTAAAAACACGAACCGCGGAGTGATTCTGAAACAAAGTAATTCGGTTGTGGGCGGGTTCTGGGATCACGTGGAGTGTGTTATGAGAAATAACAACGGCAGAAAGAAGTGTTTCAGTAAAAGATGTCCAAGATCACACCTGCTAGAATGAAGGAGGAATCAGACCAGCAGGATCTCTGTAAGTCAGAACAAGACTTCCTACTGAAGATACTTTAGTTTACTCTCCAGACCCAGAAGTAAATAATGATTATACAACGGCATGCAAATTTCTCGATTTTATTTTTATTTTTTATATT
The DNA here is from genome assembly GCF_963971535.1 of Notolepis coatsorum. NCBI lineage: Eukaryota > Metazoa > Chordata > Actinopteri > Aulopiformes > Paralepididae > Notolepis > Notolepis coatsorum. The sequence goes on along the minus strand of NC_140171.1, from coordinate 174,181,162 downwards.
TTATTTTTTTATTATTTTTTAAACATACACATAAACATAACAACATAAAATTAGATATACAAGCATTAATTAACAGTACACCTCCAATTTAAACCACCATTTGAATAAATTTATTATACGAGAAATATACCTAATACTTGCTATCTAATACCCTACATACATATGCTCTCGCTCGCTCCCCCCCCCCGGACCCCCACTTGGATAATCCATCCATTATCATTCGCTACTTTCCAGGCACTACAATTCATATGCTAGCTTTTATTCTCTCCACCACTTCTAACCACATTGCAATTTTGGATTCACTGACACCTAAAATCCTTGCTGTAGATATTTCTAGATAAATCACATCGAGATATGTAAGAATTCAAACCTTCCTACACATTTTTTCTGGTTGAAACCATCGTGATGCTATCAGCTTTTTAGCCGCTGTGATACCTGATAAAACTAATCTCTTTAGCTGTATAGGGACTGCAAACTCAAAGACATCATTCAACAGCAATACAGAGGGGTGTACAGGTATATCCAGAATAAAAAAAATTGATAATAGTTTATTATTGTTTATTAGCAAAGGATCCCCATTAGCTGACGTCAACTAGTCTTCCTGGGGTCCGAGACAAAAGCCTCATCACTAAATTTCTTATAGGATCTTGTAAGTACAATTTTAGCCCTGCCCTTTGGTAGTTTGGTTCTCCTGGAAACAGCAATACTATTATGATCACTGAAGCCAACTGGGATAGACACAGGTATGGAACACATTTCAGGATTATTGGTATAGATATGGTCTATACATTTGGAAGTGGTGATTCCATGACAATTAACAGATATCCTTGTAGGTAGAGACATAATTTGAAATAATCCACAGGTGTTTGTAATGGATTTCAGCTTGGTACTCTGATAACAATTATCTGAGAGCCAATCAACATTTATATCTCCCAATAAATACAATTCACAGTCTTCTTCAGTAACCCTATCCAACATATCACACAATCTATTGAAGTAACGGCTATCCGAGCTAGGGGGCCTATAACAGCAACCAACCAGTTTTACCGGAAATAGATCACATATATATAATCCCACTCCTCCCCCAAATCGGTTCCTGTCCTTTCTATATAAAGTAAAACCAGCTATAGCCATACTAGAGTTACAGATAGAGTCATCCAAATGCGTTTCTGACACAGCAAGAATATGTATCCTATTAGCCTGTAAGAAGAGAGCCAGCTCATGTGTCTTATTCCTAAGACTACATATATTAATGTGGGCAAAGATTAAGCCCTTAGGTAAATTGCCCATAGACATGATGTAGAAAATACCACACATATGTTATAAAAATACTTAAGAAACACCACAACAGCCCAGGACACACATACATGGTCATCAGACATCACTTGGAACGGGATGTTACTTTCAATGAGGATAGTTACCATAGCAACCATCGTCGCGTGTGTACCGTCACAAGCCTGCGCCATTGTTTACTGCAGTAAGAAACACGTTAGCGTCCAGCCTGTGCTTTTTCATCACCACCCGTCAGCCAATATGTGATGTCGGAGTTGCGATACATCTGTCCATCGATGAAGAGTTTATCGATGAACAGACGGGTCTTTTTATTGCTGTTTCTGGCGTCCGTCATGATTGGATGTAGTAAACGTCGTCTCCTCATGATCTCCGATGGATATTGATCCGTGATCGAGAAGGTAGAGCCTTTCAACTCTCTGCCTCTCTCCATGATGGCGTGCTTCATTCTGGACTCAGTTACCATCGCCACTATGGGACGAGACTTCTGGACCCCAGGCTTGGATTGTCCAAGACGGTGCACTCTGCAGAAGCGTATTGCGTCTGCGTCTGGCTTCATCATCTTGAGACTGTCCACCAAGAAAGACCGAACGATCTGCTCCGACTTTATGTAAGCTCCCTTACCTCCTCTTTCTTCACCACTTTGTTCAGGAAGCCCATGTATGATTATATTGTCTCTCATGCTTCGGTTCTGAAGATCCAGGACATCATTCGCTGTTTTATAGTTGTCTTCTTGGAGCTCGATTGTGACTTTCTGTAGTCTAATAACGTCAGCCCTGAGAGAAGCGTTGTCCTTCTTTAGGACTTCAATTAGGGAGTTATTGAATTCCACCGATTCCTTTAACTCCTTCACGTCGTCACTTAGCTTTTTTAAAAGATCCAACTTCTCCAGCTGTTTTTGCATAGTTGACATAGACTCACGCATTACTTTTAATTCTGCAAGAAGAAGTGGATACTCTGTATCGCTAGAGCCCATCTGATTCCTGCTGCGTTTTCTTTCCCGTCCAGCGGCCTTTTTAGCCGACATATTATCATAAAACACGTCAATAAACGCTTCTAAATCGTCAATGGTTTCATCCACTGACAAATCCAGTCTGATAGTAAGACGTTTGATTTCTCTCAATGTTTTTTTGCGATAGAAACAAGCAAATGTTTGCAAAAGTGCTGGGAACTTGTTGCTGCTGCGAAATGGCGACCTCTCTGGTTGCTGTCCAAAAAACAGCGTTGATTTTTTTTCCCCAATTGCTGGGACACTTCTTTCCAGAATATCTTAACTGGTGGGCAATCCCAGTACATGTGCATAAATGTACCCTCATCCCCATTTGTACACAAGGTGCATCTGGAGTCTTGTTTAAGTCCCATTCTGTTCAATATTATAGGAGTCAGGTATGTCCTATGAATATAGTTAAGATTTATTTGTTGATGGTCCGGGTTACGTGACGCAAGTCGAACGTTTGCCCAGGCATCTTGCCAATCAAAATTTATTTCCAGGTCTTGTATATCCCTCCTCCAGACTGAGTCTAGGGGGAGGATTTCATACGAGGATGTTAGTAATTGATGATAAAAATCTGATACAAAACCTCTAGATGTCTCTCTTTCATAGAAGAATTTGTGGTATCTGTGGTGTTCAATTGGTATCCTTAATGGGACTCCATGAGCCTTCAAACATACCAATAACTGTGCGTAAAAATAATATGTGGATCTGGTGAGATTAAATATTTTATGTATTTCTTCATATCTACAGAAACCCTGTTTGTTGAAAACATCTCCTAATGTGTGTATGCCCTGCTTTTCCCATTTAGGGTATCTTATAGGTCGTTTTCCAATTAGAAGTGCATTGTTATTGAATATGGGAGTATGACTATGCCATTTATGTGGGTTAGAATATTTTTGTTGTGTTTCACGCCATATCCGGATCGCATGAGTAATAATGGGGCCAAATTTCAATTTGCATTGCTTAATTGATAATTTGGTGTATACTATGTCCTGCAGTCTATGTGGAGCTACTATATTTACTTCTAAATTTCTCCAGGATACTGATGCTTGGGAATCAAACCAGGTTGTCAGTGGTCTTAAAGTGTACGCCTTAAAATAGTGGTAAAAATCTGGAAATGCCATACCTCCATTGGCTTTGTTTCTCTGTTCAGTGGATCTTTTTATACGTGGTGGTTTGTTATTCCAAATAAATTTGTATGCGGTAGAGTGTAGTTTTTTCCAGTAACCATCTGGAGGGGGTAACGGTAGTGTTGTGAAGGGCCAGATTAAACTGAATATATATATGTATCGTTTGATATACTTTGTATATTATTTATATATATACACGGAATATCCCTTTACCTGCGTACAGACCAGAGTAATATTCGCTCTCCTATTGGACAGCGGCCCCAGGCGCCAACGACCAAGCCCCCAACGGCAAGTTCAAAGGCAACTCCGGGCATGTCAGTACATGCCCAGAGTCTGCGTAGTACTACGAGACAAGAACTGAGGTTGGGACTAGATATTCACTTAGGTATAAATACGGCGCAGGTGTAAACAGCAGCAATTCGTTCATTACTAGTAATACCTTCACCACGAGTCAACGTGCAGTGAAGTGAGCAACCTTGCATCTAAATAGAGCATTGAGAACCGCGTGCGAATAGAATGTTAAAGTGTCAGAGTTTAACGCAGTAACGTTGAGTTCGACTTAATCTAATGTGAAGTAATAGTCGATCATTTATTGTATATCGTGCGGCCACAGTTCTTCCGTATGTAGCATTACCCATCGGTTCGTCGTGTCTTTAGCTAGTGCACTTATCCAGGCTATGCGGCCTAAATACGTGCCCACACCCGAGGAGTCCTAGGCGAGAACCGTTGGACATGTACACAGGAGAATTGGCACCGGCGATTGCAGAACCATTTCTGGTTGGATTATATTGCTTTGGGACCGTGACCACCGGAGAAGAGCACCGTTGATTCCACTGTCGTTTGGGATTTAACCTCGTGAGGATTACCATTCGGGCCCGCCTCGTGGAAGGGGCTGGCTGGTTGTCGTCAATGCTGTCGAGCATATTGGATTACAACTATTGCTTTTGTCTGCTGATCAAGGGAGTACAAGCACCGGCTCCTGTACTTGGAGCCTCTTTATTCCTCGTTGACTCAGACTGGGTACCCGAACATTCCTCTACCCCTCCCGGCTTTACACCCCGGAGGGAACCCAGTGTCTCCAATTGGTACCGGTGTTGCCCTATATAATTGCTATACAACAGGTGGCGTCAGCTTAGACCCATCATAGTATTCCTACTAGGGATGTCCGATATTATCGGCCGACCGATATTATCGGCCGATATCTGCAGTAAAATGTGATATCGGAAAATATCGGTATCGGTAAAGAAAAAAAAAAAGAAAAAAATGTTTTACATTTATTTAACCTTTATTTACCCAGGCAAGCAAGTAAGAACCAATTCTTATTTTATTTATTGTCAAAAGTATGCATGTTGGTTTAATTCAACAACAAGAGATATGTAATGTTAATTTTTACTTTTTTAATTATCATATTTTGCACAGATAATGCTTACATTTAGAAAGCCTTTTGAATGCATCCAGTGAAATTATTAATTACCTGAAATTATTCAGTTTTTTTGGGGGGAAACCCTGCATATATCGGTATCGGTTGATATCGGTATCGGTATCGAAATTAAGAGTTGGACAATATCGGAATATCGGTATCGGTAAAAAAGCCAATATCGAGCATCCCTAATTCCTACTATTCTCATTGACTTATGCTCTTGACTGACTTTACGTATATTCTTCGCCATATAAGCGCGACCCTAATTCTCAATCTGTAACCTAACGTTGCCTAATAATAATAAATACCCTCCAATAGAATTTCTGTGTCAATGCCGTGTTCTTGTGTGGGTGTTCACCATCAATATTTGATGTACTGTTTGGCCAGTAATTAAAGTACATAACTAGTAGTGGTTTAATATATCACAATCTTTAATACAGTCAGGGTTTTGTAACCCCTCAGTTACAGGTAGCATTGAGCTAATGAAGTTGATTCTAGGTAGGACATCCATCTTAACTATTGATACCCGTGCCTGGACTGAGTTTTTAAGTTTTGACCACCTGTCAAAGTCGCATTTGATCTTATTTTGGATTTTTATGTAATTGTACTTCACCGTTTGGCTTATAGTAGGGAATACTTCAACTCCCAAACATCTAAAGTGTTTAACCATTGGTATTTCTTCTGGAACGAGTATATTTTTTGCAGGGACATTAAGTGGAAGGAAAGCCTACTTTGGCCAATTTATCCTAAATCCAGATAGACTGCCAAATTCATCAATCAACTTGAGAAGATGAGGCATTGCGGTGTTAGGGTTTTGCATGAACAGTATTACGTCTTCCGCATATAAACAAATTTTATGTTGTGTGCCCTTGATTGCGATTGGTTCTATGAATTGGGATTGTCTTATGTATTGTGCTAAAGGCTCTAATGATAAATCGAATAGTCCGGGACTAAGAGGGCAACCCTGTCTAGAAGATCGTGATACCGGAAAGATTTCGGATGTGATTATACCTGTTGTAATCATGGCCGATGGGTCTTTGTATAATACTTTAATCATATCAATGAATCCTTTTCCTAACCCCATCCTTTCTAATACTGCCCATAGATAAGACCATTCCAACCTATCAAAAGCTTTCATCGCATCCAGGGACAGCATCGCCTTAGGTGTGGTGTCATCCTTGCTGGCATCTAGTACGTGTAGTAATCGTCTTATATTATCCGTGTCTGGTCCGGATGAACTAAAGACGTCATATGCTTTTGGAGTCTGATGGCTAATACCTTAGAATACAGCTTGATATCGGTTCCGAGGAGGCTTAAAGTGGAAATGAAGCAGTGCGATAAATACATATTCATATCATCACATTAGTATTTAGATAAGCCACAGAAAAAATCACGTTATAAAAATAAGCAGTTTCTAAGAAAAAACGATTTGTTATGTGCATTTTTGAAGCATTTATCATTATGGGCGCGGCCATTTTGTTGCTGACGTCATGGGGCTTGTTTGGTGTATACACTGCTGGTTAGCTGCCTATAGTGAATGGGTCAGTCGGTAAATAAAATGTTGCCTACAAAACAACGGGACCGCGGTGGTTCTGTTTGTATTGCTCCTGGCTGTTCAAACTAATTTTACCATGTGAGAGAGAGGAAAGTTGGTTAATTTCCACAAACTACCAGTGAAAAAAACAGTGTTGTTGGCATGTTGGCTCAGGCTGGCTGCACTCAGGCGGCGTGATCAGCCTGTTGGACAGGGAATGAAGATCCCCAGAGAACACTTCATTGCCTCGGATTATGTTGTTGGGGGTGGAAGGTTTGTCCAGAAGACCACTAATCAGCTGAAGCCTGATGCGGTTCCCTCGGTCTTCGACAGACAGACCGGCGTTAGCTCTCGGGAGCGATGGCTAGCTAGTTAGCAACAGCCGGGGACCGGCGTTAGCTCTCGGGAGCGATAGCTAGCTAGTCAGCACCAGCCGGGGACCGGCGTTAGCAACCGGGAGCGTCGCGGAGCATTCAGCCTGCTGGCTACTTAGATCCACTTCAACCAGCGTCGCGGAGCATTCAGCCTGCTGGCTACACAGCTTGTCGGTGTGCTGGAGCCTCGGCAAGCTAACGGTAACTGGCTACACAGCTTGTCGGTGTGCTGGAACCTCGGCAAGCTAACGGTAGCTGGCTACACAGCTTGTCGGTGTGCTGGAACCTCGGCAAGCTAACGGTAGCTGGCTACACAGCTTGTCGGTGTGCTGGAACCTCGGCAAGCTAACGGTAGCTGGCTACACAGCTTGTCGGTGTGCTGGAACCTCGGCAAGCTAACGGTAGCTGGCTACACAGCTTGTCTGTGTGCTAATAGCCTCAGCAAGCTAACGGTAGCTGGCTACACAGCTTGTAGGTGTGCTAATAGCCTCGGCAAGCTAACGGTAGCTGGCTCCAGGCTATTAGCACATCGACAAGCTGCTGGAGCTCCCGACGCTCGGCTGGTGGAAGTGGATCTAGGTAGCCAGCAGGCTGAATGCTCCGCGACGCTCCCGGTTGCTAACGCCGGTCCCCGGCTGGTGCTAACTAGCTAGCCATCGCTCCCGAGAGCTAACGCCAGTCCCCGGCTGGTGCTAACCAGCTAGCCATCGCTCCCGAGAGCTAACGCCGGTCTGTCTGTCGAAGACCGAGGGAACCGCATCAGGCTTCAGCTGATTAGTGGTCTTCTGGTCAAACCTTCCACCCCCAACAACATAATCCGAGGCAATGAAGTGTTCTCTGGGGATCTTCATTCCCTGTCCAACAGGCTGATCTGATAGTTTGTGGAAATTAACCAACTTTCCTCTCTCTCACATGGTAAAATTAGTTTGAACAGCCAGGAGCAATACAAACAGAACCACCGCGGTCCCGTTGTTTTGTAGGCAACATTTTATTTACCGACTGACCCATTCACTATAGGCAGCTAACCAGCAGTGTATACACCAAACAAACCCCATGACGTCAGCCATGACGTCAGCAACAAAATGGCGGCGCCCATGTTGAAAACAGGGATATTATATTTGATTTTTCAGACAAATAAGATAGATTTCACATTTGATTATAGAACCCTGTCTTACACAAGGTACACAACAAACAAACTAGGATCACATTGTTCACTGCTTCATTTCCACTTTAAGGGTCTGTAACTACCGCAATCGGTGGGGTCTTTGTCTTTTTTAAGGAGGACTGTTATGAGTGCAATATTGTCGTTCTTATGGAAGTTCCCCTCCTTGATTGAGTATAAAATCATATTAAGTAATAGGGGTCCAATTACGTCCCAACATGAGAGGTACATTTCTGGTGGGATACCGTCTCTACCAGGAGCCCTACCATTTTGCATTTCAGATATGGCCTCCCTAAGTTCATCTAGTGTGATGGGTGTTTCTAACTGTTTAGCGTCATCCTCTGATAATTTGGGGAGGTTAATTTGATTAAGATATGTGTCCATTTTGTTTTGATCGAAGGTCGTTTCTGATTTATACAAGTTGGAGTAGAACTCTTTGAATGTCTCGTTGATTTTTTTAGGGTCTGTAACAAGTCCTTGTTGTGCTTTAATGGAATTTATATCTGCAAATTTTGCGTTGACTCTTAATCGCATAGCTAGTAGGTGACTTGGTTTAGAACCCTGAGAGTTCTTCTTGTGCTACGTATTTGTACTTCAGATTGTTGTTTATAAATGGCGTTAATCTCTTTTCTTAGCACATTAATTTGAGTTTCCAGTCGATCCCGAGTAGTTATATTGTAAAGAAGTAAATAACGTAGCGTAAAGCGCTTCCAGCTCTGCCAATTTTGAGCAACGATTCTTGCGTATTTTGGAGGAAAAGCACCCGGTAAACTCCTTGATCAATCCCTTTACCGACATCCATAATATTCTGGGGTCCTGCACCGATTCCGCATTCTCCAGTAGGAATACAGAAAGAGCTTCTTTGAGTTGTGTAATGAATTCCTTGTTACTCAGCAGTCTCGAGTTAAATCGCCATCTTGGGGCTCGGGATGACAGTATACCAAATGATCCTTTTAGGAGTAAATAACAGTGATCTGATAGTGCATTGGGTACCATTTCCATGTCATAGTTATCAAATAGTCTTGGGGATGCAAAAACATAATCTATTCTGGAAAGTGTGTTATGTCTTGCAGATCGACAAGAGTACTTCCGAGTCGTGGGGTTGAGTGATCGCCATAGATTATTTACACCTGTATTCTTCGACCAATCCTTTAACGCATTAGATACATTTTTCTGTTCGTTGGAAAAGGTGGGATAAGATTTATCCATCCCAGGGTCCCACATGGCATTAAAATCCGCACCAATTATAAATGAGTATTCAGGAAGGTCTAACATTGTTCTGGTAAGTGTAGTGTAGAAATTAGCTTCGTACAAATTTGGGGCATATACCGCTACCAACGCTATTTTCCTATTCCTGTGTACAATCTTAGCTATGGTTATCCGACCATCTGCATCAGACCATACTCCCTTCAATTCAATATTCAACTTCCGTTTCACGACTATAGCAACTCCACAGGTTCTCGTTACAAATGAAGAGTGACTAATGTTATGGTATATGTTGTCCGCTAACGTAGCTTTGTCTTCCTCTAAAATTTGCATTTCGCTTAGCAGGGCCACGTCAACCTGTTTGTTTTTCATCAGTGTGAGCACGCTTCTGCGTTTATGTTGATTATTTATTCCCCCAGTATTCCATATCATTATATTCAAACTAGCCATAATCTATACATGTTGTTGTGTAGTTAGTAATGCTTCTGGAGTGCGAATCTACAATGGATATACATCCAACTATTGAGGTCCCGTTGAGAGCCGAGCTTACAAACATACATATATACAAATAATCCCCTAAATCCCCCTCCCTCAGAGAGTCGTACAGGACTGTGTTCCATAGACACAACCTTCGCGTATAACTCCCTCCCTTAAACCACCGGATTGCCCAAAATGAGCCTTTTAACCTTAACTTTCCTATGCTAATTGCCATAGGATATAAAACTTTCATTCTAATTTAATAGAATGTCACTCATGGTCTAGCGCAGGGGTCAGCAACCTTTTTGACATGGAGTGCCTGTTTGAAATATAGTTGTAACTAGTGTGCCTCAATAATATTCCATGCATCGTAATATATTTTTCTCATAATCAGGTTTTTTTAATGATAATTTTTACATTATTACATCATTATTGTTATTATTAACAATATTATTATGATGGTTGTATCAACCCTAAATCTGAGTTGGGGGGGGGGGGGGGGGGAATGCAATGCAGACAAACCGCTGCATACAGTGCGACCATTTTACTCACATTTGCCCATTCATTTTTGGACACTTCACACACCATCGGTGTGTGTACTGTACGTGTGCTGTCATAGCTCCACCTACAGGCCTAATGGAGAACACCAGGAGAACACCAGGATATGAATGGAGGGTGAATGTGAGGTATATCGTGTAAATGAGTTTCGATTGATCGCAAGACTACACTGTAAATTTTTTTATAATAATAAGTTACCAGAACTTAAAAATATTGAGTTCAGTTACTGTGCATTAAGGTTTTCAGTTTTCAATCCATAATAAGTTAAAGGGGAACTCCAACATTTTGGGAAATTAGCTTATTTAACATCTTCCCTGGAGTTAGACAAGAAGATACATACCTTTTTTGTCTCTGTGCGTGCATTTTAGCTTTGGGAATAGACGCTCCGTTAGCATAGCTTAGCTTCATCACTGGAAGTGAGGCAGGACAGTAGCCTTACAGTGCCTTACAGTGTATTGCAAGGTCTGACATTGACCAAACTTGATATGCATGACCTTGGTGGGCTCTAGGTCAACTCCTGAAAAGGGGGTCAAGGTCAGACTTTGCAATCCAAAGTTAGGGGGCTAATAACCCTTGCCATAATTTCAGTGCGCCCCCTAACTTTTGATTGCAAGGTCTGACATTGACCCCCTTTTCAGGAGTTGACCTAGAGCCCACCAAGGTCATGCATATCAAAGTTGGTCAATGTCAGACCTTGCAATACACTGTAAGGCACTGTAAGGCTACTGTCCTGCCTCACTTCCAGTGATGAAGCTAAGCTATGCTAACGGAGCGTCTATTCCCAAAGCTAAAATGCACGCACAGAGACAAAAAAGGTATGTATCTTCTTGTCTAACTGCAGGGAAGATGTTAAATAAGCTAATTTCCCAAAATTTTGGAGTTCCCCTTTAACAGAAAAATAAGTACACAACCACATTATTTCAACCTAATAAAACTATGTTTATTGTCATTGTTTTAAGAACACAAGTTGACTTGGTAATACTCACATTTTGAGTAAAAAAAATGGCTTTTAACATGTGCAATGTTCAATGAAATAGAAAAATAAATAATAAAATGTGTTGATTAATCCCACTGGTCACAATGGTGACCGTAATAATGTTTTTGTTATAAGGCTCTGCAAATGTTACTGAATGATGTAGCAATGTATTTCCAGCTAAATTGAAATAATAAACAAATAAAGGGTCTCAATTAAATATGTGGTAGTAAAAAGAACCTGTGGGAGGATTTCAACAAGATAAATGCGACAACAGTGCAAAATATTTCACTATAATATTTCAAAGCAAATTATTATTATTATTTTTTTAATAAATGCTGCCCCCTGTGCCTATGAAAATGCCCCCGCGTGCCTAGGGTTGCCTACCCCTGGTCTAGCGCCTTCCCATTAATGTAATAAAAATAGTGTGAAAAATGAAAAATATACCTCCATTGGTATATTTATTCGAACCTTCTACTAACATGTATATGTTGGAACCTTCAGAAAAAAGAGAGAAAAAAAAGAGACTTTTTTAACTAAATTTTGCAAATCCCTAAAGCGGTGGAGCAATTGCTTAAAATATTAAAATAACTTTGTCAGACTTATACCTTTAGATGAGGATGAGGTTTTTAAAACCTTGTATGCAGTTCGTCCCCCGACAAGTGTGGGCGTTAAACCGTTATGAGGGTTTATTGAACTTCCATATCTGGTTCATTTGCATATACATACCGGATGTTATTGTTCACAGGCCTTCATTGTAGGAGTACAGTGTATTCTAGAAAGTTGTACAATACCCTTGTGTATTTGTAAACACTGATGTTATGTTCCAGAGTATTCTTCCTGTCCAAGAGTTATGTCCTTCTAGTGTTTTCCAGAATATTCCAGTATGACCCTGAACGGTCGGAAGAAGAATCCAGAATGTTCCAGAGTGTTCCCAATGTCAGCGTTAGATTATTGCCTGCACAAAAACCAGAAATCTATAAATATAGTGCCTATCGTTTCGTATTAAACTCGTTGTACCTCAATTTTGCCTACAGGCTTATTTGCTGTCGCTTTTGTACTTGAGCCGTGGCAAAGTCATTCTAATAAAGATAATAATAAAAAATAAGAAGAAGAGATGAATAAGCTTGTCTTCTGAGACGGGCCTATGGTGCTTCCGGCCCCTGGGGACCGGTATCATGTTGCTTCATGTATTCTTCAGCGTCTTTGGGCGAGCGTAACCCGAATCTTTTTCCATCTTCCCCCACGATGGAGAGGGACGCTGGGTAGCGAAGGCTGGGTTTGAGTTTCATCCTGAAGAGTTTCTGCAGCACCTCTTTGTAAGGGGCATGTCGGGTTATTGCCTCCCTGCATAAATCCTCGTAGAACGACACTGGTTTGTCATTATATTTCAGTCTCCCCCATCGACTACGTGCCTCTCTGATGATCGTGTCTCTTATTTCTGTTTTACGCAGAGTAGCAATGATAACCCTCGTCTTGTTGCCGTTGGGGTCCCGTGTACCGATTCTATTACAATGGTCCACTAACGGCACTGTGGGGAGGATATCTTTACCTAGAATATCAGCTAACACTGCTGGAAATGTGTCGTCTGTGCATTTGACTGATTCATCCAATCCCACAATACGGATATTATATCTACGGTAGTGACGTTCGGTCTCGAGCAGCCTCTCCATTGCTTTCTCTTCGTTGTCTTGTATTTTCTTCGAAAGCGCTTTGTCTAGTATAGCAACAGTAACAGTGTATTGCACTACCAAAGGACCTAGCATGTCCTACATGCTCTGTAAATAACTATGTACAAATACCGAGATGTCCCACTATGTTACCTGTTTATTGCACAATGTTGTTTTATTGGATTCTATTATATGTTGTACTACTGTATTGCACATCGTTGCGGGCAAGACCACCCGCATTTCATTGTATACTTGTATGCCGTGACAAATAAAACTCTTGACTTGACTTGTCCACCTGTTGTATCTCCCCCGCTAGCTCCATGAATCCATCGTGAAATTCCTTCTTGTTCTCCTCGACTTTCAATGTGATTTCGATCACCGTGTTTTCCACTGCAGTAATACGCTCGGTTTGATTTGCGGCCGCTGTTATAACCTCTTCGAATTTAGCATCGATGTGTAATTTGAAGGCGTCGATGTGTAATTTGAAAGCATCAGCCTTGGCGTCCGCCTTGACAAAATTAACGTCTGCTTTATCCATCCGATCCTTTATCAGGTTAGTCAGAGACTTGAAATCGGGTGGTGTATTCTCCATGCCTGTGTCAGTTGAGGTTGTAGGAGCATTGGGAGCCGCGGCGGTATTGTCGGATATTTTCTTTTCAATTTCCACTGCTTTCCCTTTCACGAAGCTCGTCCCCGCCGGTGCCGTTATATTGTCGTCTGCTATCTCCCTCCCGGGGCAAGCCGTCATTGGGGCCGTTATATTATCAGCTGCTGTCTCCCCAACGGGGCAAGTCAACACCGGTGCCGTTGTATTGGCCGCTGCTATATCCCTCGCTGAGCGTGTCACAGCCGGGTCCGTTGTACTGTCTACTCCGTGTCTCTTTCCAGTCTCTTTCTTTTCCTTTGGTCCCATATTGAATCTTTCTTTCTGTTGATATAGTTAGTAGAAGGTCTTATTTAATATATACGATGAGTTTTAAACACATTAGTATTGTGCAAATAAGGTTTTGAAGCGAAATTGACTTAACGGGAGCGGAGCGTTGACCAAACATGTCCGCTACATATCGTTCTCAAACCGGAAGTCCAAATTTCTCGATTCTGATTGGCTGAAACAGTCAATTTACACATGGGTATTTTTCATAACCCACGCTCTTGGTCCCAGGACCCGCCCACAACCGCATCACTATTAATGCGCGTTCGTGGTTTTAGGAATTAAAGCAAGATGGCGGACAAACCGGACAGGAAACATTACGAAAGGATAATGGTGATAGGGTCATAAAGACTAAATGGAAAACGATTCTGTCACGGCGAATGTCTTAGTTGCTTAAACAATGTTGGATGATGTAATTGATGGGTCATTGTGAAACAAAATAAATATCGCGTGAATTGATTGATTGATTAGTTGCAATTTTTTTATATATTTTTTTTACCTACTTTCTATAGAAGCAGCTGGGAGGTGCGCTGTTTTAAGTGAGCGTGGACTATTGAATTGATTGATTGATTGCTAATTTTATTACTGTCCGCCTTGTTTCCAACTGGTTAAGTTTAGGCCCTCTTTCGAAGTTGGTTAAGGTTAGAGTTTGTCTTTAGAGCAGGGCGATAGACCACCAGCACTGATTCCAAACTCTAACCTTAACCAAATTCAAAAGAGGGCCTAAACTTAACCAGTTGGAAACAAGGTGTACAGTAATAAAATTAGCAAGCAATCAATTCAATAACCCACGCTCACTTAAAACAGCACACCTCCCAGCTGCTTCTATAGAAAGTAGGTTTAAAAAAATAAAATAAAAAAAATAACTCTTATAGGGCAACAAACTTTTTTTTCCTACAGGGCAAAGAGAACTTTTTTTTAAATTTGTTTTACCTACTTTCTATAGAAGCATCTAAGAATGAAGTTCTATAGAAAGTAGGTTAAAAACTAAAGAAAAAGTTGGATGTGTTAGTTTGTTGGATGTCTAGGTGAAAGACAGTTGGATGTCTTAGTTTGTTGGATGCCTAGGTGGAAGACAGTTGGATGTCTTAGTTTGTTGGATGCCTAGTTGAAAAGACAGTTGGATGTGTTAGTTTGTTGGATGTCCTACTGAGAACAGTTGGATGCACTTCCGAGCTGCTTCCACATGGAGGCAACGTCTCTTTTTTTTTTGGTGGGAACTACTTTTTCTGGCGGATGGTTTTTTCAATAAATCTTCAATTAATGTGTGTTTATTGTATAGCAATAAGGTTGGATGAATGTGCCAGTTGTATAAAAGCATTACACCACTTGTAGTTGTGGGTTGTGACAATTAGACCATGCCTAGGGGGGTCTAACGACCACCCCTAGGCATGGTCTAATTGTCACAACCCACTCCTGCGCGTGATGTAATGCTTAACTAGTATGTTGAGTTGTGTTTCCCTCTGTCCCAGATCCACCCAGAGACCTACTGATTATTAAAGAAGAAGATCAGGACGCACTAGAGCCGCCCAAGGAGACTTCCTTTGAGATGAAGGAGGAGCCCACAGACCACCAGGAGATCAGTATGTTGTTTCTTTCTCTTATCTTGATTTAGTCTTCTCCTTCCTCTGCTCCAGCATGTGTGTATGTCTCTGTCTTTGTCTCCATTGCTTTCTCTCCTCTCATTCTTTAATTTGATCAAACTATTGTTCACATTCAGCCTAACTCTTTTGAGCACTTTATTCTGGTATCTCTTTTATAAATGGAACACCTTTGTCCTGGTTTGAATAGCAACCAGGAGAACTAAGCTGATAGAAGGGATCCCAACTGTGATGTATTAAAGGGGAACTCCAACATTTTGGGAAATTAGCTTATTTAACATCTTCCCTGGAGTTAGACAAGAAGATACATACCTTTTTTGTCTCTGTGCGTGCATTTTAGCTTTGGGAATAGACGCTCCGTTACCAACGACCCATTTTAAGGGTCAAAATAACCCAACCTCCAAGTTGATTTGACCCCATATTGGGTTATACCAACGACCCATTTTAAGGGTCAAAATAACCCAACTTCCAAGTTGATTTGACCCCATATTGGGTTATACCAACGACCCATTTTATGGGTCAAAATAACCCAACTTCCAAGTTGATTTGACCCCATATTGGGTTATACCAACGACCCATTTTAAGGGTCAAAATAACCCAATTTTAAAGTTGATTTGACCCCATATTGGGTTATACAAACGACCCATTTTAAGAGTCAAAATAACCCAACCTCCTAGTTGATTTGACCCCGTATTGGGTTATACAAACAACCCATTTTAAGGGTCAAAATAGTTGCTTTGACTGAATCTTGGGTTACATCAAAAGGGTCAAATAGACCCTATTCACAGCAGCCATCTTGTGAGCCAGATTGACAACGATTGACCAACAGATGGACACAGCAACATGATTAGTTACACATGTGTCAGTCTGGTTCACAGGATGTAGGTTTACCCTCCTGTGTCAAGATGGCTGCTGTGAAAAGGGCCTATTAACACAACTGCTATAGTTAGTACACTACATTAGGTTGGCACAGATGCTTGATTGAAAGGTATAACAGTCTAAATGTGCTGAAATCAATGAAAAGAACAGACCAAGGCGTAGAATACATTTAACTTCAAAATGTATTACACTTGTTGCATATACATGTCACGGCGTGTGGACATCAAAAAGTGCTTTCATGTCAAACTGATTTCCTGTTTAAATAATAAATAATAAATAATACATATCGGTATCTGGTTTTGTACTGCTTTACTGCCCTGTTGGAACACTCCCCCAGATATTGATAGATCAAAACACATATATACTAAGGCTGTCAAAGTTAACGCGGCATTAACACGTTATCGCCCGATTCTATTAACGCCACTATTTTTTTTAACTCACGATTAACTTTTAAGATTTTTTTTTACTAGCCTATCAGGTGTATTACTCAGCCCTTGTGTGGGTGAATGTAACAAGTTCCTAACATTTTCTTTCCCCTATTATTTCATGTACACTTTATTCATTGTTTTAATGAATTTTCTTTCTTTTAAGTTATTTTGTGCATCACTCTGTTTTGAATTTGATGCAAATTTGCAATGCATGAGGGTCATCCTTTTGTGTTAAATGACTGCATAATGAAAGCATTTGTTGACTCGCATGTTGATAAGAGAGTATTAAAACTTGGAACTTGAAAAAGATCCGTTTAAGGTAGAAAATTTTGATTAATTTGTGATTAATCGTGAGTTAACTATGGACAATCATGCGATTAATCGTGTTAAATATTTTAATCGATTGACAGCACTAATATATACATATATAGAAATACGGGACTTAGCGTCTACCCATCTCCCTCCTCCTCCATCTCTTCCCCCACCTTCCCTCCTGCTACTTCACCTATTCCACCTCCTCCTCATTTGTACGTTTTGCGTTACGTACGGCTGTCCTTAAGAATGCTACATGCTTGGACTCTGGTCCCTCAATATTATATATAACGTGCTGGAGAAACTCCCATGCATGAACACACTGCCTGGGGTACTTTATGTCAAATACATAAAATGCTTTAAAACACGTATCAACTGCCCCGAGCATTGTGCTTTCAGGGTGTGCCCGACCTGCATAGATCACGAATGCCTGAGCACAACATGTGTGTGCGATTACTCAGCCCTTGTGTGGGTGAATGTAACAAGTTCCTAACGTTTTCTTTCCCCTATTATTTCATGTACACTTTATTCATTGTTTTAATGAATTTTCTTTCTTTTAAGTTATTTTGTGCATCACTCTGTTTTGAATTTGATGCAAATTTGCAATGCATGAGGGTCATCCTTTTGTGTTAAATGACTGCATAACGAAAGCATTTGTTGACTCGCATGTTGATAAGAGAGTATTAAAACTTGGAACTTGAAAAAGATCCGTTTAAGGTAGAAATTTTTTATTAATTTGTGATTAATCGCGAGTTAACTATGGACAATCATGCGATTAATCGTGTTAAATATTTTAATCGATTGACAGCACTAATATATACATATAGAAATACGGGACTTAGCGTCTACCCATCTCCCTCCTCCTCCATCTCTTCCCCCACCTTCCCTCCTGCTACTTCACCTATTCCACCTCCTCCTCATTTGTACGTTTTGCGTTACGTACGGCTGTCCTTAAGAATGCTACATGCTTGGACTCTGGTCCCTCAATATTATATATAACGTGCTGGAGAAACTCCCATGCATGAACACACTGCCTGGGGTACTTTATGTCAAATACATAAAATGCTTTAAAGGATAACTCCACTATTTTGGGAAATTAGCTTATTTAACATCTTCCCTGGAGTTAGACAAGAAGATGCATACCTTTTTTGTCTCTGTGCGTGCATTTTAGCTTTGGGAATAGATGCTCCGTTAGCGACTATGCTTGCACCTCATGGTACCAAAGCACCTCAAAGGCGCTAAAAACAAAATTACAAACATCTCAAAACAAACTGGTCAGACTACTGCTTGACCTTACTCCTAGAACCCACCTCACCCCTACCCACTTTGACAACCTAGGATGGCTTAGAGTAGACGACAGAGTACAGCAACTTGCAATGGGCCTGGTCTACAAGATACACTACACGACCAAGGTACCCATGTACATGACAAAATACTTCCCAAAGGTCAGTGAATACCACGATCACAACACCAGAGGGAGCTCCACAAATCATGTTAAACCCAGATTCGGCTCAAACAAGGGACTAAACACGTTTCGCAATTATGCCACATCAATGTGGAACGCCCTACCCAAAGCTGTAAAGGAATGTGAATCACTACCCACTTTCAAAAACACTCTCAAAAAACACCTAAGGGAGACTGCAACTCGAAACTGGCCCCTGTAAATGTCCGAACACAACCCCCTCCAATGTACAGTAAATTACCAAGTATGGTCTTGTCAATAATCCAATGTACAGTGTTGTTTGTACAGTTGTACAGTGTCCCCCACCCACCCACCCCTCCTACCCAACCCCCCCCCCCCACTCCTACCCAACCCCCCCCCCCCCCCCCCCCCCCACTCCTACCCAACACCCCCCCCCCCCACCCACCCAACCACCTCCAATGTACAGTCCCCCCCCACCCCCACCTACCCAATCCAATGTACAGTTTCTACGCCTAATGTATATACTCTTTTCTTTCTGGACTCTTTTTGTATCACAAACAGTACTGTAATTGCAAATCTGGTATGTCATAGATGTAGCAGTACTGTCTATCTGTATGTCATGTATGTCATATATGTTACGATGAATTGAAAATGGGGGACCCTGATGTAAACAAGACGAAAGTCTTTCTCTGGTCTGCATCCCCTTAACAATTGTATGTATTGAGCTGTACTGTACTGTACCCATTCTGCAATCTGTTAATAAAGTTTTCATTCATTCATTCATTCAGCATAGCTTAGCTTCATCACTGGAAGTGAGGCAGGACAGTAGCCTTACAGTGCCTTACAGTGTATTGCAAGGTCTGACATTGACCAAACTTGATATGCATGACCTTGGTGGGCTCTAGGTCAACTCCTGAAAAGGGGGTCAATGTCAGACCTTGCAATCAAAAGTTAGGGGCGCACTGAAATTATGGCAAGGGTTATTAGCCCCCTAACTTTTGATTGCAAAGTCTGACATTGACCCCCTTTTCAGGAGTTGACCTAGAGCCCACCAAGGTCATGCATATCAAGTTTGGTCAATGTCAGACCTTGCAATGCACTGTAAGGCACTGTAAGGCTACTGTCTTGCCTCACTTCCAGTGATGAAGCTAAGCTATGCTAACGGAGCATCTATTCCCAAAGCTAAAATGCACGCACAGAGACAAAAAAGGTATGCATCTTCTTGTCTAACTCCAGGGAAGATGTTAAATAAGCTAATTTCCCAAAATAGTGGAGTTATCCTTTAAAACACGTATCAACTGCCCCGAGCATTGTGCTTTCAGGGTGTGCCCGACCTGCATAGATCACGAATGCCTGAGCACAACATGTGTGTGGTTCTCCCAGCACCAAAACCGAGGGAGAGGGTCTTGCCTGCTGGAGGTACTCCACCATATTTGTCCCAACCTAAAATAAGCAAAGAAAGAATGTTAAATACAGGTGAATCTTGGCTTGACAGTAGCCCCTTTCGTGACTGCGGTTTGCAAGCCTGGGGCTTTTGTGACCGCAGTCACTTGCTGGTGTGCCGCAACGGGTTTAAAAAAGAACTACCAAGCGTGATCGGGGGGCTGGGGGTCGGTCAAAAATATATCGGATATGAATTTCAAAGATACCCAGCGTACAATATGGGTTTAACACAGCTTTACAGTGGGGTCTGGAAGCTCGGAGTTGCTAATAAACAGTTTAAAACATTGTTCGAAAGCGAGTGGTACTTACAGAGCGAGCCGTGTATTTCCGCCATTGGTGTCACCGCGCATGCGCACCAGCATTTCACCAGGCATGCGCGGTGACACCAATGCGCAGTGACACCAATTTCCTAAGCAACTCCGAGCTTCCAGACCCCACTGTAAAGCTGTGTTAAACCCATATTGTACGCTGGGTATCTTTGAAATTCATATCTGATATATTTTTGACCGACCCCCAGCCCCCCGATCACGCTTGGTAGTTCTTTTTTAAACTTGTCGCGGCACACCAGCAAGTGACTGCGGTCACAAAAGCCCCAGGCTTGCAAACCGCAGTCACGAAAGGGGCTAGGTTGACAGCAAATCATAAGCAAGATAACAGGTTTATACCAACTATACAAGGGAGCCAAATTAAATCAAGTTCGTTTTTTTTCTCATGCCAATGGAACGTGCAATGACATTTTGGAGGGCTCAAAACAGTGGTTTTAACTCGTCTTTGTAAATGAGGGAAACCTCAATGCCTTTCGAGTTTAAATAGAGGTTATGGGGGCCATAGCCCGATCAGGCTACAGATGTCTTCGTCAACCTTATAGCCTGACAACTTTGGTGCACCAACATCCTTCTTAGGCTACATAGCAACATTTCCCCAATTCATAACATGAAATTGTACTTACAGGCTTGAGGTCAACGAAGGCTGACCGGGCCTCTTCGCTGGAGTGCCGCCTACATTTTTTGTTGAGCCTATATACCGTCTGTGGGAACATGTCGGGTAGCAGCCTGAGGGCCAGTTCCCATTTGGCATCTGTAGGTGAACAACAGAAAGTGTCAGAATGTTGTGGCCGGCACTCAATTGGTAATAATTTAAGACCTTTTCAAACAAACAAACAAACAAACAAATAAAACGACTGGGAAAAAAAAGATAACCAGAGTATTATTATCACAATTCATCAACTGAAATTGGCAAAAGCTACAACAAATGCAGATCTACAACCTGGAAGAAAAGCCATTTCCTATTTCGCAACTCAAGAGAAGGAATCGCTAACTTACCCAGTGTCATGTCATCGACAGGAAGGGGGAGTTTCCCATCTTGTCTCGCCAGCTGCAGGACTTTCTCTGCATATTTCGTCACCCATGTCTCAAACAACTTTGGTGCAGCCTCGCCATGCAGCACCAAGAAGTCCTGCGATATCTAAAAAAGATTTAGTTTGAAAGAAATTAGTGCTGTCAGGGCCTAACCCTAACCCTAATCGAATTAATTACAGGATTTGTAATTAGTTTATCGCGTTAGATAAACTGACAGCCCTAAAAGAAATGTTATGTGACAGCTGATATTTTAAAGGCTAGTTCAACTCATTTAGATAAGTAGATGGGGAAATTAGGGTCAGGTTAAAAACGACCATTATGAATTATCATTGTAGATGCAATATGTTACAGTAGATCCATACCATGCCTGGGCTGGTGAGGCGAGGGTACTCCGTAATGACCTCTTCTATGTCCTTGGAGTGATTTCCCCGAATCCACTTGGCTCTGTAGAGGACGGTGTCCTTCATGTACTCCTGAACTTGAGTGAAGGGCTCCAGGTTATGTTTCAGCCACTCCCTTTGCTGCTGGGCCCTTTCTTCTGGCAGGGTCGATTCTATAGAAACATATATACAACACATTGTAAATTAACTATCTAAAAATGATCTCCGATTTCGTAACCCATTTTCACCAGTAGGACTTAGCACATTATTACAATCAGATCCTTTCCCTCCAGTCAGGCGCCCCCGGCTGACCAGAGGGAGGTGCTATTGCCCAGCATTGTTGCATGTTTTGGTGAGGGGTTCAACAAGGTATATTAAACGAGGTAAAGTCAGAAATCAGCAATTTTTGCTCCATGGAGCCCCCCTTGAGGATTCATGTGCAGTAAGCTCCCTCTGGTGAAGAATATAGTTACCCCCTGGGGACACAGGAAAACATGGTCCTTTTTGCCGACCCCAGGTATTACCTGGTATGTATGCCCTGGGTGGCTCGTTGGCTTCAGGCATTCGCTGTCTGGACCCAGAACCCCGCCTCTTTCGGACATTCCGAAGCCTTTCTTCAATGAATCCATTCTTCATTCCCTTCCGGCCTTTGATGCACCATATGTCCTGGAAACGATAAGACAAGATAGAACTCTGTCACCCTTTGCAATGTTATGCTTAAATTATGGAAAAAGTCCTGTACCTGAAACAAAGAGCAGGGAGGGGGGGGGGGATAAAATGCATCAACCCTGTACCTGGAGTACAATCAAATTGGATCTGATTGATTTTCGTGCAGGAATGGAAAGTTTTGTATTGTAAAATGCCATACATTTTTTACAGCTATTTACAAACGCAACACAAAATACTATACTTTATACTTATAGCACATGCATGATCCTGGTCTCTTTTGAAAGATTACATTCTGAAGTTTCTGATACAATAAAGAAAACTCACTTTTAGTGCTACTGAAATAGAGCAACATAGGTCTGAACTTGAGTTGTAGAAAAACTTGTTACTCAACGGGTTAACATTGGGTGTCCTGTATGTGATGCGAGAGAAAAATGACTCCTTATTTTCTACTAATATTACTACTCATCAAATGTTCCATTTCTCTATGAACTAGGCTGGAGGAAGAAAACGTACATGTCCACGGTCTGATCCATCGTTTAATGATGGGAATGTCCGCACCAAGGATTCTGCCAGGGCCTCTTTTATGTCCATGGTTGGCCTGTAAACATAGATCGAAACATTTCACCAGTCCTGGTATAACAAAGCACAAATATAATGACTTGCTATAGATCAGAATGATAGGATAAAAAAAAAAAAAAAATAATAATAATAATAATAATAATAATAATAATAATAATAATAATAATAATAATAATAATAATAATAATAATAATAATAATAATAATACATAAAATCAATATTAATTAATAAAACAATTTAATAATAATAATTATTATTAAATAAATAATTAAATACATATGATTTATTATTTATTATTATATTATAAATAATTAAATAAATATTATTTATTATTTATTATTATATTATAAATAAATATAGGCCTACAAGCCAAATTACATTATGAAACTCTCATTTGGGGGTCATTTTTAGCGGACGCTTTAGCTCTAAATTAGTCAAGTTATGCCTCCTAATCAACTCTAGACTTGACGTACCTCTCTCCAAACTTTTGGATCAGCAAATCCACCAGTATTTTGACCATGGCAATTCTTTTCTTTCCGAAGATGGAATCACCTTTATCCAGGCTCTCCAGAATTTGCCCGCCATTGGGAGCGGCAGAAAGAGCCGCTACGATATCCTGCAGAGACATGACAGAAACATGACAGCTGTTAAGGATGTGCTGTAGTACCATCAACCAATTTAACTCTGGCAGCATACAGATGTCTTCCTTGTGATGTACTAGCGGCATATCTATGCGGTGTAGCCTACACATCTGAAGTTGTTGCCTCACGCCAAAAACACAGGGGATAGGCGGGAGCCTAGGCTGAGAACCCGTTCAAGGACTTCAGATTTCGGACGTGTCACAAATCAAGGGTCAACATTTGATATTTAAAAACATTACCCTAGTCAAATATTAGCTAAATAAAATACTGACGAGAGTATAGATGAGTTAGTTTAAGTATTGAAGTTCTGAGATATGTACTGGCTCCAAGTGCTTCCAGATCCATCCATGCTTCTTGAACAACTTACAAATAGTGGAACCGGTCGTAGAATCACAATCTGGTCTGCTGCCCTCGATTCCTCTACGGTGGAGACCTCCTGGCTTGATCCAGAAGCTGCAGATTCCTCCATGGGGGATATGGTAGCAACAAGGCTTGTTGCAGGTGGCTCAGCATTCGAAGCCTTTTGCAGCAAAGAAAGGTTATCAGCTTAGAGGCATTTTAGGTTAAAGTGAGTTGTTGTGTACAGATACAGCAGTGTCGTTTTCCATTTAACCGATTGACACCCAAGATGGCCAATAGCCTACACACATGGAAACATTTAAATACGGGTGAAGATTTATTTTGTCATAGGGTTTAAAGTGGTTAGTGTTTAGTTGTAGAACCATTTTAATTAAACACATTCTTACTTACAACAATTAATGTCATCTCAGTAGTCCAAGGAGTTTCCCCATCCCAGCAGTCCAACAATGTATCTCAGTCATCGAAGAGTTGTAGCAGAGTAAGGCAGTCCACAGCATGAAACTAAAGACTAACTATTCAAAATATGTTCGGAATATATACTGTAGGCTATCACTGTGTTTCTAGTAATTCAAGGCAGTGTTTCTTTCCTGATTTTTTCCCTCACTATTTACAAGTGGCAGTGGCCATTCAGATGGTCATTCACAGTCTAAAAACGTCTATAGCGCAGAGAGATGAATACAGTGTCAACATCTCTGTATGACTGGACTGCATGTAGTGGGTGATGATCAAGCAGCTCTTTCACATCGATAGCCAATAAATCTTTGGTTTGGATCACACTGTAAGCAAAGAAATGCTTCTCAAACCCCATTGTCTCCCACCTCTGAACAACTAGCTTTACAGATGGCTCTAAAACCAAAATGGCTTTAATAAGCCCAAACTGAGGCTCTCCATCTTGGTCATAGGACATAAACACTGTCATGCCTGGTCTGTATGTTGTACCCTTAACAGTGACCCTGGCCGGTACATACAATTCAGCGAAAAGGGGGATTCCTGTGAGACCACTTTGAATTTCATTATAGTCTTCAAAATGAGCCAGAAAGGTAGTATACCCTGGACCAATTTCTGTGTTGTGGCTTAACACAGACCCACACATGAAACTGTAGCATTGCATTATCTGATGTCGATAAGCCATGGTTTTGCTAATGTTGCGGAAGTTGCAAGTGACATGACTGACTTGTTTGAAGAATCCATGTCTTGCCTCAAAGCGCATTACCCACAAATGGATCAATGGTCCAAGTGTTCGAATTGCTTTTGGATAATGAAGCATGAAATGGTGTTTTGGGCGCAAATGCAGAGCAAATAGATCCAGGAAAAGAGAGTGATGCTCTTCAATGATTTTACTCAGGTACTGTGTTGCTGCATGAGTAACAGATGGAGAGAAGATGATCTCCATGCACATTAATAGGAGTAGGAGAAGTTCCCATTCCTTATTGTCTGTAGGGATAAGGTCACCGATCATTACTGGAAGTAACCTTAGTAGACACCACATCTGAGCTGCAGACTGATGCAGAGGGCTTCCAAGGTTCTTTAAATCATTCTTACTTATTACAGAGGGCTTGTTTCCCACATCACAAAAGCCATAATCAAAGCTGGTGATATGATAGTTTAGCTTATCTAGTGAGATAAGCTTTTGTTCTATGAGTGCATTTAACACAAGTTTAAATTCGTATGGCCCTACCCCTTCGAGGATGTCATGCATTATGTCCAGTGCCATATTGTCCGTAACATGATAAAAAGACAGACTGTTGAGGACACTGTCTCTTTTAAGGCCTGTCTGAGAGGGGTTGTCTGTCCGTAAATCCTCTGCGTGAGTATTCACATCTCGGGACAGCGTATCGTCTACCTGTGTCTGTACTTTCAAGACATCTCTGTGTATTTTGCATAAACGGCACACATGGTTCCCCGAAAAACTCTCTATGTAACCAAGTATTGCGTTCAATCCTAAATTGTCTCCCACTACCTGAACAACGGCGAATTTGACAACGCCTTGGAAGCTAGGCGTGTTAACAGTTATGCCATCCCTCTCAAGACACTTTAGTTCTTCCACAATAGGGCGCAACACTGCATCAATGCCATAGGTTTTTGCATCATCTGATTTATAGACTGCCAACAAGAAGTGTGACTGCAAATTGGATAGGATGTCTGGTGGCAAACTCTTCAAGATAAAATATATAAATCCTAACTTGTGAACCCCAGTCTTTGACCCGAGGGGGTTCACAGTTTCACAATCATCATTGTATAACAGCAATGGGATTGCCACCTCTTTCAAAAAGAGTGGATGATTTTTACAGAAATCTCCATCAAATATATCCTGAAGAGCATCACTCTCTCTCTGTTGCCATTCCATCATGGCCTGTAAAACACCAGGAAGCTCCAGTATCTTGACCAGAAGACGCTTTAGTGGAATACGCTGAAAGGTATCAGTCAGAGCAACTTGTCGAACGGTGCCAGTGGCAGAGTCTCTCCGCTGTACAAAAGTTTGGTTATCGGAGAAACACTCCTCAATTGGCTGGATGAAGTTCCCAGAGTTAGTAAAATACCTAATCTGTTTATAGTCTGTCTCCAGACCCTCGAAAGGGTTAGCTGCATCTAAAAAGTCCTGCCTGAGCTCCTCTACCTGTGGGTTTTGATCATGCCCAAACTGACTGAAAAGCGACATGGTCTTTGTTTGTAGTCTGCTCACTAAATCTCCAATTAAACTTGAGGTTTGCTGAACCACAACATTTATATTTGTAAAGGTCTGGGAAGATTTTGATCTAAGATTAGCTATAAAATGGGCTACTCTCTCTGTGATTCCCTCTTGCTCTAGTTCGTCCCATTCATCATCATTATCTTCATCTTCCGCCATTTGTTCACCCTCAACTTGCCGTACTAGCTCTTCAGCATTGAAAGTATTAGCAGCCTGATTTGGTACGTTAGGTGGCTGGGCCAGGGCCTGGTTGTCGTTATGTTCTCCTTGCAAGTGCTTTCTGTAAGACCGAATGAAAGAAAATGTTCTGCTACAAACTCCCTCACAACATTGGAAATAAGTGGATGAAGCGTTTATATTGTGTGCTACTCGTAAATGTGAAAAGAGGGACTTGGCATCACCAGGAATTAGCCTTTTGCATTTAAAGCATGTATTGCTCCCGCCTACCTCCGGTCAATGGTCTCTAACTACACACCCTCAAGACCCCTACGCTCTGCGTCTTCTGGCCGCCTCAGATCTACTCCTATCCAAGCTCCCGGAGGGTCATCAAAGAGAAGCCGCCTATTCTCAGTCCTTGCCCCACAATGGTGGAATGAACTACCCATCCCAGTTAGGACAGCCGAATCCCGTCCAATCTTTCGCCGTCGACTAAAGACTCACTTCTTCAACCATTATCTGAAATGATAAAAAAAAAAAAAAAAAAAAAAATCTAACCCCGACTAACCTTAATGTCATGCACTTGTCCTAATAAACTAACCTACACTGTAACACGCAACACTTTGATGAACATTGTTACTCAGCTGATAGAGTTATACCCTTCTTGCTGTCTTGTCGCACAGAACTTGTAAGTCGCTTTGGATAAAAGCGTCAGCTAAATGACTAAATGTAAATGTAAATGTATACGCCAGCTGCCTTGATGTTAGAACACTTAGTGATCACTTACAAATTCTCTGTAAAGTTTTGAAAACTTGAGCCTGGGGCCTATTTTGGGGATGAGGTTCCGGATTGTTTTCGCCATCTAAAAGGTGAAACGCCTCCTCATCGATATCTTGATCTGAAAGACAAAGACAGAAAACAAAAATACTTTTACAGTAATTTCAGTGCCATCCAGTGGCAGCTAACTCCAACACAGGACCAGGCTGGCAGGACCAGAGAACCAAGATGAAGAACAGAATAATGTGTGTGTGCCTGTGTGTGTGTTGAAACCCTATACAATACTGCTTTGTCATGGAAACATTTTCATGGTCAAGAAAGTAAAGATTCTCACCTTTAAAACTGTCTGTGAGCTCTGGCAATTGCCACTCAATAAGCTTTTCTGCAACAAAGCTGTCCATCAAGACTGGCTTGAAACAAAAGAGAAAGCAATGTGGAAATGAACACATCTGCAATTAATGAATGCCTCATGCCCAAGTACTCAGCCACGTGTGAACGATAGGCCAAGTATACTTGCTGACATAGCAGCCTAGAATATTTAGCACTGATTTCAGGTGTAAAAAGCCTCACCACATGTCTGGCTTCCGCAGTCTACTGCTTAATTTAGTATAGGATGTTGTAAATTGATGCCCGAATCGCGGGACATTAGAGAGATGATGGAAATGTAGACCTCAAAATGGCGCAAAATGGCGCTAAATCTCAGTATGTAGCTAGCTAGCGAACCAGCTATGTCACCGCATTGAGAGGGCAACAGCTTTATTACACACATATGGTTAATAAAGATATCAATCATATAACGTTACACAGCTATAGATAGTCTCCAGTTAATCTGGTATCATTACAACCCAAAACACGGTAAAATTAGCAATAACAGTAACATTACTAGTCCTGGTTAACTAGGCCTAGCTACTAGCCAGAACCTTTGTAATACTCATAGACTTGGTCACTTTCGGTAGCATGCTTGAACGGTAATGATTTATGTGTCGTGTCGTGTCGTGTGGGTTATTTATTAATAGAGGTTACCACATATTTTTACAAGGTTAGATATGAACCGATTATAGAAATGAGTAGCTAAGTTGCAACTTGCGGTGGATAGCTAGCTAGCTAGCTAGCTGATGACGCGACAGATAGCTGTGAAGAGCTAGCTAATTTAGTTCCACAACGTTCACAGTGCATGGTTAACACGACGCAATATGTACAATGGATGGGTTGAGATATAAATACTGTACTAACGAAACGAGATCTTACCTTGAGTCAGTGAAGTCTTTTCCGTGATCATGAAGAGAGTTTGTTGGATCGTGTTGACTGTGAACGTGGGACCGTGTTGACTGTGAACATGACCGTCTGACTGACTGGAACATATAGTTCCCAGTGGGGGAGGGGTGTAGCTTTGCAGATCCCGGCGGAAACACCCAGCTCTCTGACCCAACACATGGGTTATGTCTCAGAAAATTGACCCATAATTATTATAACTCACAAATTGGGTCAAAATTGGGTCAAAATTAAATCTCAATAACTCAAATAATGGTTATGCTCAGAGAATTAACCCATAATTTTAACCCAACACGATTAACCAAGAAATTGGGTTATAGAATTGACCCATCTGTTTTTAGTGTGTAGGAATAAGTCCTAGGAGTAAACACAATAACTTCCCATAAATGTTTTAAGAATGTAGATCCATAGGTATGATGGAAGCAAACCAAGAATAGCCTTAGAAATTAAAATATGCCTATTCTAACAACACATCACGCATATCACTCCGGCGTCCAAAATGTTAATGTAGAAAAACAAAAGTAATCTGTAAAATAATACAGTGAATTTCCTGTGATAATACATTTTTTTACAGTGTAAAGTCAAATTGGATGCAAACGAATAACCACGGCTTGGGTCGAGTGAAAACAGATGACTGACGAGCTTAAAAAGTAAATAAAGACACAAGGTACAACTGAAGACTAAATATTGGGTCCTCCTCTACTAGTCAATAAATTGGTGGATTGTATTCAACAAAAACACGATGCAGGTGCAGATAACGCTCTGCGTTTGCTTAAAGTCGGGACATTTGCACTGTAGGTAATTATCACTTCGTCTATAGGTTTACGTTCAATTTGTGATATTTACAAATGATGACACGGGCTGAATCAATTCAAAAGAAGGTCCTGCGCAGGGAGAGATTTAATTCGTCACAAGACAACCTTTTATACATTCATTTGTGTGGGTGTAGGCATGTGGATGTGTCCTAGACTCTGTGTTGCAATCTTTGTGCATGTGTGTAAACTGTCTTGGCCTGTGTGGATATGTGTGTGAGCTATATTGCGCGTGCTTGTGAGTCTGTGTGTGTATGTGGAAGCCAACTTTGGTATGTGTGTGTGTTTAAGTGTGTTCAACCCAATGTGAGTGTGTGCATGTGTGTGCGTGTCCGTGTATGTGTGTGGTGTGTATCCTGGCAAACCAACCTTGGTGTGTGTGTGTGTGTGTATTCAATCTAATGTTGAGTGTGTGCATGTATATGTGTGTAAATGTGTGTGTGTATGTGTGTGTATATATCTGGCAAATCCCAACCAAGTGTATCCCTGTGTGTGTGTGTGTTCCCTCTTTTAAGAGACTAGGTTAGCAATAACAGACCTATCTGTCATAACAGACCTATCTATCATTCCACATCTGCTCGATTTCCTAACTGCGTATTGCATTTGGTCAATCTGTCTAAAAATGGCTATTGCCTAACTTCTCCAGACTTTCTATTCATGCAACCCATCCAGACTTTCTATTCATGCAACCCAGTCCCAGTTTCTCCTTGCCCTCCCAAGGCCTCTTTGCATGCTGTCTCCAATATGATGGAGGCCCAAAAACAAGTATGTGTGTTTTGCAATAGATCCTTCTAGACACTTCTTGAGTTCACTCTGGGACATAACCCTTAGCTGACATATCTCATAGCCCTACACCTCTGTCCAATAACCTGACATTCCACAACAGCACGAGGTACGCTTGATTTCCATCACAGGCCAGTTGAATTGCTCCTGGGTGAGGCAGCGGGCCGGATGAAAATTTCAGGCAGGCCGGCATAAGGATACTAGTAAAACATTTTAAAATATTAAATGGCATATAGAATCAATTGTTGTTTTTCTGGTAAATTAATAGTTTAGATGAATCGATAACAAAATAATGGTTAGTTGCAGCCCTAGTGTTGGTGCCGTGTACAGGAGTTCAGTCGTAGGTGAAGAGGTATTCAGTACATGGTTCTGGGTCTGTAGTAAGAAACATGAGCATCACGTTCTGTTCAACGTTGCTTCCAAATAAAAATAGGAAATGCCTTTCATTTGTATTTAGTTTAAACTCTGGATTATTCAAAAGTAGTCATGGATTATGTGGTTATTTTGTAGACAAATGTTTCATCCAATTTACAGAAAACATACTATATCGTGATATATATTGTTACAGATACATGAAATTTCCCATAGCGTGATGTAAGATTTTATCCATAAGGTGACACTTAAATCTGTCATAACCTGAGACTAAAGGGGCTTTAGTCCTGGACTAAATTAAACTGACCTTAACCATAGCCATGATAACCACTCCTGCTCCAGAAACGGTTGACTAACTGGTGCTTGAAACAAAGTGGTTTAAGTCTATAACTGTAGATGACTCTGGACTACACTGTTCTTAAACTATAAAACCAAAATACATACTAGGGCTGCGCGATTAATTGTAAAAAGACCGCAATCTCGATTCATAGACCTATGCGATCTCATTTCTAAATGACGGCGATTCTGATGTATGTGCATTTGCATCAAAATGGAGATCAATTGCATTAAAAACACTCCTATTATCCTCTCTTCCTCACTCACACAGCGCTCACTGCCCTCCCCACAATGCCCCTCCCCCCAGGCTACTCAGCTGAGTAAACAGCTGAGCTCACACATAACACGGCACATGTCGAACGAGCAAGACAAAACATCTTCAAGCTAAAGAAAAAAGAAAGAAATTAGTGACACTGAAGAAAATCCCGGTGGTGTGAGTGCTGTATCCACTACTGTGCTTATACCAAAAAAAGGAGCACATTCCAGTGTATGGATTTTTTTCTGGTTTAATTAAACCCGACAGTGATGTACAAGGAGGAGTCCTACAATGCTTTGGCACCATCGCAGCAACGCAAGGTAACACGACCAACCTCTACAACCACCTCAAACGTCACCATAAAGTCGAATATGATTTAGCAATGAAGGACAACCACATCACAAAATCCCAGCCGTCAGACCACACAAGCCTCAATAACTCAAACGTTATACAGTGCATCGTCATATCCATCAAGTCAATCAACACCGTTCAAAACGAGGGGTTTAAGAAAATTATCAAGACGCTAGACAAGTGCTACTTAATACTTTTCAAATGTTGCATTGTCTGCTCTGTACACCCAGTGTCGAACGACAGTCGAGACAGAACTGCGTGATGATGTGATGAGGTTTTATTTGTATTATTATTTATTCTAAAGCTGTAACTGAACATTCTATTTCATGTTAAAACCATAATTGAATATTCTAAAGCCCTAAGCGAACATCCTATTTCACTCTGAACATTCTAAAGCCATAACCCAACATTCATTACTGATGAAGCAATCGCACCTAAGTTTATTCATACATTTTACATTCTATTTTTTTTATGTTCAGCAGCATTAAGTGAATCACTTTGATTAAGTGTTCTAAAATAAGAGAGGAAAAGAGACTAGCTATTTTGTATTACAAGAGACTTTTAAGTTTAAGTCAAGCACTTTGTTATAAGTTAAGATATAAGTTATGTTAAGTCAAGCACATTGATATATGTTATGTTGTCTATGTTGTCCGTTTAAGAAAGTGCATTAAATGTTTTTATAAAATTAAAATTAAAAATAATCGTGAGAGAATCGTGATCTCAATTCTTAGGGAGGAAAATTGTGATTAACATTTTAGCAAGAATCTTAGCAAGAATCGCCCAGCCCTAATACATACCATTATAAACCTCTTGCATAGAAACTAAAGCTGAATAAAATAACCAATTATCTTTCTCTCCTTCCTCTGACACTCTTCTCCATCACTATCTCCATCCAGATAGCTGTCCTGTCAGGCCTGGGAAGAAACCAAGAGGCTTGGATGGAAGAAAATGTCCCTCCTGTGACCAGTGTGGACAGGTCTTTACTAGGCAACAGAGTCTGAAAACACACCAGAGAATTCACACAGGAGAGAAGCCCTACTCCTGTGACCAGTGTGGACAGGGCTTTACTCTGCAACAGAATCTGAAAAGACACCAGAGAATTCACACAGGAGAGAAGCCCTACTCCTGTGACCAGTGTGGACAGGGCTTTACTCAGCAACAGAATCTGAAAACACACCAGAGAATTCACACAGGAGAGAAGCCCTACTCCTGTGGCCAGTGTGGACAGGGCTTTACTCAGCAACAGAATCTGAAGAAACATCAGAGAATTCACACAGGAGAGAAGCCCTACTCCTGTGACTAGTGTGGGAAGAGCTGTAGTCATCTGAGTATTCTGAAATCACACCAGAGAATTCACACAGGAGAGAAGCCTCCTTCTGTGACCAGTGTGGGAAGAACTTTAGGACAAGTACACATCTTCTGATTCATCAGCAAATCCATACAGCAGAGAAGCCACATCATTGTGGTCTGTGAGAAGCGATGCAGTAAATAAAAAAGATTCGAGAAAACATGCGAAAATCCACTTGGGAGAAAAGATTCAGTTGAATGTCAAGAACCTGTCAATTCATCTGCATGTTTTTAGAGTAGAGAAACCTGCTGTAGCCAGTGTTGGAAGAGTTCCACTCATAATGATACTTTTTTTTTTATTATTATATCTATTAACACTTTCAGAGCCCTTGCTTAACCTTGATTTACCGGTTGAATGCCCACCATCCACTTCAATGTTAGCGTTAAAAAACGCCTAATCTATGTTTTAAATTGTGGCTATGTGTCTAATCTGCCCGTCGCTTATCAATGACTCATTTTCCAGTCAACATTGTCGAAGCGGATTGTTTTTTTATCGGTTCATTTTCGTTTTATAGCATTTTGAAAAGCCCTTGTTTTCAAGGAAAATATAAAGATTCCATGATAAAAAGACATTTACTGGAATATTCTAGAATACACAAACTTTGAAATTTTTCGACCTATTTATGAATCGTTTTCAAATAAACGCTAGTATATCGATAGTATAATATACTATCGATATACTAGCGTTTATTATGTGTACGTATGCATGCTATGAGGCGATCTGAAAAATCGATTCTCTTATTTCCTCATCAGTGATCGCGCACAAACAGACACATCACACATAGGGCAAACGCTGAGATCTCAGCGAATACAACTCTGATTATCAACTCCTCCAACCTCTCCCAGAAGCAGTTGCATATCTACTCCTCTCCCACCCTCCACAGAACACCTCAAGGCCTTTCTCTTACCCGCCCGGAGACGTCCGTACCAGCCCTCTACAGCTCCTTTCCCCAGAGCCTGGATCTGCCCCTCGCTGGGGACGCTCGGCCGTTTTGACCTTTTCTTTTTTCTCTTTACAGCAGAATCAACTCGACTTTTGACCGTAATATGGATCTAATAAGCTGGGCTTTTACAGCGATTGATCGCATATTCTCGACGAGGAGGCAACATGCGGATGACCCATTGTGCCCTCTTGGGAGCTATCAGGCGGGATACACCATAAATTCATACGGGACATGGCTTGCGATATGCTTTTTCCCGTTGGAGATAAACGACGTTGAAGACGTATATCTTCTAATTGTCATGCTCGGCTTGGGCTCTGTCAGCTGTTAGTACTGCCTGAATCTAATTCGGAAGAAGTTGATTCCCATGGCCAGGGACATGGCCGGGATCAAAGACAACCAAATGGAACTGTATAAAAGGATCGCTGACCTTAACACCCTGCGGGGTGATGAACAATTGAGCTCCAAGACCATGTTGGAACGGGGCGAAATCTATCATGTAGATCAGGGGTGCACAACCTTTTTTGAACCAAGATCTACTTTTTAATTTACCACCTAGCCGAGAGCTACCAGCCAAAATTGTATATTGTAAGCCGTCATTTGAGGCTTTATAAAAGCAGCATAATGAACACAAATCTGTCAGTGCCGAGTCCGACCTCATCTTAAATACCAAACAGCATTGCTTGTTGTAGTTAACAAGGAGAGGCAGAGTTGATTTTGCAAAAAAAATAAAAAAAAAATAAACATTTTAATCTAATTTTATTAATCGAGATCTACTTGAAATCAGCCCGCGATTTACCTGTCGATCGCAATCGACTGGTTGGGCACCACTGATGTAGATGAACAATCGTGCTTGAAGACCATTCTTGAGAGACTTGTTACTAACCACGCAGAGGAACTGTCGCAGTCTCAGGCCATTCTGGACATCACGACGGAAATTAGAGACGTGAAAATAAAGATGCCACCATACCGCGCTAATAGGGGGTATGATGATGGTGATGATGATTAAACTAAATTAACCCAATTTTGACCATATGGCAGCAATTTGCCTTAAGCTGCATGTATCACCCCCCCCCCCCCCCCCTATCCCATTCTGCTGTGAAACAAACCAAGGTCGAGGTCGGTGCGGGGGAGCGATTCCAGGGAAGGAGGAACGAGCTGTGCTGTCTGGGGGCGATAAGATTGATGAGGCCCCCGCCCCTCCCTCCACCCCCATTCTCTACCCACTCCGACGGCTGCCTCCGACGCGCGTTGGTGGGGGGGCCCTAAGTTTCATAACCCAATTCCTGTCCCCCAGTCTCCCCCATCCCTCCCCTCCCTCCATCCCTCCCTCCCGCCACCTGGCGCGACGATGCCTTGTTTTACTACTTAGTGTTGTTGCTGCCGACTATCGCATACGGCGTCTCAGGCCTCCTGTAGATGACATGTGTCAACAAATGTACATGTCTGTTGAATTTATGCTGTGCCGTTGTTACTGTAAAAAATGTAATGATTGTGATGTGTTGTTATTATTAATGAGACGTTGAGCTGTATGTGTGTGTCATGAATTTGCCCAAGGGGATTAATAAAGGAATATCTTATCTTATCTTAAGACTGGTAAAATAGATTCCTTACCTCAGATCAGATGTTCTCCAAAAAGATCATTCCAATTCCTGATCGCCATTCCAAATATCGATCACGCTTATTGATTGAGTATTGGCTGCTGTAAATATATATTCCAGGCTGATTCCCGTCCCGCGATGACTTCCATGTTGATCACTAAGCGACTGACCTGCAGTTACACAGGGATAGACGATAGGGGGCGCTTTTTTCCATTCTCTCGGTTGATTAAATATGATTTCGGATCGCTAATAAAACAATAAAATGATATTTGTCGTCGTGGGCACTCAGTGGGGGGCCTAATAATACGAGATATGTCGTCCGTGGCACTGAAAGTGTTAAGATGATCTGTCAAAAGCTTTTGATACATTCGATCATCACATGCTTTTAAAAAGGTTATCTAGTAGCAAGGCGCTCGCCACCAACGCAGGAGATACTGGTATCGAGCCCAGCTCTCGGTGTTGCTTCCGGCTTGGCCGGCCGTCATACTAACACAACTGGCAGTGTTAGAGGGTGGGAAAGCCGGTGGGTGGGTCCTGGTCGTTGTAAACAGCGACTCCTACAGTTCGGTCGGGGCCCCTGCTCAGCGAGGAAATGATCTAAGGGAGGTAGTGTGATCCTTCCACACATTACACTCTCTCAGTGAGAGTCCGCGCTGCCAGGTGAAAAGAAGCGGTTGATTGGCTACACATGTGTCGGAGGAAGCATGTGATGGCGCCTGCTCAGCGAGGAAATGATCTAAGGGAGGTAGTGTGATCCTTCCACACATTACACTCTCTCAGTGAGAGTCCGCACTGCCAGGTGAAAAGAAGCGGTTGATTGGCTACACATGTGTCGGAGGAAGCATGTGATAGCCTCCACTCTCCCAGACCGACTGTAGGGGGTAGGTGCGCAACGACCAGGAAGGGGATTGGGAATTGGCATAACGACTAACATTGGGATGGGGGAAAAACTGAGAAAAAGGAGGGGGGAAAATACCAAAAAAAATAAAAGGTTATCTAGTATTAGCCTGGATAGTGGTGCATGTTATTGGTTTCAGGATTATCTATCTTCTGCTGTGTCAAATCGGGCCCTGTTCAATCTGAATTATTGTCCATAACTAAAGTTTTGCCGCAAAGTTCAACTGGGTCCTGTCCTTTTTACTATTTATATTAATGATATTGTTTCATCCATAGACGGCGGATGGGATTATGTTCTAGGTAGGCTCTATTGGGCACGCCCCCTCGCTCGTAGCGCGAGAAAAATTTGACCTTTTATTTTTGGTTTCACGCAAACTGTCCAGGTTCTGATTTCATATACACACACACTACTAGGCTATACTACAGCGAGCCCCACTCATTTATATATAGTGCAAATTAAGTGTTCAAATGAAGGCATCCAATAATATATGAACCATTGTCTTACCTTAATGCAGATAAATGCGACGTTTCGTCTTGGTGAGAATTGAATCACAAGTTGCAATGAAGTGAAAGTTTTTCGTAATTTAGATCTCATCATGCTTTGAAAACAATGTACATACAGTAGCTCTAAAAAGTTTCCACGATTTGATGAACTCGGACTCTCATCATGTCCTCTTAGAGCTATAGTTATGCCTCCTCGCTTCTCTACAAAGCGATCGGCGGGCTGAAATTCAGAACACAGATGTTTGCTTTACTCTGCCTGCGGGCGGGATCAGATTCAGGATGATCATGTGAATGATGTGATTGGCCACATTATTTAACCTGAGCCTATGCGTGATTGGTTACTGCCTGTATACCTGGAATGTTAAACGCTGCCACAGATTGACACCTTCGTCGTTGACACCTCGGCCAGCGAGCCGGCTGCAGCACACAGGGGCGTAGCTGGGGGGGGTAGCTTAGGATGATTCCAAGGGCCCAGCACTGGGGGGGGGGGCCCAAAATTTTTTTTTTTTTTTTTTTTTTTTTTTTACTAGACATCACTCAGGTGTATTATTGATGCTCTGGGTCTCATTCTCCAAGGACTTACGACAAAAAGGGCTTTCTCTTGGGGCCATTTGAGACCTTTTCGGGCCGATTTTGGGATTCACCAACCGTCCCAATAAAACATAATAATTAATATTATATTATAATATATTGTCTATATTCATGTCTTGCCCGAAAAGGTCTCAAATGGCCCTAAGAGAAAGCCCTTTTTGTCGTAAGTCTGTTGGAGAATGAGACCCAATGATACTATGTTTGTTTCTGAAGTGTGTGTGTGTGTGTGTGTGTGTGTGTGTGTGTGTGTGTGTGTGTGTGTGTGTGTGTGTGTGTGTGTGTGTGTGTGTGTGTGTGTGTGTGTGTGTGTGTGTGTGTGTGTGTGTGTGTGTGAGATATATAGAGAGAGAGGGGGGGCTTTGGTAGACTATTGCATTGGTCCATTCATTGAAGATGAACGCAATGCGACATCCTTTACTAGGCTCACCCACCAACAGTGCAGGTGCTGAACTGCTGATCCGAATGTATAGGTAAAAAACCATATTATGCGTTTTCATCAATAAAAAAATGGCCCAAAAAAAATTCTCTCGCGCGCTAAAGCGCGCTCGCATTCACTGGGGGCCTACAAATACATTCTTTCATGGGGCCCAGAATCTGGAGCTACACCCCTGGCAGCACAAGACACACACTAGCCAGCAGCCTGCGCATATATATTATATAAATTTCAACAGCGGCGGCCGCTGGCGCTGGTGCCTTGTGGTTCGCAGTTCACGTTAATAGGTCGAGTTGAAAATGTAATGCTCTGAGATGCTCTGGAGCAATCTCTCTCGGTCTCTCGGATCAATCAAATCAAATAATTAACACATGTATGTTGTCATTTTAAACAACTCACCATTCATTCATTATGCATCAGCAGCAGCTACCCATTGACACCTCCGTCGGGGCGACCCCCCCCCCCCCCCCACACACACACAGACAGGCTGCCTAATTCTGCAGTATGCCCAATATTATTTATATATAAATGCTAAATATTTACATCAGACATGTACAGACAATGTACAAACAAACAATAATTCTACATATTAGGTACAGGCAAGCATATGGTGTTAGAGTTCTGCAGGGATGTTGTTGACAAGTTCTTTTTTAACCATGTTTTGAAGTGGGGGTGGGTGGGGGCTCCTGCCTGCATGTATTCAGGCCGTCTGGAATGTTAAGTGTCACCACACCTATCCATTGACGGACCCCAGCCCCCCCACAGACACACAGGTACACAGGGAAAAAAATAAAGGCTAAATTTTTTTTTTTTTTTTTTTTTTTTAAATAAATAAAAATAATGTGTCGACTGGTCTGGGAAGGCACAGCCTGCCCCAGCCTTATACACCCGCCGCCCATGGTTTCATCTTTGAATGACTGACTTGACAACCTTTTGGATAAGATGTGATTTATAGACATGCTGCAGCTTTAACTCTTAAACCGCTGCACATCATTCTGCCTTCCGATTTATTATTGTTGACCGATATGATGCCACCACTGTATCCTTTATGATATATATGATACCACCACTGTGTCCTTTATGATATATATGATACCACCACTGTGTCCTTTATGATATATATGATACCCACCACTGTGTCCTTTATGATATATATGATACCCACCACTGTGTCCTTTATGATATATATGATACCCACCACTGTATCCTTTATGATATATATGATACCACCACTGTGTCCTTTATGATATATATGATACCCACCACTGTGTCCTTTATGATATATATGATACTATTACCCACCACTGTGTCCTTTATGATATATATGATACACTGTGTCCTTTATGATATATATGATACCCACCACTGTGTCCTTTATGATATATATGATACCCACCACTGTGTCCTTTATGAAAAGGGAACATTAATTAATACTTAAATTATATAATGGAGAATATCCACATTACCAATAATTCTTAACATTGAAAACAACATAAAAAAAGTATCTATAATGTTGTACAAAAGAAAACAACAGCTTAGAATCCAGAAGATTGACAATAGTCACCTCCCCTTTCCTATGTTTGGTCATTTGCAAATATCTTTTTATAAATGTTCTTACATAGAGCAATATTTCTGCTTTCCTTCATTTTATCTTCCAACCCATTCTCCACACAGTTACTCCATAGGATGATATGCACCTGCTCCTGAGATTGGTGCGAGCGTAACGTTTATCAAAGTTGCAGTTACCTCTCACATTATATCCCTTATCCCTCTATAAATATTTTGTTTATGTTACCTGGGAGTTCTTGAGTCTTTGCTCGATACATTATCTCTGCCAGTTTAAATTTGAATAAGTCCATTAGCTTTAAAAGGCATTTGACGAGCAAGTTATTTGTGTGATCCTGAAATCTGACCTTGTGTACAATTCTCCGCTTTTTTCTGTAGTATAATGAATGGTTTTAAAGTGCTTATGTATGCATCATTCCCCCATATCTCCACACAGTAACTCACATATGGTAAGACGGTATATTTAGGTATTTCTCTTGCCATCAAAGTTGATATTTGCTACAGTAGAATAGATCATTAGCGTCGTTGGCTCAGTGGTCTGCTGTTGTGGCCCCCATCCTGTGCACTTCAGCCCCAGCCTCGTATGTTATCCGGAGTGATGGAGGTTACGGCTCTTTGAAGGGAGCCGGATATTTTGGCTCTGTCTCTTTCCAAGAACCTAAAATAACGGGTCATCGTTCTTTCTTTAGGGGGTTTGATTGATTGAAAACTTTATTACCAGATTGCAGAATGGGTACATTACAGTATAGATCAATACTAACAACTTGTTTACATAAGGGTCCTCCATTTTCAATTCATCAAGACATTTATGACTTACAAGACATACAATACTGTTTAAGAAAAAGAGATAATAAAAAAATTAGCGCTGTCAGGCGATTAAAAACATTTATCTAATTAATTACAGGATTTGTAATTAATTAATCGCATAACCATTTTATGCCTGATATTCTATATTCTATAATCATATTTCAAATTGCATGTGTCCAGATGGCAGAATTCAGTACTGTATCTACAAAACCTTCTGTTTAATCATCTTCCATCTATTCATTTGCTTAGATTTTTCAGGTCTGGTCAATTTGAGCATGGTGTTATTCACAGTCAAAGATAAAAAAAAATGTATTGATATTCTCATTTGGTTCATTACAATTGACTCAAAATAAATTTTTCATTCAATCAATCACCACGCAGATTGATTGATTGAATGAAAATGTTATTAACAGATTGCAGAATGGGTACAATACAGTACGGCTCAATACACACAATTGTTAAGGGGATGCAGACCAGAGAAAGACTTTCGTCTCGTTTACATCAGGGTCCCCCATTTTCAATTCATAATGAATTGTAAGTAAGGGTGCACCCTGCAATCCATTCTTTGTGGATCTAGCCCACAGTATTTCTGACGCTGGGAATACATTCCCTGAGATTCATAGATGTCCCTAGAATCAGATACCAAGAACATGCAAATGGACCATATTAAAAAAAAAGTCTGTAAATGTGTATTCTACATTATTATGGAATGAATGAGATACAAAAAAATATATATATAAAAAAAAATGTATGTAATAAATTGAGTTAATTTTCATAACGCGATAATTTGCTGTGTAATTAATTAATCTAATTAACGCGATAAACTGACAGCCCTAAAAAATATATATACATTCGAAGGGGAAGAAACTGTACG
This sequence comes from Notolepis coatsorum, assembly GCF_963971535.1. NCBI lineage: Eukaryota > Metazoa > Chordata > Actinopteri > Aulopiformes > Paralepididae > Notolepis > Notolepis coatsorum. Next base: position 174,140,005 of record NC_140171.1, on the reverse strand, counting down.
GGGGGGGGGGTTAATTGCAGCCACCCGTAGGTGAGCAGGGGTAAGGTGGGTTTTAGGAGTAAGGCCAAACAGTAGGTGTGACAGTAACTAAGGCTGACTGATGATGGTGATTTGTGCGTCGCCCTCCCTGCCTCAGATTTTATTAAAAAGAAATTACAAAATAATGATGTATAATAAATATAATAATAATTTAAAGTGTAAAACGTCTCTTAAAATGTAAAAACAACCACAAGTAGTTCATCACTTAAATAGGTATGTGACTGGCAAAGGACATTTATCTTGCATACAGGGCACACAAAATCCAAACCTTAACAAGAAATGTCTTCAGACAAACAAGTTTCTTTATTTGCCCATAATGGTAAATTGCAGGGACATAACTGTATATAAGACATCAATATGTTACGCTTCAAATTAGCAGTGCAAATCTGTTTAAATTTGTCATCTAATGTTTTTTTATTGAGTAAAGTGTGTAAATCACTAATAGAACAAAAACAACAAAATATGTGTGCGCGCACACGTGTCAGATAATAATAATAAACTTTATTTCTATAGCACCTTTCATACAGAAACTGCAGCTCAAAGTGCTTCACAACAGAAAAAAGACAGGCATAAAATGAGCACATAAAGTGCAGACATATATAAAATCACAGTTTTTTACATTAGGGTCTAACATCCCAACAGGCCACCTTGTTTATGGTTTGATTCAGTTTTAAATAGACAATAATAAAAAGAGTAAGATAAAATAGTGCAGTGCAATAAAATTGTAGAATAGAATAGATTAAAAAATATATATAATTTACAGTGCAATAAAATAGTTCTGGATTACTGTTCAACAGTTCAAAGTCGTCTTTACCTTCTCTGTTTGGTATCCACAGTTTAAAACTTGACAGTCTTCCCTCCTGTTTTATACCCACTTTGACCCTTGAAGATCTGTCTGTTGGCCACTTTTTCATATTTGTCTTCCTGGCCCTCTTAGAAGACGAAGACCATTTGGCTGCTACATGGCTCGGGTTGACTTGCTCCAGCCTTCCTGATACGGATCAAGTCTTCAGCAGTGGAGGCTGCTGCTGTTCTTAATACCATTCTGGGCTGAAAATCCACGCTCTCACTGAGCGGAGGAGATCGGCATCACAAGCAGTATTTCAGCCAAGTGCAGGAAGTTCTGACATAAAAGTAACTAGGAGTAAAACTCTATTAATTTATTCTGTAGAGTACACATGACTTTGTAAATTCTGAAGAATATTAAATGTTTCCCACAAACCTCTGATCGATATGGCTCCTTGGTGAGCAGTGTCTGCCTCAGCCCTAGGTATGACTTGTCTGTGAAAGTGGTCCTGATGAGGGTCTTCAGCTGCTGCCATTCCTGAAGGACCTGCTCCGACCGGCATCCACCACTAGATGTCAATAGAGATACAGGGAGAGAGATTAGGGGAGAGAATAAGGTATGGGAACATTTAGACGTAAGAAATGTGTGAAACTTAAAACATTGAACATGTTATAGATTCATTCAAATTAGTGCTGTCAATAGATTTAAAAAAATTAACTAAATAATCTCACAATTTTCTGTAATTAATCTAGATTAAAAATTGCATTTTTCATGACCGAAGCTTGTAACAGATATTTACTTGAGTAAAATCATGCAAATAATGTAGAATCAACACAAAGAAAGTATATTTAGATTCAAAGACTATTTTAATAAAAACTATGCACCATCATATCTCACTCTGAACTAGAACTGTCCGTGCATGCTTTTATTTCCTCTAGGCTTGACTACTGCAACTCACTTTTCACCTGTCTCACCAAATCATCCACAGACAAACTACAAATGGTCCAAAATGCTGCAGCCAGGCTACTCACAAGGTCAAATAAATCATGTCACATCACTCCCATTCTGTTATCCCTGCACTGGCTCCCGGTACACTATAGAATTCACTTCAAAGTCCTCACTTTCACTTTCAGAGCACTTCACGGTCAGGCCCCTATCTACATCACTGAACTCATCCATCCCTACACCAACACCCGCTCACTCAGATCTGCCGATCAGCACCTCCTGGTGATCCCCAGGTCCAGGCTGAAAACAAGGGGTGATCGAGCCTTCGAGGTGACAGCACCAAGGCTCTGGACCTGCGAACTGCCCCCTCTGAAAACTCTTTTAAAAAAACAACTAAAAAAACATTTGTTCAGACAGGCCTTTGGTCATACATAGGCACTTTTTTCTTGTCCTCACTGTTCCTATAGTTTTGTTTTAATTAGTGACTCATGATTTTATCCAAATTCTTTTATTCTACTTTTTCTATCTGGTTTCACTGTTTTTTAACTGCTGTCTGTTGTTGTTGTAATTTATTTCTGATTTTGTTTTATTGTGTTTTTTATATTAAGCTGTAGTGTAAAGCACCCTGTGCATTCGTGCTGTGAAGGGTGCTATATAAATAAAAGTGATTAATTCATTCATTGTATGAACTACCAGTAATATAAATCATATTAACAACAAAAAAGTGTTCCATCTTCATGTCAGATGATTTTCAAAAAGGTGCATGAGTCAATGCAAAAAAAGAACAAGCAAAGATACTGCTGAAAGTTCAGAACATTGAACATTTTTCACTCCATAGATTAATCTAGATAAAGAAAATGTAACGCTTAATCATTTAAATTAATCTCCAAAGTTAAAGCAGTAACTTTCACAGCCCTAATTAAAATACATAACATCTAATCTTGGTGATACCTCTATACTAAAATGAGAATTTGCAATATTGCCCTATCTACTCACTTTCCGAGAAGTTCTCAAAATATTGGAGAAGAGACTGATGTGTCATGGTTGACTATTCTGAAGCTGTCGACTACACCTTCCCCTGACTGACTCATCAAGCAGCTGAAGCGCGTCTCTACATTTCGTAGCTCCATTTCTGCAGACCCCTCTCTGATTGGCCCACGCCTGTTTCTACACTGGTTAAGCTTAGGCACTCTTTCGAAGTTGGTTAAGGTTAGAGTTTGTCTTAGAGCGTGACGGCAAGTTCTTTCGACGGTTAAGCTTAGGCACTCTTTCGAAGTTGGTTATGGTTAGAGTTTGTCTTAGAGCATGGCGATAGAACGCCAGGTAGTTTGCAGGCTGTTCGACGCGGAAATGGGCAAAGACACAGCTCGTCACGCGATTGGGCAACAGTGGCCAATCAGAGAGGGGTCTGCAGAAATGGAGCTACGAAATGTAGAGACGCAGCTGAAGCGTGATCTCATCTCTTCTACTGCAACAGCTGCTGCCACATGCAGATCACTGAAACACCATCAGTCAAGGAAACACATGCAGATCACTGAAACACCATCAGTCAAGGAAACACATGCAGATCACTGAAACACCATCAGTCAAGGAAACATATGCAGATCACTGAAACACCATCAGTCAAGGGAACATGTAAATGTAGCTATGGCCAACTGAACAGAATCAGCAATACAGTACACAATTGTATCATCAGAATACAAATGGAAATTACATTCGCCAACTGCCACACACCGAAGTTACAAGCTCACTGAACATGCATTTACTGTTTTTCAGGATGGGGTGTTTAATAACAAATACGCCTTGAGATGATTATATCAAGCTTTTCTTATTTATTTATTTATAGACTCATCTCTAACGACCTGCATTATAGACTCATCTCTAACGACCTGCATTATAGACTCATCTCTAATGACCTGCATTATAGACTGATCTCTAACGATAGATGGTTTCACTGGGATGCTGTTGCTAGGGAACAGTTATTGCATTAGCAAACAGGAAATAAAAGTGGGTCTTTTTAGAACGCTATTGTTGTCACTTGTCATTTTGTCATGTAAACACGCATGTGATTACTAACATTAATTATGGTTCCATTCCATCTAGGTGTGCCTTGGTATGGTGTTGCTGCCTCACTGATCCAGTCAGGCTTCAGGGGGGGGCTGTAGGGGCGGGGCCTTGCTGCCTCACTGATCCAGTCAGGCTTCAGGGGGGGCTGTAGGGGCGGGGCCTTGCTGCCTCACTGATCCAGTCAGGCTTCAGGGGGGGCTGTAGGGGCGGGGCCTTGCTGTCTCACTGATCCAGTCACGCTTTAGGGGGGGCTGTAGGGGCGGGGCCTTGCTGTCTCACTGATCCAGTCAGGCTTCAGCGGGGGCTGTATGAGCGGGGCCTTGCTGTCTCACTGATCCAGTCAGGCTTTAGGGGGGGCTGTAGGGGCGGGGCCTTGCTGTCTCACTGATCCAGTCAGGCTTTAGGGGGGGCTGTAGGGGCGGGGCTCCCCGGGCAGAGGCAGCAGGCTCCGCCCCCGAGATATATGCCTCACGCCATATTAGCTATAAAGCATTGTAGCCTATAATATGAGTTGTGCTGCTATTGCTATTGTTGTGCTGTGAAGAGTCTTCTCTCTCTCTCTCTCTCTCTCTCTGTCTCTCAAAACGCAGTGCGCGCTTACTTGCGTTGCGCGTAATGAATGTCTTTCTCTCTCTCTCCCTCGCTCTCTCTCTCTTTCCTTCCCTCTCTCTCTCCCTCTCTCTCTCTCCCTCCCTTTCTCTCTATCCCTCTCTCTCTCTCTCCCTCCCTCTCTCTCGAAACGCAGTGTGCCTTACTTCAGACCCGGCGCCATTGGGGGGCCTGGCCCGCCCACTGAGTCAGCTGTGCCCACCCTGAGAAAAAAAAAATTCATTCATTCATTCATAAATTTTTTTTTTTCAATCAAAGTCGACTATCCAAATGCTTAGTCGGGGACAGCCCTAGTGGGCACTGATGTCAACAACAACACTACTAAAGCTAGCACGGCACTCTGTGAGAATTCGTTTTCTACCCTCAAGAACATCTTTACAGAACATCGCCTTAGTATGCTTCATCGACGCAAGGCCAATTAAATTCAGTTGGCATTTGAGAAGGACTTAACAAAAAAGTTCAGGAATGAGTGGAGGGGCAGTGTTTGCTTTTTTATGCACCTTATTTTTGTCAGTTCAGTTCAGTTTGTCAGTGAATTCAGAAGTGTTGAATAAATGGAGACTTTTCAAAGATATAGAATAGAATAGAAATGTATTATCCTGAGGGAAATTTGACACTCCAAATCACTCAACATTAAACATTTAGACAGAACAAGTCACAAATAAGAATAACAAAACAAATGGCCTAAGAATAGAATAAAATGAAATAGAATAAAAATAGAATAAAAGATACAGTAAATAAATACAGTAAAAATATACTGAAGTCTACAGTAGGTGTAATATTGCACAGTGCTGTTTAAAAAGTAAGAGTCCAGGAAGATGGTAACTGTCACTCTGTGCTCAGTGATGCAGTGAGGCACAGTGATGCATTGTATAGTCTGATGGCTGTCGGAATGAAGGACTTCCTGTGCCGTTCAGTGCTGCATTTAGGTAGTGTGAGCCTATAACAATACATGCTCCTCCTGTCAGCCAAGTCTGTGTATAGTGGGTGGGAGGGGTTTTCCCTGATGGCCTGGAGCTTAGCAAGGCTCCTCCTCTCCGCCACCCTCGCTAGGGCGTCCAGCTACACCCTAACCACGCTACTGGCCTTCCTGACCATCTTATCCAGCCTGTCTGTGTCCCCTGCTCTCAGTCCGCTGCCCCAGCAGGTCTGTTATATATATCCGTTCAGTCTGTTTTTGTATAAGTGAATGTTCTTAAGAGAAATTAGATTTTTCAATTGCCTCTCTGCTGTTTAGTTCAGCACAGTGGGCAGCGCCAAGCAAGCCACAGCGCCGTTGTCCCAGCTGAAACGTATAAAAGGGAACCTGTGTTGAAAAACCATTGTGCCCCCCCGAGAACATTTTATGCCCCCCCACTAATTTGTTTCTGCAGCCTGGTCTGCCTTACTTGCGTCGCGTGTAATGACAGTCTCTCTTTCTGTCTCAAGTAGCCAAACTTGAGACAGAGAGACTACACTATAAAGACGTTGTGTGTGTGTGTGTGGTTTTTGGCTGGTGGAAATGCTGAGTGGCTAGTGATTTTGGAAAACCACTAGCCACAGTGGCTGGTGAGCTAAAAAGTTAATGTCATGCCCTGCTTACCAGTGACAAAAAGGATGAGCGCAATGAAGCAAGTGCACTCAAGAATGCCATAAGCAAATTTCCCTTTCTATTTTTGGTCAACATGCAGACCAAGATTTTGGAAAGCATAAATGCTGCTTCACAGTTACTGCAAGCAAAAGACGCTTCAGTCTTAGTCTAACATTTGTCATTTTATTAGACTATGTTTTTGTTGTTCTTGTGGTGTGTTGGACTTTATGTCATGTTATATCATTATCTGATATATATTTCGTTTCTATACCCTTTGTAGAAACAACATCTTAAATATTACACCTTTTCTTTGGTTACTTTTCTTTCAAATAAAAAAACAAAATTGTAATCTTACTGACTGAGGTCAAAAAACAGTTTGCTCCTGCAGAGACAAAAGATCCACACACCTGAGTCATAGGGGCGGAGTCGGACATTAATATGTTACCCTGCTGCAAGTAAACATTATTATTCTAAGACATTTTTTTTAATCCACTTTTTCTCCTTATTTTTTTTATTTTTTCTCCCGTCCCAATTTCGCGTTTTCAATTCTCCCCTCCCCTGTCTTGAACGTTGCTAGACTATGCCCCCCACTGGTCGGCTGTAGCGAGGATAGAAGCCTTGCATCACATGTTCCCTCCGGTACACGAGGAGGCAGCCTGTCGCATCTTTTCACCAGACAGCGCCAGACTCTCAGTGGCGAGGAATAACGTGTTGGAGGCTCACGCTGCCCCCGATACTTCCTGTCTTTTGCTGTGCAGGCGTCGCCCAACCGACCTGTAGGGGTCACTGTCCACAACGTCCAAATCCCCACCCATTGACTTCCACCCGCTACCTCTGCCAATTGAGATAGTATGACGACTGGCCCAAGCCGCAGGCAATGCCGACTCTGGGATTAGATACCGGAGTCTCTCGCATTGGTGATGAGCGCAATCTCCGCTACGCCACCCAGCCACCCCCATGTTTACTCATTTTGATGTATTCAGGTAAGTCATTCCACAACTTCACTCCACAAACAGATATGCACATGCTTTTCAGCGTAGTGTGTACCATTGGTTGTTTAAGATTCCCTCTCCCTCTTAAGTTATATTCTCCTTCCCTGTCTCTGAACCATCTTTGAATGTTGCCTGGGATTCATTTAGATTTGTATACAATGAGAGCAGTCTTGAAATCAACTAGGTCCATACATTTCAATGTTTGTAGCTTTATAAATAAGTTATTTGTGTCTTCATAATATCCAACATTGTTGACTATTCTTATTGCTTTTTTTTTGCATGGTGCATATTGGCTGTAGAGTGCTTCTGTAGGTATTACCCCACACCTCCGCACAGTACTTCATATATGGAAGGAAGAGTGTACAGTACAGGGTATACAGTGTTTTTTGGTTAAAATGTGTCTTATCTTACATAAAACACCAACACTCCGTGCCAATTTTGTCCTGACAATATTTGACTTGAGGTTTCCAGTTGAATGTCAAGCTTTATTGGGTTTAAAGGGCCCGGTCATGTGGCCCCGCCCCCCGGCCCGGGTATGATATGTTCCGCTACTGGATACAGTTCTCACCTAAATGGAATGGAACCCTAATTAATAACATTAACTCATTGACTGCCAGGGATTAGCCTTATCCTGTAGTGTAGTAGCTACCGCCACCGCTGTAAACGATGGGAGTCGCTCATCTTGTTTGCAGGGCTATAACTATATAAATATTATAGCTACGGATGCAATACTATGACCCATTTGACATCGAGTATCTATCGTCCAATAGTGTAAAAGGAATATCTTTTCCATCCATAAATTCCCGTTTTATACCGTGGTCACCATGGTGAATATAAGTATAGTTTTTGAGCGGTCTGGGATAATTCCTGGGAGGCTAGTAATAGGCAGCGACGCATATTATACTTAATCCATTGGCATTTTGTCCCGAAACACGCTACAATTAAAAATTCAAATGCATATGATCGGTATATTATGTTCCATCATGAATGCATGAAAGGGGGGGGGGTCGTTTAAGATTATTTGATTGTCAATAACTGCATTCGTTAGTACACCAGCCCAACTCTAGACTTTTAACCCTTTCACTGCCACACAACAGAAGGTTAACCCTTTACTAACCGACGGCGATGCTCCATCATTAGCATCAGTAGCTCCGCATCGCTGCTGGCGGGACAAAACCTTGTAACTCCAAAAACCCAACTTTTCAGCAGATGAAAAAAACAACACAGATTTGAGGGCGAATAGAGTTACGAGGTTTAGACAGATGATTGGTTTAATGCTTTCCCATTGTGTAGACTTTGTAAAACCACACACACATGGACGATGATCTACTGAGTTGATAAAAAAAATAAAAAATGGAGTTACGAGGTTTTGTCCCGTGGAGCTAATGATGCTAATGATGGAGCATCGCCGTCGGTTGTGTGATAGCAAAGGGCTAACCTTCTGTATTGTCACAGTGAAAGGGTTAACCGGCTGTCGTGTGGCAGTAAAAGGATTAAGACCCAAGGAGTCGAGTCTTCTGGGGTCAAGTCTCCACCTATAGCAAGAGCCTAGAAAGTACAGCCCCCCACCCCACAAAGATTCCCATATCTATTTTCTTTGTTGTTGGTGTCAAGCAGCTCCTTTCTTTGTATTGTGGTATAATTTCAGTTTCAAACTGCTATGAATCTTGATTTCCCACAAGGTCAACCGCTACTGGGAGAAACTGAACTGTAAGGCCAGTGCACAATACCTTAGACAGACTCATGTTGTTCTTAAAATATAGTGTTCTGTTTTTCCCCCCAAAGAGATTATTAAGATACATGTGTTCTAGAAGTAACTATAATTGACAAAGCTAAGGATAAAATCATTGCAAGTAGACTTAAAATACTTGGAGAATAGTAAAATAACCTTTTACTTAAAATATAGAAAAATAGATTCCTTTGTTCTTGTTAAAACCAACAAATAGGGCTAACGTTCAACGTTCTCTCAAAGGCGGGAGTTAGCCGTTAAAAGGGGTCTCCATAGACCAGACAAAAAAAGGCAGCTTGTGAACCTTGGACACACCAGCCGGACGGAGAGAAGACTTCTTGAGACGCTGAACGAGAATACGATCCTTTTGTTGCCCAGACAACAAAGAAATCAACAACCCACGCCATTGAAGATTATTATTCTTTAACTACTTTTGATTAGACTGATATCAGTGGCTGGTGGCATAGTACCGGGCACACTGATATCATTGCATTTTTCATTTTGATTGAACCCGAGTATTTCTTGTACTTTTTTACTTTGAAATAAACCAATTCTGAGAAATAGAAACCTCTCCGTTGATTCCTTTTCTCCAACAACAGTGTTTTTTGGGTAACAGACTTAGGGCTATAGAACACAACGCAATAGAGTAGATTATATGATCAGGAAGCTCTATTTCTGATACATTCGTATCTTTTAAGTGGCATTAGCCTTTGTGAGATGATGATCAACAAGATGCTGCCCATTGTTCTGCTGTGTTTTCTCCAAGCCAGGATTCTACCTGCAGACTCAAAGACTGTGAGTGGTTCATACTTAAGGTGTAGAAAGTATGCAAAAATCTATGAATCAATGCACAATTTTCAGATGATTAAACCCTGCCAGATGAAATGTGTGTGTGTGTGTGGGGGGGGGGGGGGGGGTGCTCAGCTCAGAGATGACACAAGGTTTTTAAATCAGGAATCGTGTTATCTTTTCTTTCAAACAACTAAACAAATCTGTTGTTTTACTAATAGAAGAACAATTCACATGTTGTTAAGCCACACCACAAGCTGCTGTTTCACTCAGTTGTTGCTATTGCCCTGTTCAACTAAGCCAATGGTTGTAAAATGTATATGTTAATAATCCACTATTCTTTTGTATTTTACTAGAGACTTAATGAGATCATACATTTACATTTAAATAATTAAATTTAGGGGTGAATCTCAGATAACCATGTTTATGTATACAAATAATATTTTCCTATTAAGAATTACATTTAATTCTAAATGTGATTACAATATAGATTAGTAAAATAAATTAATTACTGTAAATTACAAAAATATTAATGTAGGTTATTCCAAAAAGCATTAACTAATTCATATTCATGAACAATATGTATAACAGATTCCACATCTTTTCCACAAAAGTACATTTATCTTCCAAATATGTGATTTTTTGTTACAATTTGGATATATTTTATGTAGTATTTTATCTAGTATTTTATGTAGTGTACATCTTTGAATTTATTAGGGAAAACATGTATTTGGTAATAACTGATTTTCTCCATTTTATGTCAATAATCCAATCATTCCAAAAGAACTTCCCTCTGGAAGATATCCTAAATATAATATTCATCACAGTATCCCAGGTTAGGGACTCCCTGAAAACATGGTGTTTGGCCCGGCCTGCGTCACAGTATCCCAGGTTAGGGACTCCCTGAAAACATGGTGTTTGGCCCGGCCTGCGTCACAGTATCCCAGGTTAGGGACTCCCTGAAAACATGGTGTTTGGCCCGGCCTGCGTCACAGTATTGTGTTCTGTGCCTGATGCTCATTCTCATCGGGTTGGGTTGTCTGTCTTGTCACTTTTTGGATACATGTAACATAAGATGTTCTTTATTAACCTACCTGTTTATTGTACCTGAGTAAGTGGGGGGTGACTTCCTAAAGGGAGAATGTCTGAATTTTCCCAAGGGGATCAATAAAGGAATATCTTATCTTATTTTATCTTAAGGTGGAACAGCTCTTAAGGTGGACTGGTTCTCCCTGCTACAATGCATCAAATAAACTGATCTCATATTGTATGCATGCATTATAGTAAAGTTTTGCCTAATTTTCCAAATACAACAGGCTCATACTTTGCTACTCAGTCCAATTTCTCATATTCATCAAACCTAAATAATTCAGGATGTGTGTTCTGCATTCTTGCATGCAGGTTATGACATAAAGTAGCCTACAATAAAACTAAGTGCATTTAGTTTCATTATCTCCCAGGTCACAGACCAAATACATTCTACTTTCCTCACTTACCTACTTCTATTGCCAGCGGCAGGACACTCCTCTCAGGTAGCCTTGGGTTCCACACAGAAAGGTTTCTGTTGTTTTGATCTGAGGGTCCTTATGATGAAACGCTTTGAGAACTCCTCACCAAACTAGCCTTCAGTTGGTGCATCACCAGAGCTAGTGCATGTTGCAACTCCTTGGATCTCATCATTTGGATATATTAGTGTTTGTCAAAACAGGCCATTGATTAATACATCAAGAAGAATTATTTCCATGCACACACACACAAGACCAATATACAAATGATAGGAATACTTTAATAGAATAAATATGACATACATCTTATATTGAATGTGTGTAGTCTGGTACCCCCCCTGTCTGTGTGAAGATTTCACTTTGTGTGTAAAATACAATCCATTAATTTAACGGCAAGGCAAAAAAGCAGGTGCAATGTCTGCATACATAAAAGATGAATTTGCATTCTGTCTGTTTTGATGTCTTAGTAACATCTGTGTCACAACACAATCCTATGCTAGATATGTTCTTTCCTGGTTCTGCCCACCATGTAAAATTCCCCAAATAATAGCCACGCTTCTCTTTAGTATTTGAAAAGATGAAGCCTTGCATCCTGGATAGGTCTATAAAAAAGAGAAAAATTAACTATACTGTCCTGTATCACACTGATTTGATTCACTCTCACTCACATAACTTGAATACACAAATTTAAAATGTGTTTACATTTGGCGATGTTATAGGGTTATACTATTTAGGGTTATATCATGTAATGTTAATAATAGACTGACTGAATAATAGGTTGACTTCATTCTTATAGCTCCATGGGGAAACATTACCCAGCTCCGCATGTGAGGCTTATTTAACGTACAGAAAACCTGTTAACAGTTAGCTAACATTAGCTAACCAGTAAATGTCATCCAATATTTTCATTTCAATACAACTATATCTCAGAGTGGTAGTATTTTCATAATTCTTTTACTCTGGAGGGAGGGCTTCTCATTTTCACTAATATTTCTGTGACATGGGGAAATTAGGTGTAGTTCCCCTTTAAGTGTGTGTGTGTGTATGTGTGTGTGTGTGTGTGTGTGTGTGTTTGTGTGTGTGTGTGTGTGTGTGTGTGTGTGTGTGTGTGTGTGTGTGTGTGTGTGTGTGTGCGTGCGTGCGTGCGTGCGTGCGTGCGTGTGTGTGTGTGTGTGTGTGTGTGTAATTGTCCCCTGCCTGCTCATCCTTCTCTTACTTTCCTTCTCTATCCCTCCAGGTTTCTGTGGGTCAGATGTCTCGGGTCCCTACTGCTGTTGATGACGCACATGAGGGCTCTGCACCAAGACGAGGATGCAAGCCAACAACGAACTCCTCCAAAAAGAGGACAAAGACGAAGATTTCAAGAAAGCCTGGCGTAGCGCATATACATGTACACAAAGAGGGCTAAAAAATAAGAAACCTGGAGAGGACAAAGACCTCACTGAGAATCATATCCAAGCCATCTGTGCTTATACATCTGGTGACATCTATTTGATTTTCCGAAAAGCTGTTGAAAACGGCAGGCCAGTGTATAGCACCTCAACTTCTGTCTGAAAAGTGCTATACAAATAAAGTTGATCATCTTTCAAGTTCCATGCCTTGCATTTCCTGCTGACTGATGCCCTGCATGTCCTGAAGGAGAACCAACAACCCTGCGTCACTACCTACCAGTACCCTGTAGTACCATGTAGTTATATAGTTTTGTCCGCTACCCAGGTGGCCAAAAAGTTCCGGCCCATTAATGGCCTGTATCCGGCAGGCCGGAAGAAATCGGCCAAGTAGGCCAGAGTCGGCCAAGTAGGCGGCAATGACTGACTGGCCGATTCCAGCCCGAGTACACTGGGCCAGGTCCGGGGTTGCCGTAAGCGGTGAACGTCCGGATCGGCCGAGTAGGCGGCAATGACTGACTGGCCGATTCCGGCCCGAGTACACTGGGCCATGTCCGGGGTTGCCGGAAGCGGTGAACGTCCGGTTGCCTAAAGCAGCCCAGATGCGACCGACACACGCTGGGCCAGGTTTGGTTGCCCGAAGCCTAGCCGACACTGCCAATGCAATACTGGTACTACACAGTAAATTACGCAGAGTAGATTTGACTCAAACTGAGTAAAGAAATTTTACTCAGTTTGAGTGAAATGTACTCAGTTTGAGTCAGCGGAATTTACTGTGTACCCATCTGCCAGAGCTACTCCACTATCTGCCTATGACCGTACATTACCGGAAATACAGTAGGAAATGGTTGATTAGTAATACAATGCCACATATCTTCCCTTTACCAATTCAGTATTGGCATGTCCCTCATTGAAAAATTCAGAAGTTTACATGCCGTCTCCTACCTCACTGAAATATATTCTCAATGTATGTGCATATTGTACACAATATACATCATTCTGCAGTGAAGCTCAAATATCAAGTAAAGTAACAATGCTACTTTTTCCAGTAAAAAATGACAACTTGAATAGATATTTAAACATTTATTAGCAAATGAAATATCATGACTTTACTGGGCCATTACACCCAAAATGAGGTTTTAATCAAAATCAACATCACAATACATCATGTACAGATAGATTACTCAAATGCACATAAGCATGAATGATCAGTTTCAATTTTATTCTACCTATGGTGGTAATTACTACCTTCAAAAAAATAAAAAATAAACATTTGAATATCCATTATTGCTCATTATGTAAATATACCTACACCAACATACATATAGAATAATGTATTCTCTCTCTCTGTGAACATTAGTAAACATTTATTACCATAAAACAGGCCTTGAGAGATAATTACATGTAACAAAATAAAATAGTCCATACACGCAACATGGGTGTAAAGAACGAAGTGCAATTAGTCAAAAGTACATTTGTACTTTACTTGAGTAGTATTAGGTTTGCGGATTGGTCCTTGTGCAAGACTATAGATATATAATCATTGTTACAACTCAATAACAGTCTTCTCCCAGAGTCCATACCCAACATGTGTACCATAAAACAGGCCTTGAGAGATAATTAACAAAACATGTAACAAAATAAAATAGTCCATACACGCAACATGGGTGTAAAGAATGAAGTGCAATTAGTCAAAAGTACATTTGTACTTTACTTGAGTAGTGCGGATTGGTCCTTGTGCAAGACTATAGAAGGCGGGGATCTTTGATTAAACACTGCATGCTATCAGAAGAATAGACAGTCAGAAAAAATGTTTGTACTTTTAACTAAGTACATTTAAAAGTAGAAACTTTAGTAGAGACTTTTACTCATGTGTTTTACTTGAGTACAATTTTGAGACGGTACCCATACTTTCACTTAAAACTCCCAACATTTTGTGAAATTAGCAGTCTTCTCCAGAGAGAGACAAGAAGATAGATACCAGTCTCCTCTCTGTGCGTCGAGTAGAAAGCTATCTGGCTGCATGTTAGCCTAGCTTAGTACAATGAATGGAAGCGGGCATGACTGGTTAGCCTAGGCATTGTCCAACTAACACCTCTCCCGAAGGCTATACACAGTCATGTCCGCTTCCATTCATTGTGCTAAGCCAGATAGATTTCTACTCAATGCACAGATACGAGACTGGTATACATCTTCTTAATTGTCTCTCTCTGGAGAAGACTGTAAGCATGAATATGATCAGTTCAAAATGTTGTCTACCTATGGTGTAGAGGAAACAATTTTGTCTTTCAGATCCTTTACTTAGGGATGGCTGGGGGATTTACTGTGTGTTTGCATGTGTATACGACAGTGGTTTGGTCGGTAGAGCAGTCGTCTTTATCCGGAGGTTCCCGGTTTGATTTCCCGCTCCTGGATAGATAGAAAGATAGATAGAGAAAAGTAGGGGGAGGGGACAGATAGTTAGTTCAGGGATGTGATTGTGCCTTAAGAAAAAAACATGAAAATCTTCGAAATGATATTATTTTATTTATATATTATAAACACTCCATTTGAATGAATGAACACATTTTATTTGTATAGATTGAACTGTTCCCAGGGAAGAGGAAGGTGGGAGAGGAAAGGGACAAAGAAAATGCATCAAATATCTCAGTGTCCCCCTAAATTTGAAGGGGCCGGGTCATCGGACCCCTCCCAAGTCATCCTGGCTCAAACACTAACGGATAGGACCTTATCTTTTCTTCTTTGCAACCAGATTGTGCAACACCTGTAACCGCCTCCTCTAGTCTTGCCTACTGCGAAGGGCTGCAGTTGGACTAATGGACTCTTTCGCTCTCAAGTCGATTTTGAGAATGAAGGTGCACGTGGTGACATTTCTCCATCTGCTTCTTGGTTATGTCTAGGTTGGCTTCTGTACCTCATGCTTGAGAGTTTGATGTTTCTACAGAGCGGTACACTGGTGTCACCAGGGTGGAGTTTTCAATACAGTCTTCACTGTGATAAATCAACAATTATTGGAAAGATTATTTGTGTCATGCACAAAGTATAGATGTCCTGACTTGCAAACACTAGTTTGCCAACATGAAATCTGTGGAGTGGTTAAAATGTAGTTTTAATGACTTCAACATTCAGTAAGTATGTAAACGTAGACAGACAGACAGACAGACCACAACTTACTAAGAATTAAGGAACTGCTAATTGTCTCAAGGCCCGATCTCTCCTTCCTCCATCTCTATCTGCCGAGAGCTGAAGCCACCTTTTAGTATAGCGCTCTACATCTGCATCAGATGCACTTTTAGTGCCCGCATTGAGTCTCACGGCCCCTAAAAAAAGACAAAAAATGGGACAGGTGAAGCCCTATCATAAGAAACTTCCATTAACTTTTTTTTTTAATGCTTTCTTGATACTCATCCAACTATAAGTGTTTTGAGAGTCGGTCAGTGATGAAGGCATTAGATTTACATCGGCTCAAAACTCAAATAAATCAAGGATGTGATTTTTCCGGCCTGAAAATGTGATCCACGTGAATCCACGTACATTTCCGTGCCAATTCATATTTAAAGTATACAGACATGAATGGTATCAATCTCCTCAACTCTGGTCAAGAAAGCAAATACGCATATTACCCAAAATGTTGAACTATTCCTTTAGAAGATTAAGAAACCATATAATAATAAAGCAAAACTTACTCAGTACAACATCTTTCATTGCAAGTGGCTCGAAGGCCTGCTTGCCATTTGCCCCACGCCAGTTAATTTTCTTGGCCAGCTGGTTTGTCACTAGTTTCGCCATAGTCCGCCAAACAGTTTCTTTAACAGTCAATCCCCCAGCCATCGCCAAGTGAAGGATCTGAAAGACAAAATTGTTTAGTTTCCTCTACTCAGGAGTGGTGGACCAAGAACATACCACCATAGGTAGACAATTGGAAACTGATCATATTCATGATAGCAAAAAAAAGAAGAAAAAGCATAAGGCCTAGTGCGTAGAAGTAGCCCTAATCATGATCAAGTAACCAAATATATAATAATAAATAGAATGGGAGAAAAAAAGTAGATTAAAAAAAAAGGGCCATAGGTCAAAAGTCTCAGCAAATGTCAATTCCTCAAATATACATTTTCACCTACCAATTTGTCCTTATAAACATCCTCCTGTGCAATGCGGTCATCAAGGGTTCTCAGGTCATCCAGGGTGGAAAGTGGTAACATAGTAAATGGAAGGCCATCTGGGACGGTTCCTGCTGCACCATTTTTTAGCATTAAGGTGTGCATTTCCTTTATCATTTGATTAGTCGTTGCCACAGTAGTTAAAATCTCATGGAGAATAGCTGTAAAAAACAAACACACTTAACAAGTTAATATCTGAGATTTGGAAACACAGTAACATCACTACACAATAAACTCAAACCGGTCTACATATAAATCAGAAAATCTGACAGGTTTTAAAGAATGTATCCAGTCCAGATTATCTTAATTTGGAGGCCTAACCAAAAGTAAGCATATCTAAAATGTCACAAAAACCATATTACATAGGGAAATTGGGTGCAGAACTGTGGTAAACTAACGGTTCTGAACTGAGACACAAATATCCATTGTCTTGAGTCATGGTTCCCTATTTCGTGTCAAGGTCTCACCCCCCCAGATGCAACACTTTGAATGAGATGTACTGTGTAGTAGTTGCTGTAGAACACTTACGATCACAGTCGCTTTGGGTTAGCCTGGGCCGGGTACGAGGTGCCACACTAGGTGTGGGAGCTGTAGGACGGATTGGCGATAGAGAAAAGTAGGAGGGGACAGTTACAGTTAGTTAGATTGACAGTACACTGGTGTCATCACCGGTGTGGCTGTGCTACAGTGGATTTTTCAATACAGATATGCAACACTTGAGATTTACTGTGTAGTATAGTATAGTAGTTGCTGTAGAACACTTACGATCACAGTCGCTTTGGGTTAGCCTGGGCCGGGTACGAGGTGCCACACTAGGTGTGGGAGCTGTAGGACGGATTGGCGATAGAGAAAAGTAGGAGGGGACAGTTACAGTTAGTTAGATTGACAGTACACTGGTGTCATCACCGGTGTGGCTGTGCCACAGTGGATTTTTCAATACAGATATGCAACACTTGAGATTTACTGTGTAGTATAGTAGTTGCTGTAGAACACTTACGATCACAGTCGCTTTGGGTTAGCCTGGGCCGGGTACGAGGTGCCACACTAGGTGTGGGAGCTGTAGGACGGATTGGCGATAGAGAAAAGTAGGAGGGGACAGTTACAGTTAGTTAGATTGACAGTACACTGGTGTCATCACCGGTGTGGCTGTGCCACAGTGGATTTTTCAATACAGATATGCAACACTTGAGATTTACTGTGTAGTATAGTAGTTGCTGTAGAACACTTACGATCACAGTCGCTTTGGGTTAGCCTGGGCCGGGTACGAGGTGCCACACTAGGTGTGGGAGCTGTAGGACGGATTGGCGATAGAGAAAAGTAGGAGGGGACAGTTACAGTTAGTTAGATTGACAGTACACTGGTGTCATCACCGGTGTGGCTGTGCCACAGTGGATTTTTCAATACAGATATGCAACACTTGAGATTTACTGTGTAGTAATAATTGCTGTAAAACACTTACGACTTAGCCTGGGCCGGGTAGGGGTTGCCAGGCTAGGTGTGGTGGCAGCTAGGCGATATAGAGAAAATAAGTAGGAGGGGACTGTTACAGTTAGTTAGATTGACAGTACACTGGTGTCATC
The DNA here is from genome assembly GCF_963971535.1 of Notolepis coatsorum. Taxonomy (NCBI): domain Eukaryota; kingdom Metazoa; phylum Chordata; class Actinopteri; order Aulopiformes; family Paralepididae; genus Notolepis; species Notolepis coatsorum. Next base: position 174,121,845 of record NC_140171.1, on the reverse strand, counting down.
ACCGGTGTGGCTGTGCCACAGTGGATTTTTCAATACAGATATGCAACACTTGAGATTTACTGTGTAGTAATAATTGCTGTAAAACACTTACGACTTAGCCTGGGCCGGGTAGGGGTTGCCAGGCTAGGTGTGGTGGCAGCTAGGCGATATAGAGAAAATAAGTAGGAGGGGACTGTTACAGTTAGTTAGATTGACAGTACACTGGTGTCATCACCGGTGTGGCTGTGCCACAGTGGATTTTTCAATACAGATATGCAACACTTGAGATTTACTGTGTAGTAATAATTGCTGTAAAACACTTACGACTTAGCCTGGGCCGGGTAGGGGTTGCCAGGCTAGGTGTGGTGGCAGCTAGGCGATATAGAGAAAATAAGTAGGAGGGGACAGTTACAGTTAGTTAGATTGACAGTACACTGGTGTCATCACCGGTGTGGCTGTGCCACAGTGGATTTTTCAATACAGATATGCAACACTTGAGATTTACTGTGTAGTAATAATTGCTGTAAAACACTTACGACTTAGCCTGGGCCAGGTACGGGGTGCCACGCTAGGTGTGGGGGATGTAGGACGGATTGGCGATTCGATTTGCGGTGCAGGGGGAAAATGCCCTTGAGGTTGCTCATCCTCATCGTCACTTGAGAGCAATCTTTTTGTGCCTCTATTGAACAAAAGTACTAGTGTTGGCCATTTCATAATGTACAAACAGTACTAAGTCTCTGCTTCAGAAAGGTTTAGCCCAATAAGTACACATATCATCTAATGAAATATTAAGTGTTTTATAGACAACTTTTGCCTTTCACCCATAAAGTGGGTGAGTTAAAGGAAAACTCCAACATTTTGGGAAATTAGCTTATTTAACATCTTCCCTGGAGTTAGACAAGAAGATACATACCTTTTTTGTCTCTGTGCGTGCATTTTAGCTTTGGGAATAGACACTCCGTTAGCATAGCTTAGCTTCATCACTGGAAGTGAGTAGGGGCCGGAGCCTTACAGTGTATTGTAAGGTCTGACATTGACCAAACTTGATATGCATGACCTTGGTGGGCTCTAGGTCAACTCCTGAAAAGGGGGTCAATGTCAGACCTTGCAATCAAAAGTTAGGGGGCACACTGAAATTATGGCAAGGGTTATTAGCCCCCTAACTTTTGATTGCAAAGTCTGACATTGACCCCCTTTTCAGGAGTTGACCTAGAGCCCACCAAGGTCATGCATATCAAGTTTGGTCAATGTCAGACCTTGCAATACACTGTAAGGCACTGTAAGGCTCCGGCCCCTACTCACTTCCAGTGATGAAGCTAAGCTATGCTAACGGAGCGTCTATTCCCAAAGCTAAAATGCACGCACAGAGACAAAAAAGGTATGTATCTTCTTGTCTAACTCCAGGGAAGATGTTAAATAAGCTAATTTCCCAAAATGTTGGAGTTCCCCTTTAACCTGATGCTGCCAGATGGTTTGTTTCACAGAACCATCTGGGTACACTCCACATTAAAAATAGGGAAGCGGGGGGCGGTTAGGTGGCCGAGCGGAGATTGCGTTCGTCACCAACCCCGGAGCTGTGAGCTGGATTCGCCTGTTCGAATCCAGCTCACAGCTCCGGGGTTGTCACCAGCTTGGCTGGCCGTCTGCACTAATACAATTGGCTGTATTAGAGGGTGGGAGAAGCTGGCGGGGTGGGTCCGGGTCGTTGTAAACAGCGACTCCTACAGTTCGGTCGGGGTGCCTGCTAAGCGCGGATAGGACTCGAGGGGGATAGTGTGGTCCTCCCACACGCTACGCCCCCTCGATAAGAATCCGCGCTGCCAGGTGAAAAGAAGCAGTGATTGGCTGGACGTGTGTCGGAGGAAGCACGTGGTAGCCTCCACTCTCCCAGATTATCTGACTGTGACCAGGAAGGGACTGGGAATTGGCATACGACTAACATTGGGATGGGAGAAAATTGGAGGAAAATGGAGGGGGAAAAAGACCAAAAAAAAAAAATAAAAAATAGGGAAGCGGCTGTGTGCCTAGGTTACTACTGTACCTAATTTATGTATTAGAGTGTATTCAATTTATTACCTTCTCTTCCTTTTTTTATGCGATGGACGTGTGTCCTCCTCATCATCAGTCTGAAGGTCAGACGTCTGCATTGCCCTCGGGAGCAGCATCCGTGCCTCACTAAATGTATCTGGGATTAAAAAAAAAATTATCATTAATGCAATTCATTAAGTAAATCTAATGCCAGTTGTGGTTGGTATTTGTAACAATTAAATAAACAATTAATTAAATCATTAAATAAATTGCACTTGTCCTAATAAACTAACCTACACTGTAGCACTCAACACTTTGATGAACATTGTTAGTCAGCTGATAGAGTGTTGCCCTTCACCTTCCTGATGACTTGTCGTACAGAACTTGTAAGTCGCTTTGGATAAAAGCGTCAGCTAAATGACTAAATGTAAATATAAAATCATACTTTTAGTTGCCCTGATCCTCGAAGTATACGTTCTCCAGGATGCCTCTGGAAGTTCTTGTCGTGTAACTGCAACGTTGCAGCGATTCCTGGATTCAAACGGAGGCCAGTAGCACTTGTCATCAACCACCCATGAAGCTGGAACCAGCTCCGTCTCATCATTGGCTCCATTTTCACCCACAAAGTCCACAATGTGGAACATTATCTTAACAGAAAGGGATTGAAAAAGAATATGCAACTATAAGAATTTAAACTTTACAATAATTTAATATATTATAGGACTATTTTTTTTTATTATATATGTGTAAACAGTAGCATAATATGGGCTGGTAGCAGATTGGCAAACATACATCAATTTGCTGTTGTACTCTGGCTCATGGACCATTTTTGCTGCCACAGCAATCTTCTCAACATGCACGGCCGTCCGCTCTCCAGCTGTGAATGTTGGATGAATCCAGCTGCGGTGATGTCCTGCTCTTACATCCAAATACAGTCTTCTGCTAGAAACAGCACCGGTCACTCAAAGCTCCATTCAGTTCCTGAAGCATTAGCTTCACTTTAGCTTTGCTACACTGTCCCCTCGCAGTGTCAATTGCAGTCCTGCACTGTATGAAGAGAATCCATGGCGCTGCTGAAACAGTAATCCACTCCATTTCTTAAATAATTCCAACGAGCCCCATAAAAAAAAATAAAAAAAAAGGCGAGTAGAGCCAATACCAGCGGTTGGTGGAAATTAGGCAATAGAGAGAAGATTTCATGAAACGCTCCCAAACACTTGGAAAACACAAGGCCCCCCCCCCCCAGAACCGACATTGCCTAGTTCACTACAGTCAGGAAACAACTGACTGTTGTTGTGCTCGTGATACTGCCAAGTTGCAGTGATCCCTGGATTCATACGGAGGCCAGTAGCATTTGTCATCAGCCACCCATGAAGCTGGAACCACCTCAGTCTTATCATTCGCTCCATTTTCTTCCTCACACACAAAGTCCACAATGTGGAACATTATCTTAACAACAACTCCTTAACTTAATTATCTCCAACAACTCCCAAACGTTCCTGTAAGCATGTTGTGACCTGTGTATTTACCACGTATCCCAGTCACACAAGTCACACGAGTCTCCCAGTCACACAAGTCTCCCAGTCACACAAGTCTCCCAGTCACACAAGTCTCCCAGTCACATGAGTCTCAGTCACACAAGTCTCCAAGTCACACAAGTCACACGAGTCTCCCAGTCACACAAGTCTCCCAGTCACACAAGTCTCCCAGTCACACAAGTCTCCAAGTCACACAAGTCTCCCAGTCACACAAGTCTCCAAGTCACAGGAGTCTCCAAGTCACACAAGTCTCCCAGTCACACAAGTCTCCAAGTCACACAAGTCTCCAAGTCACACAAGTCTCCAAGTCACAAGAGTCTCCAAGTCACACAAGTCTCCAAGTCACACAAGTCTCCCAGTCACACAAGTCTTCCAGTCACACAAGTCTCCCAGTCACACAAGTCTCCCAGTCACACAAGTCTCCCAGTCACACAAGTCTCCAAGTCACAAGAGTCTCCAAGTCACAAGAGTCTCCAAGTCACACAAGTCTCCAAGTCACAAGAGTCTCCAAGTCACAAGAGTCTCCAAGTCACACAAGTCTCCAAGTCACAAGAGTCTCCAAGTCACAAGAGTCTCCAAGTCACAAGAGTCTCCAAGTCACACAAGTCTCCAAGTCACACAAGTCTCCAAGTCACAAGAGTCTCCAAGTCACAAGAGTCTCCAAGTCACACAAGTCTCCAAGTCACAAGAGTCTCCAAGTCACAAGAGTCTCCAAGTCACAAGAGTCTCCAAGTCACACAAGTCTCCAAGTCACACAAGTCTCCAAGTCACAAGAGTCTCCAAGTCACAAGAGTCTCCAAGTCACACAAGTCTCCAAGTCACACAAGTCTCCAAGTCACAAGAGTCTCCAAGTCACAAGAGTCTCCAAGTCACACAAGTCTCCAAGTCACAAGAGTCTCCAAGTCACAAGAGTCTCCAAGTCACAAGAGTCTCCAAGTCACACAAGTCTCCCAGTCACACAAGTGACTTGGTGACTTGTGTGACTGGGAGACTTGTGTGACTGGGAGACTTCTGTGACTTGGAGACTTGTGTGTCTGGGAGACTTGTGTGACTGGGAGACTTGTGTGTCTGGGAGACTTGTGTGACTTGTGTCACTTGGAGACTTGTGTGACTGAGACTTGTGTGACTGGGAGACTTGTGTGACTGGGAGACTTGTGTGACTGGGAGACTTGTGTGACTGGGAGACTCGTGTGACTTGTGTAACTGGGAGACGTGGTAAATACACAGGTCACAAATATGTTTACATGAACGTTTGGGAGTTGTATTTTGATTGTATATTTCCTGACTGTAGTGAACTAGGCTAGCCTAGCTAAGCTGCATGTTAGCCTAGCACAATGAATGGAAGCGGACATGACTGGGTAGCCATTGTATATTTTCTGACTGTAGTGAACTAGCCTAGCTAAGCTGCATGTTAGCCTAGCACAATGAATGGAAGCGGACATGACTGGGTAGCCGTCGGGAGAGGTGTTAGTTGGACAATGCCTAGGCTAACCAGTCATGCCCGCTTCCATTCATTGTGCTAAGCTAGGCTATCATTGTGCTAAGACTGAGCGAATTTTCCAAAATGTTGGCGTGTTCCTTTAAACTGTATAGAGTTAGCTGTATAAAGTTGTCTATAAAACACTTAATATTTCATTAGATGATATGTGTACTTATTGGGCTAAACCTTTCTGAAGCAGAGACTTAGTTAGTACTGTTTGTACATTATGAAATGGCCAACACTAGTACTTTTGTTCAATAGAGGCACAAAAAGATTGCTCTCAAGTGACGATGAGGATGAGCAACCTCAAGGGCATTTAACTAAACAATTTTGTCTTTCAGATCCTTTACGTAGATTTTAACTACTGTGGCAACGACTAATCAAATGATAAAGGAAATGCACACCTTACTGCTAAAAAATGGTGGAGCAACCGTCCCAGATGGCCTTCCATTTACGATGTTACCACTTTCCACCCTGGATGACCTGAGAACCCTTGATGAGCGCATTGCACAGGAGGATGTTTATAAGGAAAAATGTATATTTGAGGAATTGACATTTGCTGAGACTTTTGACCTATGGCCCTTATTTATTATATATTTGGTTACTTGATCATGATTAGGGCTACTTCGACGCACTAGGCCTTATGCTTTTTCTTCTTTTTTTTGCTATCATGAATATGATCAGTTTCCAATTGTCTACCTATGGTGGTATGTTCTTGGTCCACCACTCCTGAATGAAGTGTAGAGGAAACTAAAAAAGTTTGTCTTTCAGATCCTTTACGTAGATTTTAACTACTGTGGCAACGACTAATCAAATGATAAAGGAAATGCACACCTTACTGCTAAAAAATGGTGGAGCAACCGTCCCAGATGGCCTTCCATTTACGATGTTACCACTTTCCACCCTGGATGACCTGAGAACCCTTGATGAGCGCATTGCACAGGAGGATGTTTATAAGGAAAAATGTATATTTGAGGAATTGACATTTGCTGAGACTTTTGACCTATGGCCCTTATTTATTATATATTTGGTTACTTGATCATGATTAGGGCTACTTCGACGCACTAGGCCTTATGCTTTTTCTTCTTTTTTTTGCTATCATGAATATGATCAGTTTCCAATTGTCTACCTATGGTGGTATGTTCTTGGTCCACCACTCCTGAATGAAGTGTAGAGGAAACTAAAATTTTTTGTCTTTCAGATCCTTTACTTGGCGATGGCTGGGGGATTGACTGTTAAAGAAACTGTTTGGAGGACTATGGCGAAACTAGTGACAAACCAGCTGGCCAAGAAAATTAACTGGCGTGGGGCAAATGGCAAGCAGGCCTTCGAGATTGCGATAGATTAAACCACTGCTAGTTATGTACTTTAATTACTGGCCAGACAAAAAACTTTCCAAATCAATATAATCCAACCGGTAATGGTTCTGCAATCGCCGACGTTGTCCAATCCTGTGCACATGTCCAACGGTTCTCCGTCTAGGCCTCCTCGGGTGTGGGCACGTATTTAGGCCACACAGCCTGGATAAGGTACACTAGCTAAAACACGACGAACCGCTGGGTAATGCTACACATGAACGAACTGTGGCCGCACGATATACAATAAATGAACGACTATTTACTTCACATCAGATTAGGTTGAACTTGACGTTACTGCATTAAACTCGTGACACTTTACTATTCTATTCGCACATGGCTCTCAACGCTCTGTTAGACGCACGGTTGCTCACTTCACTGTTACCGACCACAGACAGACTTTAGACGAACTTGTCACACTGCTTGCGTAGACGAACTGCTGCTGTGCGCACCTTGCGCTGTATATATACTTAAGTGATTACCTAGTCCCAAACCGCAATCTTTGTCTGGTATCAATACGCTGTCTCCGGGCATGTTCTGACATGCCTGAACTTGTCTTTGAACCTGCCGTTGGGGGCTTGCGAGGTGGCGCCTAGGGGCGCTGTCCAATAAGGAGAGCGAATATTACTCTGGTTTGAACGCAGGTAAAGGGATATTCCGTGTATATATAAATAATATACAAAGTATATCAAACAATAAAGGTAGATTCTCAGTTTTAATCTGGCCCTTCACAACACATACCATAATGAAATATTAAGTGTTTATAGACAACTTTATACAGCATATTTTTAATGAGAAACTGGTTTAGTGGGGGTGTCCACTGGCTTTTGGTGTATGTACACCCCTGGTTATGACAAATGGAGTAATGGAATGCCTACAAATGTGTCCCTGAGTGGAAGGAGTACATATTTTGTCACAGTCGCATCCATCTTAATGCATTTTAGTTCCTGGGACAAGTCTGTGAGAAGGAATACTCCCAGTTCAGAAGAGTTTATCGGGTAGTCGAAGAAGTTGGAAGAATGACTAAACTCATTATACACCAAATATAGAGCCCCATCAACCACAATGATATTGCGGACTAAGCCTACTCTTCCGTTATAACATATGCAGTTATCGCCTGTCAATACCTTGACACAGAAGTCTGGAAGACTTGCTTCTTTGTACTGCATGACTGGACATGTGATGTCTGATGGCAGTGGACCATCACTGTGTGGCTTTATGAGTTTGGTTTCATTTGGTGCATCTCGATTACAAGCTGCATTTTCCAACTCTGACATTCGCCTCACAACTTGTGCAACTGGGAACTGAGGGCTGCGGATCATTTTCTTTATTTGGCCAAGGTACAGATGAAGCGTTTAGTTTTCCTGGGCGCTTTGCCGCGACGTGAGCACGGTTATATCACGTCGGAAATGAATTAGGAACCCAGGCTGCTGTTCTATTTTATGCCGCCAGGAGGCGCAAAGTCATTAGACGGACGCTACAACGTCCTACACAGTATACTGTATAACGATCTGTATGTAAATGTATATATATTAATTCATTTTGCGCGAATCCACACTTCATTATATAATAAGAATCCAACCAATAGAGCGACATTGTGCAATAAACAAGTAAACAAAGTATGGCATATTTTACAGTAGGGCACTTTGAAACAACCAATCACGTTGCGCGATAGCACGAGCGATGCATAGTCAGGAAGTAATGTTAGAGCTGAGTTCACTCATTCCGAACGGCGAAATGTAAAATGCTACCCAAGATTGTTGCGTTTCGTTATAAAAACTATGCGGTGATAAACAAAACGAATCGCAGTATGCAAAACGTGCGGTTCGAGGATCACAGTTGGAGATGCAATCATGCAATGTCCAACTTCGTTCGACACTTGAACTAAGAAGGTGCACAAAGATCGGTAAGTGAATGAACGAATGAATGAAAACTTTATTTAACAGATTGCAGAATGGGTACAATACAGTACAGCTCAATATACACAATTGTTAAGGGGATGCAGACCAGAGAAAGACTTTCGTCTTGTTTACATCAGGGTCCCCCGTAGTAACTTGGCTTGCTACTGTACAGTAGCTACAGTTAAATCAATGAGCCATCGACAGTGTGCTAACGTTATCATATACTCTCTTTTTTAGACTCTTTTTGTATCACAAACAGTACTGTATTTGTAAATCTGGTATGTCATAAATGTATAGATGTAGCAGTACTGTATGTCATGTTATGATGAATTGAAAATGGGGGACCCTGATGTAAACAAGACGAAAGTCTTTCTCTGGTCTGCATCCCTTTAACAATTGTGTTTATTGAGCTGTACTGTATTGTACCCATTCTGCAATCTGTTAATTCTTTTCAATCAATCAATCAATCAATCATTACATCCAAGATACACGGCTGCTGTAGTCTTGTCTTATAAAATACATAAACAATCAGCAATGTCTCGCTTGATGAATGGCCAGCAGTAGCCTAATTAATATTAATAAAAGTATTATCATTTTAATAATTGCGAAACGTGTTTAGTCCCTTGTTTGAGCCGAATCTGGGTTGAACATGATTTGTGGAACTCCCTCTGGTGTTGTGGTCGTGGTATTCACTGACCTTTGGGAAGTATTTCGACATGTACATGGGTATCTTAGTGGTGTAGTGTACAGTATCTTGTAGACCAGGCCCATTGCAAGTTGCTGTACTCTGTCGTCTACTCTAAGCCATCCTAGGTAGTCAAAGTGGGCAGGGGTGAGGTGGGTTCTAGGAGTAAGGTCAAGCAGTAGTCTGACCAGTTTGTTTTGTGATGTTTGTAATTTAGTTTTTAGCGCTTTTGAGGTGCTTTGGTACCATGAGGTGCAAGCATAGTCGTAATACCCTTGAATGAGTGCTCCTGCCAGAGTCTTCAGGGTATTCTTGTTTACCAGAGAGGAGATCCGGTACAAGAATCTTGTTCGTTGGTTGACTTTTTTTTATTACATTGGTTGCCATTTTGTCACAGGAAAGATTTGCCTCTAGGATGGAACCCAGGTAGGTAATTTCATCTTTTCTTGTGACAATATTGTCACCCACTGTAACAGAGAAGCCGTTGGCCTTGCTGAGTTTGTTATTTGATCCAAGAGTGTGTATTGAGCTGTACTGTATTGTACCCATTCTGCAATCTGTTAATAACGTTTTCATTCATTCAGGAGCAAAGGTCAATGACCAAACACACCCAGACTACATACTGTACCTGTATTCCCTTCAACATCACAGTCTACACCATCTACGTCAACAAACATCAGTCGCCATGAGCGGCGTGAAAAAAGGAGAGTGATGCAGCCAAGGAGGATGGTGACCAACAGAGAACCAAGGTCGAGTCAAGCTCCTTGACCGCTTCATCTGTGGACAGCAACGACACCAAATGCAAGATGATGACAGGTGTTACCTGGCCAGTGCTTCAGCACTTGTTTTCTTTCTTGCACACAGAGAAGACAAGGAGCACCATAATCTCACCCATAGATCAGCTATTTATCACCCTTGTCAAACTGCGTCACGACATGTCCTTTGACCTCATCTCCCACATCAGAGGTGTGTCAAAGGCAACAGTCAGTGATGTGCCCAACGGATAATTTCAGTGAGTGAGCGATTCGATACACGCTCACGGCAATGAACCGATTCACTGATTCGACTCACGGTTCAGTGGCGCTTCCGGATCCCGCTGCAAATCAAAAACTATAAAAAAATTTGGCAGATGTTATACATACAATTATACATACAATTGTTAAGGGGATGCAAACCAGAGAAAGACTTTCATCTTGTTTACATCAGGATCCCCCTGTTTACATCAGTAATCATCGGTAACATTTAGAATTGATTTCAAGGTCCTCCTCCTTATATACAAAGTATAAACATTGCGATCATCTACTATTGAAGGTTCCGAGTCACAGTCTAAAGAAAATCAGTGATGCAGCCTTTGCTAACTAACTATGCACCAAAGTTATGGAACACACTATGGACATTAGGGAAGCTAGATCTCTTAATATTTTCAGAAATAAGCTAAAAACGTACCTCTTCACCATAGCCTTCTAATACACCCCGCTGTTGATTGTACTGTAGCACTATTTTACTCTGGCCATTCTATTGCATAATTTTACTATCTATTCTACTATTCTATTATTGCACTGTATTATTGGTGTGCAAACCAGTCAACTTACAAAAAAGAGCCTGTTGGAGGATTTCAACAAGATAAATGCGACAACGTTGCAAAATATTTCACTATAATATTTCAAAGTGAAGTAAAAAATATTATAATAATTATTTGATCATGTTAAATAAGTGTGACTGACTGAGTCCACATTACAGTTCTACTTTTGTTTTGATGTGAAAAGTGATGCTGCATAAGAGGACTGCATTTAGCACTGACTGAGAAAGTACATATTACAGTTCTACTTTGCATTGCATGTAATTTAGAATACAGGCAAATAAAAGTATAGTTTAAAGTACAATCTTGGCTGTCTTTTTCTCTCAACGCTTCAATAGGTAGATGACTAAATGTAAATGTAATATCAAATTTTAACAGATTGCAGAATGGGTACAGTACAGTCCAGCTCAATACATACAATTGTTAAGGGGGTGCAGACCTGAGAAATACTTTTGTCTTGTTTACATCAGGGTCCCCCAACAATTAGCATTTCAATGGTGTGTTGCCAGTGCCACACCAATGGGGGGTTGCCAATCCAATGTCACACCTACTGTACACCTAAGTGAGAGAAGCTCTCTCATTTCATGGAAGAGTAGAAGACAACCAACAGTTGCACTTTCTGGGGGGGGGGGGGGGGGGGTTGGTTAGGAGTGGGGGGGGGGGGGGTTGGGTAGGAGGGGGGACACTGTACAACTGTACAAACAACACTGTACATTGCAGACCAGAGAAAGACTTTCGTCTTGTTTACATCAGGGTCCCCCATTTTCAATTCATCAGGACATATATGACATACATGACATACAGATAGTCAGTACTGCTACATCTATACATTTATGACATACCAGATTTGCAAATACAGTGTACATTGGAGGAGGTTGGGTGGGGGTCAAAACCAGCCACTAAGCTACAACTAAAGAAGTTTGCTCAGTATTTGTTTGGCACTTAGTTAGAGTGAAAGAAAAGCATGGATGTGCCAATATGTTTTTTGTTGTTGTTGTTGTTTATTTTGTATTGCAGGCCAAAGAGGGAGAATATATATATATTTTTGTTTTGTACCACAATAAGCTAAGTTCGAGTGGGGGTGTTAAATATATTATTATTATGTGCGCCCTTGCTCATTTGTGTTCTACAGAGGGCGATGTAGTAAATCCAGTATGTGACGTCACTGTTATTGTTATTAAACACAACGTTACATACAAAACTGTCTGATTGGACAAGAGATAACAATTATTTGCATCTTTATTGTAACAAATGTATGAACAGTCAGCAATAGATGTCAAATGATTTACAGTAATATCAAGTAACAAGTTGTCAGTCAAGTCAAGAGTTCAGAATTGTATTAAAACACACACACACAAATTACAAGGTTACACGTTAACTGGCTTATTTACCACTTTGCCCTCCATTATTTGCTATGACTAGGGGCAACACTTTTGCCAAGCCAGCGATGAGATTGTTACATACATCCACTGTTAGTTTATTGCGCCAGTAAAACCTTATGGCCGCTACTAAAGCATCTTTCGTGAAAGGTTTCGCCTCTCTGCGAATATAATCTTTCATTAGGTGCCACACAATTTCGTTTTGTCTTGTTTACATCAGGGTCCCCCATTTACAATTCATCATAACATAATGACATGCATGACATACAGATAGACAGTACTGCTACATCTATACATTTATGACATATCAGATTTGCAAATACAGTACTGTTTGTGATACGAAAAGAGTCCAGAAAAGAGAGTATACATTTGACATATTATTATTGTAAGAAACAAGATTCTTGTGCCGGATCTCCTCTCTGGTAAACAAGAATACCCTTAAGACTCTAACAGGAGCACTCATTCAAGGGTACTACGACTATGCTTGCACCTCATGGTACCAAAGCACCTCAAAGGCCCTAAAACAAGATTACAAACATCACAAAACAAACTGGTCAGACTACTGCTTAACCTCACTCCTAAAACCCACTTTACCCCTGCCCACATTCAAAACCGCTCTTAAAGATAAGATAAATAAAGTTTTCATTCATTCATCCAGTTGTTTTGTTTTTGTGGTTTTGGTTGAATGAATACTTTGTTTAACAGATTGCAGAATGGGTACAATACAGTACGGCTCAATACACACAATTGTTAAGGGGATGCAGACCAGAGAAAGACGTTTGTCTTGTTTACATCAGGGTCCCCCATTTTCAATTCATAGTGACATTTATGACACTCAACATACATGACATTTATCAGGGGTGTAAAAAGTACCCAGAAATTATACTTAAGTGAAAGTATGGGTACCATCTCAAAATCTGACTCAAGTAAAAGTCAAAAGTATCTGGCTAAAAACACACTTGAGTAAAAGTCAAAAAGTCCTACTTTTAAATGTACTTAAGTACTAAAAAGTAAAAGTACATTAAAAAAAAAAAAAGGGGATACACCAGGGGTCTCAAACTCAACCCATCGTGGGCCAAGTTTTCATTTTAACTATACATTGCACCAGGTGAGTTAGTTGAAGAGGTGAGCCAATTAGTGAAATCATCAGCTGGTGTTTAGGCAAGGCTGGAATGAAACCAAGCATACACTCTGCCCACAATGGAATGTGTTCTGCGATAGACAATGCTGAAATGAAAGAACAGAGGACACTTTTTTTGCATTAAAATTATTTAATGCACTTCTCCATTGAAGGTAAACTAACATGGACGGCATTCACATCACAGCATGAATATATCACAATATTAACCACAGTGAAAGAAAAATGACATGTGAACAAGTATGTTGTGTGCCAGGTTAATGTACTCTACTATTTTTGTATCACAAACAGTGCTGTATATGTACAGTTTATTCCCCCTCAAATGTATATACTCTATTATTACTATATGCGAGAGAGCCCCCCCCCCCCCAACAATGCTGTATATTTGTAGACCTCTTCCAATGTACAGTTTATGTCCTTGATGCTGCTCTCCAGGACCGAGATCATGGCGTTCTTCTGCTCCAGGTCCCGCAGCAGCTGTGTTCTCCTTCAGCTCCTCGCACCTCTTGGCAGCCAGATATGGACACATGGAACGTAAACACTATTATTAGTACAATACATATGATAGGAGCTGGAGCACATAAGTACACACACACACACACAATCACATGCACAAGTACACAAACATAAACACAATGACCATCAGTCCATTAGTACATTAAAACCAGACACTGTCCGCAGACTCTTTACATCTTTACTACCGTAGGCTCCATCACCTTGGAACAGATAATACTTGTGCAGGCTCTATCACAACATTATAGAAAGATGTGTTTGTTATTAATCAAGCAGGCTTGGATTACATACATGTAGGTTTAACAATAGAGATCAGACTCAAGACAGTTTTCTGCTCTGTTGTGAGTCCTGTTTGTTTAAACGGAGAAAGATTTTAACCTCACACCTAAGTTTGGTTTATATACTAAAATTGCTAACAGATTAACAGAATGTGAAACAACTTATTAGTATTGGGTTAGAGTTGTTTGATTTCCACTAACGTAATGTTAGATTGCTATCTGAGAAAGTTACGTAACGTTACTCTACTGTATGTGAGCTGGCTGGCTGCGGCATTTGCCATGTATAATCTGTAGGCAAAACGGACTGCATATATAAACGGCTGATGACTCATAACTTCCTATCACGTTTGAATAATGCTGTAAAGTTAAGTAAAAATGCATTTCAATAGTAATGTATATAAATTAAGAGCTTACCGATTGCAATCCACTGCCGACAGAAGAGACGCAATATTTACTTCCTTGTTCATGACGGCACTCTCTCTCTGCCTCTCTCTCATTTTGCCGAGGGCGGAGCTCGTCCAGCACGTTGTCACCAGCTGTATAAGAGCGCCCCCGCTGGTCATTGTTAACATTAACCACACCAAAACGACTTCATAACGGCAGGCAAACAGCTGTTCCAGGACTTTTCACAGCTGTATCTGTAGTTCTCGAAGGGAAACCCAGAGATGTTGTCCAAACAGTGGCCATGTTCTTTTACATCATCGCTGAGATGTGTAAGGCCATGCACATTGTAGACCAGATTTTCTCTGCCATAAAGCTGTCCAAAGTGTTCAACAAAAGATAGCAGCAAGGTTTTTGCAAAATCATTGTAGACCACACACCACTTTGGACATGCCAATATGGTTATGGCGACATGCAACAACATGAAGTTGTTGTAAACTGTTGTGTCCAGAACATCAAGTAGAGCAACTGGCCCAGTATACAATAGAAATTGTCGATATTCAGTTGCCTTCCATCTATGTCTCTCTTCAAGAGATCTGGGCTTTCTAGCAAATTCTTTGGGCATGTGACACTTGAAAGACAAAAGTGTTTCAGACAACTGATTTACTTTCCTGGATGGCAAGCGGCACTTAAGACGGCCCTTGCTGCCTGCCCACAGCTCTAGGATCTTTTTTGTGACTCCAAGGCAGACAAGATGCATGTAATCATGAGGAAACATAGACACCATTCCAATGTAAGTCTCAGTAAGTGGGGAGACATTTCTGTGATGTTCCTCATCCATCTGAAGTCTGAAACTCTCATCTGTTCTAGCTGGGCTTTTGCTGTCTGGAAAAGTCATCCTACTGTCTACACGAACCCCATGTATTGTGCACTTGTCACAGCCTGCATAGCCAGTGTGTGATTTTATGGCTTTTATGTATGCCCGTGCAGGAGCGTCACACATTACTGATGTTATTTTTATGAACAGTGTTTTTCCTTTAAAAGGAAAGCCAGCCGCTACAGATTTTATCTCCGTCACTAGATCTCTCAAGTATTCTACCAGAGGTTGTGGTTTCGATTTTCCACCAAACAAGGCAATCAAGCAAGGTTTGTTTACACCAAATCCCTGCACTAAGCCCAAAATTGGCCAGAACTGGAGACTTGAACTCTTAAAAATAGGGAGCCCATCAAAATTTAGTTGTAGTTTGATTGTGTGCTGATCTGGAATTTTCAACCAAATTTTTTTCAAAAAACATGACAGAGCATTTACAATTCCAAAATAAAAGTATGTACCACCTGCAACTTGTGTGATAATGTAATTTCTGCTGGTATGGAGGAGTGTCTTGGCATCCTTGGGTAGGGATGGGTGGTAATGCCTCAAGACTGACAACAAGGCAGTCAGTGCAACCAAAGTAATACTATACTCAACGGCCCAGTGCATCAAGCTAGTAGTTAGAGAAGGCTGTTGCATTTCATCATCACTCTCACTCCCATTTTCACAGTCCCCCACTGGCTCAGGATAGGCCTCGTTTTCACCAACCGCTGTGCATTCAGCATCCATCAATTCTTGTTCAAAATCAAGTCCTCCCTGTCCCTCTGCTAAATCAGGAAGTTGATAACCTGGAGGTTCAGGCGCCTCAGAGGTGTGCCTATTTGCAGAGTGCAATTGGAAAAGTTTATCAACTATATTCCGTGACCGTCTTCGCATATTTGATGCCTTATTGTAGTCAGAGTAGCGCTCAGTCATCATGACAATTAGTACCACGTACTTTTTACAGTTGGGAGGATGTTGTCACTCCTGGCCTGGGCAGACACTGTAAACACACAAATTTAAACAGTAGATTACATGTACAGCAGATAATATGTATCCTGCATCATCATTTAGTGGAGAAACGGATGGCAAATTAAAGACAATCAGGCGGAATTTTCTTCAGTCCTTCACAATGCCAATGAGCTGTGTTACGCGTTGTACTAATGACAAAAACAGAAACCCAAATCACAAGTTTTATACCATCACGGAGGAAAAAGTGGCTGCCCTGCACGCATTATGATCCATATTAAAATATCCACGTGCTCACCGCAAATGGCTTTGACTATAGTGCTGGCAGAACCTAGACAAGTACATGTTGAGCTAACGTTAATTATATCATCGAACCGATAGGAGCTTATATCTTATCTAATCTTACGTTCGGGTAGTGGCACACGTGGTACCATGTATAAGATTAGATCAAATAAGCATATCGGTTCGATATGTAACGTTAGCTTAGCATATCTAACACAACCACAACAGAGCTAGGGAGCCGAGCACACGTGGATATTTTAATCCATATAACGTGCGCGTGATCATCTTAACCCTAGCTACTGTTGTAAACTATACCCATAATTTAATATAGGGTTTAACCTGCAATTCAGTCTCAGAGCCCCTGCTGCCCTGCACGCATTATCCATATTAAAATATCCACGTGCTCACCGCAAATGGCCTTTGATCAGTGCATGCTGGCAGAACCTAGACAAGTACATGTTGAGCTAACGTTAATTATATCATCGAACCGATAGGAGCTTATATCTTATCTAATCTTACGTTCGGGTAGTGGCACACGTGGTACCATGTATAAGATTAGATCAAATAAGCATATCGGTTCGATATGTAACGTTAGCTTAGCATATCTAACACAACCACAACAGAGCTAGGGAGCCGAGCACACGTGGATATTTTAATCCATATAACGTGCGCGTGATCATCTTAACCCTAGCTACTGTTGTAAACTATACCCATAATTTAATATAGAGTTTAACCTGCAATTCAGTCTCAGAGCCCCTGCTGCCCTGCACGCATTATCCATATTAAAATATCCACGTGCTCACCGCAAATGGCCTTTGATCAGTGCATGCTGGCAGAACCTAGACAAGTACATGTTGAGCTAACGTTAATTATATCATCGAACCGATAGGAGCTTATATCTTATCTAATCTTACGTTCGGGTAGTGGCACACGTGGTACCATGTATAAGATTAGACCAAATAAGCATATCGGTTCGATATGTAACGTTAGCTTAGCATATCTAACACAATTAACCACAACAACAGTAACGTTAGCTTAGCATATCTAACACAACCACAACAACAGAGCAGCGCTAGCCATGTGCACAAATGTTTGATAAAAACGCAAAAACTGGCTCAATTACGATACAAAATGTTCCCCTCTTCATGAAAGTCACATTATTGAACAAAAATACAACATAAGTGCGGGCCTTTAAGGCCATAATATATCTAAATTACAAAGACGACGTATACTGTTGGTTCGGCGTTGCTAATAAACATATCATTTTTATAAAACAAGTCAACGAGTTTCTAAACTATTCTGGTAACGTTAATTACTGTTTGAAGTCAACTATAATAAAATATAGACAATTGTTATTAACTTACCTGATATGTGCAAGCGAACGAACAACGCACGTGTGGATTTCAAACGGAAGTGCAGCGTCTTCCGGCCATTGAGCACATGCCGCGTTCACGTTACATGGGAATTCAAGTGGAAGAACCAGCTTCCTACTGGGAAAAACCATTCACGTCAGCCTCTATAGTTATAATTCCTATATAGTCTAGGACATATGGGATTTTTTCATAGACCCCGATCTCCCACTTCGCGTCACGAATTGCGGAAGTATGGATGTGGGCGTTTCATTGAGTCAACGCGTGAAGCTTAGTTGTAGCAACGAGATGTCCTCTGGTTTCCGCTTCTTCCCACGTAACGTGAACGCAGCATCTGGCTGATGCAATAACATGAAATGTTCACTTTTTTTTCAGCATAGCAGGGGGAGGGGGGAGGGGGGAGGGGGGAGTGGATCACATATAGAAAATAAAAAATATCTATAATATGATTAATGGAAAATGTACACATATGAGCAATTATAGGCAGTATAGTATTTGTTTCAAGTTTAAAGTTCAATAACTTCGTTTTTATATACTTTACAGTGAAAATGTTGTTTTTGATTGATTGATTGATTGATTGATTGATTGAAAACTTTATTAACAGATTGCAGAATGGGTACAATACAGTACAGCTCAATACACACAATTGTTAAGGGGATGCAGACCAGAGAAAGACTTTCGTCTTGCATCAGGGTCCCCATTTTCAATTCATCAGAGGCTATACATTTATGAAAACGTATACATTATAGGTGGGTGGGGTGGGGGGGGGTTGGGTAGGTTGGGTAGGGGTGGACACTGGACACTGTACAACTGCACAAGCAACTGTACATATTGACAAAACCATGTTTGGTAATTGACTGTACATTGGGTTGGGTTAGGACATTTACAGGGGCCAGTTTCGAATTGCAGTCTCCCGTAGGTGTTCTTTGAGAGTGGTTTTGAAAGTGGGTAGTGATTCACATTCCTTTACAGCTTTGGGTAGGGCGTTCCACATTGATGTGGCATAATTGCGAAACGTGTTCCTGTTTGAGCCGAATCTGGGTTTAACATGATTTGTGGAGCTCCCTCTATGGTGTTGTGGTCGTGGTATTCACTGACCTTTGGGAAGTATTTTGATATGTACACATATGGGTACCTTGATCGTGTATAGTGTATCTTGTAGACAGGCCCATTGCAAGTTGCTGCACTCTGTCGTCTACTCTAAGCCATTGTCACGTGGGCAGGGGCGAGGTGGGTTCTAGGAGTAAGGTCAAACATGTAGTCTGACCAGTTTGTTTTGAGATGAAGTGTAGCAGGGTCAAGTCAAGTCAAGTCAAGTCAAGTCAAGAGTTTTAATTGTCACGGCATACAAGTATACAATGAAATGCGGGTGGTCTTGCCCGCAACGATGTGCAATACGTGGTACAACATATAATAGAATCCAATAAAAAAACAACATTGTGCAATAAACAGGTAACAGGTAACATATTTGTGACATCTCGGTATCTGTACATATATTTACAGGGCATATAGGACACGGTCAAAGAACACCAGATCCAGGCGTACAACTAGAACCACCAGAACAGTGAATACGAGCAAAGTAACACGACTAACTGGTAACGACAGATACAGATTACAAAACATACAATTAAAAACTAAAAATCTCTAGAAAATCTAGTCAATTTACAAACCAATGAGCTTCTATACAGTAGAAAGGATATGCAGCCAGTATGAGCTTCTAGACAGACAGTAGAAGAGATATGCAGCCATGAGCTTCTAGATAAGACAGTAGATATGCAGCCAGTATGAGCTTCTAGATACAGTAGAACCCCCCCCCCCCCCGCCTGACCTGTACAGCGAGTGTCAAATAAAGAGGAGGCTGTGCTGATTTACAGCCTGTGAGTCCAGTCAGTCCATATGCTTCTATGATCTGGACTGGCCCTCAGCTGCACTGGACTCTACCGTTCTGGTGTGTGTGCGTGTGTGTGTGTGTGTGTGTGTGTGTGTGTGTGTGTGTGTGTGTGTGTGTGTGTGACAGACAGACAGACAGACAGACAGACAGACAGACAGACAGACAGACAGACACACATACACAAGCCTGTCTGACTGTATGTCTCTCTGTCTGTCTGCCTGCCTGCCTGTTGTCTGTCTGTCTGTCTGCCTGTTGTCTGTCTGTCTGTCTGTCTGTCTGTCTGTCTGTCTGTCTGTCTGTCTGTCTGTCTGTCTGTCTGTCTGTCTGCCTGCTGTCTGTCTGTCTGTCTGTCTGTCTGTCTGTCTGTCTGTCTGTCTGTCTGTCTGTCTGTCTGTCTGTCTGTCTGTCTGTGTCTCACCTGCCTATTGTGTTGAAGTGTGGACACTCTTCATGTCTCCAGTCTGTGGCTCATATATACAACAGAGTTGCTCGTGTTTCTCTTTCATTACCATCACATGTGGCAGAGACATCCTGCAGTGCTACAGTCTCCCAGCCTGAACACCAGAGACATCCTGCTACAGTCTCCCAGCCTGAACACCAGAGACATCCTGCTACAGTCTCCCAGCCTGAACACCAGAGACATCCTGCTACATGGAGCTGCAGTCCATGTTGTGTTAGCTTGTGTTAGCTTGGGGAGCTGCAGTCTGTGTTGTGTTAACTTGTGTTAGCTTGGGGAGCTGCAGTCCGTGTTGTGTTAGCTTGTGTTAGCTTGGGGAGCTGCAGTCTGTGTTGTGTTAGCTTGTGTTAGCTTTGGGAGCTGCAGTCTGTGTTGTGTTAGCTTGTGTTAGCTTGGGGAGCTGCAGTCCGTGTTGTGTTAGCTTGTGTTAGCTTGGGGAGCTGCAGTCCATGTTGTGTTAGCTTGTGTTAGCTTGGGGAGCTGCAGTCTGTGTTGTGTTAGCTTGTGTTAGCTTGGGGAGCTGCAGTCTGTGTTGTGTTAGCTTGTGTTAGCTTTGGGAGCTGCAGTCTGTGTTGTGTTAGCTTGTGTTAGCTTTGGGAGCTGCAGTCTGTGTTGTGTTAGCTTGTGTTAGCTTGGGGAGCTGCAGTCCGTGTTGTGTTAGCTTGTGTTAGCTTGGGGAGCTGCAGTCCATGTTGTGTTAGCTTGTGTTAGCTTGGGGAGCTGCAGTCTGTGTTGTGTTAGCTTGTGTTAGCTTGGGGAGCTGCAGTCCGTGTTGTGTTAGCTTGTGTTAGCTTGGGGAGCTGCAGTCCATGTTGTGTTAGCTTGTGTTAGCTTGGGGAGCTGCAGTCTGTGTTGTGTTAGCTTGTGTTAGCTTGGGGAGCTGCAGTCCGTGTTGTGTTAGCTTGTGTTAGCTTGGGGAGCTGCAGTCCATGTTGTGTTAGCTTGTGTTAGCTTGGGGAGCTGCAGTCTGTGTTGTGTTAGCTTGTGTTAGCTTGGGGAGCTGCAGTCTGTGTTGTGTTAGCTTGTGTTAGCTTGGGGAGCTGCAGTCCGTGTTGTGTTAGCTTGTGTTAGCTTGGGGAGCTGCAGTCCATGTTGTGTTAGCTTGTGTTAGCTTGGGGAGCTGCAGTCTGTGTTGTGTTAGCTTGTCTTAGCTTGGGGAGCTGCAGTCTGTGTTGTGTTAGCTTGTGTTAGCTTGGGGAGCTGCAGTCCGTGTTGTGTTAGCTTGTGTTAGCTTGGGGAGTTGCAGTCCATGTTGTGTTAGCTTGTGTTAGCTTGGGGAGCTGCAGTCTGTGTTGTGTTAGCTTGTGTTAGCTTGGGGAGCTGCAGTCTGTGTTGTGTTAGCTTGTGTTAGCTTGGGGAGCTGCAGTCTGTGTTGTGTTAGCTTGTGTTAGCTTGGGGAGCTGCAGTCTGTGTTGTGTTAGCTTGTGTTAGCTTGGGGAGCTGCAGTCTGTGTTGTGTTAGTATTCATTCCATTCTAAACGTTAGTTTACAAAACATGACCTGTCTATATAACGTTGAGGAACAAATTATAAGTGTGTGGGTGTGTGTTTTGGTGAACATTGGACTGCAAACAGAAAATGCATCACAGTTAGACAGTAGCTACTGTTAGCTGTCCTTCCAGATTAGCTTTGAGCTAACTATCTTTCCCGACCCATGTATTCATTCCATTCTAAACATAACGTTAGTTTACAAAACATGACCTGTCTATATAACGTTGAGGAACAAATTATAAGTGTGTGGGTGTGTGTTTTGGTGAACATTGGACTGCAAACAGAAAATGCATCACAGTTAGACAGTATAGCTATACTGTTAGCTGTCCTTCCGGATTAGCTTTGAGCTAACTATCTTTCCCGACCCGTATTCATTCCATTCTAAACATAACGTTAGTTTACAAAACATGACCCGTCTATATAACGTTGAGGAACAAATTATATAGACGGGTAATGTTTTGAACAACTAACGTTACGTTTAGAATGGAATGCATCGGCAAAGATCCGTTAGCTCAAAGCTATTCCGGCCAGTTTATCAACTTCCTGTCATTTAGAAATATGATTTTATAGTGAAAATCATTACCAAAACGTCCGGAAAAACCTAACGGGAGCATTATAGACGGTCATACAAATGTACAAATGCTATAAGGTGGCAAGAAATGCACTATAAACAATACTTTATGCATCAGCAAAGATCCTTAGCTCAAAGCTATTAAGGCAATGCTGGCTAACAAGAGGCTAGCGCAAGAAACGACGCCGCAAACCATTGCCGAGCCAGAGCCGGTTTATCTTTGGCGAGCCCGAGTCGGCTCTGCCCCGGCAACCATTGCCGTGCCAGAGCCGGTTTATCTTTGGCGAGCCCGAGTCGGCTCTGGCACGGCAAGCCGAGCCGGGCCAGAGCCGGTTTATCTTTGGCGAGCCCGAGTCGGCTCTGGCACGGCAAGCCGAGCCGGGCCAGAGCCGGTTTATCTTTGGCGAGCCCGAGTCGGCTCAGCCCCGGCAACCATTGCCGGGCCAGAGCCGGTTTATCTTTGGCGAGCCCGAGTCGGCTCAGCCCCGGCAACCATTGCCGGGCCAGAGCCGGTTTATCTTTGGCGAGCCCGAGTCGGCTCCGCCCCGGCAACCATTGCCGGGCCAGAGCCGGTTTATCTTTGGCGAGCGCGAGTCGGCTCCGCCCCGGCAACCATTGCCGGGCCAGAGCCGGTTTATCTTTGGCGAGCGCGAGTCGGCTCTGCCCCGGCAACCATTACCGCGCCAGATCCGGCTCATCGTTGGCGTGCCGTGCCGGACATATGCCGAGTGTGCCGACCGGTAGCCGGAATTGGGCAGAGTATGCTGGCCACCTGGGTATTCTTATTTGGGCCTTTATCGGCTACTGTTGCCATGGCAACGCAAATTCAAGAAAACTCCCAATACATTTTCTTATTTATTTTATGTTATGAATCAGCCTGCCAAGTTTCATAGATATGCCCCCTAAGGAAAAATATGCCCCATAGCCCCCACATTTTTAGGGGTAGGGGAGACCGGGGCACAGTTGATCAAGGGGCTATTTATAGAAACCTGTACACAGGAATGCCTTGATGATGTCATCGGTGTGTGCCTCTGGTTAATCCATATCTGAAAATGTGCTTAATTTCCAGGCAACACACTTTTGTAAAGAATTGAAAGGTAATCCCCGTTTTGTACCATCAAATGTAAAATTGCGGGTTTCTTTTGTTTTTGTGATTTAGTATAGATCATCCAGGAATAAGAAACGAAGCACATGTTGGTAATTTGAGGGATATTTAATGAAGTTTTATGAGCATGTGTCCTCTCTGCTGCTAATGGCCATGAATGAAAAAATGTCACATGATTGCACATAGTGCATGCGGGGCACAGTGAATCGGGGCACAGTGGATACATTTTTCAAGTGATTCACTGTGCCCCGGTAAAAGGAGGTCGCTTTGTTTGTTGACTAACGGCAATATTAACTCCTCAATTTAAAAAAAATGTATTCCAAATATAACTATATATATATAAATATTATATCTGTGCCATACTATTGCATGCTTTATCTGGTTTCAGAAAAATGGTACGCAACAGAAAACTGGACCCCAGAAAAATTGGGAATACCGACAATGAAAAAATGAAAGAGGCCGTCAAGAAAGTACTTGACACGGGACAAAATATTCGCAATGTTTGTAAAACAGACGATATAAAGTTCTCAACTCTACGTAGATACGTGGAAAAAGCACGAGATGCTGAAAGCAAAGATTCAATGGCATACTCACCAAAAGTACAATTGCCGCCAGGTTTTGACGCATGCCGAAGAGACACTTCTGCAGGATTATCTGATCAAAGCATCAAAAATTCAGTATGGACTGACGCGAAAACAAGTTTGTGTGCTGGCATATGAATTTGCTGCTAGAAATGGAAAAACATTCCCAGAATCCTGGAGTACAAATCGTTTGGCTGGCGAAGATTGGTTTTCAGGGTACATGAAGCGCTTCCCGAACCTTTCGCTACGTCGTCCTGAGGCTACCAGTTCATCACGGGCAACAAGTTTTAACAAAAAGAATGTGACAACTTGCAGCTAACAAGTTCTTTGACAACTTGGAGAAGCTTATGAAGAGACATAAGTTCGGCCCAAATGACATATACAATACAGATGAAACTGGATGCATGACCGTCCAGAAAGTTGGCAACACAAAAGTGATCACCTGCAAAAATGAGAAGCAAGTTGGGAAGATTACCTCAGGAGAGCGAGGTACTTGGTAACAATGCTTGGTACAATAAATGCTGCTGGAAATTCCGTTGCTCCATTTCTATTCCCCCGAGTGCATTTCAAAGATGCAATGATCCATGGTGCTCCACCAGGGACTGTTGGAGCTGCCCATAATACAGGATGGATGACTACTGAGAACTTCACAGCATTCATGCGACACTTCATCCAGTCAACCAAGTGTTCCAAGGAGCATCCAGTTTTGCTAATACTGGATAACCATGACACCCATCTATCGATTGAAACCATTGATCTTGCCAAGGACAACGGTGTGGTTATGCTAACTCTGCCATCACACTGCAGCCACAAAATGCAACCATTGGATCGATCTGTGTACGGACCCTTCAAGGCATTCTTCAACCAGGCAGCAAATGCTTTCATGATCAACCACCCCGGTCAACCTATCACAATCCATGATATCGCTCAGATAGTGGGCAATGCTTACCCGTTCACTCCAAAGAATATCACATCCGGTTTTCGAGTATCTGGCATCTATCCATTCAACCCCAATATCTTCAGCGATGATGATTTCCTCAGTTCATATGTAACAGATCGACCTGTTGCAGTAGAATCTGCAGAGCCAATCGCTGAAGTCCCAGAACCACCCCATCCAGCTGAACAGCCTCCACAGAGAGCACCAGAGCTTTCAGACCCAGATCCAGAACCTCCACAACCAGCCAAAGAACTTCATCGACCTGCACCAGAAATGTCACATGAAGCCCCAGATGACACCGCAACATCTTCAAAGGCACTCGAAGCAGTTGGTTCAACTTCAACAGAATTGAGTAGGCCTATCATCACACCAGAAGAAATCAGCCCTTTTCCAAAGGCACCACCACGCAAAAACAAAGGTGGAAAAAAGAAGGGAAAAACCCTTGTTCTGACAGACATTCTAATCAAAGAACAAATCAGGGCAGCCAACGAGCAGAGCAAAAGGAAGAAGAATAAACAAGGCAGTCAACAGTCTAAAAAGCCAAAAGGAGACACGTCAAACTCTGACGCGGATGCTGATGCGAGAAGACTTTGTGATGACGCATCAGATTATGATGACCTTGATGATGGCCAACTAGAGGACATAGAATGGCCGGATTGCAATGCTCTGAATGCAACTGATTTTGTGTTGACAAAGTTTGCAACAAAGAAAACCAATGCAATGTATGTAGGGCAGGTCCAAAGCCGCATTGTGGATGCTGATGAAACCACATTTGCTACGCTTACATTAGCCGACGATCAGTACTCTACTGCTACCGAGGCTCTGAAGTCGCATTTTAGCTCGGGAAGAAGCCGTCGGATGTACCGTTTTGGGTTCCGCCAGAGAGCACAGAGGTCTGGTGAGACTGTTTCGCAATATGTGTCTGCCTTGCGGGAGCTAGCCAAGCATTGTGATTTTAGGAACTTGGAGGATGGACTCATAGTCGACCAGCTGATTGAAAGAACATTGTGTGCTCAACTGAGGGAGAGACTGTTATTAGAGCCGGACGCCATGACACTAGCTGATGCAGTAGTGATTGGAAACAGTTGGAGACAGCTATCTCTGAGGCGCGCAAGTTTTCCCGCGCGGTGCATGAGCCTGTGACGTCACCTCCACCCGGAGTTCAGAACGTGGCCCAGGAGGCAGCTGGCGCAGACGGTGACAGCTTCGATGTGCAGAGAGTGGCAGACAGGGCGCCGAGGGAGAGGGAGAATGGACAAAGGGCGTTGTGGTAACTGTGGCTCCCCTAAGCATGCAACCAGGGACCTGTCCTGCCCTGCTCTAGGCAAGCGCTGCCGTAACTGCAACAGGGTTAACCATTTTGCGCGCTGGTGTCGCTCTCCTCCTGATCACGCACAGTCTGGGGCTGTTCCCATCAATACAGTACAAAGCCCACAGGCCTCATTCAGTCATTGCACATGTCGTGTGGGTGGGGCCTCCATACCACTCCTCGTGGACACAGGGGCTAAAGTGTCGCTTCTGAATAAGTCCACTTATGACCGGCTCTTCAGTCACGTGCCGTTGACTACAGCAGCAAAGCAGCAAACGCCCTGTCGGGGTATGGCCACGCCCCGATCACCACTTTAGGGGTAGCCTGCCTACCTGTGGAGTACAAAAAGAGACGCATCCCTGACACCGAGTTCTACATCACACGGAGAGGGGCTAACATCATGGGGCTAGACCTGTTTCATGCTCTGGACTTCACATTGACCGACGCTGGGGGTCTACGCGTCCTGCAGGTCACGCGTGTGACAAAATGGCATCCAATGTAATAAAAAAAGTCAATCAACGAACTCGATTCTTGTACCGGATCTCCTCTCTGGTAAACAAGAATACCCTGAAGACTCTGGCAGGAGCACTCATTCAAGGGTACTACGACTATGCTTGCACCTCATGGTACCAAAGCACCTCAAAGGCACTAAAAACCAAATTACAAACATCTCAAAACAAACTAGTCAGACTACTGCTTGACCTGACTCCTAGAACCCACCTCACCCCTGCACACTTTGCCAACCTAGGATGGCTTAGAGTAGACGACAGAGTACAGCAACTTGCAATGGGCCTGGTCTACAAGATACACTACACGACCAAGGTACCCATGTACATGTCAAAATACTTCCCAAAGGTCAGTGAATACCACGATCACAACACCAGAGGGAGCTCCACAAATCATGTAAAACCCAGATTCGGCTCAAACAAGGGACTAAACACGTTTCGCAATTATGCCACAACAATGTGGAACGCCCTACCCAAAGCTGTAAAGGAATGTAAATCACTACCCACCTTCAAAAACTCTCTCAAAGAACACCTACGGGAGACTGCAATTCAAAACTGGCCCCTACAAATGTCCTAACCCAGTTGTACAATAAAGACCAAGCATGGCTTTGTCAGTATCCCAATGTACAGCCCCACCCAACCCCACCCCACCTACCCAACCTCCTCCAATGTACAGTTTCCATGTCAAATGTATGTCAGTATTCCAATGTACAGTGTCCCCCCCCCCTACCCAACCCCCCCCCCCCCCCCCACCTCCAATGTACAGCCCCACCCCACCTACCCAACCTCCCCCAATGCACAGTTTCTATGTCAAATGTATATACTCTTCTTCTGGATTTTTTTAGTATCACAAACAGTACTGTATTTGAAAATCTGGTATGTCATAAATGTATAGATGTAGCAGTACTGTCTATCTGTATGTGTCATATGATGAATTGAAAATGGGGGACCCTGATGGAAACAAGACGAAAGTCTTTCTCAGGTCTGCATCCTCTTAACAATTGTATGTATTGAGCTGTACTGTACTGTACCCATTCTGCAATCTGTTAATAAACTTTTCAATCAATCAATCAAAACCGCGTCCTGGCCTGACCATCACCCGACACTGTTCGAAGGCCTGGGCTGTATGACTGGATTTGTGCACCAGCCCTCGGTGGACACGTCTGTCCGACCCGTCATTCAGCCGCTGCGGCGCATTCCCTTGGCCCTCCGTGATGCGGTGGAGGAGGAGATTCATCATCTGGTGAAGGAGGACGTCATAGAACCGATCAACGCCTCTCCCTGGGTGTCCAACCTGGTGATAGCCAAGAAACGGGGGGGGGCGCGGACTGCGTCTATGCGTCGATCTGACAGACGTAAACAAAGCCATCATCCCTGACAAGTATCCCCTCCCCACAGCGGAGGAGCTGACTAGCCATTTCCAAGGGACTAAACACGTTTCGCAATTATGCCACAACAATGTGGAACGCCCTACCCAAAGCTGTAAAGGAATGTGAATCGCTACCCACTTTCAAAAACACTCTCAAAAAACACCTACGGGAGACTGCAATTCTAAACTGGCCCCTGTAAATGTCCTAACACAACCCCCCCAATGTACAGTAAATGACCAAGTATGGTCTTGTCAATATTCCAATGTACAGTTTTGCTTGTTCAGTTGTACAGTGTCCCCCACCCACTCCTCCTACCCAACCTCCCCCCCAACCTCCTCCAATGTACAGTTTCTATGTCAAATGTATATACTCTCTTTTCTGGACTCTTTTCGTATCACAAACAGTACTGTATTTGCAAATCTGGTATGTCATAAATGTATAGATGTAGCAGTACTGTCTATCTGTAGGTCATGTATGTCATATACAGTATGTTATGATGAATTGAAAATGGGGGACCCTGATGTAAACAAGACGAAAGTCTTTTTCTGGTCTGCATCCCCTTACTCCAACAATACATGTCCAACCATGAGCTCTATGAGCCTTTTCAATCCGGCTTCAGAACTCAACACAGCACAGAGACCGCCCTCATCAAAATCACCAACAACCTCCTCCTTGCAGCTGACTCTGGCCACATTAGCATCCTCATCCTCCTGGACCTTTCTGCAGCATTCGACACAGTCTCCCACTCCATCCTCCTCAACCGTCTATCCAACAACCTCGGAATCACTGGCTCAGCACTCTCCTGGTTTCAACCCTACCTCACCACCCGGACACAGTTTATCACCATCGGCGACTCCAGTTCCACCCCGGCCCCAGTCAACCAAGGCGTCCCCCAAGGCTCCGTACTTGGCCCAATCCTATTCACCATTTACATGCTCCCCCTCGGTCAGATCATCCGCCGCCATGGCCTCAGCTTCCACTCCTATGCCGACGACACTCAACTCTACCTCTCCACCAAACCATCCACCCATCTCCCCCACACTCCCTTATCAATTGCCTTCACGAAATAAAAACCTGGATGTCATCTAATCTCCTCAAACTCAACAACAATAAA
This sequence comes from Notolepis coatsorum, assembly GCF_963971535.1. Taxonomy (NCBI): domain Eukaryota; kingdom Metazoa; phylum Chordata; class Actinopteri; order Aulopiformes; family Paralepididae; genus Notolepis; species Notolepis coatsorum. The sequence continues at coordinate 174,092,809 of NC_140171.1, read as the reverse complement.
ACCGAGCTCATGGTTGTGGCACCCAAGGCCCTGCTCCGGAAGGTTGGGGATCTCACCCTCAACATTGATGGCTGCTCCATCTCCCCATCCCCTAAGGTCCGCAACCTGGGCGTTATCCTGGACTACACCCTTTCCTATCAATCCCATGTCAATTCCCTCACCAAATCCGCCTTCTTTCACCTCAGAAACATTTCCAGACTCCGACCATCACTTTCCGACACCACAGCTGAGACCCTCATCCACGCCTTCGTCACCTCCCGCCTGGACTACTGCAACGGGGTCCTGTCCGGGGTCCCAAGCAAAACCCTGGACAGGCCCAAGTATGTTCAAAATTCAGCTGCCAGGGTTCTAACCCGCACCAAACCCTGGCAGCACATCACCCCCATCCTTATCCACCTCCACTGGCTCCTCCTCAAATCCCGCATCACCTACAAAACCCTCCTGCTCACCTACAAATCCCTTCACGCTCTGGCACCTCAGTACCTCACTGACCTCCTCCGCCCCTACACTCAGTCACGGTCCCTGCGATCCACGGACACTGGTCAGCTCTCCATCCCCCGAACCAGACTACGGACGTTCGGGGACAGAGCTTTCAGTGTGGCAGCTCCCACCCTCTGGAACTCCCTCTCCGCAGAACTCTGCACCGCCCCAACTCTGGACTCGTTTAAAAAACTGCTCAAAACCCACCTCTTCAACTTGGCCTTTAACGCCTAACTTTCTCACTTTATATGTATATGTTGTGTCTGTCCACTATGTTTGTTAATTTGTCATCCCCCCCCCCCCCCCCCTATGTAAAGCGACCTTGGGTCCTCTGAAAGGCGCTATATAAAACGAAGTTATTATTATTATTATTATTATTATTATTATTATTAACAATTGTATGTATTGAGCTGTACTGTACCCATTCTGGAATCTGTTAATACAAATTGCAATCAATCTATCAATCAATCAATCAATCAATCAATCAATCAATCAATCAATCAAACTCTGAGGAAAGGAGCCCCTTCAAGCTAGTGGGCTAGTCGCTCAAATATATATATCGTTTTATATATAATTGTACCAACACAGATATTAGGCAGTACACACATTGTCCTGCAATACATGTACAGTGAATGCACAGCTACATTCGCCATATATTTCTATCGCTGCTGCGGTCTACAGTGAAATGCAATATTATTATTATTATTATTGTAAAGATTATCATTACAATTATTATTATTTTGTGCACGTTGTGCAAATTGAGAGGCTGTGCTCTTTGCACACAACCCTCGTACACTTGTAACAGTGCGTCTCCAGGCGGCTGTGATTGTAATGATAATCTTTACAATAATAATAATAATAATAATATTGCATTTCACTGTAGACCACAGCAGCGATAGAAATATATGGCGAATGTTGCTGTGCATTCACTGTACATGTATTGCAGGACAATGTGTGTACTGCCTAATATCTGTGTTGGTACAATTATATATAAAACGATATATATTTTAGCGACTAGCCCACTAGCGTGAATACGAGGAAATGGGCGAGGACTTGGGCTGTGGAACTGAAAGCTAGGTGTAACTGAGGGGTACAATTCCCTGACTGTATTGAATAAGTATGGTATCATTAAACCACTACTGCTTTATGTACATTACTACTGGCCATACAGTACACAGGTATATGTGATGAACACCCCCACAATAACACGGCTTAACAAGAAAGTACTGTTTATAATAATATTTATTAGAAGAGCACCAAGATTATCTTACATTATTTATTAAGATTGAGAGTTGCGCTTGTAAGGCGAAGAATGTGCATGAATAGGTCAAGAGCGTAAGTCCATGAGCATATTACGCAGGGGATAATTTAATACCACCCGTAGCATAAGAATTATATATGGTACACTAGTAGGTCAGCTGGAGATACTAAGGGGGTTCCCTCCGGTTGTAAGCCAGCTGGGGGGAGGAATGTTCGGATGCAAAAGTCTGGATCAACGGGGAATCAATAAGCTCCAGCTACGGGAGGCGGTACATTACTCCCTTGATCGGCAGACGAAAGCAGCAGCTATAATCCAAGTATGCGCGACAGCATAGGTGAAAGCCAGCCAGCCTCTCCTATAGACGGGCTCGAGTGATGCTCCTCACGGGTAAATCCCACACAGCAGCGGGGTAGACGGTTCTCTGCTCCAGCAGCCACAGTACCAAAGCAATAATCCAGCCGGAAAAGGCTCTGCATTCACCGGTGTAGATTCTCCTGTGCACGGTACTTCACATTTAACTAGGTCGAACTTGACGTTATTTCACTAAGCTCTGACACTTTTACTATCCTATTCGCACGCGGTTATAAGAGACGCAAGGTTGCTCACTTCACTTGGTCGTTGACTCGTGATGAAGGCTTCAACTTGTTGGGTTAACTCGTTTGAGGGTAACTTGACTTTAGGCTAAGTGCTGCTGTATCCACCTGCGCCGTATTTATACGTACGGTGAATAATCTAGTACCAGCCTTATTTCTGTCTCGTATTACTGCGCAAAACCGGGCATGTTCAGGCATGTCTTAGCGGTGACTTTGAACTAGACATTGGGGGGTATGGCCGTGGCGCCTAGGGGATCGCTTCCAATAGGAGAACGAATATTATGGTCTGTCCTGTACCAGGTAAAGGGATATTCCGTGTATATGTACAAAGAATATACAAGGGATATCAAACGATATACAAATATTATACATGGGATCTCAGGCAATAAATATATATATTCGGTTTAATCTGACCCTTTGTAACAGCCGCCTCCTAATTAGTCCGCACCTAATTAGATAAGCATAGACAGATTAACCGCACTGTCCACTACTCAATGTCCGTTGTGAGGAGTAGGGCAATTCACAAAGTCAGTGGGTCATGGTCGTCATTAGGAGAGTCGGGGAGCCTTGGCAACTCTATCAGCCTCGCCACGGGTCGGGTGTATGTCCGCCCCCTGGACGAGCACTTCTGCCGCTCTGACCTTTCCGTCGGCACCAGTGATCACTTTGCTTACGCGGCCGGCCGGCCACGCAGCTCGGTGTAGTGACTGGTCTATGATCATGACGATTGTGTCCACTTTTAAGTTGTCCCCGTCCTTGACCCGCTTCTGACGGGCTGGAAGGGATGGTAGGGGGGTTAGGAGGAAGCGGGCCTGAGACTGCTTTGATCTGTGCTTGGCTGCGCCTCCACCTCCTCCGTCTGTTTCTCTTGTTTGCTCTGTACCCCGTCTCGCCCCATCAAGGAGTCGCTTGGGGTGCTGGGTTCGAGGTCAGCTACGTCTGGAGCGCAGCTGAGGGGGGTGGAGTTCCGAACTCCCTCTTGTGCCCCCGGTTCTCTCACAGGCCTCTCGCTTAATGTCAATAGCCTCTCAACGGGCTGTACGAGGGAGTGGCCGGTGTCGCTCGCCTTTGTGTGTAGGCAGCGTGTAGACGTGGGTTGACTGTCAAGTCCGTAGAGGGGGCCCTGGAGCGCCCACCCCAGTCGGGTCTGAACCGCGACTGGGCATCCTTTGGGTCCGATGTGGGCCGCCTCAATTGGGAGAATGAGGTCCGCGTGGTCGGAGCCGATGAGCAGGGTCGGTGTGGCGCCGTCGATAAGCGGTATAGGTAGTTGACGTAGGTGCACGTACTTCGCCATCAGCTGTGGGATGGGGTAGGTGTACTGTGATAGGCCTATGTCGTGGCTGGTGAAGACGTTGGTAATACTATACTGCTTCTCGGGCTGGTCCACCGCTGCTATCTTGAAGGAGACATTTTCACCCTTTATGGTCTTCTGGTCCCTTCTGATGGTACGTATTGTCATGGTACCTTTGGCACCCCGCAGGCCCAACTGGGCTGCGGCGGAAGCGAGGAGGAGAGTCTTTTCAGACCCATCGTCCAGGACAGCGTAAGTGTCCAGGACCTTGTCCTCGTAGCTCAGGAGCACTCTGACCACTTTGATGAGCACTCGGGGGTCCCGCTATGCTGGTCTATATGGAGCACTCCTGTTGGTCGGTTGCTTTGGATCTTCTGGACTGGTGCCGACTCGCGGTCGTCCGAGTAGCACCGTGACTCCCAGTGTCTGCTGTAGCAGTCGGTACACCAGGGGGCGGTCTGGTGGATCTTCGGTACTGGTGCCACCGCCTCGGCCTGGTACATTACCGTGACGGGCCCACTTTGTTGTCCTGGCGGACGCCTGTTGATGTCATGCAGGACCTCCAAGTGGGCGCCGCCGCACCTGCCGCACTTCTTCTTCAAACGGCACTCAGCTGCCATATGGCTGCGCGCGCAGCGGAAGCAGCGGCGGTGGTCTTTGATCCACTGACTCACCTCGTCCGTGGTCAGCTTCTTGAAAGGGTCGCATTGATACAGCCGATGTTCCCCTTCACAGTACTGGCATTCAATCTTCCACTCCTCTTTTGTCGAGGGGGATTTGTGGTTCTTGTGCTGCGGTACTGAGGTACTGTACTGTACTCAGGTAGAAGTAATAATCCCCACCACCAAAATTAATATCTACCCAAATCAAAAGCCCTGGGTAGACAAATCCGTCCGTGAGGCTCTGAAAGTGCGCACATCAGCATACAACACCGGGCTGGTGACAGGCAACATGGAAGAACACAAGATGGCAAGATACAACGTCAGGAGAGCAGTAATAGAGGCAAAACGGCGTTACAGGGATAAAGTTGAACTTCAGTTTGAACAGGCTGACTCTAGAGGCATGTGGCAGGGCCTCAGAACAATGACAGACTACAAAGGAACCCCCCTCAAACTGAACAGTGACATCTCCTTAGCAAATGATCTCAACTCCTTCTATGCGAGGTTTGAGGCTGTGAATAACAACACCAGCCTACAAACCACGGCAATGGGGGGGGGGGGGTCTGCTGATGGAGACTCAGTGTTCAGGGTAACAGAGCATGAGGTGAGACGGATCTTTAAAAAAGTGGATATCAGGAAGGCAACAGGACCGGACGGCATCCCCGGCCGCGTCCTAAAAGTCTGTGCCGACCAACTGGCCCCGGTTTTCACTGACATCTTCAACCTGTCCTTGGAACAGGCCGTCATCCCCACCTGTCTGAAGAAGTCCACCATCATCCCTGTACCCAAAAAATCTACGCCCGCTTGCCTCAACGACTACCGCCCTGTAGCCCTCACCTCCATAGCCATGAAGTGCTTTGAGAAGCTAGTGAAGGGCTACATCTGTTCCTCCCTCCCCATCAACCTGGACCCTCTGCAATTTGCATATCGCCCCAACAGGTCCACGGAGGACGCCATAGCCCATGTGCTGCACACAGCAGCATCACATCTGGACAAGAGGAAGGGGAACTATGTGAGAATGCTGTTCATCGACTACAGCTCAGCATTCAATACCATAGTCCCCTCCAAACTCATAACCAAGCTCAGGGACCTGGGCTTGAACTATGACCTGTGCCAGTGGGTCCTGGACTTCCTGACGGGCAGACCCCAGGTGGTAAGAGCCGGCAACTGCACCTCCTCATCCATCACGCTCAACATAGGGGCCCCCCAGGGCTGTGTTCTGAGCCCCCTCCTCTACTCCCTGTACACACATGACTGCGTAGCACAGCGGAACAACAACACCATCATCAAATTTGCTGATGACACAGTAGTGGTGGGCCTGATCTCTGCCAACGACGAAAGGGCCTACCTGGAAGAGGTAGAGAACCTGTCACAGTGGTGTCAGGAGAACTGCCTCTCCCTGAACGTCAGCAAAACAAAAGAGATGATTGTGGACTTCAGGAGGTCGGGGGTCAAGGACTACAGCCCCCTCAGCATCGACGGGGCACCAGTTGAGAGAGTGAACAGTTTCAAGTACCTCGGAGCCCACATATCCGAGGACTTGTCATGGACCACACACATTGACAGTGTTGTGAAGAAGGCACGACAACGCCTCTACTTCCTCAGGCGCCTAAGGAAGTTCCAAGTCAGCCAGAAGATCCTTAGGAACTTCTACTCATGTACAATAGAGAGCATCCTGACCGGCAACATCACCTCCTGGTTTGGGAATAGCACTGCACAAGACCGTAGCAGACTACAAAGAGTGACACGTTCAGCCGAACGCACAATTAGAGGGGGGCTTCCCACCCTCCAGAACATTTACAACAAGCGGTGCAAGGGGAAGGCTAAGAGAATTATTAAGGACTCGAGCCACCCGAACAACTGCCTCTTTGAACTGCTGCCGTCAGGCAAGCGATACCGGAGTCTTATGGCGAGCACAGAAAGACTCAGAAGGAGCTTCTATCCCCAGGCCATCAGGCTGCTAAACGAACAATAATCGCTAAACGAACAATAATCACTATGCAACAACCACCAAATGCACACAGCACACACACCCACACGCACACACACACTCACTCAAACAAACAACACACTGCAGCACCCACTCTCCACACTTAGATCACACAAACACACTTACACTTTATATTTATTGATAAAGGATTTGCACTACAACTCGTACACCTACTGTGAATTGTACCTAAACTGCACCTCGTCCATTTATGCCTTGCACTATATAGTATTGTATATTAGTACACTGCACAGTATTGTATATTGTATGGTAACTACGTCTACGAACATTGTACATATGTCTAAACTGAACACTGTGACCTCTTTTTTTTCTTCTAATTTTTACTATGTTTTTATTTCATACTTATCTTGTCATGCACAGTCTCTGGAGCGCAACAGTAAGAAGCATTTTGTACAAAAGTATTCTGTACTTCTGTATGACAACTATTAAAGAAACTTGAAACTTGATTCGGCTTGGTGCATAACGGTCACCGACCGGCGGTTATCATTTGATCCCCGAGGTCCTGGTCTTGGGCTTGGTCCACTCCACACGAACGTGTCCAGTCGTAGGCTGCTGACCTCCCTGGCGAGGAACTCAGATATGTCTAGGAGGGATGCCTCTGGGCCGTTGGGGTCGCGGTGGTCTCTCTGTCGCCGAAAACGCTCTTGTCTGGCGGGAGGGAGCTTCTCTAATATTCTTTCTACATTAGAGTTAGCGTACAGTTCGTATATCCCCTTTTCCTTTTGGGACCCCAGCATCCCTACCAGGGACTGTACCTTTATAGAGAGGTCATCCAATGCTCTGTTGTCTCTGGCTGGGGGGAGACGGTCGATGTCTCTTATCTCTTGTATCACGTAGTCCCATATGCGTCCATAACGTTGGTCGAGGGCTACTAGAGCCGCGGTGTATGGGGTACTTGAGTTGGAATATGCCAGCGCTATATTATGCGCTCTGGGCACCTTCAGGTGCTTGAGTAGGATAGCATACTTGTACGTCTCATCGGGGACATCGGACATCATTGTCTCTAAGCACATTCGTAGCTCTGTGTACTGTGCTCTGTTCTCGTGTGTGAAGTCCGGGAACGTCGGTGTGCCAAGGTACGATGCCATGGATGGCTGGCACATCGGTGAGCGTTGGGGGAGAGGCCTCCTGGGCGAGTCTCCCCGTACGTGTCGTCGTGGGCTGGTACCTGGTGGGTACCAGGGGCCGGGTACCCAGGTGCTGTTCCTCGGTGCTGACGGTGCGTCAAACTCACCCGTGAGTTGAGTTGGGGGTTTGTAGTGCAGTGACTCGGGGCTGACGTCTGGGCTGTACTGGGCCTCCTGGTCCAGAGTACGTTGCTGCTGGTCGGGGCTGTACTGGGCCTCCTGGTCCAGAGTACGTTGCTGCTGGTCGGCTTGACATTCCTCCTCTTCCTCTTCCTCTTCCTCTGCTAAGTCCTGGAGTCTTCTAGTCAGTCTCTCGGCGTGGTCCAGTTCTTCCCGGTTGCTGGGTCTCGTATGGACCGGCCGGGGAGGGGGTTCGGATACGTGGACAGGATCCTCCTGTTGGCGGGGTCCCGGGTTGCTTGGTCGGGTAGGGGAATGTGCCCTAGACCCTTGTCGTGATGATCTCCGGGAGCTCCGTGCGGAGAGAGGGGGTGTCGCCATGGCAATCAATTTTTCCATCATCTGCGCCTGCAGCCGGTCGCGCTCTGCCTCGCGCTGGGCATGGGCGGCGTCGCGCACTGCTTCGCGCTAGGCATTGGCGGCGTCGCGCTGTGCATTGGCGCTGGCATGGGCGGCGTCGCGCTGTGCATTGGCGGCGGCGCACTGTGCATCGGCGCGGCTTCTTTCAATGTTCTCTTCCGTCTGAAGGCGTCTGGTCTCCAGTCTTATGCGGTCGTCTTCACTCCTTTGTTGCGCCTGGAAGCGCTCTCGCTCGGTTGCAGAATGTTCGCGTTCACTGAGGGCTTGCGCTTGGAGTTGCGCGTGAAGGCGCTCTCGTTGGTCTGCAGCTTGTTCACGCTCGCTCGTCTGTTGCGCTTGAAGTCGATCGCGTTCGGTGGAGGCTGCCAGGGTGGCGATGAATGCCTGCGCCAGCATCTTGTCCGCTTCGCTGGGGGAAGACACAGGCGGAGGTGATCGGCTTCTGGCAGTGCTCGTTGGAGATCCGTTCTCCTGTCGCGCTCCGAGGAGGTCCATCTCCTGGGTGTGCGTCTCTTCTGGTAGTGGGTCGGGTTCCGTCCCTGGAGCGCTTTCTTTATCCTGGAGCTCTCCGGGGACTGTCCCGTTGGCATTGTCGGGGGGTAAAGTCATGTCATGTCCCTCCTGGTCCCCCCCGTGAGCTTGGTCAGTTACGTTAGAACCCACTAGGGTCTCTACTGGCAGGGTCGCCTGGTCGGTAGGGTTTGACATACTTTGGCTATCCGCTTTACTTATTTTATCCGCCTTTAACGTCTGTATAAAGCTAGGTAGTAGACTGGCGGCGTAGTCCTCTAGGTAAGAAGGTGGCTGCCGTCTGCGCGTCGGGCGTTCTAGCTTAGGAGAGCCGTTTGTAGAGTGTTCACCGCTGGCCATGTCAATATTAATATTATATTAATATTACGCTAATTACCCTCCGGCTCGAAGGACCAATTGTAACTGAGGGGTACAATTCCCTGACTGTATTGAATAAGTATGGTATCATTAAACCACTACTGCTTTATGTGCATTACTACTGGCCATACAGTACACAGGTATATGTGATGAACACCCCCACAATAACACGGCTTAACAAGAAAGTACTGTTTATAATAATATTTATTAGAAGAGCACCAAGATTATCTTACATTATTTATTAAGATTGAGAGTTGCGCTTGTAAGGCGAAGAATTTGCATGAATAGGTCAAGAGCGTAAGTCCATGAGCATATTACGCAGGGGATAATTTAATACCACCCGTAGCATAAGAATTATATATGGTACACTAGTAGGTCAGCTGGAGATACTAAGGGGGTTCCCTCCGGTTGTAAGCCAGCAGGGGGGAGGAATGTTCGGATGCAAAAGTCTGGATCAACGGGGAATCAATAAACTCCAGCTACGGGAGGCGGTACATTACTCCCTTGATCGGCAGACGAAAGCAGCAGCTATAATCCAAGTATGCGCGACAGCATAGGTGAAAGCCAGCCAGCCTCTCCTAGAGACGGGCTCGAGTGATGCTCCTCACGGGTAAATCCCACACAGCAGCGGGGTAGACGGTTCTCTGCTCCAGCAGCCACAGTACCAAAGCAATAATCCAGCCGGAAAAGGCTCTGCATTCACCGGTGTAGATTCTCCTGTGCACGGTACTTCACATTTAACTAGGTCGAACTTGACGTTATTTCACTAAGCTCTGACACTTTTACTATCCTATTCGCACGCGGTTATAAGTGCTCTATTTAGACGCAAGGTTGCTCACTTCACTTGGTCGTTGACTCGTGATGAAGGCTTCAACTTGTTGGGTTAACTCGTTTGAGGGTAACTTGACTTTAGGCTAAGTGCTGCTGTATCCACCTGCGCCGTATTTATACGTACGGTGAATAATCTAGTACCAGCCTTATTTCTGTCTCGTATTACTGCACAAAACCGGGCATGTTCAGGCATGTCTTAGCGGTGCCTTTGAACTAGACATTGGGGGGTATGGCCGTGGCGCCTAGGGGATCGCTTCCAATAGGAGAACGAATATTATGGTCTGTCCTGTACCAGGTAAAGGGATATTCCGTGTATATGTACAAAGAATATACAAGGGATATCAAACGATATACAAATATTATACATGGGATCTCAGGCAATAAATATATATATTCGGTTTAATCTGACCCTTTGTAACACTAGGCCAACACGATTGGGCGCTGAGAGGCCAATCAGGCCACGCAAACCGAACGCGGAAGGACAACTGCCTTGGGTAAAGTATTCACACGCCCGGGAGATACCCCACCTGGGTAACTGGCAACCTGGTCCCCAAGCGGGATTCGAACCCACAACCTTCTAGCTCTGAGGCGACAGTGTTAACCACTATACCACCGTTTGTTTTATGTATGATATTGTGAGGAAGGGGCAGGACTAGATAAGTAATTGCTTCCTTCTGCTCCTTTTTGAACTCATTTGTTTATCATTTAATGAAGAATGGAACATTTAATTTAATTTTTTTTTTGTTTATCCATTTTATTGTGTTTTTTATATGGTTGATAAATAAACTCAACTCGATTCTCTGCATGGGGCTCATACAGAACCAAGCATTTCACTGTAATGTACATATGTACTTTATACGTGACAAATAAAAGCAAACTTGAACTTGAAACTACTGGGTAATAGTGCTAATCAGTAAGTCATACTGGCCAGCTGTGTAACTATAGCGAGAGTAGGTAAGGGATATGTACATATATATATATATATATATATATATATATATATATATATATATATATATATATATATATATATATATATATATATATATATATATATATATATATATATATATATATATATATATATATATATATATATATATATATATATATATATTGGGGCAACACAACACAGACACTGTATTTAAGAGGCAAACACCATGTTTATTGTCCATAGGGGAGAGAGAAGAATTGAGGGCAAATTAGACAAATTATAAATATAATGAAGGGGAATATCTACTGCTTTCTACAACTAGCCTACACTGTAATCATAACTATTATTAATTCAGAAATAAGCTTAGAGAAAGAAGTAGCCCTGGCACTGTTAATTAGATAGTTAAATTCAGATATCAACTCTTTGAGATAGAGAAGATGGACTTGGAGGTTGGAAGATTTCCATTGCCTCTCTGTTTTGCGACACAGATGTCGTAATTCCACCAAATGGAGCAGTTTACGGCTTGAACGGAGCGAGGGACGTCATCATCTAAGATGGCCGCGCGTCGCTGTTAAAACCAGCAGCTAACGTTTCTACAGCCAGACTGTTTACCTTGAGGAGCTTTTAACTCGCTTCTCTGCTACAAAACCCTGATCAAAGGACCAGTTAAACACAACACATGTGTTATCGGTCACCGTCAACTCCTCCGTGCAAACTTGACTGACTTTGAACCCGATTGTGAAGCAGATCAAGTGTGTTGTTGTCTTTGTTGTGAGTCGGAGCAGAGACATTAAACGAGCCTCTTGCTAACGTCTCTGTGGCAGAACTGTACTGGATCAAAACGTAAGTACAGTTATATTGACATTGTTTTCCTCTTATCGCTCCTTCCTTGCAGCAGCAGCAGAAATGAACCGTTGACACAGAACAACATAGTTCTCTACTCTCTAGGATGGCTGACAGTAGACGACAGAGTACAGCAACTTGCAGCAGCCTGGGCCCTGTTCCTCGTTAGCCGGATAATGTTCAGCAGCTGAAACGAGGATTATTCTGCCTCTATATCTAAAAGGTCTGTTCCTATCTGAACTGATCTAAACACTTTCTTTAACGCCATACATAAACCATAAGCTATATTAAACATTGATTGAAAATTGTATTAACAGATTGCAGAATGGGTACAATACAGTACAGCTCAATACACACAATTGGTTGGGTAGGCGGGTTGGGGGGGGGGGAATTGGACATTGGAGGGGGTTGGGTTTGGACATTTACATGGGCCAGTTTCGAATTGCAGTCTCCCGTAGGTGCTCTTTGAGAGTGGTTTTGAAAGTGGGTAGTGATTCACATTCCTTTACAGTTGTGGGTAGGGCGTTCCACATTGATGTGGCATAATTGCGAATTGTGTTTAGTCCCTTGTTTGAGCCGAATCTGGGTCAGGGCTGTACACTGCGATGATATCATCGCGAATTGCCCCTTTAATTGGCCGTTGCGATTGGTAAATATTATCTGGGGGCGGGCTTGCGAGTAGTGCTTTCAAGCCTTGGATTCGCATTTCACTCCTAAATTATCCAAGGCGTGTGATGACGCCACTCACGCGAGCTGAGCAGTGAGCACTCAGCAGGTATGATCAGCGGGAACAATCGACTGAGCACTCACTCTGATAGGGCAAAGTGTACCGGTGGAATAAGTCCCCGCGTCGGCAAAATGTCAGGCTGAACTCGCGATGCATCTTGTTGTAGCGTCTTTGCATCATCAAAAACCGATGCATTGATATAATTTCCTCTCATCCACTTGTCAGCAGTGCACTGTGACTGCACACACACACAGCAGATACTATTGCTTCGCTACTACATATAAGGCGAGAGCCGCGTCACAGTTATCAACAAACAGTGGAAGTCGAGGAGACATGAATAGAATTGCTCAACATGCTAACGCTAGTAGCCTCTGGCTAACGCCAGTTAGCCGTTCAGCTAACGCTAAACTAGTGTCTAACTAAAGTGACTCTGCAACACCAGTACCATTAGTGAGGAGGGGGGGGTATATTGAAGACGCTTAACAACAGGGGTTCAAAGATAACTTCACATTTATTGGTTTATTCATTTCTTAATTATATCGCTTCATGCAATCCATCCAGGCTGGCTGCCTCCGTGTTGTTGACATAATGGAGCGGTCGGAAAGTATAGACGACGCATCCTAGTGACCTAGTCTAGTGTGTGACATCATCAACTGTCGACGACAGCTCAGACGGGGATGGTCTCTCTCTCTCTCTCTCTCTCTCTCTCTCTTTGGACCTGGTTGCATATAGCGAGCATTTAGACTTGTTGCGTGGTGGCGATGTCTCGCAGATAATACAACTACAAGTATGATTATATAATATATATATTTTATTAAAAAAAAAATTATATAAAATAATTTTTTTCTTTTTTTTAATCAAAAACAATCGATATAAATAATGGTAAAATTGTTATTTAAAAATTTGCCCCTAAAAAATATTTTTTGCCCCTAAATTTCTCATTTAGGGGCAAGTGTGCCCCTAGTGAAAAAGCTTAGCGTACAGCCCTGTGGGTTGGCATGATTTGTGGAGCTCCCGCTGGTGTTGTGGTTGTGGTATTCACTGACCTTTGGGAAGTAATTTGACATGTACATGGGTACCTTGGTCGCGTAGTGTATCTTGTCGAGCGTCTCTACAATTCGTAGCCGCATTTCTGCAGACCCCTCTCTGATTGGTTGAGCTCCATTTCTGCAGACCCCTCTCTGATTGGTTGAGCGAAGCCCCTCTCTGATTGGTTTAGCTCGTCACGCCGTAAAAGGCGGATGTAATGTTATCATATCAAGAAGATAAGCAGAAATGTACTACCAGATTTGCGTATAACGTTATTTATTTCGCGTGACTTCGCGGTTTATTCATAACGTTATGCACATTTCACAACACAGCCAGCTGTTAGAAACTGTACATTGTAACATTATATAACATAACGTTGTTATTTCGCGGTTATTTCGCGGGTTATTCACATAACGTTATATTGTTTACACTGTCTTTATTCTATTATAACCCTCCCAAATCATATTCAGAAAGTATCACAGAGAGTTCTATTCACCAAGGAATTAGTTATTATTTCGCTGTTTATTCACATAATGTTATATTGTTTACACTGTCTTACTTCTATTATAACCCTCCCAAATCATATTCAGAAAGTTTATTATTGGTTTTTAATGACAAACCAATTACATAATCCTATCCAACATATGTGTAAAGGCACACACAACATATTCCAGTTAACGGTATATTTTTTTAATGATTCGTTATGGCGTAATCAATACTTCCATGCGTATAAATTGCATTCGCGACCTCCATGTTTTGGGGCTATTCATCAGAAAACTCGGATCCGGGATTCGGCTCTCATCCGTCGGGCAACAACTGTGGGTTTTCAGCCTCTCTCTCTGGAGCTTAACGGAGTTTTGACTCCTGGCTAGAGGAGCTTGTCGCGGCTCATGCGCATGCGTGCGCTCGGCCAATCAGAGAGGGGTCTGCAGAAATTGCCTCAACCAATCAGAGAGGGGTCTGCAGAAATGCGGCTACGAATTGTAGAGACGCGGGTACCTCAGTGCTGTAGTGTATCTTGTAGACCAGGCCCATTGCAAGTTGCTGTTCTCTGTCGTCTACTCTAAGCCATCCTAGGTTGTCAAAGTTGGCAGGGGTGAGGTGGGTTCTAGGAGTAAGGTCAAGCAGTAGTTTGACCAGTTTGTTTTGGGATGTTTGTAATTTTGTTTTTAGCGCCTTTGAGGTGCTTTGGTACCTTGAAGTGCAAGCATAGTCGTAGTACCCTTGAATGAGTGCTCCTTCCAGAGTCTTCAGGGTATTCTTGTTTACCAGAGAGGAGATCTGGTACAAGAATCGAGTTCGTTTTTTTTATTACATTGGATGCCATTTTGTCACAGGAAAGATTTGCCAGGTATGTAATTTCATCTTTCCTTGTGACAATATTGTCACCCACTGTAACTGAGAAGCCGTCGGTCTTGCTGAGTTTGTTATTTGATCCGAAGAGAATGCACTCGCAGGGCTGTACACTGCGATGAGATTATCGCGAATTGCCCCTTTAATTGGCCGTTGCGATTGGTAAATAATATTTGGGGGCGGGCTTGCGAGTAGTGATTTCAAGCCTTGCATTCGCATTTCACTCCTAAATTATCCAAGGCTGAGCACTCACTCTGATAGACTGGCTGACTGTCTGATTTAGCTATGAAGAAAAGTAAAGTTTCTTCATAGCTCATTTCTTAATAGAAAGTCACAGGCACCTGGAATCGCGTGTCTGTGACTTTCAATTCCCTTATCGCTGCCAGGTTTTCCCGACCGTTATAACGTTAGCATGTTAGCATGTAGCTAATGGCAGACTATTTGATTCCTTAAGGCAAGCCAAGGGCTCGAAATTGCCTGGGTTTTGGTTATATACTCCCGAAATGCTCCCGCTGTTTGGCTACTTCTATGTGCAGTGAAAACTACTCGAAATGCGTTAGAACCTAGTCATTGATTTAGTTCAGGGTTAGCCGCGGAGCTAACGTGAGCTAACGCTAGCTAATCAAGCTCACAGAGAGAGATAAACAGCTGACAGCAGGTAGTACAGGTACAAATACAATAAAACAAGGGGTGGGGGCTGTTGTGTAAACCTTGTACTCTTTAGTTCACATAATAGACGGAATGTTTGTTTACTAGTCTGTATCTATGGTCTGTACTCTGTAAGCCAGGAAGTACCATGGTGCAACATACAAATGTGTCCGTGTAGCAACACAAGCCAATACCTTACAGGGGCCCGGGGAGGGAGCTCTCTGTGTGTGTGTGTGTGTGTGGAAGAGAGAGGGAGAAAGATAAACAGAGAGCATGATTTAGTGTATGTCTTAGAGCTGTGTTGCAGTGTGCAGCAGATACTGACTATGAACACTGTTAATACACCATTATCAATGAAAGAAGAAATGTTTGCAGCTGTGGTAATACGAAGTTCAGTTGGTTCATTATAAAAGATACAAACCTGACAACAAAAGCACTTAAATGTTAAATAAAAGGACCACAGTAATGAGGCAGGAGGAACATATTTTTTTTCACTATAATGGTAAAATTGTTATTAAAAAATTTGCCCCTAAAAAAATTTTTTTGCCCCTAAATTTCTCATTTAGGGGCAAGTGTGCCCCTAGTGAAAAAGCTTAGCGTACAGCCCTGACTCGGTTTTCCCCAGGTGGTGTAATGATAGTTTGTTATCAGCGAGCCAGATTCTGCAGAGTTCCGAGCTGAGGGTAAGGGTGGACGGTATGGTCTAAAATGTATATCACGGTATAATTTGAAGCATAGACGGTAACGGTATATATCACGGTATCAGTGTTTCCGTTAGAATAATTTTTTTTGCCTGATAGTCAGGCTATATAAAGAATGACATCCTCAAGGCATGTAGATTTCTAATATTTTAACTTAAAACTAGGCTACTTTTGTGTATAGTCATTATATTCCAAATAAAATAAGTCCCGAGTCGAGACTCCGTGCTGCTCCCATTGCCAACAGCGGGGCTGGATGCTGGATTTAGCTAGAAGCATATGCAGCTGCAGAGCCGCAGAGTAGGGGCTTTCAGGTCCGGTTACAGGCCCGTTCAACAGCGCCCCTGCAATACTCCAATTCAGCCATTGGCAATTCAGCCGTTGGGTGGGGGGCGCTGTTGAGCGGGCCTGTGACCGGACCTGAAAGCGCCCCTGGCTCTGCGGCTCTGCAGCTGCATGCTATTCGCAAATCCAGCATGAGCCAGCTCCCGCTGCAGCCGTCGTTATCATAACACTACACACATATCATAATGTTTACAGCAAACTGTAGTTGATCACCAGGTATGTTTTATTAATGTAGAATAATTCATATAAGAAAAACGATAGGGAAATCTCTTACCTTTCTCCACTGGTTAAAAATGTCAGGAACTGAAATTGAAACTTGCTGTGCGCGGTGATATGTGTTTATTATGAAATGACAATTGCGTGTTGACACGCCCACTGCATGAAGCCTCCTAAATAACTTTTTCCAGTTTGCACATATCTATTATCTATGACTAATTCTATCTATTTTTAGGGGCAAATGCGAGTGAAATAGTCGCGCTGTGGTTACATGACGTCATTGCTATTTTAGAGCTGCTCTACCGGTTACACGGTATAGTCAAAATCCATACCGTAGAGCAAATTCATACCGTTTATACCGTCCACCCCTAGCTGAGGGTTTTTTCAACCTGTAATTTGTTCTTGTCAGAGACCAGCAGGGCTGAGTCGTCCGCAAACAGGAACAAGTTGCAGTCACAAGCTGACGACATGTCATTTGCATGAATTAGGAACAGTAACGGTCCTTGTATGCTTCCTTGTGGATTAATACAGTTTTCAATCAATTCAATCAAAACCCTATGCTACCTGGCCACGCCCCCCACTAAATGTATTGACAGAAGGTTATGACAGAGGAGGTGCCGGATCCGATCAAATAGGTGCCGGTCTCAATCTGGCAGGTCCTGGCACAAATTAAGTCCTGCATTCATGTAATCAGCTTTGATTAAAAGCTTGTCATCTAATTGGCCTACAGTTCTCATTCTTTTCCCCTCCATACTGTGATGTTATTGGTGGAGAGAAGCCTCTATATATGTCCTGGCTGACCAGTCAGTTCCAGACTTGGATCTACAGTATGGGCTCTCTGTGACCATCTGCATTTATCCTTGTAGAAAAACTCCAGTTCCAGTAGAAGACGTCCAAGATCACACCTACTAGAATGAAGGAGGAATCAGACCAGCAGGACCTCTGTAAGTCAGAACAAGACTTCCTACTGAAGAGACTTTAGTTTACTCTCCAGACCCAGACGTAAATAAAGACTAGTATGTTGAGTTGTGTTTCCCTCTGTTCCAGATCCACCCAGAGACCTACTGATTATTAAAGAAGAAGATCAGGACGCGCTAGAGCCGCCCAAGGAGACTTCCTTTGAGATGAAGGAGGAGCCCACAGACCACCAGGAGATCAGTATGTTGTTTCTTTCTCTTATCTTGATTTAGTCTTCTCCTTCCTCTGCTCCAGCATGTTTGTATGTCTCGGTCTTTGTCGCCATTGCTTTCTCTCCCCTCATTCTTTAATTTGATCAAACTCTTGTTCACATTCAGCCTAACTCTTTGGAGCACTTTATTCTGGTATCTCTTTTATAAATGGAACACCTTTGTCCTGGTTCCCCTGCTGGATTGAATAGCAACCAGGAGAACTAAGCTGATAGAAGGGATCCCAACTGTGATGTATTAAGCCTTAGCTAAAGGGGTCAGTGGTCTTGTTTAACTTAAATAAATGTAATGGAGGAAAAGGACGTATATGTTTGATAAATAAAGTTCAGTATATAAATATAATAATTTGTAAAATAAGACTGTAAATACTGGAGTATTTCCTTAGTTGCTGTCTCCCTCTGCTCCAGATCTACCTCCAACTTCCCATCAATCATGAAAGAAGAGGCTCAGGACTCAATTACATCCTGTATTAGATTTTGTTTAAAGATACAAAAAAAAGTGACAAATCTGTAATTACAGAAGAAATCAGAAAGTGGGCAAATACTTTTTCATGCCACTGTAAATACTTTTTCATGGCACTGTAAATACTTTTTCATGCCACTGTAAATACTTTTTCATGGCACTGTAAATACTTTTCCATGCTACTGTAAATACTTTTTCTGTCTCCCTCTGTTCCAGATCCACCCAGTGACCTACTGATGATTAAAATAGAGGAGGTTCAGGACACGCTAGACCCACCTACGGATATGTCCACTGGGCTGAAGGAGGAGCTCACAGACCCGCAGGAGACCAGTATGTTACTTTTATATTTCTTGTCATCTTTCTTTCTTTCTTTCTTTTTCTTAGACATGTTTTTAAGTCTCTAGATGTGAGTAGAGCTGCCGCGGTTATCGCATTACCACGGTATCGCTGTTACGTCACGCCCACCGCAGCGTTTAACTGAATACCGCATCAACGCTGTTTTTTATAATAATACTCTCAACCAAAGCAACGGAACAATTTTGATTGACAGTCGATTCTGCCAATTACGTCACACCGCTTGCTAGAGCTGCCGCGGTATTGATGTTTTCCTTACCGCACACATTTGCGAAATATTTCCTACCGCTGCGGTTATTACCGCACGCACACACACGCACAAAAAAAAAGTTTGAATGCATTTTTTTTTTAGTTTACTCTTTATAGCATATAGCCTGCCTCTAGTCTAAATGTCTATCTTTAGAGGATGACTTTGCAGCATGAATATTGTTTGGGATTCGGCAAGCACGCATTCGTTAAAAGTGAAACACGGATTCGAAGTATCCCCGCTGTAGTGACCCTTTCTTCTTCTTCTTATTATTATAACGTTACTACTTATGATTACAAAGGCATTCGTTTTGTGGCATTACGTTATATAGTTACACGTTCGTATTTACCGGACCATAGCAAGGCAAGCGTTACTCAATTCATATCTCAGTTCCTTTCTTTGCTCAGAGCGTGCAGAGTTGTACCCATTCTGCGGTCTGTTAATAAAGTTTTCAATCAGACAAGTGTATAGAACGAAGGGCTTTTATTATAACATTTCGTTGCAGTAAAATCATTATGCCTCGTTCCCTGAGGAGCGACGGTACGTCGGTAATCCACTCCGGTCTCCGGTGGGAGCTAACGTATATTAGCCGTGTTGTGACTGAGCTCTGATCAATGGCTGAGATTCAGGAAGTAAAAGCACTGCAAGACGATCCATCGTGTGACGCGTCTCTCTTCTGACCAATCAGTGGTCTGCAATGTTTCACATGACTTTTCTGGTACCCAATAGGGTCGCTTGGAACCTCGATAGAGGAGTAGGGTATATCTGCAGAGCCGCAAGCCCAACGAGAGAAGGGTGCTTTATTATTATAAAAAAAGAAACAGCGGTGACGCGGTATTCAGCCTACTCTTGCGGTGGGCGTGATGTAACAGCGATACCGCGGTAATCGCGGCAGCTCTACCGCTTGCACCTGCCTCTGCCGTTACCACCAATCGGCAAGCGCGTATTCGTTTTTTACTTTCTCAATGTCAGCCATTGATCAGAGCTCACAACACGGCTAATAACGTTAGCTCCCCGCCGGAGTCGATTACCATCGCTCCTCAGGAGTACTAAACGAGGCATAATGATTTTACTGCAACAAATGTTATAATAAAAACCCTTCGTTCTATACACTTGTCTGATTGAAAACTTTATTAACAGACCGCAGAATGGGCACAACTCGGCACGCTCTGAGCAAAGAAAGGAACTGAGATATGAATTGAGTAATGCTTGCCTTGCTACGGTCCGGTAAATACGCTGATGTTATTGAACGTGTAACTATATAACGTTAATGCCACAAAACGAATGCCTTTGTTAATCATAAGTAGTAACTTTATAATAATAATAATAATAAGAAGAAAGGGTCGGGGGAGACTTCGAATCCGTGTTTCACTTCAATAACGAATGCGTGCTTGCCGAATCCCAAACAATATTCATGCTGCAAAGTCATCCTCTTTTTGTGCAATAACCGCGGCGGTAGGAAATATTTCGCAAATTTGTGCGGTAAGGAAAACATCAATACCGCGGCAGCTCTAGATGTGAGGTTAAGAATTTACCTATGCAAATTCTTAAAAATTTATATTTTTTGTCTGCCCCAGCCCGGCCCAAGCCTGTAGCATTCAGGCCCGGCCCTACCCTAGCCCGAAAAGTTAAGCAATTATTCGGCCCTAGCCCGACTTAAGCCCGAGGCCAATATTACAATGTGATGACAGACATCACACACACACACACGCTACCTACGTTACACACACAAATGCTACATTACGACAAAAAATGCACAATGCAATAACGACAGCTCTGCGGCTAACAACAGCAACACTTCCATGCCCACAGACTAAAACATTAATGTCATGACACTAAAGCGCACCGAAAACACTAGGGGTGTAACTGTACACAAAATCCACGGTTCGGTACGTACCTCGGTTTTGAAGTCACGGTTCGGTATGATTTTCGGCACAATGGGGGGGGGGGGGAGAAATACAAAACAAAAAAATTGCTTTTCATTTATCTATTTATTTATTTAACTGTATTAAACAATATAAAACTAATTGGCCATAATTTACTGAGCAAACTAAAGCTTACTGCTGTAACCTACTAATAACACTTAACACTAGCACAGCCGACAAGGGGTCAAATGACCCCGAGGCATTTTCAATAAATGTATCCTCGTCACTCGGTCGAGCTCCAGCTCTGTCACTCAATGACTTTTCCTAAAAGTACCCGTTTTATCCGGCACGGTTTCTGAAATTTCAAAATGACTTCAGGAAAATGTAATTAGAACGTTATTCCACATATATATGGAATATATGTGGAAAGTCACAGCACTTTGCGAGCATCTA
Organism: Notolepis coatsorum; assembly: GCF_963971535.1. Taxonomy (NCBI): domain Eukaryota; kingdom Metazoa; phylum Chordata; class Actinopteri; order Aulopiformes; family Paralepididae; genus Notolepis; species Notolepis coatsorum. Next base: position 174,071,767 of record NC_140171.1, on the reverse strand, counting down.
GTGCAGGGGTGGCCAACCCATGGCTTGTGAGCCGCATGTGGCTTTTTGCCCGTCAATGTGTGGCTCTTCCATCCAAAAAAAATAATAATTATAATATCTTTATTTATTATTATTATTTTTGTATTTTTACTTTTTTTTTGTCACTCAAACCTGTGCTAAACCTCATATTTTTATATTAAGAGGTAATTATATAGTTTACACTGTTTATTTTTCTCATATAAGCTGTGGGGTCATCTGACCCCTTCCGGCGGGAATCAGTGACATTTTCTCCATGGCTGTTCTAGTGGTAAAGTAAATCTGAAGATTATTATATAGCAGATGCCTTGGATAAGTCGTGGACAACTGTAGCGTGTGCTTGTTTATACAGAGCTGGCATGACTTGCTGGCTGAAATACAGACGAGAGGGAACTAGGTAGCGGGGCTCTATTACCTTTAACATGTGCTTAAACCCTGTGTTCTCGACAACGGAGTATGGTCGCAGATCTGCTGCTATAAAAACACCTATGGCGTTTGTTATTGCTTTGGCCCGGTCTGAATTAATAGCGAGATGCTGCTTGAATGCCACAGGGAGCTGGGTTTGCACTAGGGTCTGTTTCTTCCTTGTACCAGTGATATTCACATTCGGGTGATGCCGTTTCAAATGCGTGATAAAGTTCGCAATGAAGTTGAACAATGCTGGCACGTAGCCCCTTTCGTGACTGTGATGCAAGGCTTGCATCACAGTCACGAAAGGGGCTAGCCGGCACGTAGCTTTAGTGCGATCCACCTGTCTTTGTCCATTACTGTGGTTAACTGGGAATCCGAAATGATCCCAAACGGGAGACTTGAATGTTGTGGGAGCATCTTCTAGCTCTGGCTTGTCAGTTAGTATTGCACTCGTCATACTAAGGCTAATATGCTATGCTGAATTACAGCTCTCGTTCAACGTGGCTGCGTGCTGAGTGGGATGAACAAACAACATCCGGTTAGTTGTGCACGTTATATTTGGGACGGGGGGATTTAAGTTCCGCAAAAAAAGGTTCCGTACCGTTGCAATCGTTTGGTGCACAGCACGTACTGTACCGGAGGACCGCATTGAGGTGGTACAGTACAGATACGCGTACCGGTACACCCCTAGAAAACACTCATAAACCAGCAGCCAATTAATTAATTTGAGTAAATCAGGATGGACTCACCACTTCACTGTTAGATGAATGTTGGCAACAAAAACGTCTTGCGTTGATTAACTTTAACAAAACTCACAAATCTTCGCCAACCGGCTAAATCCAAGAACAATCACGCAAAACTTTTGACAGTTTATTCCACTCTGCTGTACATTCGTGGACGCTCTGAAATCGGTCTCCCTGCGCTGCTGAAATATCGCTCGCTCGAGCTGCTGCTTGCGGGTATACTCAACACATAGCACGCGAGTCTAGCTAGCAAAGGAAGTTTCTCCGTCACGCATGCTCTCCGCGGTCTAGCTTGTTGCTTTGATGGACACACTACATGACGGCGTGATTGTGTGTGCGCGCACGACTCGTGTGCGTAAAATGAAGCGAGACAAATAAAAGGAGCCCGAGCCCTACCCGAACCCCATCTATGCATAAATAAATCGTCCCCGGCCCTAATCTGTCCATGGTGTCGCGCTCCCCAAACCACCTTTTCAAGTGGTCCCGGTTATCTGTCCGCGGGGACGGAACGCAGTGTTCTCATTACACTACTTTTGGGGCAATCGTGCTCGGAAACGGCCCCGGATGTCTAGTGAGAAAGCACCCTCAGACTCCTTTACCAAGAGCTTGGTGTAGAGCAGGAGGAATCCTAATTCCCAAGGAGAAAGAGTCCTCACTGCCAGTTTCTAACCATATCCCTCTTGAATGTAGAAGGTAAGATTTTCTTTAGTGTAGTGGCACAGAGGCTAGCAAACCACCTAGAAAGGAATTATTTAATAGATACCATAATGCAGAAAGCACACAAGTATGATATGGTACCAGATTCAGCCAAGATAGAGAAAAGAGATTAGCAGGTGGTATTTTTAGATCTGGCAAATGTGTTTGTTTCAGTGCCGCATAGGTGTTAATTTTGTCAACGAAAATGATGACTAAATATGGTCATCAACTAAGCTTTTTCCCCTGACTAAATCTAGACTAAAACAAAAAAGACAAAATCGAGACTAAAACTGACTAAGACTAAAATGCTCAGACCTGTAGTTGACTAAAACTGACTAAGACTAAAATGAAAAATAAATGAAGGTGACCAATTACATAATCCAACATTGTGTAAACAACTAACATATTCCAGTTAACGGTATCTTTTTTAAATTATTCGTTACGAATATATCCATACTTCCATTGTGTCCGGGACATCCAGTGAAATCGCTTTGTGGTGCGGTGTTTCAAAGCATGCCATCTAACAAAACCAATTACATAGTCCAACATTGTGTAAACAACTAACATATTCCAGTTAACGGTATCTTCTTTTAATTATTCGTTACGAATATATCCATACTTCCATTGTGTCCAGGACATCCAGTGAAATCGCTTCGTGCGACAGTGTCCTTTGCAGAGGCAGGTTGCTACAAAGCATGGCATCTAACAGTGAAGTTAGTGGTTGTTATTGGAATGATTGATTGATTGATTGATTGAACATTTTATTACCAGATTGCAGAATGGGTACAATACAGTACAGCTCAATACACACAATTGTTATTGTGATTGGATTGGTTATTGGATTGATTGATTGATTGATTGAAAATGTTATTAACAGTGAAATGACAGTGTCCTTTTGAATGAGAGGAGGTTGTACAACGAATGCATCTACAGCTCAATATACACAATTGTTAAGGGGATGCAGACCAGAGAAAGACTTTCGTCTTGTTTACATCAGGGTCCCCCATTTTCAATGCATCATAACATATGACATACAGATAGACAGTGCTACATCTATACATAGGTTGCTTCAAAGCATGTCATCTAACAGTGAAGTTAGCGGTTGCTATTGGATTGATTGATTGATTGAAAATGTTATTAACAGTGAAATGACAGTGTCCTTTTGAATGAGAGGAGGTTGTACAACGAATGCATCTACAGCTCAATATACACAATTGTTAAGGGGATGCAGACCAGAGAAAGACTTTCGTCTAGTTTACATCAGGGTCCCCCATTTTCAATGCATCATAACATATGACATACAGATAGACAGTGCTACATCTATACATAGGTTGCTTCAAAGCATTGAAGTTAGCGGTTGTTATTTGATTGATTGAAAATTTTATATGTTCAATCAATGACCTTTTGAAGGAGAGGGAGGTTCTACAACGAATGCCATCTAACACCACACTTCCCGCGATTTATATTTTGTTTCACAATGATTCATGACCAACCAAGGCAATTACATAATCCAACATTGTGTAAGCAACTAACACATTCCACGTGACAGAATCGTTTTTGAATGAGTCGTTATGATGATATCAATACATCCATTCATAAAGATTATTGTCCGCCATCTTGGTTTCATTCCTAAAAACACGAACCGCGGAGTGATTCTGAAACAAAGTAATTCGGTTGTGGGCGGGTTCTGGGATCACGTGGAGTGTGTTATGAGAAATAACAACGGCAGAAAGAAGTGTTTCAGTAAAAGATGTCCAAGATCACACCTGCTCTGTAAGTCAGAACAAGACTTCCTACTGAAGATACTTTAGTTTACTCTCCAGACCCAGAAGTAAATAATGATTATACAACGGCATGCAAATTTCTCGATTTTATTTTTATTTTTTATATATATTTTTTTATTATTTTTTAAACATAAACATAACAACATAAAATTAGATATACAAGCATTAATTAACAGTACACCTCCAATTTAAATCACCATTTGAATAAATGTATTATACGAGAAATATACCTAATACTTGCTATCCCCTAACGCCCCCCCCCCCCCCCCCCCCCCCCGGACCCCCACTTGGATAATCCATCTATTATCATTCGCTACTTTCCAGGCACTACAATTCATATGCTAGCATTGCAATTTTGGATTCACTGACACCTAAAATCCTTGCTGTAGAGATTTATAGATAAATCACATCGAGATATGTAAGAATCCAAACCTTCCTACACATTTTTTCTGGTTGAAACCATCGTGATGCTATCAGCTTTTTAGCCGCTGTGATACCTGATAAAACTAATCTCTTTAGCTGTATAGGGACTGCAAACTCAAAGACATCATTCAACAGCAATACAGAGGGGTGTACAGGTATATCCAGAATAAAAAAATTTGATAATTGCTGGGACACTTCTTTCCAGAATATCTTAACTGGTGGGCAATCCCAGTACATGTGCATAAATGTACCCTCATCCCCATTTGTACACAAGGTGCATCTGGAGTCTTGTTTAAGTCCCATTCTGTTCAATCTTATAGGAGTCAGGTATGTCCTATGAATATAGTTAAGATTGATTTGTTGATGGTCCGGGTCACGTGACGCAAGTCGAACGTTTGCCCAGGCATCTTGCCAATAAAAATTTATTTCCAGGTCTGGTATATCCCTCCTCCAGACTGAGTCTAGGGGGAGGATTTCATACGAGGATGTTAGTAGTTGATGATACAAATCTGATACAAAACCTCTAGATGTCTCTCTTTCATAGTAGAATTTGTGGTATCTGTGGTGTTCAATTGGTATCCTTAATGGGACTCCATGAGCCTTCAAACATACCAATAACTGTGCGTAAAAATAATATGTGGATCTGGTGAGATTAAATATTTTATGTATTTCTTCATATCTACAGAAACCCCGTTTGTTGAAAACATCTCCTAATGTGTGTATGCCCTGCTTTTCCCATTTAGGGTATCTTATAGGTCGTTTTCCAATTAGAAGTGCATTGTTATTGAATATGGGAGTATGACTATGCCATTTATGTGGGATAGAATGTTTTTGTTGTGTTTCACGCCATATCCGGATCGCATGAGTAATAATGGGGCCAAATTTCAATTTGCATTGCTTAATTGATAATTTGGTGTATACTATGTCCTGCAGTCTATGTGGAGCTACTATATTTACTTCAAAATTTATCCAGGATACTGATGCTTGGGAATCAAACCAGGTTGTCAGTGGTCTTAAAGTGTACGCCTTAAAATAGTGGTAAAAATCTGGAAATGCCATACCTCCATTGGCTTTGTTTCTCTGTGCGGTGGATCTTTTTATGTGGTGGTTTGTTATTCCAAATAAATTTGTATGTGGTAGAGTGTAGTTTTTTCCAGTAACCATCTGGAGGGGGTAACGGTAGCATTGAGCTAATGAAGTTGATTCTAGGTAGGACATCAATCTTAACTATTGATACCCGTGCCTGGACTGAGTTTTTAAGTTTTGACCACCTGTCAAAGTCGCATTTGATCTTATTTTGGATTTTTATGTAATTGTACTTCACCGTTTGGCTTATAGTAGGGAATACTTCAACTCCCAAACATCTAAAGTGTTTAACCATTCTTCTGGAAGGAGTATATTTTTTGCAGGGACATTAAGTGGAAGGAAAGCTGACTTTGGCCAATTTATCCTAAATCCCGATAGACTGCCAAATTCATCAATCAACTTGAGAAAATGAGGCATTGCGGTGTTAGGGTTTTGCATGAACAGTATTACGTCTTCCGCATATAAACAAATTTTAGTCCATTGAGGCTTTTCTAAAAGATAGAATAAAATTAACAGTAAAATACAGAATTAAAATCACAAATCAGAACAAATAGTTACCAGAGCAAGAGTCCATGATCAAAATAACAAAACCAGTCCGCGTCTACATATGTGAGCACTGCTGCTTTGATTTCAGCCATACCTTGAGTCCTCTGCTGAAGACATTGGCCTCCAGTTTTAAGCCAGTAGGCAGAAGAAATCCGCTTAATCGGAATAATACTTTTTCATGCCACTGTAAATACTTTTTCATGCCACTGTAAATACCTTTTCTGTCTCCCTCTGTTCCAGATCCACCCAGTGACCTACTGATGATTAAAATAGAGGAGGTTCAGGACACGCTAGACCCACCCACGGATATGTCCACTGGGCTGAAGGAGGAGCTCGCAGACCACCAGGAGACCAGTATGTTACTTTTATTTTTCTTGTCATCTTCCTATGTTTCTTTTTCTTAGACATCTTTTTAAGTCTCTAGATGTGAGGTTAAGAATTTACCTATGTGAATTCTTAAAAATGAATATGACATTTTTTATTCTGTCACCTATTACAGAACCCTGTTGCGTGCCACCACCCACTTCAATGACAGAGCTCTCATATTTGCGAACGCATAAACTATATCTTAAATTATGGCTATGTGTATAATATGGCCGTCGCTTATCAATGACTTGTTTGCAGTCAACATTGTCGAAACGGATTGTTTTTTAATCGGTTAATTTCCGTTTGATACTATTTTGAAAAACGCTCGTTTTATGAAATTTCCAGAAAATGTCTGAAGATTCTGTGATAATCGCCCTTTACTGGAATATACTGGAATACACAAAAAACATTGACATTTTTCGGCCTATTTATGAATCAGTTTCAAATAAACGCTAGATTATCGATAGTATATGTGTACTTATGCACGCTGTAGAAGCAGGCTGAAAAATCGATTATCCATTTCCTGATCAGCACACACACACACGCACATAGGGCCCACGTTGATATATCTGTGAAAAAAGCTCTGATTATCCCAAGACTGGTCAAATTGATTCCTTACCTCAGATCAGATGTTCTCCAAAAAGATTATTCTAATTCCTGATCGCCATTCCAAATATCAATCGCGTTTATTGATCCAACGCTGGGTACTGGAAACACACATTATCCGCTGGTCTGGTGGTCGGCAATGACTTCGATCGTCTCGGGTTACTTGTCTGACAAGTAAAATGTGGAAGCATGACTTTTTTTTCTCCGTGCCTTTAATTCAATCCAATCCAAAAAGGGGTGCAGTACCATCCGGAGAGATGATAGGGGGCGGTATTTTCCCAATGGAGCTCAGAGAGAGTTCCAGTGGTAACGTGAGGCTAGATTGATGAAATATGAATGGAAATCGCTAATAAATAAAAAAAAACGATCAAAAACTAGATCTCTCGTCTCTCTGGCGCTCAACGGTTGGCATGAACTAATGAGAAATCTCGTCGTTGGCACTCAAAGTGTTAAAGTTCCGCGCTGGTCTGTCTATAATGAAATGAGAGGACAGCTCTGCGCTAAAGCAAGTCTCATCTCAGCCGCAACATGACAACATATACTCGATGTTCACGATATAGTAATTTACTACATCTCATGTAGAACAAGCCGCGATACATCGAGTATACTCGATATATCGCCCAGCCCTACTATACACAACATATATTCTGTCTATTATTGCATGAATATTGCAACTTGTGTAAGGTAGTGTCATAACAAAGCCAATAAAGTAATGTCTTCACGCCCGATTTAATTTCTGGCCTGTGGTATTATGAGGTCGGGTTTAGCAGCTAGTAGCTGGTATACTATGCTATGCTAATGGTAGCCTATAGATGCTATTGCTAATGGTAGCCTATGCTAGTCCATTGTATTGGCACAGCAGAAGGGAAGCTACACTGACCTCAGTAACAGTGGCTGAAAGTAAGTGCACCTTTGTCTATAACAACAAATCTATTTGTTGTTGTAAATCTTAAATCTAAAATGTTGTTTCACTCAGTGACACTGTGAGCGTGTCTCTGCTAATTGAGCTATCACCAGTCAGAGGCAAGTCTTTGTGTTTAAAAGCAGCTCTTTCTGTGTAGAGAATTCAGTTTGTATTGACACAGCAGAAGCCAATACTTTGGTTGAACAACATTGAATCCTACTGCATGCTACCCGTTTGACAGCCTAGAACTTAAACATTTAAACTTCCTACCTAGAAATGCTACCTATATAGGAAGCTTCCTTGCATTTGACACACAGGGATTGAAGGGTATGAACTACAATTACCTAGGCAAAGGGGACATGAATCAATAATGTATAAACATGAATAAAATATTAAAAGTTCTGTAAATTATTATGAAGCAATCTTATAAACAACCAATGTAATTGGCATAATGTTGTTTGTGCCACAGCAAAAAGCACTGACAACATTGCATTAATATTAGAGTTTAACATTCTCAACATAAACTAACCAGCCCATATTTCTTGGGTTTCAAAGTTTTGATAATCCAGCCAGATCACGCAAACAAGTCGGCCATTTGCTGAGCTACAATTAACAATTTAACAAACTAATGAGTTAAGTCACAGGGCCGTTTCTTGCCATATGCGGACTATGCGTTTTCATAGGGCCCCTGAAGCCACCAGGGGGCCCCCTAAACTGAATTGTTTTATATATAATACATTTAAAATTAAAATCACTCTCGCACGTTGAGTGAAAGCACCTATATGCAATTTTTTTAAGAATGATATATATATATATATATATATATATATATATATATATATATATATATATATATATATATATTATACTGTAGGAATGTAACAAATCATCAGCTTAAAACATTTAACTGATAGGCTACTGCTTATGACCGCAAGTTTTCTTTTCTTTATATATATAAAATAAAATGTAAATGTAATTAAACCATGGCATTAAAATGTCTTAATCTGAATTTACTAATACCTGTAGACACCCTGCTTCAACTGATGATTAAGAAAGAAGAGGCTCAGGACACGCTAGACCCACCCAAGGTTACTTCCTTTGAGATGAAGGAGGAGCCCACAGACCACCAGGATATCAGTATGTTACCTTTCTATCTCTTATCTTGAGTCTGTCTTCTCCTTCCTATCCTCTATCATATTTGTATGTCTTTGTCTCCATAGCTTTGTCTCTCATTCTTTCATTTCATCAAACTCTGTTCACATGTAGCCTAACTATTTGGTGCACTTTATTTTGCTGTCTGCCTCTGCCCCAGATCTACCCTCTCAAATTCCTATCTGCTACCAAGAAACATGTCTAACGTGCCAGCAGTGTTCATGACAACAACGAGACGTGACATCACGTTATTGAAGACCATGTGACGCTAATGTGACTAAATAGTTAATTAAATAACGTTGACCACAACTGAGGACACAAAAATGTAATTTACAAAAACCAGGATGAAATTTCTCTTCATGTATGTAGATATTGTTGACTAAAACAAGACGAGACAAAATAATTATAACTTTTCTTAAATGCCATCGTCCCGACAGAGCAGTGTGACGGCTGACGTGGAGCTCTGTTATTAGAATTAGCTGAAGAGCTATCTGAAAAGCTAGTTTTAGCTTAACGTTACCTTGGCTAAAGTTGGGACTATTCATAATCCAGCTGCAGACCTGCAAGCAAAGTACAGCAAGTTGGCAAAGGAGTATTCCAAGGTAAATCACTTTTTCACCAGTAACGTTACATTGTTTGTCTTTCCATCTAGCTCGCGTTAACTAGTGGCTAACCTAGCTCACGCTAACGTGGCTAACTGATCGACCTCTCACACACATGCACGCAATTAATGACATAATGCGGACAGCCATACCGGTGACAATGTTTAGCTTTTAGAGAATGTTGAATATTTATTTTGCATTAAAAATCACAGCATAGAGGGCCGGTCGGGTGGCGTAGCGGAGAATGCTCTCGTCACCAATGCAAGAGGCTGCGGTCTCGACTCCCGGAGTCAGCATTGCCTGGGGCTTTGGCCGATCGTCATACTAACTCGTTTGGCTGGGTTAGGGGGAGGGAAGCCGTGGGTGGTAATCTGGCGTTGTGGACAGCAACACCTACAGGTCAGGTCTGGGCGCCTGCTCAGCGAAAGGCAGGAAGTGGTGAAGGCAGCGTCACCTCCCACGCGTTACACTTCACCAATGAGAGTCCTCGCTGCTACGTGAAAAGAGAGCCACTGGCTGTCTCCGCATGTGTCGGAGGAAGCATGCGCTAGACTTCAGGGTTCCCTTGTACCGACCAGTAGGGGGAACATGCGCACAACGACCAGGTAGGGCAGGGGGGGAATTGGCATAACTACTAAATTGGGGGGAAAAGCACAGAAAAAAAATCAGGCGGAGAAAAAAAGAGGATTAAAAAAATAAATAATAATAATCACAACATAGACGTTACTACTAGCTAACTGAACGGGAGCAGCCTGGATAGGAAGTGTAACAACGTGTAACGTCCGTGCGGAACCAATGTGCCAACAACCTTTCCGTGGGTGAACTCATTGAGCATAGTTGTCAATTGATGATACTAATACTAATCTATACAATCACCTGTTGTTGAATAAATACCATTACTTTCTAGTTAAAACTAAAAAACAGTATATATAAAACAGTAGCTGTAAAAAAGAAAAGATTCTTTTTTTTATATATTATTATTATTGTTTTCTTTTTAATGTATGCACTGGTATCGGATCAGTATAACCAGACCTAGACCACCTCTAACTCTAACCCCTAACCAGACCTAGACCACCTCTAACTCTAACTGAAGCCGTCTTCCACACAAGTATACAATGAAATGCGGGGGGTCTTGCCCGCAACGATGTGCATAATACAGTAGTAATATATAATAAGAATCCAATAGAACGACATTGTGCAATAAAACAAGTAATCAAAGTAGGGCATATCGGTATATGTACATGAGTTATTTACAGAGCAAGGTAGGACATGCTAGGTCCTGTGGTAGTGCAAACACTGTTAGCTACGGATGAGGCACTGGGTCTTTATGTACACTGCTATACAATGTTATATTTTACAATCAAGTTATACTATACTATTCTTAAAGTGACCTTTCCTTTTGTAAAGTGAAGCATAAGTGTGAGCGTGTGCAGCATGAGTGTGTGTGTGCTCATGTTAAAGTGGCTGCTAGTGTGTGAGCGTGTACAGTGTGTGTGTTGTGTGTGTGCTCATGTGTGCTTGTGTGTGGAGAGTTCAGTGTTCAAGGCGCTGATGGCCTGGGGGAAGAAGCTGAGCCGAAGTCTCTCTGTCCTAGTTGCTGGTATTCGCAGGCGTTTGCCTGACCGCAGCAGCATGAACAGGCTGTTGTTGGGGTGGTGAGGGTCTTTCATTATTCTGCAGGCTCTGGATTTGCACCTCTTGTTGTATAGGACCTGCAGGGGTGGTAGTGCAATACCTGTGGTACGCTCGGCTGAGCGCACCACTCTCTTTAGGGCCTTCTTGTCCTGTGCCGTGCTGTTTCTATACCAGGCAGTGATGTTTCCAGTCAAGATGCTCTCTACCTTAACTGTCTCAGGTGGTAGAGGCGCTGCTTCCCCTTTTTTACGACTGAGTCTATGTGTGTTGTCTATGTCAGATCCTCTGAGATGTGGACCCCCAGGTACTTGAAGCTGCTCACCCTGTCCATGGTAGCCCCGTTTATCCTCAGTGGTGTGTGTGTCTCCTGCTGTCTCCTCCTAAAATCCACGATCAGCTCCTTGGTTTTACCAATGTTCAGGAGCAGGCTGTTGTCCTGGCACCAGCGTTCCAGTACCTCAACCTCCTCCCGGTAAGCCTTCTCGTCGTTGTCCGAGATCAGCCCCACCACCACTGTGTCGTCCGCAAACTTCACTATGGTGTTGGAGCTGAACTTGGCCACACAGTCATGTGTGTATAGTGAGTACAGCAGGGGGCTCAGAACACAGCCCTGGGGGGACCCGATGCTCAGGGTGATGGTGTTGGAGGTCTGACCCCCCACCCTGACCGCCTGGGGCCTTTCACTCAGAAAGTCCAGTATCCAGGCGCTCAGAGCGGAGCTCTGACCCAGCTCGATCAGTTTGTCCACCAGTCTGGTGGGGACTATGGTGTTGAACGCTGAGCTGTAGTCAATGAACAACAGTCTCACATAGCCCCCCTTCTGGCGGACTAGGTGAGAGAGGGTGCTGTGCAGTACTTGGGAGACCGCATCATCAGTGGACCTGTTTGGCCTGTATGCAAATTGCATAGGGTCCATATCACTGGGGAGGGAGGCACAAATGTGATCCTTGACCAGCCTCTCAAAACATTTCATGGCCACAGAGGTGAGTGCCACCGGTCTGTAGTCATTGAGACCTGTTGGGGAGGGTTTCTTTGGTACCGGGATAATGGTAGACATCTTGAAGCAGGCGGGGACCACTGACTCCGCCAGGGATCGATTAAATATGGTGGTGAACACAGGGGCTAGCTGGTTAGCACAGGACTTAAGTATGCGTCCTGTTATTCCATCTGGACCAGCAGCCTTTCTGGTGTTCACCTGCATAAATGCTCTTCTCACACTGTGTTCCGTCAATGAGAGGGCGTCCCCGCACCCTCCACAACAGCCGGCGCGCCAGTGACGTCACTAGCCGGTGAGCTAGCGGCGCCACTGTTTGCCCCAAACCGCGCGTAGAAGGAGTTGAGTTTGTCCGCGAGAGAGGCGTCATCACTCCCCATTGAGGGGGCGCTGACTTTGTAGTCAGTTATCGTCCTCAGTCCAGTAGTGTGGTAGTGAAAGCAAGGCAAGAAGAGATAATGTGTCTTATTAAGTTATTTCTCCATTCACAGATCGACAGCGCACCCTTCCTGTGTATCACTTGTGCCGCCGACTCAGATTCCCCTAGGTTAAAAAATAAATACAAAATCAGAATATGTTCCATGTTGACTATTTCTGACAAGTTTTTTTCCATGAACTAAAAATAGACAAAAATGTCATCCGTTTTTGTCGACTAAATCTAGACTAAAACAAAAAAGACAAAATTGAGACAAGCTGACGAGACTAAAATGCTCAGACATTTAGTTGACTAAAACTGACTAAACAAAAAATAAATGAAGATGACTAAATATGATGAAAACGAAAAAGGAGCACTTGACACTAAAACTAAAATAGCTGCCAAAATTAACACTGCGTGCCAGAAATCAAAGCAAAGTGACTTGATTTGCTGCATTTCTCACACGTTAAAATGTATTATATTGCTGCTAATCTTTTTGTCTAATGATGGTCAAAATTATGGTCCCTAATGGCGGCTATGTGGTGCAGTGGGCAAGGCGCTCACCACCAATGCAGGATACGCTGGGTTCGAGCCCAGCTCTCCGCATTGCTATCAGCTTGGCTGGTCGTTCATACTAATACAATTGGCAGTATTAGGGGGTGGGAAGCTGATGGGTGGGGATCGGACGTTGTGGACAGCGACTCCTACAGGTCGGTTGGGGCGCCTGCGCAGCAGAATCAGGAAGCGACGGGGGCGGCGTGCTCTCCAAACGCAGACCCCCGACGCTGAGAGATCGCGCTGTGCAGGTGAAAAGATGCGACTGCTGCTTCCTCGAGTACCGGAGGGGACACGTGATGTAAGGCTTAGTCCACATTGCAGCCGGCTTGTGGGAGGCATGGCCTAACAACGTTCGAGACAGGGGAGGGTAGAATTGGACGATACGAAATTGGGATGGGAGAAAAATAGAAAATGGGAGAAAAAGTAGATAAAAAAAATATGTATGGTCCCTGTCTATACTGTGGAGACAGAAATAGAATCGAACCAGGAACCTTCTGATTACCAGATGACCGTTCTACCTCCCGAGCCCCTGAGCGCTTGCTGTTTCCCTTCGCGTTGTGCATGCGCCACCATCTTGGGTCAATAGGAAGGAGGATGTAATTACAGAGGAAATCAGAAAGTGGCCAAATACTTTTCCATGCTACTGTAAGTACTTAGTTGCTGTCTCCCTCTGCTCCAGATCCACTCAGCGACCTACTGATGATTAAGAAAGAAGAGGCTCAGGACACACTAGACCCAACCATGGATATTCCCACTGGGCTGAAGGAGGAGCCCACAGACCATCAGGATATCAGTATGTTACTTTTTTTTATTGTCTTTATTTTCTCTTGTTGTCTTTCCTCTGTTGCAGCACAGTTGTCTGTCTCTGTCTATGTGTCCATAGCTTTCCCTCCTCTCATTCTTTCCATAAAGCCCCAATCTGTGATTTTCCTTTACCATAATAAAGTGATGTATTTTAACATACATTCTTGAAGAGTCTGATAAGATGGAAAATAAAATAATAAATGTGTTTCATTACTCTTTATAAAGGGAGTAGCTTTGACTGTCTTGCACTAGCCGGTAGACCCTCCTGTATCTGGCCGGTCCCTGGTCAAAGTTGGGAATAAATCCATAGGGAAATCTTTTGGTCCAGAGATTGAAGACTCTGCAACATAGATACAATATTCTTAGGTCTCTAGATGTGTGAGTTTATGAATTTACCCTTGTGGATGGTGTGGATTCAGTGTTTCCCCTGAAAGAAAATTCAACAGCGGTGCTGTGCTGCGCACATGCTGCCGGAATCCATATTAGTGCACGCTGCCAGAGAAATAACTTAAAACTACCATAGAATTGTTCGAGATAGGTTATTCATGTTCATGGAGTCATGTGCGTCTGAATTGATGTTTTTGGTGTGTCCACTGACACTAGGAGTGCTCTGGAGGCCCAGGTAGCTGCATATTTGTACACTGCAAAAAATGAAATCTTAACAAGTGAAAATATCTTGTATTTGTACAATAAGTCGAATATTTAGTAGAATTATCTTGAATTATCTTATTCCACTGGCAGATAATTTAGCTTTTTTTCCTTTTATCTGCCAGTGGGATAAGCTAATTCAAGATAATTCTACTCAATATTGGACTTATTGTACCAAATACAAGATATTTTCACTTGATAAGATTCATTTTTTTTGCTGTGTAGTTGTAATCCGGGTAAATGTCAAGATTAATGACATGCCTCAACACTTAAGAAAATGTACACTATTTTGTATTGATCATAGATGAGTTAATAGATAATATAAATAGAAAACATAGATACATAGAACATACTAACTGTCTAACATACACAAATCATAACACTACAACAGCACTTTACACCTAAGAAGTCTCAGTGGCATAGGCTACATTCTGCCTTAGAGCATTTCATTTTCCTGGGCTTTTGAAAGAAAAGCTCCAGGGCTCTTTGGTGGGGAATTCACTGGTAGGGGGTCCATTGATGCTGAGACGCATACAAGCAGCCAGATGGTCTCCCTGCAGCCTGTTCCTCAGGTCAGTTTTCACCTGTAAATACGGAATTAATCAGCAGACAATAAGTGCGTGAGATTTGTGGCAAGTCAAATAACAAATATGATTACAAATTACTAGGGCTGACCACGACAAGTCGAATAGTCGACTAATCAATCGAAAAGGAGCCGTAGTCGACTGCCAACCTTTTAGTCGAATGCACAATATATATAAAAAGAAATGTGTCACTCTTTCCAAAAGCAAAGAGGCCTATAAGCGTGGCTAATGCTAATGGCGCGCATACCAACGAAGCTAACTGCCTAAGAAAACGGGCACAGAGGCACTGAAAGAGGATTTCACCTGTCTAATGAACACACTAGACAAATTGGGTCAATAGGAAGGAGGATGTAATTACAGAGGAAATCAGAAAGTGGCCAAATACTTTACCATGCTACTGTAAGTACTTAGTTAGAGATTTGGTGCACTTTATTTTGCTGTCTGCCTCTGCCCCAGATCTACCCTCTCAAATTCCTATCTGCTACCAAGAAACATGTCTAACGTGCCAGAAATCAAAGCAAAGTGACTTGATTTGCTGCATTTCTCACACGTTAAAATGTATTATATTGCTGCTAATCTTTTTGTCTAATGACGGTCAAAATGATGGTCCCTGTCTATACTGTGGAGACAGAAATAGAATCGAACCAGGAACCTTCTGATTACTAGATGACCGTTCTACCTCCCGAGCCCCTGAGCGCTTGCAAATATCGATCGCGTTTATTGATCCAACACTGGGTGGTCGAAACACCGATTCCACGCTGTTCTGATGGTCCACAATGAATCCGATCGGCTCGAGTTACATGCCTGAGAAGTAAAATGTGGAAGCAGGATTTTTTTTTTCATGCGTTTCATTCAATCCAATCCAAAGGGGTGCAGTACCACACGGAGAGACAATAGGGGGCGGTATTTTCCCAATGGAGCTCGGAGAGAGTTCCAGTGGTAAACGGGAGGCTAGATTGATGAAATATGAATAGAAATCGCTAATAAAAAAAAAACGATTAAAAACGAGATCTCTAGTCGGCTGGCACTCAACGGTTGGCATGAACTAACGAGATATCTCATCGTTGGCACTGAAAGTGTTAAGGCTGTAGGGTAGACGTCTGCAGGGGCCTGACATGTCTGCCCCAGCCCGGCCCAAGCCTGTAGAATTCAGGCCCGGCCCTACCCTAGCCCGAAAAGTTAAGCAATTATTCTGCCCTAGCCCGACTTAAGCCAGAGGCCAATATTACGATGTGATGACAGACATTGCACGCACACACACACACACACACACACACGCACACACACACGCTACCTACGTTACACACACACAAATGCTACATTACGACAAAAAATGCACAATGAAAAGAATGGCCGCCACCGTTGATGGCTTCAGCTAGGGGTGGACGGTATGGTCTAAAATTTATATCACCGTATAATTTTAAGCATAGACGGTAACGGTATATATCACGGTATCAGTGTTTCTGTTAGAATAATTTTTTTTGCCTGATAGGCAGGCTATATAAAGAATGACATCCTCAAGGCATGTAGATTTATAATATTTTAACTTAAAACTAGGCTACTTTTGCGTATAAAGTCATTATATTCCAAATAAAATAAGTCCCGAGTCGAGACTCCTGCTCCCATTGCAAACAGGGGGCTGGATTTTGCTAGAAGCATATGTAGCTGCAGAGCCGCAGAGAGAATTGAATTGAATAAGAATTGAGACAAAGGTGCCACTCATCCTCAGCTTTAAGAATTGACAATTGTGTCAAGAAATTGACACATGTGTCAAGAAATTGACACATGTGTCAAGAAATTGACACATGTGTCAACAAATTGACACACAAAATGCTTAGAGACGATGGGGGTCAGAACGGCGCAAGGGTGGGGGGGCGCTGTTTGACGGGCCTGTGACCAGACCTGAAAGAGCCACTGGCTCTGCGGCTCTGCAGCTGCATGCTATTCGCAAATCCACTGCTGCACGCCTTCCTCCCGGCTCCCGCTGCTGCCGTCGTTATCATAACACTACACACATATCGTAATGTTTACAGCAAACTGTAGTTGATCACCAGGTATGTTTTATTAACGTAGAATAATTCATATAAGAAAAACGATAGGGACATCTCTTACCTTTCTCCACTGGTTAAAAATGCCAGGAACTGAAATTGAAACTTGCTGTGCGCCGCGGTGATATGTGTTTATTATGAAATGACAATTGCGTGTTGACACGCCCACTGCGCGAAGCCTCCTAAATAACTTTTTCCAGTTTGCACATATCTATTATCTATGACTAATTCTATCTATTTTTAGGGGCAAATGCGATTGAAATAGTCGCGCTGTGGTTACGTGACGTCATTGCTATTTTAGAGCTGCTCTACCGGTTAAACGGTATAGTCAAAATCCATACCGTAGAGCAAATTAATACCGTTTATACCGTCCACCCAGCTGTTCTCCTCTCCTCCAGCGTTCTTCCTGCGCTGCTGAAATATCGCTTGCTACAGCTGCTGCTTGCGGGTATACTCAACACATAGCACGCGGTCTAGCTAGCAAAGGCAGCTTCTCCATCTCCGACACGCACGCTCTCTGCGGTCTAGCTTGTTGCTTTGATGGAAACACTACGTGACGGCCTGATTGTGTGTGCGCGCATGACTCGCGTGTGTAAAATGAAGCAAGACAAATAAAAGGAGCCCGAGCCCTACCAGAACCCCATCAATGCATAAATAAATCGGCCCGGCCCTAATCTGTCCATGGTGTCGGGCCCCTTCGGGCTTGCAGACCTCTACTGTAGGGTCCTTGTCTATACAACACAGGTATGTTGATTATTTTGATAGTACTCCTGCCCTCATTTATAAACGTGGCGTACGCACAGATATGTGCTTAACCCGTGCGTACGACCATTTCTAAGCAAAGTGTGGGATTTATCAATTTGAACGTGAACTTGACTTTTGTGCTTTGTGCTGTTTCCTGTTTCCTGTTTGCTGCACCTGGAGATTGCTCTTCTGCTGCTGTTGTCGTTTTTTTATGATATTTTCTCAGTTTTTAAAGATTTTACGTCAATATAAGCTTTATTCTACTGTTTGTAGTAGTAAAGTGATTTTAAGTGAAGGGTCGTTGTGGATTGATGGTTAAAAGAGAAGATACCTGGAGGATTCAGTTTTGGGCCTACCTGAGGTCTGTACTGCTTAAGCCTTGGGCCTACCTGAGGTCTGTACTGCTCAAGCCTTGGGCCTACCTGAGGTCTGTACTGCTCAAGCCTTGGGCCTACCTGAGGTCTGTACTGCTCAAGCCTTGGGCCTACCTGAGGTCTGTACTGCTCAAGCCTTGGGCCTACCTGAGGTCTGTACTGCTTAAGCCTTGGGCCTACCTGAGGTCTGTACTGCTCAAGCCTTGGGCCTACCTGAGGTCTGTACTGCTCAAGCCTTGGGCCTACCTGAGGTCTGTACTGCTCAAGCCTTGGGCCTACCTGAGGTCTGTACTGCTCAAGCCTTGGGCCTACCTGAGGTCTGTACTGCTCAAGCCTTGGGCCTACCTGAGGTCTGTACTGCTCAAGCCTTGGGCCTACCTGAGGTCTGTACTGCTCAAGCCTTGGGCCTACCTGAGGTCTGTACTGCTCAAGCCTTGGGCCTACCTGAGGTCTGTACTGCTCAAGCCTTGGGCCTACCTGAGGTCTGTACTGCTCAAGCCTTGGGCCTACCTGAGGTCTGTACTGCTCAAGCCTTGGGCCTACCTGAGGTCTGTACTGCTCAAGCCCTCTAACCTGCTGGGATGCCTCCCAAAACCGGTGACAAGGTGGTACCTGAAAAGGCTGCTGATAAACCACTGCCCAAGAAACTACTACGATCTAATCAACCTTGGTCGGAGAGTGTGGGTGAGTCGGGTGGTGTCGTGGAGGTGGATGCAGCACTGTTGGAATCAATCAACGCTAGACTAACCAAGTTGGATATCCTTGACTCATTACAACATGACATCCGTGAGTTGAAAACCAGCTTGGAGTTTAGTCAAAAGCAGATTGAGGACTTGATGAAGGAAAATGCCTTCCTTAAGGGTGTGGTGAAGGAGGTTCAGCAATCTGCTGTCTCTCTCACCTTGGAGAAGAAGCATATGAAAGAGACCTTACTGGGAATACAGTGCAGAGAGATGAGGGACAACTTGATTTTCTCTGGTATCAGTGAGGACAAAGCTGAGGATAAAACTGAGCCGGAAAAAATTGTAAGAGACTTTATGTCAAAAAAACTCAAACTGTCCCCTGAGGTGGTTAGGGACATAACCTTCTCAAGGGTTCACAGACTGGGCCGACCTGTTGAAGGAAAAACCAGACCAATTATAGCTCGGTTTGAGCACTACAAGCATAAGGAGTTGGTGAAGAGCCGTGGTAAGGAGTTGAAGGGGTCCTCTCTGTGGTTAAATGACCACTTTCCTGTGGAGATCAATGACAGGAGAAAACAACTGCTTCCTATCATGAGGGAAAACAGGGCCCTGAATCACAGAGTGGCTTTGTCAGTCGATAAACTGTACATAAATGGACAACTGTATAGAGACTCAAAGGTGACCCCCTGGCTGTTTTAGATGGAGGATGTTGTGTTTTCATTTCATTTTTGTTTTTGTTTTCTATAAATTTCTATGACTACATCCAATACTGATATACCCTGCATTAAGTTAGGCCTTCACAAGGGCCTGGTTTTAGCTCATGTGAATGTATGTGGAGATGATGTGGATTTGACACAGTGGATTCTTGAACATGAAAAAATGAAACTCAAAACATTTGAATACACTGAGCACAATCTACAGGATATAGAAAATGATATTGACCCAGACAATAATCTATTCTTCAACATCAACGACAACTGCTGCTACTATACTGAAGATCAGTACAACAGGACAATTAAGACAGTTAACAAACTATCAATAATTCACTTCAATTCAAGAAGTCTGTACGCAAACTTTAACAGCATTAAGGAATACTTAAACCAGTTTACACAACCATTTAACATAATTGCCATTTCAGAAACTTGGATGAACGAGGAAAAGGGAATGGATTTTGAAATGGTCGGATATGAACTCAACTATATGAACAGAAAAAATAAGAGTGGTGGAGGAGTGGCTGTGTATGTGGATAATAACTTGAATTATAAGATTGTAGAAAAAATGACAAATGTGATTGATAATTTATTAGAATGTATAACAATAGAAATATGTGTAGAAAAAAAGAAAAATATAATTGTGAGCTGTATATATAGAGCACCAGGTTCGAATATTGAAGTTTTCAAGGACTGGATGGAAGAAATGTATATAAACAATAATCAAAGGGCTATTTTCATCTGTGGGGATTTTAACATTGATCTTTTAAATCCAAACAAACATAAAATGACTGAGGAATTCATCAACACATTGTATAGTTTGAGCCTTTATCCAAAAATCACAAGACCCAGCCGAATCACATCCCATTGTGCCACTCTGATAGACAATATATTTACGAACATTATAGAAAACAATACAGTGAGTGGATTACTAATAAATGACATCAGCGACCATTTACCAGTTTTTACAGTTTATGACAACAACTACACAGAAAACAAGCAGGACAATAAACTACAATTTAAACGAGTAAGGACTGAAGAATCAATGAACGCTTTCAAAAATGATTTGCTACTACAAAATTGGGAGATAGTATATAAAGAGGATGACACTGATAAAGCATATGAAACATTCTTATCTATATTTAACTTACTATATCACAAACATTGTCCAATAAAAGAATATAGCAGTAAACATAAACACTCAGACAGCCCATGGATCACAAGGGGATTACAGAATGCATGTAAAAAGAAAAATACACTATATAGAGAATTTATAAAACATAGAACTAAAGAGGCAGAAAATAAATATAAGAAATATAAAAACAAGTTGACTAATATTATGAGAAGATGTAAGAAGGATCATTATAGTAGAATATTAGATAACAACAAATATAATATTAAAGGTGTTTGGAAGATATTAAATGGTATTATCAGGAATGGATCAAGACAAATAAACTATCCTCAGTATTTTATGGAAGAGGATCAAACTATTAGCAATATGGATGATGTGGTTAACAACTTTAATAAATTTTTTGTAAATATTGGACCAGAATTAGCGGGAAAAATCCCAGATCCAGTGACTCCTGAAGACATAAAAGACAATTACATTGAAATAAATCCTAGTTCAATGTTTCTGGAAGCGGTAGATGAAAATGAAATTATAGAAACTACTAATAAATGTAAAAACAAGACATCTACAGACAGTAATGAAATCGATATGAAAATAGTAAAAAATGTCATTATTGGGATTTCAAAACCACTCACGCACATCTGCAATTTATCATTCAAAACTGGTCGATTTCCGAATAAAATGAAAATAGCAAAAGTCATACCTCTGTTCAAGACTGGAGATAAACACCACTTCACAAATTATAGGCCTGTTTCTCTACTTCCTCAGTTTTCAAAAATATTAGAAAAACTCTTCAACAACAGATTAGATAAATTCATTGATAAACATAATTTACTCACCGATAGCCAGTATGGATTCAGAACACACCGGTCAACATCACTAGCGTTAATAGAACTCATTGAAAAAATCACAAATTCCATAGATCAAAAAAAACATGTAGCTGGAGTATTCATTGACCTAAAAAAAGCATTTGATACTATTAATCATGATATATTAATCAGGAAATTGGAGAGATATGGGATCAGGGGGGTAGTATTGGACTGGGTAAGAAGCTATCTAAATAAAAGACAACAATTTGTGACAATGAGAGATTATAAATCTGAATGTTTGGACATTGCTTGTGGTGTCCCCCAGGGGTCAGTGTTGGGTCCAAAACTGTTCATCTTGTACATTAACGAGATATGTAAAGTATCCAATATATTTAAATGTATTTTATTTGCGGATGACACTAATCTTTTTTTTTCTGGTGAGAATGTCCAGCAGCTTTTAGAGGTCATCACATCTGAAATGAAGAAATTGAAGGAATGGTTTGATAGAAACAAATTATCATTGAACTTGAGCAAAACTAAAATTATGTTGTTTGGAAACTGTAGATTGGATACTCAGGTACAAGTTAAAATAAATGATGTGATTATTGAAAGAGTTTATGAAAATAAATTCCTAGGTGTAATAATAGACCATAAAATCTGTTGGAAACCTCACATAAAACATGTCCAATCTAAACTCTCACGAAGCATTTCAGTCATGAGTAAAGTAAAGCACATCCTGGATAGAAAATCACTCTACATTCTCTACTGTTCACTAGTTTTACCATATTTAAATTACTGTGCTGAAGTCTGGGGAAACAATTATAAGTCTACACTACAACCACTTTTTATACTCCAAAAAAGGGCCATAAGGATAGTTCACATTGCAGGTTATCGTGATCACACTAACATATTGTTTCTGGAGTCAAAGACATTGAAGTTAAATGATCTTGTGGAATTTAAAACGGCACAATTAATGTATAAAGCAAAAAGTCATGCACTTCCAAGAAACATTCAAGAATTGTTCTTTGATAGGGAGGGGGGTTATAATCTGAGGGGAGAACACAATTTAAAGGTGCTAAACGTACGCACTACCATGAGAAAACACCATCTCAATATGTGGAGTGAAACTGTGGAACAGTCTTAATGTGGTGTTAAAGCAATGTCCAAACATGAGACAATTCAAACTGATGTATAAGGAAATTATGTTCACAAGGTACAGGGATGAAGAAGGGACTTGATATTCACGGGTGTTTACATTTTTATTTTGTTTCTATTTTATTTTATTTTATACATATATAGTTTTTGTTTTTTGTTTTGCATATATATATATATATATGTATATATTTTTTTTTTCTTTTCTTTTCTTTTCTTTTCTTTTTTATGTTTAAAATAGTACACTCATTTGAGTAGTGGAAAAGGGGTAGGATTAAATAAGTGTATACTTCTTCCTACTCCTTTTCGAACATGCAGATTGAGTTGTTTTTCTTTTTTGTTATTGTTTGTTGTATTCATTGCATGTTCGAAATAAAGACTTCAAATCAAATCAAATCAAATCAAATGTCTACGCACAGCTCTGAGCATGCGTAGCTGACGCCCAGTGGTAGAATATCGTTACTACGCATATGCGCTCCTCAGTTCATGCATTA
Organism: Notolepis coatsorum; assembly: GCF_963971535.1. NCBI lineage: Eukaryota > Metazoa > Chordata > Actinopteri > Aulopiformes > Paralepididae > Notolepis > Notolepis coatsorum. The sequence continues at coordinate 174,048,652 of NC_140171.1, read as the reverse complement.
GTTTCAACGCGGAAATAAGCTTTCGTGCATTACTCCTGACACTGGCGCGTGTTCTGTATGAACCGTAATTCATTATAGTTCATTATAGTTCATTGTGAAATAGCGACAGTAGTGTAATTATAATGGGCTCATGCGCGAACAAGAGGTTGGCTTGCTTGTTTGGCAGGGGGGGCAGACGCAGAACACCTAGTGTAACTCCCGCCGTGTCATAGTGTAATTCAAGTTAAGCTTAAGTATGATGTCATATAGTAGAACCGGTTAGAACAGGCTAGAACCTTCCAGAACTGCGCTCCACAGTGTATAAATAGAGAGAACTTACAAGGGTTCTCTCTCTCACTTCTCAACCACCATCAACCACCTAGCCCCTTTCGTGACTGTGATGCACAGAGTGAATCCACAGTCACTTGCTCCTCAATAGGAAACCAACCTAGATTTACCCTGAATGACTGGTTCTGACCGAACCGTTCGTTATACAAGAATCACAGAGACGTTTCAAAGGTACTCACAGTTGCAGGAGGGTTTCGGACAGAGATACGGGATGGTTTGAAAGCTCGGCGTTGCTAATAAACATTTTAAATATTTTTTATAAACTGGTCAACACTGCATTATTCCCGGCGTTGTGTGCATGATGCGCATGCGCTGTGATCACACCAGGCAGCCAACGGCGGAAATAATGCCGTATAACGAACGGTTCAGTTAGAACCAGTTCTTCAGGGTAAATCTAGGTTGGTTTCCTATTGAGGAGCAAGTGACTGTGGATTCACTCGGTGCATCACAGTCACGAAAGGGGTTACAGAACACCCACCTCCACCAAACGCGATTAAATATTGTTTCAAATAAAAAGCGACATACTATTATTTTGTGTCATGTTTCCAAATAAGATTGGCCACAACGAAATGCTTTCTACTTCAATTTGTTGGTTAGAATAGATTACCTCGCTCCGTTGAAACTTCACTGAGACTAACAGTAAAAGACAGTATTTTTTTTTATGCTCTCGTATTATTGTTTATATAGGCTACATCAAAATAGATTGTATGCCTCTAGAAATCATATGCAGCAGGTAGAAAATTTACGGAAAATCTGTTGCGATTACAATTGAGGAGAACTTTAATCCCTGGGTATTAATCGAACAAAACGGAAAAAGGCAGTCATATTCCAGCATGGGCTTTATTAGTTAATATGTTCTTTAAGAGATATCATATCCGACATCACCGTACGTGTACATGTCTGTCAGCCTGTCTCGTATTTCTCCATAACACGCAATTCCCTCGGGTCAGTCCATTATTTCACATCCCATGGGGGTGTTTCATGACCATATATGGATAATCGGGGCGGTTCTGGTATGCAAATACTTAAAACCATGCACGAGCTCAAGCTTGGGATTGACCGAAAGGAGCCGTAGTCGACTGCCAACCTCTTAGTCGAATGCAAAAAATATATAAAAAATGATTATATATATATAAAAAAAAATGTATCATTCTTTCCAAAAGAAAAGAGGCCTAGAAGCGTGGCTAACACTAATGGCACGCATACCAGAGGCTAACTGCCTAAGAAAACAGGCACAGAGGCACTGAAGGCGGATTTCACCCATCTAATGGACACACTAGACTAGACAAATATCAATTGCATGCTTTTGCAGAGGACAAGAAGCCTTCCGTCGACTCCTTCAGACATTAAGAAGCCCAAATTGAATGATAAAAAATAATAATAATAATAATTATTATATATATTTTTTTGAACAAATGTTTTTTATTTTCCCTTTTTTAACATGAAACTAGACAAACAATACAGTAACAGTAATAATCAATGATAAATCACAGGACAATGACAGAAATAATAATAACAATAATGACAGTCCAGTAATTAAATAAAAATAAATGTAGATTAAAAGACATAAAAATAATAAATACAATACATGTGCTCTTGCTCGCTCTTCCTCACTCTTTCCTTCCCCTTCCCTCCCCCTCCACCCCCCCCCCTCAGGACCCCCACTTGGACTATACATCCACTATTTCATTTAACATCAGAAAATTACAAGTTTATATGCTTCCCTTTATCTTCTCCACCACAGCTAACCAGACTGCTATGCTGGCTTCATTAACACCTAAAATTCGTGCAGTAGATATCTCTAGATAAATCACATCGAGATAGGTAAGAACCCATACCTTCCGGCACATTTTATCCGGTTGAATCCAGCGTGACGCTATCAACTTTTTGGCAGCCGTAAGACCGGACAAAATTTGTCTCTTTACATGTACAGAGGTTGATAACTGAGAAACATCATTCAACAACAATACAGAAGGCAGTGTAGGTATGGTCAGATATATAAATTCTGATAATTGAGTGGTTACTTTTTCCCAGAATATCTTAACAGGAGGGCATTTCCAATGCATATGCATAAATGTACCAAGAGCACCGTTTAAACACAAGGAGCATCGAGGGTCTTGTCTGAGACCCATTAGGTGCAAAGTCTAGGAGTCAGGTAAGTCCTATGAACAAAATTAAGATTAATCTGTTGGTGATCCGGGTTGCGTGATGATAGCCGTACGTTTGCCCAGACTGCATCCCAATCAAAATCTACTTCCAAGTTTGGGATATCCTTCCTCCAAACCGAGTCTAGGGGAAGGACCTCATATGAGGACGTAAGTAAGTGACGATAAAAGTCAGAGACGAAGCCTCTCGATGTCTCCTTTTCATAAAAGAATTTGTGAAATCTGTGGTTAACTAAGAGGTTGGCAGTCGACTACGGCTCCTTTCGATCGATTAGTCGACTAATAGGGGTCAGCCCTAGAGATCACGTGTACAAAAAAGGGAAGATGAGTAAACAGAAGGTTTTGTAGATGCAATACTGAATTCTGCCATCCAGACCCATGCCATTTGAAATATTATTATAGAATATAGAATAGCAGGCCTATAAATTACCTTATTATAGCGATGTTGCACATCTATGGATCGGGACAAATCTACTCGTTCCAATGACGGAGTTCAATTTGGATTTAGTATCTCCAGGCGTGCATGAAGAACCGAGAATGAAATCTACTCTAAATACAGTCAGCTTTTTATTTTTGCGACAGGTCCGCCATTTTGAATCCGTTTGCGACGGCGATTGTTGTTAAATGTTCACAGAAGGTAGACACACTAACTGCGCTCCAAACTATGCCAATAACGTTCAGTTTTGTGGTATATAATCCAGATAAATTAAAAATAATAATCGGGAAGTAATTTGATTCCAGAAAGCTGGAGAACCCTAGGAGATGTAGTTTTTCGAAATTGCAACGCTCATTGAAAGCCCTGTCTTTCCTTCATCATAATGACTACAGCAAAATGGCCACTCGGATTTATTTCCGGTCGAAATTTGCGATCTTTTGAATACAATTCCTAAACTCATATTTCATTAACTCATTCTGCGCCATCGCTTAATCCACAAGATGGCGCTAGTACGCCACCGCTGTAAGTCAATGGGCAGACTGCGAGATTTGCGAGTCCTTAAAATATATCTTAAATTATAGCTATGGGTCTAATACACCCGTCGATTATCAGTTAGTTGCATCCAATCAACATGTACAAAACGGATTGTTTTTTCATCTGTACATTTCCGTTTTATAGCCTTTTGAATATGAGGCTGCGGTTACACTGCCTGATGTTTTCGTTTAGTTTTGAAGATGAGTTTCGCTTTCCAGGTCGCAACGTAGTGGCAGCCGAGTTAGACATTCGTTTTGCAACCTGAGCACTTTCGTTTTGCCTCCTGAGCACAGTGATGTAGTACAATGCCAAAGCAGTAGGTGGCGAACATGAAGGCAATTTTCAACCAATCAGAACTTGAATGTGCCAATACACTTCCTGCAAAAAAAGTCAACATGCCACCATCTTTAAATGCCTCTGTGGGCTATTTAGCCAATGCAGCACTTATTTTATAAAATAATAGTAATAAAAGTGCATTAAACAAAATGGATACATTCACTGTGTGTTCTGCCTCTCATTTGTTGATGAAACAAAACTAACATCAACACAAGTGACCACCAAGAGCGGATTGTTTAGTCTCAAAAAAAGATTGCAGATGTTGTTAGGTACATGCTAACGTGAATGGAATATGCCAGTATAACAGTATAGCATTGTGGCTAGCAGCTAACGTTAGCTCACGTTAGTTAGCCAGCCAGCACCAAACTGATGTTATCAGGAGCTATCAGTAGCTAGATAACATTAGAGACAACGCCTCATGTATTAAACAAAGGTGAATAGATGACTGGGCCATTTTGTTTAATGCTTCTTAAGATTGAAAGAGGAGCTCTGAGCTAACGGGGTTTGATAGCTAACGTTAGCTCACGTTAGCCAGCTGCTCATGCAATCGTTAATGCTAGCAGAATGAATGGATGTAAACTTTATTTAACATATTGCAGAATGGGTACAATACAATACGGCTCAATACAAACAATTGTTAAGGGAATGCAGACTGTTGTAGCTTGGACTGGCCAAAACGGCATTTCTATCTAACAGGGACAGCAAACGTATTAATTCGGCAACGAAAACAAAAACAGTCTGTCTAACCATGGCCTGAGTGTAGGAGCCATTTCATTGGAATTTTGAAAGACGACACTACCCAGCTCAAGCCAGCTCCTGTGGTGTTGCCAGACATCCTGCTGTGCAGGTACTCTACTGTATCTTTTACATTGTTTATCTCCTCTGTTTGGAGTCAGTTGTGTTGTATCATGTCTGTATGTATGTGTCTGTGGCTGTAGTGTGGGTGTAAGCCAAAGACAAATTTCCCAGCTGATGGGACAATAAAGTGACTCTTGGCTTGACTGTCAATCATATGCCTTGTGGATTAACTTTTTTATTTATCTTATTTTTTGGGATTATCTGCCACAAACCTGAACGTTATTGGCATAAATTAGAACGCAGTTTGTTTCTCTACCTTTCTTTGAATGTCTAGCAAAAAACGGCGTTGCAATCTGATGTAAAATGGTGGAGAAATCTACATTATAAACAAGTAACTGTACTTACAGTAGATTTCATTCACGGTTTTTGCTGCACGCCTGGTGATACTAAATCCAGATTGAACTAAATCCCCATTGGAAAGGGGAGATTTGGCCTGATCCATAGATGTGCGACTTGGCTATAATTAGGCCATTTATAGGCCTTATATTCTTTTTTTTTTATCCACTTTTTCTCCTTTTTAAATTTTTCTCCCATCCCAATTACCCGCTGTGCCAATTCTCCCCTCCCCTGTCTTGAATGTTGCTTGCATATGCCCCCCACTGGCCGGTTGTATAGGGAGGATAGAAGCCTTGCATCACGTGTCCCCTCTGATACACGAGGAGGCAGCCTGTCACATCTTTTCACCTGCCAGCGCGGACTGTCATTGGCGAGGTGTAACGTGTGGGAGGCTCACACTACCCAAGTTCAAGTTTCAAGTTTATTTATTAGTTGTCATACAGAAGTACAGAATACTTTTATACAAAATGCTTCTTTCTGTTACGCTCCAGAGACTGTGCTAGACAAAAATAGAAAATAGATAAAATAAAATAAGTATAGCAAGTATAAAATAGAAGTCACGTACTTAGGCACAAGTGTTCAGTAAGTACATATGTACAATGTTCAATGCAGAGTAGAAGTAACTGAGTTACCATACAATATACTATACAATAGGGCTGGGCGATATGACCAAAAACGTTATCGCGATAAAATTATAAAATTATTTTCATATAATTCGATATCGATAATTATCGTCGATATAATGTCAAGTTTAATTAACTTCTTATGCTGCTGCGAATGTCTCAAGTCGAGTTGATGTCGTCATCAGTCCGCGCACGTTAACAGTAGCCGACAAGCGGAGCATCTCATGACAATAAATATGACACTAAAACTCTTCCGCCACAATATATTGAAACGACGTCCAATGTATACCCCACCCACACTACTTAAACGTGGCCTCAGAATTCAAAACACACACATACTCGGCACGTAAATATATAAAACAACGCTGTGCAAGCTAATTAGCCTAGCTAGCCTGTTGTTTATAAGTGGTTTATTCCATGACAATGTGCTAAATATTACACTAAAATACTCTTCCGCCACAATATATTGAAACGACGTCCACTGTATACCCCACACTACTTAAACGTGGCCTCAGAATTCAAAACACACACATACTCGGCACGTAAATATATAAAACAACGCCGTGCAAGCTAATTAGCCTAGCAAGCCTTGTTGTTGAGTGAGTCCTAGTACCTCTGGGTCTCCTTCCGGATCTCGTTCGCTCTCGGCCATCTCCTTCACTGATTGGTTGATTGATTGATTGATTGAAAACTTTATTAACAGATTGCAGAATGGGTACAATACAGTACAGCTCAATACACACAATTGTTAAGGGGATGCAGACCAGAGAAAGACTTTCGTCTTGTTTCCACCAGGGTCCCCCATTTTCAATTCATCAGGACATATATGACATACATGACATACAGATAGTCAGTACTGCTACATCTATACATTTATGACATACCAGATTTGCAAATACAGTACTGTTTGTGATACAGAAGGAGTCAAGAAAAGGGAGTATATACATTTGACGTAGAAACTGTACATTGGAGGAGGTTGGGTGGGGGGGGTTGGGTACACTGGGATATTGACAACCATACTGGGTAATTTACATTGGAGGTGGTTGGGGGGGGGGGGGGGGGGGCACACTGTATAAACAAGCAAAACTGTACATTGAGGGGGGGGAGACTCTGTACAAACAAACAAAATTGTACATTGGACTATTGACAAAACCATACTAGGTAAATGACTGTACATTGGAGGGGGTTGGGTTAGGATATTTACAGGGGCCAGTGTTGAATTGCAGTCTCCCGTAGGTGTCTCTTGAGAGAGGTTTTGAAAGTGGGTAGTGATCCACATTCCTTTACAGCTTTGGGTAGGGCGTTCCACATTGATGTGGCATAATTGCGAAACGTGTTTAGTCCCTTATTTGAGCCGAATCTGGGTTTAACATGATTTGTGGAGCTCCCTCTGGTGTTGTGATCGTGGTATTCACTGACCTTTGGGAAGTATTTTGCCATGTACATGGGTACCTTGGTCGTGTAGTGTATCTTGTAGACCAGGCCCATTGCAAGTTGCTGTACTCTGTCATCTACTCTAAGCCATCCTAGGTTGTCAAAGTGGGCAGGGGTGAGGTGGGTTCTAGGAGTAAGGTCAAGCAGTAGTCTGACCAGTTTGTTTTGAGATGTTTGTAATTTTGTTTTTAGCGCCTTTGAGGTGCTTTGGTACCATGAGGTGCAAGCATAGTCGTAGTACCCCTGAATGAGTGCTCCTGCCAGAGTCTTCAGGGTATTCTTGTTTACCAGAGAGGAGATCCGGTACAAGAATCGAGTTCGTTGGTTGACTTTTTTTATTACATTGGATGCCATTTTGTCACAGGAGAGATTAGCCTCTAGGATGGAACCCAGGTAGGTAATTTCATCTTTCCTTGTGACAATATTGTCACCCACTGTAACTGAGAAGCCGTCGGTCTTGCTGAGTTTGTTATTTGAACCGAAGAGAATGGACTCTGTTTTGCCCATGTGTAATGATAGTTTGTTATCAGCGAGCCATATGCAGATTCTGCCTAGTTCCGAGCTGAGGGTTTTTTCAACCTGTAACTTGTTCTTGTCAGAGACCAGCAGGGCTGAGTCGTCCGCAAACAGGAACAAGTTGCAGTCACAAGCTGACGACATGTCATTTGCATAAATTAGGAACAGTAGCGGTCCTAGTATGCTTCCTTGTGGAACACCACAGCTCACTGTGAGAGGGGGGGATAGGGTACCGTTTACCTCCACCATCTGTTCCCTCCCCTCAAGGTAGGATTGCATCCAGCTCACTGATAGACTATCAAAACCAATTGCTTTTAGCTTGTCAATCAGAATGGAGTGATTGACCGTGTCAAAGGCCTTTTGTAGGTCCAGCATGACCATGCCGCAGTATTTGCCTGCGTCCACCTCTTGTTTGATGTGGTCATTCAAATAGAGAAGGCATGTGTCAGTGGAGTGGGATGTTCTGAAGCCAGATTGGAATTCGTAGATTAGATTTTTTTCTGTTGTGCGTATGCACGTCACGTCATCACGTAACGTTGGTTGTTGTTAGTGGGTGTGCTGAGCCGAGGCTGAACGGAGCCAAGCTTGGAAATCGATATATCGAAACTTTGCGACCACGTTTCATGTTTATTTCGAGGAAATAATTTATCGCGATAGTTATCGTTATCGTTTTATCGCCCAGCCCTACTATACAATATACTAATATACAATATACTATATAGTGCCAAGCAGAAATGGGATGAGGTACAATTTAGGTACAATTTACAGTAAGGTGTAATGAGGTATTGGTTGTAGTGCAAATTCTTTACCAATAAATATAAAGTGTGTTTAGGTGTTCTAAAGTGGGTGCTGCAGTAAGTTGTTTGTTTAAAGTGAGTGTGTGCGTGTGGATGTGTGTGCTGTGAGTGCATTTGATGGTTGTTACATAGTGTTATTGTTCGTTGAGCCCCCGCCATTTCCTGTCTCTGCTGTGCAGGCGTCCCCAACCGACCTGTAGGAGTCGCTGTCCACAACGTCCAGATTACCACCCATCGACTTCCACCCGCTAACTCTGCCAATTGAGTTAGTATGACGGCCGGCCCAAGCCAAAGGCAATGCCGACAGCCGGAGTCGAAACCGGTGTCTCTTGCGTTGGTGACGAGCGCAATGTCCGCTGCGCCACCCAGCCGCCCTTATAGGCCTTATATTCTATAATCATATTTCAAATAGCATGTGTCTGGATGTGTCTATGATGTACTGCAAAAAGAATAATCCAATTATCTGATTGCCATTCCAAATACTGATGGCGATCGTGTGTCCAACGTAATCCAGCATTGAACATGAACGGGGGGCGGGGACCCTCGTCCATGCCATCCCTATAAGCGCTTGATACCAGCACATTATCAAAGTCAATATTTCTGGCTCTTGAAAACAACATAAATATTGTGTTACTAGCATTAAAGGGGACATGCATTGCTATTCCTTGCACTATTTGGGCAACTTTACACAATTCCTGTGAGTCTATTGAACACATCTGTACGTTTTTTTCATGAAAATGCATTGTTTTATATTTCTAATCAAGTACTCAAAAGCCAAATTTTTCTCCCTTTGGATTTCAGGCTGTGTTGGCCTGGCTCCGCCCATAAGCACTTTGAGTGACAGTCATCCACACAGTCTGTGACTGGCACAGAGAGAGATAGAGAGGGAGGGAGGGAGAGAGAGAGGGACACGGACACGGAACATGAAGTTATCTCTCCACTGCTTCCCCGCGAGGTCCAGGTTGTGTGTAAATGAGTATGTGCTACTGCTGCTTCCCCGCGAGGTCCAGGTTGTGTGTAAATGAGTATGTGCTACTGCTGCTTCTCCGTGAGGTTGTTACTCAGCTGATAGAGTTGTGCCCTTCCTGATGACTTGTCGTACAGAACTTGTAAGTCGCTTTGGATAAAAGCGTCAGCTAAATGTAAATGTGTGTAAATGAGTATGTGCTACTGCTGCTTCCTCGCGTGCGGTTTGTTTCCCCGACAAGCTCCTCTATCTCTCTCTCACCCGCTCGTTGTCTGCCTCGCTCTGTTTGAGGAAGTGAAGATAATTCCACTCTCTCTGCTGTCGCTGTCGACCATAGAGGGGGGTTAGTTATGCAAATCAGTGCTATATTCACGTCAGCAAAACTGTCAAATCAGAACAACTTAGTTGAGTGAGGGAGGATCTCATGAACTCGAGACTAGACTGATGAGTCAATATGATAATTAACGACACAGACCACATTGATATAATCTTCAATTGCTAGGAAAACATGCTAATCACTGGAAAAGGCTATTTATAATGCATGTCCCCTTTAACACTTTCTGCACCAAAAACGCTGTCCAGCATTATTGGCCGCCAATGCGTATTCTGCCAATATCGCTGTCCAGCGTTTTTGAGATCAATATTTAATTCTTTCGCCATGGCATTCATAATTCATATATACACCCGCGGTGCTGCAGCTGGACCCTATAGGTGACGGCAACGACGCCTCAATACCGCCGCCTGGTGGATGGTCGGGCGAGTTACACTCGCCTACAGGACGTGCCCAATTCTACCCTCCCCTGTCTCGAACGCTGTTGGCCATGCCTCCCACAAGCCGGCTGCAATGTGGACTAAGCCTTACATCACGTGTCCCCTCCGGTACTCGAGGAAGCAGCAGTTGATTCTTTTCACCTGCACAGTGTGATCTCTCAGCGTCGGGGGTCTGCGTTTTTGGAGGGCACGCCGCCCCCGTCGCTTCCTGATTCTGCTGGCAGGCGCACCAACCGACCTGTAGGAGTTGCTGTCCACAACGTCCGATCCCCACCCATCAGCTTCCCAGTTCCCACCCCCTAATACTGCCAATTTAGTATGAACGACCAGCCAAGCTGATAGCAATGCGGAGAGCTGGGCTCGAACCCAGCGTCTCCTGCATTGGTGGTGAGCGCCTTGCCCACTGCGCCACCTAGCCGCGCATGGATCGCTTTCTAAACGTAATAATCGATATGATTTCGGCGTTTATTGCGACATACAAACCGGAAATGGACCTAGGCGATCGGCGTTGTGTACTTGGGATCTTTCACCGCCAGTCTCATTGACCCACGGTAAGAGGAATATAACGTTATTTTCAACCCGATTGTGAGTTTCCTTGTTTGCAAACCATCTGATCAATATATCACCCAACCTACATAAAGCATTTACTGATCGGGGAATTATAAACGACCCCCCCCCCCCTTTCCTCCGCGCATGATGAGGCATAATGTATAACGATCATATACATTTGAGTTTTTTGGTGTAGCGTGTATGGGGGGGAAACGGCAATCGATAATCTATATAATGCGTTTGGGCCTATAACTAGCGTTTTTGGAATTACAGCAGAAAAGATTAAAAACATACTTATATTCTAGAAGGTATTAACACAACAATGTATGAATGAAAAAGTATAACGTTCCCACATCCTGAACGATAGATAATCGATGTTGAATGGGCCATAGTAATGTCAATATAGCAATTAAATTTAAAAAGTTATAGCCCTGCAAAGAAGGTAAACATCTCCATAGACTTACAGCACTGGCAGAGCGGGTACTTTGATGGTACAATGGCTGGCACAGAAAGTGTTAAGAACTAATTCAAGATTAACAAGGGCCTCCTGAAGAGCACCAAAAGAAAGCTGCAATTTCTCAATGGCCAACTGAACAGAATCAGCAATACAGTACACAATTGTATCATCAGAATACAATTGGAAATTACATCCGTACAAAGTAGAAACAATATGATTGATGTAGATCGTAAAAAGGACAGTACCCAAAACGGAACCTTGGGGCATACCTTTAATAGTTATGGACAGAAATTCAGATTTGGCTTGACCCAACTTCACACACTAACTAGAAGATAGATAATCCCAAAACCAGACACAGGCATTACCATTAGGGATGCACGATAATTATCGGGCCGATAATTATCGGGCCGATATCAGCAATTATGACGTCATCCCGATAAACTCGATAACGTTATTAATAGCTCCGATAATATAATATATTTTTTGGTAAAAAAAAATGCGGTGTGGGTGAATTGGAATGAAGTGCGTTTGTTTTGACTAAAGGCTCCTCCCGTTTTGTCAGTACTGTGCTACGACTGACAGCGTGTGGTTTAGGAACAGGGCGTTTTACACAAATCCAGCGCTCCCTTACTTGGCTGTGACGTAGCCACGCAAGTTAACAACAAAGATGGCTGCGTCGGTACTCGGAGTTTCAGAGTAAAAAGATCGCTTGCTATTTGTAATAAATGCAATGCAGACGTTCCACAAGGAGGGAAAAGGGCAACAACTTGCAATACATCCAGCCCGACGGGTCATCTGCGGCATCACCACCGCCACGACGGACAGACAGACCGGCGCATGCAGTTCAGCGTCGCGGAGCATTTAGCCTGCTGGCTACCTAGCTCTACTTCAACCAGCATCAGGAGATCCAGCAGCTTGTCGATGTGCTAATAGCCTCAGCAAGCTAACGTTAGCTGGCTCCAGCAGCTTGTCGATCTGGAGCCAGCTAACGTTAGGTTGCTGAGGCTATTAGCACATCAACAAGCTGCTGGATCTCCCGATGCTGGTTGAAGTGGAGTAGGTAGCCAGCAGGCTAAATGCTCCCGACGACATCAACAAGCTGCTGGAGCCAGCTAACGTTAGCTTGACTGGTTGCTGGCTAACTAATGAAGCTACTCGTCCCGGGAGATAACGGCGCTGCCTGGCTGGTTGTTGGCTAACTAATGTAGCTACTCGTCCCGTGAGATAACGGCGCTGCCTGGCTGGTTGTTGGCTAACTAATGTAGCTACTCGTCCCGGGAGATAACGGCGTTGCCTGGCTGGTTGTTGGCTAACTAATGTAGCTACTCGTCCCGTGAGATAACGGCGCTGCCTGGCTGGTTGCCCTTCTGTCAAACTTCTTTAATTTAGCAAACGATGCTAATGATGGTGATGCCGCAGGTGACCCGTTGTTGTGGCGGTGATGTGTCCACTCAAAGCCTCTTTATCAAGGCTCCGCTTTGAAAAAAGAAGAACAAAAAGCTTTGAGCGTCTTAGGTTGGATGCACCACAAGCTGTTGACGGATTGTGAATTTTCATTTGGAAAAATAAATATAGTCACTTTATCAGTCAAAACTGTTGTGTTGGCTTTTGTTTCTGTTGTCTGGTTAGGTCACATTTAAGTTGGTGTTAAGTTATTGTCCTGGGAAGTCTTTTTATGTATTATTATTGTATTGTGATATGTTTTGTTTCATGTTAAAAAAAATAATAATTTTGATCAAAAAAAATATATACATTAAAAAAAAATTATAATACAATAAATATCGGTTATCGATATCGGTTATCGGCTTGAGGAGCATAAAGTTATCGGTGTCAAAAAAGCAATATCGCGCATCCCTAATTACCATCCAAGCCAATGGTAGATTTTAGAAGCAGGTAGTGATTTACTGTATCAAAGGCTTTTGACAAATCTACAAAGAGGGCAGCACAGTGTTTCTTCTTATCTAATGCTGAGATAATATAATTTGTAACCAGAGGGATGCCTGATGTAGTACTGTGTTTGGCTCTAAAACCAGATATAAAAACATAACAATAAAATAAAGAACAAATTACAGAATAAAAAAATATTCATCACAAGTCATCCAATCCAATCCAACTTTATTTATAAAGCGCTTTAACACATATTGTGCCGGCCGGATATGACGAATTATCGCTTGTATGCCAGCACGTTAATCAATGGGAGGACGAGCACATCTGCTTCCAGTCCCCTCAATGAATGCACTAGTATCAGGTTGCATGCCCCAGAAGTCAAATGTGGACCGGAGGACTTTTTTCTGATGCAAGTCCCATCGACTCCAATGCAATGATGTGCAATACCATCCGGGAGACGATAGGGGGCGGTATTTGCCCTTTTCGAGCTCAGCCATTCCCAATGATAACGTCAGGCTGGATGGATGAAAAATGTATGGATATCGCTAATAAAAGAAATAACAATCAGATAATGAGAACTCGTTATTGGCACACAACGCATGGCGAGTTAGGACGAGAAATCTTGTTGTTGGCAACCAAAGTGTTAACAGCCACATGGGCACAAAGTGCTGTACAGAGGGAGCATATTAAAAAACTATAAGCAGCACTAAAAATAGATCAAAAGAAAACAACAGTACCAAAAAAAATAAAGATTTTAATAAAAAAAAATAAAAGTAATCGACATCAGGGTTCATACAGGGGCAATATAAGTCAGCCAAAACATCTGCAGCCAGATGTCCCTGCCTCAAAGTCACTTTGAGTGCCACGGACGAGAATTCTCGTTATTTCATGCCGACCGTTGAGTGCCACGGACGAGAAATCTCTTTTTTTTCCTAGTTATTTAATTTTTATTTTAATTTTTTAGATTTTTTTTTTAGTGTTTATCGCTTTATTCTACTGGGCAGTCCAGTAGAGAGAGAGAGAGGAGGAATGGGAGACAGAGTGGGGGGAAGACATTCAGCAAATAACGACGGGTTCGGGAATCGAACCCGGGTCGGCCGTGCCGCGGCTGAGCGCTCTGTGGTTCGCCACTGGGGCGCCCCCCTCGTTTTTTTTTATTAGCGATTTGAATTCATATTTCATCAATCTAGCCTCACGTTAGTGCTGCAAACTCTCTCTGAGCTCCATTGGGAAAATACCGCCCCCTATCGTCTCTCCCTGTGGTACTGCACCCCTTTGGAATGGATTGAATGAAACGCATACCAAAAAAATCCTGCTTCCTCATTTTACTTCTCAGGCAAGTCACCCGAGACGATCGCATTCATTGCCGAGCCCCAGAACAGCGTGGAATACATATTTCCAGTACCCAGCATTGGATCAATAAACGCGATCGATATTTGGAATGGCGATCAGGAATTGGAATAATCTTTTTGGAGAACATCTGATCTGAGGTAAGGAATCTATTTTACCAGTCTTAGGATAATCAGAGCTTTTTTCCCAGATATATCCACGTGTGCCCTGTGTGTGTGCGTGTGTGTCAGGGTTTCCGTTGTCCGGTAATTACCGGTATTTGACCGGCAAAATCTGTTGAAGTCCGACATATTTAATCTCTCCGGTCATAATGTCCGGTGAAAATAATTCCTTCTAAGCACAATTTGATTATTTGAATTGTATTAAAATAGGCTAAAATTAAATAGCCTATGCGATGAACGAAACAATCATTACATTTGTTTCATCGTTGCTTCACCAAGCAGGTCTAATAATGACAACGATGTGTCAGCGGGAGCTTGCTGCTAGATTTGCGAGTGCATGCAGCTGCAGAGCCACAGAACCCACCAGCTGTGCCGGCACAGTGCAATACTCCAATTCAGCCATTGGCAATTCAGCTGTTGGGTGGGGGGCGCTGCTGAGCGGTCCCCAGATAGGGCCTGAAAACACCGCTCTCTGCGGCTCTGCAGCTGCATGCTCTCGCAAATAAGTCTTGGGAGGTGAAGATTCATCACGTAAACCCACGATAATGTTGCTGTCTCTCTCTGCCAAATTTCTGTTCTTCGCTTGATATAATTAATACAAATGTCCAATATAACGGAATTCGTTAGCTCATAAAAATGTGATTATAACAGACTGCTGTTTATTAATGTCGGGCCGACTGCCCACAGACACCTATTTGATTTAAAGTCGGCAGCAGCACGGAGTCTCTGGACCTATTTTATTTGGAATATAATGACTGTATACGCAAAAGTAGCCTAGTTTTAAGTTAAAATATTATAAATCTACATGCCTTGATGATGTCATTCTTTATATAACCTGCCTATCAATTGTTTTTAAGCTCAATAAACTCTGAACGGAATTTCTCTCATTTGACCGGTAGATTGAAATCTACCGGACACTGAGGCCGGCAACAATTTTTTCTAACGGAAACCCTGGTGTGTGTGTGTGTGTGCTGATCAGGAAATGAGATAATCGATTTTTCAGCCTGCTTCTATAGCGTGCATAAGTACACATATTGTTAGGGTTTGTAACCGACCTCAAGCGCAACGGCACAGAGAGAGTTTGTTCAGAGTTAGCCAAAGCAAGGGCGTATTTATTTTCAGAGTTACAAGATGGAATTAAGTTGAGCAACCGAACAAACGGGGAATCTGGCATGTGAAGATTGTTGCGGCTCTGCAGATTCTCCCAGTAGGTGGTGGTGGGGAATTGGCTTGTGACGTCTGAAGCCGCTCTGCAGATCCTCCCAGCTTTCACTCCCGGTGGAAACGGAGAGAGAGAGAAATCTGAGTTAGCCCAGCGCACAACAGAAACAGAGAGGTGACTGATCCAATATATATCCAAGTGACTTGATCTTCGGTGTACCACACACAGTTAGCAGAGTCCAGAGAAAAAACAATACGGTAATCCAAAGTGTAAATCCAACACAAAAAAATAGGTGAGAACAGTACAAACAAAAACGGGATCTCTTCGGTGTTTCACAAACACACAAAAAACTGATGATCCAAAAGAACTGTTTCCAAAAACTCACCAGAGCGCAACGCGTAAAGCGGGCAGATAACGAGGCGCAGCTCAGAACGGGAAACCAGGTTCTCCACAGGGATTCTCCACGAAAATCCTTGAGAGCAAAAGACAGCAAACAGCGACGGGGAAGGCAGGCAAATGCAGGAGTATTTCAAAACGATCCAACATCGATAGTAGGGGGATCAGGGTATATAAAGCCATAGGGTGCTGATTACAAGCTGTGACAGCTGCGGGATGAAATTGATACTTGCTCCAGAAGCGTGCGGCGGGGAGAACACCAATCAACACGGCACCTTACAGGAACGGAGCGTGTGGCGGGGAATGCAATTAATCAACAAAGTACCTTAAGGAACGGAGCGTGTGGCGGGGAGCGGACCAAACCTCACACATATACTATCGATAATCTAGCGTTTATTTGAAAACGATTCATAAATAGGCCGAAAAATGACAACGTTGTTTGTGTATTCCAGAATATTCCAGTAAATGGCGTTTATCACAGAATCTTTATATTTTCCTGAAACTTTAAAAAAACGAGAGTTTTTCAAAATGGTATAAAACGGAAATGAACCGATAAAAAAAAGAAAAATCTGTTTCGACAATGTTGACTGCAAACAAGTCATTGATAAGCGACGGCCAGATTATACACATAGCCATAATTTAAGATGTAATTTCTGCGTGCGTTCGCAAATATGAGAGCGCTATCATTGAAGTGGGTGGTGGCACTCAAGCGCTAAATCGTGCTGGCACTCAAAGTGTTAAGACTAACTTTAAATGCATCCATTGTGTCAGTGTTTCACAACACAGACTGGATTGTATTCCGCGACACAGATAACATTAATGCCTACACGGAGACAGTGCTGGACTATGTCTGTACTAGGGTGAAAGAAACAATCCCCACTACCAAAATGAAAGTTTACCCAAATCAAAAACCCTGGGTAGACAAATCCGTCCGTGAAGCTCTGAGAGAGCGCACCAAAGCATACAATGACGGCCTAGTGGCAGGCAACATGAACGACCACAAGGTGGCGCAACACAACGTAAGGAGGACAGTGACAGAGGCCAAACGACGCTACAGGGATAAAATTGAACTCCAGTTTGAACAAGCTGACTCTAGAGCTATGTGGCAGGGGCTCAAAACGATGACAGACTACAAAGGCGCCTCCCTCAAACTGAACAGTGACATCTCCTTAGCAAACGACCTCAATACCTTCTATGCGAGGTTTGATGCTGGTAATAACAACACCAGCTCACAAGCCTCGGCAATGGGGGGGGGGGGGTCGGCTGCTGATGGAGGCGCAGTGTTCAGGGTAACAGAGCATGAGGTGAGGCGGACCTTTAAAAAAGTGAATATCAGGAAGGCAGCAGGTCCGGACGGCATCCCCGGCCGCGTCCTAAAAGTCTGTGCCGACCAACTGGCCCCAGTATTCACTGACATATTTAACCTGTCCTTAGAACAGGCTGTCATCCCCACCTGCCTGAAGAAGTCCACTATTATCCCTGTACCCAAAAAATCCAAGCCTGCTTGCCTCAACGACTACCGCCCTGTAGCTCTCACCTCCATAGCCATGAAGTGCTTTGAGAAGCTAGTAAAGGGCTACATCTGCTCCTCCCTCCCCATCAACATGGACCCCCTGCAATTTGCATACCGCCCCAACAGGTCCACGGAGGACGCCATATCCCATGTGCTGCACACAGCAGCATCACACCTGGACAAGAGGCAGGGGAACTATGTGAGAATGCTATTCATCGACTACAGCTCGGCATTCAATACCATAGTCCCCTCCATACTCATAGCCAAGCTCAGGGACCTGGGCTTGGGCTATGACCTCTGCCAGTGGGTCTTGGACTTCCTGACTGGCAGACCCCAGGTGGTGAGAGCAGGCAACTGCACCTCCTCATCCATCACCCTCAACATAGGGGCCCCCCAGGGCTGTGTTCTGAGTCCCCTCCTCTACTCCCTGTACACACACGACTGTGTGGCTCAGCGGAGTAGCAATACAATCGTCAAATTTGCTGACGACACAGTGGTGGTGGGCCTGATCTCTGCCAACGACGAGAGGGCCTACCTGGAAGAGGTCAAGGTCCTGGCGGGATGGTGCCAGGAAAACAGCCTCTCCCTGAACGTCAGCAAAACAAAGGAGATGATTGTGGACTTCAGGAGGTCGGGGGTCAAGGACTACAGCCCCCTCAGCATCGACGGGGCACCGGTTGAGAGAGTCAACAGCTTCAAGTACCTCGGAGCCCACATATCCGAGGACTTGAAATGGACCATACACATTAACAGTGTGGTGAAGAAGGCACGACAACGCCTCTACTTCCTCAGGCGCCTAAGGAAGTTCCAAGTCAGCCAGAAGATCCTTAAGAACTTCTACTCATGTACAATAGAGAGCATCTTGACCGGCAACATCACCTCCTGGTTTGGGAATAGCACTGCAAAAGACCAAAGCAGACTACAAAGAGTGACACGTTCAGCCGAACGCACAATCGGAGGGGGGCTCCCCACCCTCCAGAACATTTACTACAAGCGTTGCAAGGGGAAGGCTAAGAGAATTATTAAGGACTCGAGCCACCCGAACAACTGCCTCTTTGAACTGCTGCCGTCAGGCAAGCGATACAGGAGTCTCAAGGCGAGCACAGAAAGACTCAGAAGTAGCTTCTATCCCCAGGCCATCAGGCTGCTAAACGAACAATGAATGAACACTACACAACAACAACCACCAAACACACATAGCACACACATCCACACGCACACACTCACTTTAAACAAACACACTGCAGCACCCACTACACACACTTTATAGCACACACCCACTTTAAACAAACACACTGTAGCACCCACTCCCCACACTTTATATTTATGGATGAAGGATTGCACTACAACTCGTACACCTTACTGTAAATTGTACCTAAAATTGTACCTCATCCCATTTCTGCTTTGCACTAGATAGTACTGTACATTAGTACACTGCATAGTTGTGTATTGTATATTATATGGTAACTCAGAACATTGTACATATGTCTATACCGAACAACTGTGACCTCATTTTCTTCTTCTAAATTCATGCTATATTATGTTATTATGTTATTTGATACTATCTTGTCTAGCACAGTCTCTGGAGCGTAACAGTAAGAAGCATTTTGTATGAAAGTATTCTGTACTTCTGTATGACAACTATTAAAGAACTTGAACTTGAACTTGAACATTGAGACCACCTACCAAAGATTCTGATAATTTTGCAACCGTTTCCAAGTAGAGGGAGCAACATACTTAAACCCCCTTTTTCCCAATTCAGTACGGGCTTTAGGGACAGATAGTACACACTAAAAACAGATTGGTCAAATTTGACCCAATTTGGGTTATTTTTGACCCAATTCACTGGTCAAAAAGGGCCCGACCAGTGTGTGGGTTAATTTGACCCAATATTATTGGTTATTTCATTTGACCCATAACTTGGGTCAAAAAACGAATACTAACGACCCATTTTAAGGGTCAAAATAACCCAACCTCCAAGTTGATTTGACCCCATATTGGGTTATACCAACGACCCATTTTAAGGGTCAAAATAACCCAACCTCCAAGTTGATTTGACCCCATATTGGGTTATACCAACGACCCATTTTAAGGGTCAAAATAACCCAACTTCCAAGTTGATTTGACCCCATATTGGGTTATACCAACAACCCATTTTATGGGTCAAAATAACCCAACTTCCAAAGTTGATTTGACCCCATATTGGGTTATACCAACGACCCATTTTAAGGGTCAAAATAACCCAATTTTCAAGTTGATTTGACTTCATATTGGGTTATACAAACAACCCATTTTAAGAGTCAAAATAACCCAACCTCCTAGTTGATTTGACCCCGTATTGGGTTATACAAACAACCCATTTTATGGGTCAAAATAGTTGCTTTGACTGAATCTTGGGTTACATCAAAAGGGTCAAATAGACCCTATTCACAGCAGCCATCTTGTGAGCCAGATTGACAACGATTGACCAACAGATGGACACAGCAACATGATTAGTTACACATGTGTCAGTCTGGTTCACAGGATGTAGGTTTACCCTGCTGTGTCAAGATGGCTGCTGTGAAAAGGGCCTATTAACACAACTGCTATAGTTAGTACACTACATTAGGTTGGCACAGATGCTTGATTGAAAGGTATAACAGTCTAAATGTGCTGAAATCAATGAAAAGAACAGACCAAGGCGTAGAATACATTTAACTTCAAAATGTATTACACTTGTTGCATATACATGTCACGGCGTGTGGACATCAAAAAGTGCTTTCATGTCAAACTGATTTCCTGTTTAAATAATAAATAATACATATCGGTATCTGGTTTTGTACTGCTTTACTGCCCTGTTGGAACACTCTCCCAGATATTGATAGATCAAAACACATATATACTAAGGCTGTCAAAGTTAACGCGGTATTAACACGTTATCGCCCGATTCTATTAACGCCACTCTTTTTTTTAACTCACGATTAACTTTTAAGATTTTTTTTTACTAGACTATCAGGTGTATTACTCAGCCCTTGTGTGGGTGAATGTAACAAGTTCCTAACATTTTCTTTCCCCTATTATTTCATGTACACTTTATTCATTGTTTTAATGAATTTTCTTTCTTTTAAGTTATTTTGTGCATCACTCTGTTTTGAATTTGATGCAAATTTGCAATGCATGAGGGTCATCCTTTTGTGTTAAATGACTGCATAACGAAAGCATTTGTTGACTCGCATGTTGATAAGAGAGTATTAAAACTTGGAACTTGAAAAAGATCCGTTTAAGGTAGAAAAATTTGATTAATTTGTGATTAATCGCGAGTTAACTATGAACAATCATGCGATTAATCGTGTTAAATATTTTAATCGATTGACAGCACTAATATATACATATATAGAAATACGGGACTTAGCGTCTACCCATCTCCCTCCTCCTCCATCTCTTCCCCCACCTTCCCTCCTGCTACTTCACCTATTCCACCTCCTCCTCATTTGTACGTTTTGCATTACGTACGGCTGTCCTTAAGAATGCTACATGCTTGGACTCTGGTCCCTCAATATTATATATAACGTGCTGGAGAAACTCCCATGCATGAACACACTGCCTGGGGTACTTTATGTCAAATACATAAAATGCTTTAAAACATGTATCAACTGCCCCGAGCATTGTGCTTTCAGGGTGTGCCCGACCTGCATAGATCACGAATGCCTGAGCACAACATGTGTGTGCGATTACTCAGCCCTTGTGTGGGTGAATGTAACAAGTTCCTAACGTTTTCTTTCCCCTATTATTTCATGTACACTTTATTCATTGTTTTAATGAATTTTCTTTCTTTTAAGTTATTTTGTGCATCACTCTGTTTTGAATTTGATGCAAATTTGCAATGCATGAGGGTCATCCTTTTGTGTTAAATGACTGCATAACGAAAGCATTTGTTGACTCGCATGTTGATAAGAGAGTATTAAAACTTGGAACTTGAAAAAGATCCGTTTAAGGTAGAAAAATTTGATTAATTTGTGATTAATAGCGAGTTAACTATGAACAATCATGCGATTAATCGTGTTAAATATTTTAATCGATTGACAGCACTAATATATACATATATAGAAATACGGGACTTAGCGTCTACCCATCTCCCTCCTCCTCCATCTCTTCCCCCACCTTCCCTCCTGCTACTTCACCTATTCCACCTCCTCATTTGTACGTTTTGCGTTACGTACGGCTGTCCTTAAGAATGCTTCATGCTTGGACTCTGGTCCCTCAATATTATATATAACGTGCTGGAGAAACTCCCATGCATGAACACACTGCCTGGGGTACTTTATGGCAAATACATAAAATGCTTTAAAACACGTATCAACTGCCCCGAGCATTGTGCTTTCAGGGTGTGCCCGACCTGCATAGATCACGAATGCCTGAGCACAACATGTGTGTGCGATTACTCAGCCCTTGTGTGGGTGAATGTAACAAGTTCCTAACGTTTTCTTTCCCCTATTATTTCATGTACACTTTATTCATTGTTTTAATGAATTTTCTTTCTTTTAAGTTATTTTGTACATCACTCTGTTTTGAATTTGATGCAAATTTGCAATGCATGAAGGGTCATCCTTTTGTGTTAAATGACTGCATAACGAAAGCATTTGTTGACTCGCATGTTGATAAGAGAGTATTAAAACTTGGAACTTGAAAAAGATCCGTTTAAGGTAGAAACATTTGATTAATTTGTGATTAATCGCGAGTTAACTATGGACAATCATGCGATTAATCGTGTTAAATATTTTAATCGATTGACAGCACTAATATATACATATATAGAAATACGGGACTTAGCGTCTACCCATCTCCCTCCTCCTCCATCTCTTCCCCCACCTTCCCTCCTGCTACTTCACCTATTCCACCTCCTCCTCATTTGTACGTTTTGCGTTACGTACGGCTGTCCTTAAGAATGCTACATGCTTGGACTCTGGTCCCTCAATATTATATATAACGTGCTGGAGAAACTCCCATGCATGAACACACTGCCTGGGGTACTTTATGTCAAATACATAAAATGCTTTAAAACACGTGTCAACTGCCCCGAGCATTGTGCTTTCAGGGTGTGCCCGACCTGCATAGATCACGAATGCCTGAGCACAACATGTGTGTGGTTCTCCCAGCACCAAAACCGAGGGAGAGGGTCTTGCCTGCTGGAGGTACTCCACCATATTTGTCCCAACCTAAAATAAGCAAAGAAAGAATGTTAAATACAGGTGAATCTTGGGTTGACAGTAGCCCCTTTCGTGACTGCGGTTTGCAAGCCTGGGGCTTTTGTGACCGCAGTCACTTGCTGGTGTGCCGCAACGAGTTTAAAAAAGAACTACCAAGCGTGATCGGGGGGCTGGGGGTCGGTCAAAAATATATCAGATATGAATTTCAAAGATACCCAGCGTACAATATGGGTTTAACACAGCTTTACAGTGGGGTCTGGAAGCTTGGAGTTGCTAATAAACAGTTTAAAACATTGTTCGAAAGCAAGTGGTACTTACAGAGCGAGCCGTGTATTTCCGCCATTGGTGTCACCGCGCATGCGCACCAGCATTTCACCAGGCATTTGGCTGCCTGGTGCGCATGCGCGGTGACACCAATGCGCGGTGACACCAATTTCCTAAGCAACTCCGAGCTTCCAGACCCCACTGTAAAGCTGTGTTAAACCCATATTGTACGCTGGGTATCTTTGAAATTCATATCTGATATATTTTTGACCGACCCCAGCCCCCCGATCACGCTTGGTAGTTCTTTTTTTAACTTGTCGCGGCACACCAGCAAGTTACTGCGGTCACAAAAGCCCCAGGCTTGCAAACCGCAGTCACGAAAGGGGCTAGGTTGACCGCAAATCATAAGCAAGATAACAGGTTTATACCAACTATACAAGGGAGCCAAATTAAATCAAGTTCGTTTTTTTTCTCATGCCAATGGAACGTGCAATGACATTTTGGAGGGCTCAAAACAGTGGTTTTAACTCGTCTTTGTAAATGAGGGAAACCTCAATGCCTTTCGAGTTTAAATAGAGGTTATGGTGGCCATAGCCCGATCAGGCTACAGATGTCTTCGTCAACCTTATAGCCTGACAACTTTGGTGCACCAACATCCTTCTTAGGCTACATAGCAACATTTCCCCAATTCATAACATGAAATTGTACTTACAGGCTTGAGGTCAACGAAGGCTGACCGGGCCTCTTCGCTGGAGTGCCGCCTACATTTTTTGTTGAGCCTATATACCGTCTGTGGGAACATGTCGGGTAGCAGCCTGAGGGCCAGTTCCCCTTTGGCATCTGTAGGTGAACAACAGAAAGTGTCAGAATGTTGTTGCCGGCACTCAATTGGTAATAATTTAAGACCTTTTCAAACAAACAAACAAATAAAACAACTGGAAAAAAAAGATAACCAGAGTATTATTATCACAATTCATCAACTGAAATTGGCAAAAGCTACAACAAATGCAGATCTACAACCTGGAAGAAAAGCCATTTCCTATTTCGCAACTCAAGAGAAGGAATCGCTAACTTACCCAGTGTCATGTCATCGACAGGAAGGGGGAGTTTCCCATCTTGTCTCGCCAGCTGCAGGACTTACTCTGCATATTCACCCATGTCTCAAACAACTTTGGTGCAGCCTCGCCATGCAGCACCAAGAAGTCCTGCGATATCTAAAAAAGATTTAGTTTGAAAGAAATTAGTGCTGTCAGGCGATTAAAAAAAATCTAATTAATTACAGGATTTGTAATTAATTAATCTAATTAACGCGATAAACTGACAGCCCTAAAATAAATGTTATGTGACAGCTGATATTTTAAAGGCTAGTTCAACTCATTTAGATAAGTAGATGGGGAAATTAGGGTCAGGTTGAAAACTACCATTATGAATTATCATTGTAGATGCAATATGTTACAGTAGATCCATACCATGCCTGGGCTGGTGAGGCGAGGGTACTCCGTAATGACCTCTTCTATGTCCTTGGAGTGATTTCCCCGAATCCACTTGGCTCTGTAGAGGACGGTGTCCTTCATGTACTCCTGAACTTGAGTGAAGGGCTCCATGTTTCAGCCACTCCCTTTGCTGCTGGGCCCTTTCTTCTGGCAGGGTCGATTCTATAGAAACATATATACAACACATTGTAAATTTACTATCTAAAAATGATCTCCGATTTCGTAACCCATTTTCACCAGTAGGACTTAGCACATTATTACAATCAGATCCTTTCCCTCCAGTCAGGCGCCCCGGCTGACCAGAGGGAGGTGCTATTGCCCAGCATTGTTGCATGTTTTGGTGAGGGGTTCAACAAGGTATATTAAACGAGGTAAAGTCAGAAATCAGCAATTTTTGCTCCATGGAGCCCCCCTTGAGGATTCATGTGCAGTAAGCTCCCTCTGGTGAAGAATATAGTTACCCCCTGGGGACACAGGAAAACATGGTCCTTTTTGCCGACCCCAGGTATTACCTGGTATGTATGCCCTGGGTGGCTCGTTGGCTTCAGGCATTCGCTGTCTGGACCCAGAACCCCGCCTCTTTCGGACATTCCGAAGCCTTTCTTCAATGAATCCAGTAGCTGGATAGTAGAAAGGTTTGCCATTCTTCATTCCCTTCCGGCCTTTGATGCACCATATGTCCTGGAAACGATAAGACAAGATAGAACTCTGTCACCCTTTGCAATGTTATGCTTAAATTATGGAAAAAGTCCTGTACCTGAAACAAAGAGCAGGGAGGGGGGGGGAGGATAAAATGCATCAACCCTGTACCTGGAGTACAATCAAATTGGATCTGATTGATTTTCGTGCAGGAATGGAAAGTTTTGTATTGTAAAATGCCATACATTTTTTACAGCTATTTACAAACAACACAAAATACTATACTTTATACTTATAGCACATGCATGATCCTGGTCTCTTTTGAAAGATTACATTCTGAAGTTTTTGATACAATAAATAAAACTCACTTTTAGTGCTACTGAAATAGAGCAACATAGGTCTGAACTTGAGTTGTAGAAAAACTTGTTACTCAACGGGTTAACATTGGGTGTCCTGTATGTGATGCGAGAGAAAAATTACTCCTTATTTTCTACTAATATTACTACTCATCAAATGTTCCATTTCTCTATGAACTAGGCTGGAGGAAGAAAACTTACATAGCCACGGTCTGATCCATCGTTTAATGATGGGAATGTCCGCACCAAGGATTCTGCCAGGGCCTCTTTTATGTCCATGGTTGGCCTGTAAACATAGATCGAAACATTTCACCAGTCCTGGTATAACATAAAGCACAAATATAATGACTTGCTATAGATCAGAATGATAGGATAAAAAAAAATACAAATAATAATAATAATAATAATAATAATAATAATAATAATAATAATAATAATAATAATAATAATAATAATAATAATAATAATAATAATAATAATACATGAAATCAATATTAATTAATAAAACAATTTAATAATAATAATAATTATTAAATAAATAATTAAATACATATGATTTATTATTTATTATTATATTATAAATAATTAAATAAATATTATTTATTATTTATTATTATATTATAAATAAATAAAAATAAAAAAAGCTATAGGCCTACAAGCCAAATTACATTATGAAACTCATTTGGGGGTCATTTTTAGCGGACGCTTTAGCTCTAAATGAGTCAAATTATGCCTCCTAATCAACTCTAGACTTGACGTACCTCTCTCCAAACTTTTGGATCAGCAAATCCACCAGTATTTTGACCATGGCAATTCTTTTCTTTCCGAAGATGGAATCACCTTTATCCAGGCTCTCCAGAATTTGCCCGCCATTGGGAGCGGCAGAAAGAGCCGCTACGATATCCTGCAGAGACATGACAGAAACATGACAGCTGTTAAGGATGTGCTGTAGTACCATCAACCAATTTAACTCTGGCAGCATACAGATTTCTTCCTCGTGATGTACTAGCGGCATATCTATGCGGTGTAGCCTACACATCTGAAGTTGTTGCCTCACGCCAAAAACACAGGGGATAGGCGGGAGCCTAGGCTGAGAACCCGTTCAAGGACTTCAGATTTCGGACGTGTCACAAATCAAGGGTCAACATTTGATATTTAAAAACATTACCCTAGTCAAATATTAGCTAAATAAAATACTGACGAGTATAGATGAGTTAGTTTAAGTATTGAAGTTCTGAGATATGTACTGGCTCCAAGTGCTTCCAGATCCATCCATGCTTCTTGAACAACTTACAAATAGTGGAACCGGTCGTATAATCACAATCTGGTCTGCTGCCCTCGATTCCTCTATGGTGGAGACCTCCTGGCTTGATCCAGAAGCTGCAGATTCCTCCATGGGGGATATGGTAGCAACAAGGCTTGTTGCAGGTGGCTCAGCATTCGAAGCCTTTTGCAGCAAAGAAAGGTTATCAGCTTAGAGGCATTTTAGGTTAAAGTGAGTTGTTGTGTACAGATACAAAATATATTTGCAGTGTCGTTTTCCATTTAACCGATTGACACCCAAGATGGCCAATAGCCTACACACATGGAAACATTTAAATACGGGTGAAGATTTATTTTGTCATAGGGTTTAAAGTGGTTAGTGTTTAGTTGTAGAACCATTTTAATTAAACACATTCTTACTTACAACAATTAATGTCATCTCAGTAGTCCAAGGAGTTTCCCCATCCCAGCAGTCCAACAATGTATCTCAGTCATCGAAGAGTTGTAGCAGAGTAAGGCAGTCCACAGCATGAAACTAAAGACTAACTATTCTAAATATGTTCGGAATATATACTGTAGGCTATCACTGTGTTTCTAGTAATTCAAGGCAGTGTTTCTTTCCTGATTTTTTTCCTCACTATTTACAAGTGGCAGTGGCCATTCAGATGGCCATTCACAGTCTAAAAACGTCTATAGCGCAGAGAGATGAATACAGTGTCAACATCTCTGTATGACTGGACTGCATGTAGTGGGTGATGATCAAGCAGCTCTTTCACATCGATAGCCAACAAATCTTTGGTTTGGATCACACTGTAAGCAAAGAAATGCTTCTCAAACCCCATTGTCTCCCACCTCTGAACAACTAGCTTTACAGATGGCTCTAAAACCAAAATGGCTTTAATAAGCCCAAACTGAGGCTCTCCATCTTGGTCATAGGACATAAACACTGTCATGCCTGGTCTGTATGTTGTACCCTTAACAGTGACCCTGGCCGGTACATACAATTCAGCGAAAAGGGGGATTCCTGTGAGACCACTTTGAATTTCATTATAGCCTTCAAAATGAGCCAGAAAGGTAGTATACCCTGGACCAATTTCTGTGGTGTGGCTTAACACAGACCCACACATGAAACTAGCATTGCATTATCTGATGTCGATAAGCCATGGTTTTGCTAATGTTGCGGAAGTTGCAAGTGACATGACTGACTTGTTTGAAGAATCCATGTCTTGCCTCAAAGCGCATTACCCACAAATGGATCAATGGTCCAAGTGTTCGAATTGCTTTTGGATAATGAAGCATGAAATGGTGTTTTGGGCGCAAATGCAGAGCAAATAGATCCAGGAAAAGAGAGTGATGCTCTTCAATGATTTTACTCAGGTACTGTGTTGCTGCATGAGTAACATATGGAGAGAAGATGATCTCCATGCACATTAATAGGAGTAGGAGAAGTTCCCATTCCTTATTGTCTGTAGGGATAAGGTCACCGATCATTACTGGAAGTAACCTTAGTAGACACCACATCTGAGCTGCAGACTGATGCAGAGGGCTTCCAAGGTTCTTTAAATCATTCTTACTTATTACAGAGGGCTTGTTTCCCACATCACAAAAGCCATAATCAAAGCTGGTGATACGATAGTTTAGCTTATCTAGTGAGATAAGCTTTTGTTCTATGAGTGCATTTAACACAAGTTTAAATTTGTATGGCCCTACCCCTTCGAGGATGTCATGCATTATGTCCAGTGCCATATTGTCCGTAACATGATAAAAAGACTGTTGAGGACACTGTCTCTTTTAAGGCCTGTCTGAGAGAGGTTGTCTGTCCGTAAATCCTCTGCGTGAGTATTCACATCTCGGGACAGCGTATCGTCTACCTGTGTCTGTACTTTCAAGACATCTCTGTGTATTTTGCATAAACGGCACACATGGTTCCCCGAAAAACTCTCTATGTAACCAAGTATTGCGTTCAATCCTAAATTGTCTCCCACTACCTGAACAACGGCGAATTTGACAACGCCTTGGAAGCTAGGCGTGTTAACAGTTATGCCATCCCTCTCAAGACACTTTAGTTCTTCCACAATAGGGCGCAACACTGCATCAATGCCATAGGTTTTTGCATCATCTGATTTATAGACTGCCAACAAGAAGTGTGACTGCAAATTGGATAGGATGTCTGGTGGCAAACTCTTCAAGATAAAATATATAAATCCTAACTTGTGAACCCCAGTCTTTGACCCGAGGGGGTTCACAGTTTCACAATCATCATTGTATAACAGCAATGGGATTGACACCTCTTTCAAAAAGAGTGGATGATTTTTACAGAAATCTCCATCAAATATATCCTGAAGAGCATCACTCTCTCTCTGTTGCCATTCCATCATGGCCTGTAAAACACCAGGAAGCTCCAGTATCTTGACCAGAAGACGCTTTAGTGGAATACGCTGAAAGGTATCAGTCAGAGCAACTTGTCGAACGGTGCCAGTGGCAGAGTCTCTCCGCTGTACAAAGGTTTGGTTATCGGAGAAACACTCCTCAATTGGCTAGATGAAGTTCCCAGAGTTAGTAAAATACCTAATCTGTTTATAGTCTGTCTCCAGACCCTCGAAAGGGTTAGCTGCATCTAAAAAGTCCTGCCTGAGCTCCTCTACCTGTGGGTTTTGATCATGCCCAAACTGACTGAAAAGCGACATGGTCTTTATTTGTAGTCTGCTCACTAAATCTCCAATTAAACTTGAGGTTCGCTGAACCACAACATTTATATTTGTAAAGGTCTGGGAAGATTTTGATCTAAGATGAGCTATAAAATGGGCTACTCTCTCTGTGATTCCCTCTTGCTCTAGTTCGTCCCATTCATCATCATTATCTTCATCTTCCGCCATTTGTTCACCCTCAACTTGCCGTACTAGCTCTTCAGCATTGAAAGTATTAGCAGCCTGATTTGGTACGTTAGGTGGCTGGGCCAGGGCCTGGTTGTCGTTATGTTCTCCTTGCAAGTGCTTTCTGTAAGACCGATTGAAAGAAAATGTTCTGCTACAAACTCCCTCACAACATTGGAAATAAGTGGATAAAGCGTTTATATTGTGTGCTACTCGTAAATGTGAAAAGAGAGACTTGGCATCACCAGGAAATAATTAGCCTTTTGCATTTAAAGCATGTATACGCCATCTGCCTTGATGTTAGAACACTCAGTGATCACTTACAAATTCTCTGTAAAGTTTTGAAAACTTGAGCCTGGGGCCTATTTTGGGGATGAGGTTCCGGATTGTTTTCACCATCTAAAAGGTGAAACGCCTCCTCATCGATATCTTGATCTGAAAGACAAAGACAGAAAACAAAAATACTTTTACAGTAATTTCAGTGCCATCCAGTGGCAGCTAACGCCAACACAGGACCAGGCTGGCAGGACCAGAGAACCAAGATGAAGAACAGAATAATGTGTGTGTGCCTGCATGTGTGTTGAAACCCTATACAATACTGCTTTGTCATGGAAACATTTTCATGGTCAAGAAAGTAAAAATTCTCACATTTAAAACTGTCTGTGAGCTCTGGCAATTGCCACTCAATAAGCTTTTCTGCGACAAAGCTGTCCATCAAGACTGGCCTGAAACAAAAGAGAAAGCAATGTGGAAATGAACACATCTGCAATTAATTAATGCCTCATGCCCAAGTACTCAGCCACGTGTGAACGATAGGCCAAGTATACTTGCTGACATAGCAGCCTAGAATATTTAGCACTGATTTCAGGTGTAAAAAGCCTCACCACATGTCTGGCTTCCGCAGTCTACTGCTTAATTTAGTATAGGATGTTGTAAATTGATGCCCGAATCGCGGGACATTAGAGAGATGATGGAAATGTAGACCTCAAAATGGCGCAAAATGGCGCTAAATCTCAGTATGTAGCTAGCTAGCGAACCAGCTATGTCACCGCATTGAGAGGACAACAGCTTTATTACACACATATGGTTAATAAAGATATCAATCATATAACGTTACACAGCTATAGATAGTCTCCAGTTAATCTGGTATCATTACAACCCAAAACACGGTAAAATTAGCAATAACAGTAACGTTACTAGTACTGGTTAACTAGGCCTAGCTACTAGCCAGAACCTTTGTAATACTCATAGACTTGGTCACTTTCGGTAGCATGCTTGAACGGTAATGATTTATGTGTTGTGTCGTGTTGTGTGGCTTATTTATTAATAGACGTTACCACATATTTTTACAAGGTTAGAGATGAACCGATTATAGAAATGAGTAGCTAAGTTGCAACTTGCGGTGGATAGCTAGCTAGCTGATGACGCGACAGATAGCTGTGAAGAGCTAGCTAATTTAGTTCCACAACGTTCACAGTGCATGGTTAACACGACGCAATATGTACAATGGATGGGTTGAGATATAAATACTGTGCTAACAAAACGAGATCTTACCTTGAGTCAGTGAAGTCTTTTCCGTGATCGTGAAGAGGGTTTGTTGGATCGTGTTGACTGTGAACGTGGGACCGTGTTGACTGTGAACATGACCGTCTGACTGACTGGAACATATAGTTCCCAGTGGGGGAGGGGTGTAGCTTTGCAGATCCCGGCGGAAACACCCAGCTCTCTGACCCAACACATGGGTTATGTCTCAGAAAATTGACCCATAATTATTATAACTCACAAATTGGGTCAAAATTGGGTCAAAATTAAATCTCAATAACCCAAATAATGGTTATGCTCAGAGAATTAACCCATAATTTTAACCCAACACGATTAACCAAGAAATTGGGTTATAGAATTGACCCATCTGTTTTTAGTGTGTAGGAATAAGTCCTAGGAGTAAACAATAACTTCCCATAAATGTTTTAAGAATGTAGATCCATAGGTATGATGGAAGCAAACCAAGAATAGCCTTAGAAATTAAAATATGCCTATTCTAACAACACATCACGCATATCACTCCGGCGTCCAAAATGTTAATGTAGAAAAACAAAAGTAATCTGTAAAATAATACAGTGAATTTCCTGTGATAATAAAAATTTTTACAGTGTAAAGTCAAATTGGATGCAAACGAATAACCACGGCTTGGGTCGAGTGAAAACAGATGACTGACAAGCTTAAAAAGTAAATAAAGACACAAGGTACAACTGGAGACTAAATAGTGGGTCCTCCTCTACTAGTCAATGAAAGCAGGTGGATTTTATTCAACAAAAACACGATGCAGGTGCAGATAACGCTCTGCGTTTGCTTAAAGTCGGGACATTTGCACTGTAGGTAATTATCACTTCGTCTATAGGTTTACGTTCAATTTGTGATATTTACAAATGATGACACGGGCTGAATCAATTCAAAAGAAGGTCCTGCGCAGGGAGAGATTTATTTATCACATGGATCAAGCCATTTGACAATACTCTGATTTCATTCGTCACAAGACAACCTTTTATACATTCATTTGTGTGGGTGTAGGCATGTGGATGTGTCTGTGTCCTAGACTCTGTGTTGCAATCTTTGTGCATGTGTGTAAACTGTCTTGGCCTGTGTGGATATGTGTGTGTGCTATATTGCGCGTGCTTGTGAGTCTGTGTGTGTATGTGGAAGCCAACTTTGGTATGTGTGTGTGTTCAACCCAATGTGAGTGTGTGCATGTGTGTGTGTGTCTGTGTATGTGTGTGGTGTGTATCCTGGCAAACCAACCTTGGTGTGTGTGTGTGTGTATTCAATCTAATGTTGAGTGTGTGCATGTATATGTGTGTGTGTGTATGTGTGTGTATATATCTGGCAAATCCCAACCAAGTGTATCCCTGTGTGTGTGTGTGTTCCCTCTTTTAAGAGACTAGGTTAGCAATAACAGACCTATCTGTCATAACAGACCTATCTATCATTCCACATCTGCTCGATTTCCTAACTGCGTATTGCATTTGGTCAATCTGTCTAAAAATGGCTATTGCCTAACTTCTCCAGACTTTCTATTCATGCACTTTCTATTCATGCAACCCAGTCCCAGTTTCTCCTTGCCCTCCCAAGGCCTCTTTGCATGCTGTCTCCAATATGATGGAGGCCCAAAAACAAGTATGTGTGTTTTGCAATAGATCCTTCTAGACACTTCTTGAGTTCACTCTGGGACATAACCCTTAGCTGACATATCTCATAGCCCTACACCTCTGTCCAATAACCTGACATTCCACAACAGCATGAGGTGCGCTTGATTTCCATCACAGGCCAGTTGAATTGCTCCTGGGTGAGGCAGCGAGCCGGATGAAAATTTCAGGCAGGCCGGCATAAGGATACTAGTAAAACATTTAAAAATATTAAATGGCATATAGAATCAATTGTTGTTTTTCTGGTAAATTAATAGTTTAGATGAATCGATAACAAAATAATGGTTAGTTGCAGCCCTAGTGTTGGTGCCGTGTACAGGAGTTCAGTCGTAGGTGAAGAGGTATTCAGTACATGGTTCTGGGTCTGTAGTAAGAAACATGAGCATCACGTTCTGTTCAACGTTGCTTCCAAATAAAAATAGGAAATGCCTTTCATTTGTATTTAGTTTAAACTCTGGATTATTCAAAAGTAGTCATGGATTATGTGGTTATTTTGTAGACAAATGTTTCATCCAATTTACAGAAAACATACTATATCGTGATATATTTTGTTACAGATATATGAAATTTCCCATAGCGTGATGTAAGATTTTATCCATAAGGTGACACTTAAATCTGTCATAACCTGAGACTAAAGGGGCTTTAGTCCTGGACTAAATTAAACTGACCTTAACCATAGCCATGATAACCACTCCTGCTCCAGAAACGGTTGACTAACTGGTGCTTGAAACAAAGTGGTTTAAGTCTATAACTGTAGATGACTCTGGACTACACTGTTCTTAAACTATAAAACCAAGATACATACTAGGGCTGCCAAGATACATACTAGGACCGCAATCTCGATTCATAGACCTATGCGATCTCATTTCTAAATGACGGCGATTCTGATGTATTTGCATTTGCGTCAAAATGGAGATCAATTGCATTAAAAACACTCCTATTATCCTCTCTTCCTCACTCACACAGCGCTCACTGCCCTCCCCACAATGCGCCTCCCCCCAGGCTACTCAGCTGAGTAAACAGCTGAGCTCACACATAACACGGCACATGTCGAACGAGCAAGACAAAACATCTTCAAGCTAAAGAAAAAAGAAAGAAATTAGTGACACTGAAGAAAATCCCGGTGGTGTGAGTGCTGTATCCACTACTGTGCTTATACCGAAAAAAGGAGCACATTCCAGTGTATGGAATTTTTTCTGGTTTAATTAAACCCGACAGTGATGTACAAGGAGGAGTCATACAATGCTTTGGCACCATCGCAGCAACGCAAGGTAACACGACCAACCTCTACAACCACCTCAAACGTCACCATAAAGTCGAATATGATTTAGCAATGAAGGACAACCACATCACAAAATCCCAGCCATCAGACCACACAAGCCTCAATAACTCAAACGTTATACAGTGCATCGTCATATCCATCAAGTCAATCAACACCGTTCAAAACGAGGGGTTTAAGAAAATTATCAAGACGCTAGACAAGTGCTACTTAATACTTTTCAAATGTTGCATTGTCTGCTCTGTACACCCAGTGTCGAACGACAGTCGAGACAGAACTGCGTGATGATGTGATGAGGTTTTATTTGTATTATTTATTCTAAAGCTGTAACTGAACATTCTATTTCATGTTAAAACCATAATTGAACATTCTAAAGCCCTAAGCGAACATCCTATTCCACTCTGAACATTCTAAAGCCATAACCCAACATTCATTACTGATGAAGCAATCGCACCTAAGTTTATTCATACATTTTACATTCTATTTTTTTTATGTTCAGCAGCATTTAAGTGAATCACTTTGATTAAGTGTTCTAAAATAAGAGAGGAAAAGAGACTAGCTATTTTGTATTACAAGAGACCTTTAAGTTTAAGTCAAGCACTTTGTTATAAGTTAAGATATAAGTTATGTTAAGTCAAGCACATTGATATATGTTATGTTGTCCGTTTAAGAAAGTGCAATAAATGTTTTTATAAAATTAAAATAAAAAAGAATCGTGAGAGAATCGTGATCTCAATTCTTAGGGAGGAAAAATGGGATTAACATTTTAGCAAGAATCGCCCAGCCCTAATACATACCATTATAAACCTCTTGCATAGAAACTAAAGCTGAATAAAATAACCAATTATCTTTCTCTCCTTCCTCTGACACTCTTCTCCATCACTATCTCCATCCAGATAGCTGTCCTGTCAGGCCTGGGAAGAAACCAAGAGGCTTGGATGGAAGAAAATGTCTCTCCTGTGACCAGTGTGGGAAAAGCTTTATTCATCGAAGTAGTTTGAATACACACCAGAGAATTCACACAGGAGAGAAGCCCTACTCCTGTGATCAGTGTGGAAAGAGCTTTAGTCAACTGTCTGATCTGAAAACACACCAGAGAATTCACACAGGAGAGAAGCCCTACTCCTGTGACCAGTGTGGAAAGAGCTTTAGTCAACTGTCTGATCTGAAAACACACCAGAGAATTCACACAGGAGAGAAGCCCTACTCCTGTGACCAGTGTGGACAGGGCTTTACTACGCAACAGAGTCTGAAAACACACCAGAGAATTCACACAGGAGAGAAGCCCTACTCCTGTGGCCAGTGTGGAAAGGGCTTTAGTCGGCTAGATAATCTGCAATCACACCAGAGAATTCACACAGGAGAGAAGCCCTACTCCTGTGACCAGTGTGGACAGGGCTTTACTGTGCAACATCATCTGAAAACACACCAGAGAATTCACACAGGAGAGAAGCCCTACTCCTGTGGCCAGTGTGGAAAGGGCTTTAGTCGGCTAGATAATCTGCAATCACACCAGATAATTCACACAGGAGAGAAGCCCTACTCATGTGACCAGTGTGGAAAGGGCTTTACTCAGCATCAGAATCTGAAAACACATCAGAGAATTCACACAGGAGAGAAGCCCTACTCCTGTGACCAGTGTGGACAGAGCTTTACTCTGCAACATCATCTGAAAACACACCAGAGAATTCACACAGGAGAGAAGCCCTACTCCTGTGGCCAGTGTGGAAAGAGCTTTAGTCAACTGTCTGATCTGAAAACACACCAGAGAATTCACACAGGAGAGAAGCCCTACTCCTGTGACCAGTGTGGACAGAGCTTTACTCTGCAACATCATCTGAAAACACACCAGAGAATTCACACAGGAGAGAAGCCCTACTCCTGTGGCCAGTGTGGAAAGAGCTTTAGTCAACTGTCTGATCTGAAAACACACCAGAGAATTCACACAGGAGAGAAGCCCTACTCCTGTGGCCAGTGTGGAAAGGGCTTTAGTCGGCTAGATAATCTGCAATCACACCAGATAATTCACACAGGAGAGAAGCCCTACTCATGTGACCAGTGTGGAAAGGGCTTTACTCAGCATCAGAATCTGAAAACACATCAGAGAATTCACACAGGAGAGAAGCCCTACTCCTGTGACCAGTGTGGACAGAGCTTTACTCTGCAACATCATCTGAAAACACACCAGAGAATTCACACAGGAGAGAAGCCCTACTCCTGTGGCCAGTGTGGAAAGGGCTTTAGTCGGCTAGATAATCTGCAATCACACCAGAGAATTCACACAGGAGAGAAGCCCTACTCCTGTGACCAGTGTGGACAGGGCTTTACTGTGCAACATCATCTGAAAACACACCAGAGAATTCACACAGGAGAGAAGCCCTACTCCTGTGGCCAGTGTGGAAAGAGCTTTAGTCAACTGTCTGATCTGAAAACACACCAGAGAATTCACACAGGAGAGAAGCCCTACTCCTGTGACCAGTGTGGAAAGGGTTTTACTCAGCAACAGAATCTGAAAAGCCACCAGAGAATTCACACAGGAGAGAAGCCCTACTCCTGTGACCAGTGTGGAAAGAGCTTTAGTCAACTGTCTGATCTGAAAACACACCAGAGAATTCACACAGGAGAGAAGCCCTACTCCTGTGACCAGTGTGGACAGGGCTTTACTACGCAACAGAGTCTGAAAACACACCAGAGAATTCACACAGGAGAGAAGCCCTACTCCTGTGGCCAGTGTGGAAAGGGCTTTAGTCGGCTAGATAATCTGCAATCACACCAGAGAATTCACACAGGAGAGAAGCCCTACTCCTGTGACCAGTGTGGACAGGGCTTTACTGTGCAACATCATCTGAAAACACACCAGAGAATTCACACAGGAGAGAAGCCCTACTCCTGTGGCCAGTGTGGAAAGGGCTTTAGTCGGCTAGATAATCTGCAATCACACCAGATAATTCACACAGGAGAGAAGCCCTACTCATGTGACCAGTGTGGAAAGGGCTTTACTCAGCATCAGAATCTGAAAACACATCAGAGAATTCACACAGGAGAGAAGCCCTACTCCTGTGACCAGTGTGGACAGGGCTTTACTCTGCAACATCATCTGAAAACACACCAGAGAATTCACACAGGAGAGAAGCCCTACTCCTGTGGCCAGTGTGGAAAGAGCTTTAGTCAACTGTCTGATCTGAAAACACACCAGAGAATTCACACAGGAGAGAAGCCCTACTCCTGTGACCAGTGTGGAAAGGGTTTTACTCAGCAACAGAATCTGAAAAGCCACCAGAGAATTCACACAGGAGAGAAGCCCTACTCCTGTGACCAGTGTGGACAGGGCTTTACTACGCAACAGAATCTGAAAACACACCAGAGAATTCACACAGGAGAGAAGCCCTACTCCTGTGATCAGTGTGGAAAGGGCTTTAGTCGTCTGTTTAGTCTGAAATTACACCAGAGAATTCACACAGGAGAGAAGCCCTACTCCTGTGGCCAGTGTGGAAAGAGCTTTAGTCATCTGATTAGGCTGCAATCGCACCAGATAATTCACACAGGAGAGAAGCCCTACTCCTGTGACCAGTGTGGAAAGGGCTTTAGTCGGCTAGATAATCTGCAATCACACCAGATAATTCACACAGGAGAGAAGCCCTACTCATGTGACCAGTGTGGAAAGGGCTTTACTCAGCATCAGAATCTGAAAACGCATCAGAGAATTCACACAGGAGAGAAGCCCTACTCCTGTGACCAGTGTGGACAGGGCTTTACTCTGCAACATCATCTGAAAACACACCAGAGAATTCACACAGGAGAGAAGCCCTACTCCTGTGGCCAGTGTGGAAAGAGCTTTAGTCAACTGTCTGATCTGAAAACACACCAGAGAATTCACACAGGAGAGAAGCCCTACTCCTGTGACCAGTGTGGAAAGGGTTTTACTCAGCATCAGAATCTGAAAACACATCAGAGAATTCACACAGGAGAGAAGCCCTACGCCTGTGACCAGTGTGGACAGGGCTTTACTCTGCAACATCATCTGAAAACACACCAGAGAATTCACACAGGAGAGAAGCCCTACTCCTGTGGCCAGTGTGGAAAGAGCTTTAGTCATCTGATTAGACTGAAGAAACATCAGAGAATTCACACAGGAGAGAAGCCCTATTCCTGTGACTAGTGTGGGTAGAGCTGTAGTCATCTGAGTATTCTGAAATCACACCAGAGAATTCACACAGGAGAGAAGCCTCCTTCTGTGACCAGTGTGGGAAGAACTTTAGGACAAGTACACATCTTCTGATTCATCAGCAAATCCATACAGCAGAGAAGCCACATCATTGTGGTCTGTGTGAGAAGAGATTCAGTAAATTAAAATATTCGAGAAAACATACGAAAATCCACTTGGGAGAAAAGATTCAGTGAAATGTCAAGAACCTGTCAATTCATCTCCAAGTTTTTAGAGTAGAGAAACCTGCTGTAGCCAGTGTTGGAAGAGTTCCACTCATAATGATACTTTTCTTTAAATTATTATATCTATTAACACTTTCAGAGCCCTTGCTTAACCTTGATTTACCGGTTGAATGCCCACCATCCACTTCAATGTTAGCGTTAAAAACGCCTAATCTATGTTTTAAACGGCCTAGAGGCAGGCAACATGAATGACCACAAGGTGGCGCGATACAACGTAAGGAGGACAGTGTCAGAGGCCAAACGACGCTACAGGGATAAAATTGAACTCCAGTTTGAACGAGCTGACTCTAGAGCTATGTGGCAGGGGCTCAAAACGATGACAGACTACAAAGGCGCCTCCCTCAAACTGAACAGTGACATCTCCTTAGCAAATGACCTCAATACCTTCTATGCGAGGTTTGATGCTGGTAATAACAACACCAGCTCACAAGCCTCGGCAATGGGGGGGGGGGGGGTCGGCTGCTGATGGAGGCGCAGTGTTCAGGGTAACAGAGCATGAGGTGAGGCGGACCTTTAAAAAAGTGAATATCAGGAAGGCAGCAGGTCCAGACGGCATCCCCGGCCGCGTCCTAAAAGTCTGTGCCGACCAACTGGCCCCAGTATTCACTGACATATTTAACCTGTCCTTAGAACAGGCTGTCATCCCCACCTGCCTGAAGAAGTCCACTATTATCCCTGTACCCAAAAAATCCAAGCCTGCTTGCCTCAACGACTACCGCCCTGTAGCTCTCACCTCCATAGCCATGAAGTGCTTCGAGAAGCTAGTAAAGGGCTACATCTGCTCCTCCCTCCCCATCAACATGGACCCCCTGCAATTTGCATACCGCCCCAACAGGTCCACGGAGGACGCCATATCCCATGTGCTGCACACAGCAGCATCACACCTGGACAAGAGGCAGGGGAACTATGTGAGAATGCTATTCATCGACTACAGCTCGGCATTCAATACCATAGTCCCCTCCATACTCATAGCCAAGCTCAGGGACCTGGGCTTGGGCTATGACCTCTGCCAGTGGGTCTTGGACTTCCTGACTGGCAGACCCCAGGTGGTGAGAGCAGGCAACTGCACCTCCTCATCCATCACCCTCAACATAGGGGCCCCCCAGGGCTGTGTTCTGAGTCCCCTCCTCTACTCCCTGTACACACACGACTGTGTGGCTCAGCGGAGTAGCAATACAATCGTCAAATTTGCTGACGACACAGTGGTGGTGGGCCTGATCTCTGCCAACGACGAGAGGGCCTACCTGGAAGAGGTCAAGGTCCTGGCGGGATGGTGCCAGGAAAACAGCCTCTCCCTGAACGTCAGCAAAACAAAGGAGATGATTGTGGACTTCAGGAGGTCGGGGGTCAAGGACTACAGCCCCCTCAGCATCGACGGGGCACCGGTTGAGAGAGTCAACAGCTTTAAGTACCTCGGAGCCTACATATCCGAGGACTTGACATGGACCACACACATTAACAGTGTTGTGAAGAAGGCACGACAACGCCTCTACTTCCTCAGGCGCCTAAGGAAGTTCCAAGTCAGCCAGAAGATCCTTAAGAACTTCTACTCATGTACAATAGAGAGCATCTTGACCGGCAACATCACCTCCTGGTTTGGGAATAGCACTGCACAAGACCAAAGCAGACTACAAAGAGTGACACGTTCAGCCGAACGCACAATTGGAGGGGGGCTCCCCACCCTCCAGAACATTTACTACAAGCGTTGCAAGGGCAAGGCTAAGAGAATCATTAAAGACTCCAGTCACCCGAACAACTGCCTCTTTGAACTGCTGCGGTCAGGCAAGCGATACAGGAGTCTCAAGGCGAGCACAGAAAGACTCAGAAGAAGCTTCTATCCCCAGGCCATCAGGCTGCTAAACGAACAATGAATGAACACTACACAACAACAACCACCAAACGCACATAGCACACACATCCACACGCACACACTCACTTTAAACAAACACACTGTAGCACCCACTCCACACACTTATAGCACACACCCACTTTAAACAAACACACTGTAGCACCCACTCCCCACACTTTATATTTATGGATGAAGGATTGCACTACAACTCGTACACCTTACTGTAAATTGTACCTAAAATTGTACCTCATCCCATTTCTGCTTTGCACTAGATAGTACTGTACATTAGTACACTGCATAGTATTGTGTATTGTATATTATATGGTAACTCAGAACATTGTACATATGTCTATACCGAACACTGTGACCTCATTTTCTTCTTCTAAATTCATGCTATATTATGTTATTATGTTATTTGATACTATCTTGTCTAGCACAGTCTCTGGAGCGTAACAGTAAGAAGCATTTTGTATGAAAGTATTCTGTACTTCTGTATGACAACTATTAAAGAACTTGAACTTGAAATTGTGGCTATGTGTCTAATCTGCCTGTCGCTTATCAATGACTCGTTTTCCAGTCAACATTGTCGAAGCGGATTGTTTTTTTATCTGTTCATTTTCGTTTTTATAGCATTTTGAAAAGCCCTCATTTTCAAGGAAAATATAAAGTTTCCATGATAAAAAGACATTTACTGGAATATTCTCGAATACACAAAAACGTTGTCATTTTTCGGCCTATTTATGAATAGTTTTCAAATAAACGCTAGATTATCGATTGTATATGTGTACGTATGCACGCTATGAGGCGATCTGAAAAATCGATTCTCTTATTTCCTCATCAGCGATCGCGCACAAACAGACACATCACACATAGGGCAAACGCTGAGATCTCAGCGAATACAACTCTGATTATCCCAAGACTGGTAAAATAGATTCCTTACCTCAGATCAGATGTTCTCCAAAAAGATCATTCCAATTCCTGATCACCATTCCAAATATTGATCACGCTTATTGATTGAGTATTGGCTGCTGTAAATATATATTCCAGGCTGATTCCCGTCCCGCATGTTGATCAGACTGCTCCCAGCACAAGGAACCAGCTGGCTCCGCCCCTACATATCTACAGATCCCAGGTCAGTCTAAGCGACTGACCTACAGTTACACAGGGATAGACTATAGGGGGCGCTTTTTTACATTCTCTCGGTTGATGAGATCGATAATAAAACAATAAAACGATATTTGTCGTCGTGGGCACTCAGTGGGGGGCCTAATAAAACGAGTTAGTCGTCCGTGGCACTGAAAGTGTTAAGATGATCTGTCAAAAGCTTTTGATACAGTCGATCATCACATGCTTTTAAAAAGGTTATCTAGTAGCAAGGCGCTCGCCACCAACGCAGGAGATACTGGTATCGAGCCCAGCTCTCTGCGTTGCTTCCGCCTTGGCCGGCCGTCATACTAACACAACTGTCAGTGTTAGAGGGTGGGAAAGCCGGTGGGTGGGTCCTGGTCGTTGTAAACAGCGACTCCTACAGTTCGGTCGGGGCGCCTGCTCAGCGAGGAAAGGATCTAAGGGAGGTAGTGTGATCCTTCCACACATTACACTCTCTCAGTGAGAGTCCACACTGCCAGGTGAAAAGAAGCGGTTTATTGGCTACACATGTGTCGGAGGAAGCATGTGATAGCCTCCACTCTCCCAGACAGACTGTAGGGGGTAGGTGCGCAACGACCAGGAAGGGGATTGGGAATTGGCATAACGACTAACATTGGGATGGGGGAAAAACGGAGAAAAAGGAGGGGGGGGAATAAAAGAAAATAAAAGGTTATCTAGTATTAGCCTGGATAGTGGTGCATGTTATTGGTTTCAGGATTATCTATTTTCTGCTGTGTAAAATCGGGCCCTGTTCAATCTGAATTATTGTCCATAACTAAAGTTTTGCTGCAAAGTTCAACTGGGTCCTGTCCTTTTTACTATTTATATTAATAATATTGTTTCATCTTTGAATGACTGACTTGACAACCTTTTGGATAAGATGTGATTTATAGACATGCTGCAGCTTTAACTCTTAAACCGCTGCACATCATTCTGCCTTCCGATTTATTATTGTTGACCGATATGATGCCACCACTGTGTCATTTATGATATATATGATACCCACCACTGTGTCCTTTATGATATATATGATACCCACCACTGTGTCCTTTATGATATATATGATACCCACCACTGTGTCCTTTATGATATATATGATACACTGTGTCCTTTATGATATATATGATGCCCACCACTGTGTCCTTTATGATATATATGATACACTGTGTCCTTTATGATATATATGATACCCAACACTGTGTCCTTTATGA
This sequence comes from Notolepis coatsorum, assembly GCF_963971535.1. NCBI lineage: Eukaryota > Metazoa > Chordata > Actinopteri > Aulopiformes > Paralepididae > Notolepis > Notolepis coatsorum. Next base: position 174,005,866 of record NC_140171.1, on the reverse strand, counting down.
AAAGGGAACATTAATTAATACTTAAATTATATAATGGAGAATATCCACATTACCAATAATTCTTAACATTGAAAACAACATAAAATAAACTATCAGTATCTATAATGTAGTACAAAAGAAAACAACAGCTTAGAATCCAGAAGATTGACAATAGTCACCTCCCCTTTCCTATTTTTGGTCATTTGCAAATATTTGTTTATACATTTCTTTACATAGAGCAATATTTCTGCTTTCCTTCATTTTATCTTCCAACCCATTCTCCACACAGTTACTCCATAGGATGATATGCACCTGCTCCTGAGATTGGTGCGAGCGTAACGTTTATCAAAGTTGCAGTTACCTCTCAAATTATATCCCGTATCCCTCTATAAATATTTTGTTTATGTTACCTGGGAGTTCTTGAGTCTTTGCTTGATACATTATCTCTGCCAGTTTAAATTTGAATAAGTCCATTAGCTTTAAAAGGCATTTGACGAGCAAGTTATTTGTGTGATCCCGAAATCTGACCTTGTGTACAATTCTCAGCTTTTTTCTGTAGTATAATGAATGGTTTTAAAGTGCTTATGTATGCATTTCCCCATATCTCTACACAGTAACTCACATATGGTAAGACGGTATATTTAGGTATTTCTCTTGCCATCAAAGTTGATATTTGCTACAGTAGAATAGATCATTAGCGTCGTTGGCTCAGTGGTCTGCTGTTGTGGCCCCCATCCTGTGCACTTCAGCCCCAGCCTCGTATGTTATCCGGAGTGATGGAGGTTACGGCTCTTTGAAGGGAGCCGGATATTTTGGCTCCGTCTCTTTCCAAGAACCTAAAATAACAGGTCATCGTTCTTTCTTTAGGGGGTTTGATTGATTGATTGATTGAAAACTTTATTAACAGATTGCAGAATGGGTACAATACAGTACAGCTCAATACTAACTACTGCCAAGAGGATGAAGACCAGAAAAAGACTTTCCTCTTGTTTACATAAGGGTCCTCCATTTTCAATTCATCAAGACATTTATGACATACAACTATACTGTTTAAGAAAAAGAAAAGAAAAAATATATACATTCGAAGGGGAAGAAACTGTACGTGGGGTGGGGGGGGGGATTTTGACATTTAATTTTTTAATTGCAGCCACCCGTAGGTGAGCAGGGGTAAGGTGGGTTTTAGGAGTAAGGCCAAGCAGTAGTCGTAGGGTAGGTGTGGAAGTAACTACTGACTGATGATGGTGATTTGTGCGTCGCCCTCCCTGCCACAGATTTTATTAAGAAATAATTACAAAATAATGATGTATAATAATCATTTAAAGTGTAAAACGTCTCTTAAAATGTAAAAACAACCACAAGTAGTTTATCACTTAAATAGGTATGTGACTGGCAAAGGACATTCATCTTGCATACAGGGCACACAAAATCCAAACCTTAACAAGAAATGTCTTCAGACAAACAAGTTTCTTTATTTGCCCATAATGGTAAATTGCAGAGACATAACTGTATATAAGACATCAATACGCTTCAAATTAGCAGTGCAAATCTGTTTAAATTTGTCATACAATAGTTTTTTATTGAGTAAAGTGTGTAAATCACTAATAGAACAAAAACAACAAACTGCATGCACACGTGTCACAGATAATAATAATAAACTTTATTTGTATAGCACCTTTCATACAGAAACTGCAGTTCAAAGTGCTTCACAACAGAAAAAAGACATAAAATGAGCACATAAAGTGCGGACATATATAAAATCACAGTTTTTTACGTTAGGATCTAACATCCCAACAGGCCACCTTGTTTATGGTTTGATTCAGTTTTAAATAGACAATAATAAAAAGTGTAAGATAAAATAGACAGAGTAAAATAGTGCAGTGCAATACAATTTTTGAATAGAATAGATTAAAAAATATATATAATTTACAGTGCAATAAAATAGTTGAGCATTACTGTTCAACAGTTCAAAGTCGTCTTTACCTTCTCTGTTTGGTATCCACAGTTTAAAACTTGACAGTCTTCCCTCCTGTTTTATACATACTTTGACCCTTGAAGATCTAGCTTGTCTGCTGGCCACTTTTTCATATTTGTCTTCCTGGCCCTCTTAGAAGACGAAGACCATTTGGCTGCTACATGGCTCGGGTTGACTTGCTCCAGCCTTCCTGATACGGATCAAGTCTTCAGCAGTGGAGGCTGCTGCTGTTCTTACTACCATTCTGGGCTGAAAATCCACGCTCTCACTGAGCGGAGGAGATCGGCATCACAAGCAGTATTTCAGCCAAGTGCAGGACGTTCTGACATAAAAGTAACTAGGAGTAACTCAATTAATTTATTCTGTAGAGTACACACGACTTTGTAAATTCTGAAGAATATTAAATATTCCCCACAAACCTCTGAACGATATGGCTCCTTGGTGAGCAGTCTCTGCCTCAGCCCTAGGTATGACTTGTCTGTGAAAGTGGTCCTGATGAGGGTCTTCAGCTGCTGCTATTCCTGTAGGACCTGCTCCGACTGGCATCCACCACTAGATGTCAATAGAGATACAGGGAGAGAGATTAGGGGAGAGAATAAGGTATGGGAACATTTAGATGTAAGAAATGTGTGAAACTTAAAACATGGAACATGTTATAGATTCATTCAAATTACTGCTGTCAATAGATTAAAAAAAGTAACTAATTAATCTCACAATGTTCTGTAATTAATCTAGATTAAAAATCGCATACTTATGACCGAAGCTTGTAACAGATATTTACTTGAGTAAAATCATGCAAATAATGTAGAATCAACACAAAGAAAGTATATTTAGATTCAAAGACTATTTTAATAGCTTTCTTTGAATACAGTTTCTCCTGTGAAATACAAATGTTCAACAAAACCATCAAAATTGACTCAGTGTCATAATCACAGCACGAGCGTACTTCACTCCCCCTCCTTCTCCCCTCACATCCACCACGCACTCCTCTTCATCCCCCCTTCCATCCACCACGCACTCCTCTTCATCCTCCCTTCCTTCCACCACGGAAGCCTCACGCCCTTATATGGTCAGTATCCCTTCAATTCCCGTCACTCAACACAGCTGCACTTCATCCCCTGATTCACACACTGTCAGGCTCCTCACAGCTGTACCTCATCCCCTGATGATGAGGACCCTACTTCAACCGGACGACGCTGACCAGAAGTCGTTGTGGTGTTAGTATCATTACCTAGGTACGACGCCTCAGTCTGAAGACCTGCTAGGCATCCCTGTGTGACCATCCTTGTACTAACTTCCCTCTCTTATGCCCAGGACCTCCGTGCCAGCGTGTTCCTGTCTGGAACCCCCTGGAGCTTACCGAGGAGTTCCAGCACTCTCTCTCAAACACGAAACTGTGTCTCCCGTCTGCAGTGGCACTGGAGTGCGCCTGCTCCCGTTATCCCCCTATTTATACCTGTTGTACATTTTTGGATGTAATACTTGTCTGCTTGGGAATACCATTAAAACCCCTTGAAACGCTCCATTCTCCTCTCCTGTGTTCAGCGATTGGGCTCTGCTAAAACCCACTCTCACAGAACACCACGACCAAGATGACAGAACCAGCTACACACGAGATCGAGGAATGGGGGAGATTTCAGAAGCAGTCCGTGAGTATTATCAACGGCCAGTCCGCCCGGGTAGACCAACTCGCCCTCTCAATAGACGCCGTCACTGCTCAGCTTACCGCTCTCACACTCGGCTCTGCGGAATGAGACAGACAATACGGCCGTTTCGAGGCATACGTCACGGCTCAGCAAGCCCCGCCAGACTCCCCACCCACAGCTGCGATTCCCCCGCACAGGGAGCCCCACGTCCCCGCGCCGGAGCGTTATGACGGAAGCGTCTCCAGATGCTTTTATCTTTCAGTGTTCGCTAGTTTTCGGGCAACAATCACACACTTTTCAAAGCGATAGGTCTAAAGTAGCTTACCTGTCGGCCCTGCTCACGGGTGCTGCGCTGGAATGGGCAACCGCTCTCCACTTCAATAATTCTCCCCTCTGCGAGTCATACTCTGCATATGTTGATGACATGCGCAAAGTCTTCGACCACCCTCCGGGTGGTTCAGATAGAGCCGCCGGCTTATTTACGATCCGCCAAGGAAGTCGCAGTCGATTTTCATATCCTGGCAGCCGGCTCCGACTGGGGTGACACGCCACTGCGAGGGTCTTTCCGCCAAGGCCTGAGCGACGTTTTGAAAGACAAACTTGCATCTAAAGAAAAACCGAATTCCCTAGACGAGCTAATCCATTTGGCCAGGGAACTGGACATGCGCCTCCGTGAACACCGCAGAGAGAAGGCTAGCACCGCTCGCCCACTTGTGCCCTGCTCGACTCGCTCTCCCCGCGCCGTCCGCGCTGAAATTAGTTCCCCCGAGCCCATGGACCTAGACCGCTCACGCCTTCCCCCCAACGAACATCGTCACAGGCTTGCTACGGGGGCATGCCTATACTGCGGCCAACTTGGTCACTCCGTTGCCTCATGTTCGCTTCGCCCAAACGACGGAGCTCGACAGTGACGCTGGGCGTCTGTTCGAGCCTTGACATCGCTCCCAGCTCCGGTCCAAACATGCTATTCAGCGCCACGCTGTGTCTCAATGGTCAATCACTCCCGCTGTCCGCCCTGGTCGACTCAGGTGCCGACGAGAACCTCATCGACGCTGGGGTAGTCTCCCGCTACCACACCGCTACGGACGCCCTGCCGATACCCCGTGACGCCCGCGGGTTAAACTGAAAGCTGCTCACGTGAATAACTCGCCACACCGTACCCCTCCGCCTCCTGTTATCCGGAAATCATAGCGAGAGTATTCGTTTTCATGTCACCAGCTCTCCCCACAATCCCATTGTCCTTGGCATGCCTTGGCTCATATTACACAACCCGGTCATCAACTGGCCTACTGGCTTAGTGACCAGCTGGAGCGCTCACTGTCACGTTGCCTGCCTACAATCAGCTTGGTCGCCACTAGGGGTCGCTGGTTCCCACCTCCCCAACGAAACCATTGACCTGTCTGCTATTCCTCCTGTCTACCATGACTTAAAGGCTGTATTTAGCAAACAACAGGCTCTCTCCCTGCCCCCTCATCGCCAATACGACTGTGCTATTGATTTACTCCCAGGGGCGCCACTCCCCGCTAGTCGCCTGTTCAACGTCTCACGCCCAGAAAGGGAGTCGATGGAGAAGTACATCCACAAGTCCTTGGCCTCAGGCATTATCACTCCCTCCTCCTCTCCTGTCGGCGCAGGGTTCTTCTTCGTCTCCAAGAAGGATCGTTCCCTTCGCCCCTGTATCGACTACCGGGGTCTCAACAATATCACAGTCAAAAACAAGTACCCCCTGCCTTTAATTGACTCTGCTTTTGAGCCCCTGCAAGGTGCCACCATCTTCACGAAGCTGGACCTCAGGAATGCCTATCACCTTGTCCGCATCCGGGAAGGAGACGAATGGAAGACGGCCTTTAAGACACCACTCGGCCACTTCGAGTACAAGGTAATGCCCTTTGGGCTGACCAACGCCCCTGCTGTCTTTCAGGCCCTCGTCAATGACGTTCTCCGCGATGTACTCAACCGCTCCATTTTTGTTTATTTGGATGACATTCTGATCTTTTCCCGCTCCATGGAGGAGCACGTCCAGCACGTCCGCCGGGTCCTCCAGCGTCTTCTGGAGAATAAGCTGTTCGTCAAGGCGTAGAAGTGTGAGTTCCACGTCTCCTCCATCGGCTTCCTCGGCTACATCATTGAGGGCGGCAAGATCCGGGCGGACCCTGAGAAGATCAAGGCGGTGTCCGACTGGCCCCGTCCCACCAACGTCAAGCAGCTCCAACGCTTCCTGGGGTTTGCCAACTTCTACCGGCGCTTCATCAGGGACTACAGCCGGGTCGCGGCACCCCTCGCCCAACTCACCTCGCCTTCCCTACCCTTCGTCTGGTCTGACAAAGTGGACTCCGCCTTCGCCGAGCTGCGCCGGCGCTTCACCACCGCACCCATCCTCATCCAGCCGGACGCGTCCTGCCAGTTTGTGGTGGAGGTGGACACCTCCTGTACCGGAGTGGGGGCGGTCCTTTCCCAACGCTCCGTCCTTGACCAGAGACTGCACCCCTGCGCCTTCTTCTCGCGCCGCCTGACCCCAGCTGAGGTCAACTATGACATCGGAAACCTGGAGCTCCTAGCAGTCAAACTAGCCCTGGAGGAATGGAGGCACTGGCTGGAGGGTTCAGAGGTCCCCTTCCTGGTTTGGATGGACCACAAGACGGCCAAGCGCCTGAACTCCCGCCAGGCCCGCTGGGCGCTGTTCTTCGCCAGGTTTAACTTCACCCTTACCTACAGACCTGGTTCCAAGAACACCAAGCCAGACACTCTCTCCTGGCAGTTTGTCCCCGAAGAGGGTCCCGCGCACCCCGACACCATCCTCTCCACCTCCTGCTTGGTGGCCGCCGCCACCTGGGAGATCCAGTCCATCGTCAGGGAGGCTCAGCGTGCCCAGCCGGACCCAGGTAACGGTCCACCTAACCGGCTTTTTGTCCCTGACCTTGTCTGCTCCCAGGTGCTCCAGTGGGTTCACGCTTCCCGGTTCGCCTGCCACCCTGGGATCGACCGTACCCTGTCCCTGCTGAAACGGCACTTCTGGTGGGTCTCCATGAGGGAGGACACTCGCGCATTCGTCCTGGCATGCACTGTCTGTGCTCGTGCAAAGGCCTCCCACCGACCGCCCGCCGGGCTCCTTCGTCTGCTCCCTGTTCCCGGTCGGTCCTGGTCACACGTCGCCCTGGACTTCGTCACGGGCCTTCCTCTCTCACACGGTAACACAGCCATCCTCACTATTGTTGACCGTTTCTCGAAGGCCATGCACTTTGTTGCTCTTCCCAAACTCCCCTCTGCTGCAGAGACCGCGGATCTGATGGTACTCCATGTCTTTCGCCTCCACGGGATCACGGTGGACATCGTCTCCGACAGGGGCCCTCAATTCGTCTCCCAGGTCTGGAGGGCTTTATGTCAGGCCCTGGGGGCCACGGTCAGCCTCTCCTCCGGGTACCACCCGCAGACCAACAGCCAGTCGCAGCGGGGATCCGCCCTCCGCTGCGTGACAGCCCGGGACCCCTCCGGCTGGAGCACCTTCCTGCCGTGGATCGAATACGCCCACAATTCTCTGTCTTCGGCGGCCACAGGTCAGTCCCCCTTTGAGTCCTCTTTGGGCTACCAACCCCCGCTGTTCCCTGCCCAGGAGGAGGAGATCGCTGTTCCATCGGTGCAGGATCACCTTCGCCGCTGCAGGAGGATTTGGGAGGACACAAGGGCCGCGCTTCTCCGCTCCATGGACCAGAACCGTCGCTTCGCCGACCGCCACCGGACCCCGGCTCCCGACTATCAACCAGGTCAGATGGTATGGCTCTCGTCTCGGGACCTGTCGCTCAAGTCTGTTTCCCGTAAACTAACCCCCCGTTTCGTTGGTCCCTACAAAATCCTGTCTCTCATCAATCCCTCTGTCGTTAGACTCCAGCTCCCCTCCCATATGCGGATTCACCCCTCCTTCCATGTCTCCCAGCTGAAGCCGGTGGTCTCCAGTCCCCTGTCTCCCCCTGCTCCGGAGCCTCCTCCTCCGCTGGTCATCGACGACCACCCGGCCTACATAGTCCGGGAGTTGCTGGCCGTGCGGCGCCGCGGCCGCGGCTACCAGTACCTGGTCGACTGGGAGGACTACGGCCCGGAGGAGCGCAGCTGGATCTCCCGCCAGATGATCCTGGACCCAGACCTCGTCCGGGATTTCCATCGGGCCCACCCTGACAAGCCTGGGCCGCCAGGAGGCGCCCGTAGAGGGGGGGCTCCTGTCATAATCACAGCACGAGCGTACTTCACTCCCCCTCCTTCTCCCCTCAGATTCACCACGCACTCCTCTTCATCCCCCCTTCCATCCGACACGCAAGCCTCACGCCCTTATATGGTCAGCATCCCTTCACCTCCCGTCACTCAACACAGCTGCACTTCATCCCCTGATTCACACACTGTCAGGCACCTCACTGTCTGAAGACCTGCTAGGCATCCCCGTGTGACCATCCTTGTACTAACTTCCCTCTCTTGTGCCCAGGACCTCCGTGCCAGCGTGTTCCTGTCTGGACCCCCCTGGAGCTTACCGAGGAGTTCCAGCTCTCTCTCTCAAACACGAAACCGTGTCTCCCGTCTGCAGTGGCACTGGAGTGCGCCTGCTCCCGTTATCCCCCTATTTATACCTGTTGTACATTTCTGGATGTAATACTTGTCTGCTTGGGAATACCATTAAAACCCCTTGAAACGCTCCATTCTCCTCTCCTGTGTTCAGCGATTGGGCTCTGTAAACCCACTCTCACACTCAGCTTTAAAGACCTCTTTCTTATATCTGCAGCGCTAACAGAAATAAAAACAACCCAGGCCTATGTTAAAGTGCAGATTGGCTTAGAGGACGATAATGTCTTATATGAACTACCAGTAACATAAATCATATTAACAACAAAAAGGTGTTCCATCTTCATGTCAGATGATTTTCAAAAAGGTGCGTGAGTCAATGCAAAAAAAGAACAAGCAAAGATACTGCTGAAAGTTCAGAACGTTGAACATTTTTCACTCCATAGATTAATCTAGATAAAAAAAAATTAACGGTTAATCATTTTAATTAATCCTCAAAGTTAGAGCATTAACTTTCACAGCCCTAATTAAAATACATAACATCTAATCTTGGTCATACCTCTATACTAAAATGAGAATTCGCAATATTGCCCTATCTACTCACTTTCTGAGAAGTTCTCAAATGTTGGAGAAGAGACTGAACCTCTGCCCTGCCGTAGTCCAGTAGTGCAGCCTGACTCTCTGGCCATGTGTCATGGTTGACTATTCTGAAGCTGTCGACTACACCTTCCCCTGACTGACTCATCAAGCAGCTGAAGCGTGATCTCATCTCTTCTACTGCAACAGCTGCTGCCACATGCAGATCACTGAAACACCATCAGTCAAGGAAACACATGCAGATCACTGAAACACCATCAGTCAAGGAAACACATGCAGATCACTGAAACACCATCAGTCAAGGAAACACATGCAGATCACTGAAACACCATCAGTCAAGGAAACACATGCAGATCACTGAAACACCATCAGTCAAGGGAACACATGCAGATCACTGAAACACCGTCAGTCAAGGGAACATGTAAATGTAGCTATGGCCAACTGCCACACACCGGAGTTACAAGCTCACTGAACATGCATTTACTGTTTTTCAGGATGGGGTGTTTAATAACAAATACGCCTTGAGATGATTATATCAGGCTTTTCTTATTTATTTATTTATAGACTGATCTCTAACGACCTGCATTATAGACTGATCTCTAACGACCTGCATTATAGACTGATCTCTAACGACCTGCATTATAGACTCATCTCTAACGACCTGCATTATAGACTCATCTCTAACGACCTGCATTATAGACTCATCTCTAACGACCTGCATTATAGACTCATCTCTAACGACCTGCATTATAGACTGATCTCTAACGACCTGCATTATAGACTCATCTCTAACGACCTGCATTATAGACTGATCTCTAACGACCTGCATTATAGACTCATCTCTAACGACCTGCATTATAGACTGATCTCTAACGACCTGCATTATAGACTCATCTCTAACGACCTGCATTATAGACTCATCTCTAACGACCTGCATTATAGACTGATCTCTAACGACCTGCATTATAGACTGATCTCTAACGACCTGCATTATAGACTGATCTCTAACGACCTGCATTATAGACTGATCTCTAATGACCTGCATTATAGACTCATCTCTAACGACCTGCATTATAGACTCATCTCTAACGACCTGCATTATAGACTGATCTCTAACGACCTGCATTATAGACTCATCTCTAACGACCTGCATTATAGATGGTTTCACTGGGATGCTGTTGCTAGGGAACAGTTATTGCATTAGCAAACAGGAAATAAAAGTGAGTCTTTTTAGAACGCTATTGTTGTCACTTGTCATTTTGTCATGTAATTATGGTTCCATTCCATCTAGGTGTGCCTGTGCCTTGGTATGGTGTTGCTGCCTCACTGATCCAGTCAGGCTTCAGGGGGGGCTGTAGGGGCGGGGCCTTGCTGTCTCACTGATCCAGTCAGGCTTCAGGGGGGCTGTAGGGGCGGGGCCTTGCTGCCTCACTGATCCAGTCAGGCTTCAGGGGGGGCTGTAGGGGCGGGGCCTTGCTGCCTCACTGATACAGTCAGGCTTCAGGGGGGGCTGTAGGGGCGGGGCCTTGCTGTCTCACTGATCCAGTCAGGCTTCAGGGGGGGCTGTAGGGGCGGGGCCTTGCTGCCTCACTGATCTAGTCAGGGTTCAGGGGGGGCTGTAGGGGCGGGGCCTTGCTGTCTCACTGATCCAGTCAGGCTTCAGGGGGGGTTGTAGGGGCGGGGCCTTGCTGTCTCACTGATCCAGTCAGGCTTCAGGGGGGGCTGTAGGGGCGGGGCCTTGCTGCCTCACTGATCCAGTCAGGCTTCAGGGGGGGGCTGTAGGGGCGTGGCCTTGCTGTCTCACTGATCCAGTCAGGCTTCAGGGGGGGCTGTAGGGGCGGGGCCTTGCTGTCTCACTGATCCAGTCAGGCTTCAGGGGGGGCTGTAGGGGCGGGGCCTTGCTGTCTCACTGATCCAGTCAGGCTTCAGGGGGGGCTGTAGGGGCGGGGCCTTGCTGTCTCACTGATCCAGTCAGGCTTCAGGGGGGGCTGTAGGGGCGGGGCCTTGCTGTCTCACTGATCCAGTCAGGCTTCAGGGGGGGCTGTAGGGGCGGGGCCTTGCTGTCTCACTGATCCAGTCAGGCTTCAGGGGGGGCTGTAGGGGCGGGACCTTGCTGCCTCACTGATACAGTCAGGCTTCAGGGGGGGCTGTAGGGGCGGGGCTCCCCGGGCAGAGGCAGCAGGCTCCGCCCCCGAGATATTCCCCGGCGGGCCCTGCTGCCTCGCTCCATATTAGCTATAAAGCATTGTAGCCTATAATATGAGTTGTGCTGCTATTGCTATTGTTGTGCTGTGAAGCGTAATGAAAGCATTAACTCTTTGGAATAACCTGCCTCAAAACCTCTGCTGCATTTACAGTAGATTCACTTTTAAAAATAATCTTAAATTGTTTTTAACACTGTAAAGTATTTATATATTTTTTTGTTTTGTTTTCTGTTTCTGTGCTTGCATGTAATGTTAGCCATCTTAATTTTTAGTTTCATTATGCATTGTGTGTTGAGTACTGACTTTAATAATTTTGTTTTTGCAATAATAATTGTTTTTGTATGTTTTTTTTTGTGTGGACCCCAGGAAGACTAGCTGGTTGCTATGGTACCAGCTAATGGGGATCCGTAATCAAATCAAATCAAATGTTAAAACAGGTCACAGTGCTGTTTGTTTTGGTCAGTATAATTTTATATTGTATAAATATATAATATAATTATAAATATATAATTCAGTATAATTCATCTTTTTGCAAAACTGCTAGTGAAGGGCTACATCTGTTCCTCCCTCCCCAACACCCTGGACCCCCTGCAATTTGCATACCGCCCCAACAGGTCCACGGAGGACGCCATGGCCCATGTGCTGCACACAGCAGCATCACACCTGGACAAGAGGCAGGGGAACTATGTGAGAATGCTATTTATTGACTACAGCTCAGCATTCAACACCATAGGCCCCTCCAAGCTCGTTGTCAAGCTCAGAGACCTGGGCTTGAACTACGACCTCTGCCAGTGGGCCAGTGCCCAGGTGGTGAGAGCAGGACACTGCACCTCTTCATCCATCACTCTCAACACAGGTGCCCCCCAGGGCTGTGTTCTGAGCCCCCTCCTCTACTCACTTTACATGCATGAGTGTGGCAAAGCACAACAGCAACACATTCGTCTAGTTTTCTGATTCCACAGCTGTGGTGGGCCTGGTCTCTGCAAACGACGAGAGGGCCTACTGTTAGGGAATTAAACCTGATCGATGTTGTAGACAATCAGGTGAACTCAGTTGATAAGGTTTATTAGCTTACATGGAACCCAGGAGAATTGGCGTGGAGAGACCCTGGATGGGGGGTCTGAGTTAGGGGATGGAGAGGGTAGGCTTTTCCAAGGTCGCGGTTTGGAGGGTGGTTCTATGAGGGGGGAGGGGTTGTATTTAGGAGAAGGAGGAGGGGGGAATGTGGGTTTCAGGTGAGGGGGACGAGGTAAGGAAGGGGGGTGGGGTGAGTTAGTGGGACAATAGGTGGGTGGATGGGCGAAGGGTAGACAGAAACTAGTAATATTATTGGGAGGACAGTAGGCTGTGGGGGAGGGGGGAGATACAGTTATTCCACACTATAGGAGAGGTGGAGAACCTGGCGCTGTGGTGCCAGGAGAACAGTCTCTCCCTGAACGTCAGCAAAACCAAATAACTGATTGTGGATTTTAGGAGGTCAAGGGCAAAGGACTACAAAGGACTCCATTCTGATTGACAAGCTAAAAGCAATTGGTTTTGATAGTCTATCAGTGAGCTGGATGCAATCCTACCTTGAGGGGAGGGAACAGATGGTGGAGGTAAACGGTACCCTATCCCCCCCCCTCACAGTGAGCTGTGGGGTTCCACAAGGAAGCATACTAGGACCGCTACTGTTCCTAATTTATGCAAATGACATGTCGTCAGCTTGTGACTGCAACTTGTTCCTGTTTGCGGACGACTCAGCCCTGCTGGTCTCTGACAAGAACAAGTTACAGGTTGAAAAAACCCTCAGCTCGGAACTAGGCAGAATCTGCATATGGCTCGCTGATAACAAACTATCATTACACATGGGCAAAACAGAGTCCATTCTCTTCGGTTCAAATAACAAACTCAGCAAGACCGACGGCTTCTCAGTTACAGTGGGTGACAATATTGTCACAAGGAAAGATGAAATTACCTACCTGGGGTCCATCCTAGAGGCTAATCTCTCCTGTGACAAAATGGCATCCAATGTAATAAAAAAAGTCAACCAACGAACTCGATTCTTGTACCGGATCTCCTCTCTGGTAAACAAGAACACCCTGAAGACTCTGGCAGGAGCACTCATTCAGGGGTACTACGACTATGCTTGCACCTCATGGTACCAAAGCACCTCAAAGGCGCTAAAAACAAAATTACAAACATCTCAAAACAAACTGGTCAGACTACTGCTTGACCTTACTCCTAGAACCCACCTCACCCCTGCCCACTTCGACAACCTAGGATGGCTTAGAGTAGAAGACAGAGTACAACAACTTGCAATGGGCCTGGTCTACAAGATACACTACACGACCAAGGTACCCATGTACATGTCAAAATACTTCCCAAAGGTCAGTGAATACCACGATCACAACACCAGAGGGAGCTCCACAAATCATGTCAAACCCAGATTCGGCTCAAATAAGGGACTAAACACGTTTCGCAATTATGCCACATCAATGTGGAACGCCCTACCCAAAGCTGTAAAGGAATGTGGATCACTACCCACTTTCAAAACCTCTCTCAAGGGACACCTACGGGAGACTGCAATTCAACACTGGCCCCTGTAAATATCCTAACCCAATCATTCCAACCCCCTCCAATGTACAGTCATTTACCTAGTATGGTTTTGTCAATAGTTCAATGTACAATTGTGTTTGTTTGTACAGTGTCTCCTCCCCCCCCCCCTCAATGTACAGTGTTACTTGTTTATACAGTGTGCCCCCCGCCCCCCCCCCCCCCCAACCACCTCCAATGTAAATTACCCAGTATGGTTGTCAATATCCCAATGTACCCAACCCCCCCCACCCAACCTCCAATGTACAGTTTCTACGTCAAATGTATATACTCCCTTTTCTTGACTCCTTCTGTATCACAAACAGTACTGTATTGGCAAATCTGGTATGTCATAAATGTATAGATGTAGCAGTACTGACTATCTGTATGTCATGTATGTCATATATGTCTATATGAATTGAAAATGGGGGACCCTGATGGAAACAAGACAAACGTCTTTCTCAGGTCTGCATCCCCTTAACAATTGTATGTATTGAGCCGTACTGTATTGTACCCATTCTGCAATCTGTTAAATAAAGTTTTCATTCATTCATTCATTCACAGCCCCCTCAGTATCTATGAGGCACCGGTCGAGAGAGTGAACAGTTTCAAGTACCTCAGAGTCCACATATCCGAGGACTTGACATGGACCACACACACAGACAGTGTAGTGAAGAAGGCACGGCAGCGCCTCTACTTCCTTAGGCGCCTAAGGAAGTTCAAAGTGAGTCAGACGATCTTAAATAACTTCTAGTATTATATATAGAGAGCATTCTGACTGGTAACATCCCCTCCTGGTTTGGGAATAGCACTGCACACGACCGCAGCAGACTGCAGAGAGTGGCTCGATCAGCCAAACAAACAATTGGAGGTGGGCTTCCCACTCTCCAGGACATTTACACCAGGCGTTACAGGGCCAAGGCAAAGAGAATAGTCAAAGACTCTAGCCACCCAAACAACTGCCTCTTTGCACTGCTGCGGTCAGGCAAGCGCTACCGGAGTGTCATGGCCAGTACAGAGAGACTCAAAAGGAGCGTATATCCCCAGGGCATCATGATGCTCAATGAATCTATGCAACACTAACCCATCCATCTACACTCATTGCACACCAGAGGGAGCTCCACAAATCATGTTAAACCCAGATTCGGCTCAAACAAGGGACTAAACACGTTTCGCAATTATGCCACATCAATGTGGAACGCCCTACCCAAAGCTGTAAAGGAATGTGAATCACTACCCACTTTCAAAACCACTCTCAAAGAACACCTACGGGAGACTGCAATTCGAAACTGGCCCCTGTAAATGTCCTAACCCAACCCCCTCCAATGTACAGTAAATGACCAAGTATGGTTTTGTCAATATTCCAATGTATAGTTTTGCTTGTACAGTTGTACAGTGTACCCCACCCACCCCTCCTACCCAACCCCCCCACCCACCCAACCACCTCCAATGTACAGTCCCCCCCCACCCACCCAACCCCCCCCCCCACCTACCCAACCTCCTCCAATGTACAGTTTCTACGTAAAATGTATATACTCTCTTTTCTAGACTCTTTTTGTATCACAAACAGTACTGTATTTGCAAATCTGGTATGTCATAAATGTGTGTAAAAATTATACTTAAGTGAAAGTATGGGTACTGTTTCAAAATCTGACTCAAGTAAAAGTCAAAGTATCTGGCTAAAAACACACTTGAGTAAAAGTAAAAAAGTCCTACTTTTAAATGTACTTAAGTACTAAAAAGTTAAAGTAAAATGTTTTTGGAAAGGGATAGACCATGGGTCTCAAACTCATTCCATCATCGGCCAAGTTTTCATTTTAACTACACATTGCACCAGGTGAGTTAGTTGAAGAGGTGAGCCAATTAGTGAAATCATCAGCTGGTGTTTAGGCAAGGCTGGAATAAAACCAAGCATACACTCTGCCCACAATGGAATGTGTTCTGTGATAGACCATGCTGAAATGAAAGAACAGGACACTTTTTTGCATTAAATAATTTTAATGCTAAAAAAGCATCCTCTGTTCTTCTCCATTGAAGGTCAACTAAAATGGATGGCATTCACATCACAGCATGAATAATATCACAATATTAAAGACTGAATACTGTAGTATCCTGAATAATATGACAATATTAAAAACAGAATGGTGTATCCTGATGAGTCCTGCATGTATAACAAATGCGCATGTTGGTGAATTTATGACTGTGTGCCATTATTACTATCAATGTAATAATTGTGGAATATTACTATAATGAGCTGTATGTGTATGAACCAAGCATCCTTTGTGAAGCACTTTGGTTGACAAGTGTCATGTTTAAATGTGCTATATAAATAAATTTGATTGATTGATTGATTGACAATATTAACCACAGCATACTGGATTATCATGAATAATATCACAATATTAAAGGCAGAATACTGGAGTACCCTGAATAATATCACAATATTAACCACAGCATACTGGATTATCCTGAATAATATCACAATATTAAAGGCAGAATACTGGAGTATACCCTGAATAATATCACAATATTAAAGACAGAATACTGGAGTACCCTGAATAATATCACAATATTAACCACAGAATACTGGAGTATACCCTGAATAATATCACAATATTAAAGACAGAATACTGGAGTATACCCTGAATAATATCACAATATTAACCACAGCATAATGCAGATTTTGTACTCCAAGTGAATGTCGTTTAAGGCACTGGCCAAAACATTGAAAGTATGGGAGCCCTTCAGTCTTCTGCAGCAGAACGCCTTTCAAAGCGTTCAGTGTCGATCCAGTGAGCGGTTACCCCAATGAAACTTCTTCGTCGGGCTGTCCAGCAATCTGTTGTTGTCGCGATCCATTCAACTTCACTCATAGCAGCAGTGACTTTCTCTTTCATGGTTTGAGCAGCTTTGCTGATCTTCGAGCGGACAGTGGGCCTCGTAATGACGTTAGTGCTTGGTCGCAAACCATTTATCAGGTTTTTGAATGATGGCAACTCAACAACACTATAAGGTTGGAGTCCTTGAACTATGTATTTTTTATGTAGATAGGGCCATGGATGCTCGTCTTGTCCATCCACGCCGTCGCCGACCGTTTCGTCCTCTTCATCACTCATTGTGGCCATCTTCTATGTCTTGTCACTCTGACTGTCTATTCTTCTGATAGCAGGTGTTTAATCAAAGATCCCCGCTTTCTAGTCTTGCACAAGGACCAATCAGCATGGGTATGGGCGGGTTCATTTTCCATTGATGGGGATTTGATTGGCTGTTTACCTGCGGTCGCAGGATTAATAACGTTAACGTTAGTTTGGCCAGATAAACAATTCAAATATACTAATTAAAATGGTTGGACCTGCGAGATTTGTACTTTGTACTTTGTAGGTCTGCATTTTAAATGTAAGGAGTAAAAAGTATGTTTTTTTTCTCTGAAATGTAATGGAGTAAAAGTACAAAGTATACAAACCTAATAATACTAGAGTAAAGTACAAATCCCCCAAAACAGTACTTAAGTATTGTAACAAAGTACAATTACTCAAGTACTTTACACCCCTGTGAAGGATTTGGGGTGCTTTTTCAATGTATGTGATGTATAGATTGGGGGGAAATGACCACAGCTAAAACGGTGAGATCGAAATGTGCATGGAAGCAGGAGACGGTGGTTCAGTGGAGCAGGGTGATTGTTGTGAGGCACACTGCCAGCGAGAGAATGTTTTGAATTCCTTGTAAGAACAAACTGATAGCAGGAGGGAGAGAGGTTCATCTTAATGAAACGTGAAATGTGTGTAAAGGTTATGCAGTTGTCATGACAGCACGTCGCATGACAACCAGAAGGCGGGCCGTCGTTGCTACGGCGAAGATCTATAAGTCGAACGGTGTTTCCGGGTGTAGGGCAGACTAGAAATCTGGGAGACCAAAGAAACGAATCCCACAGGAGGGAAGAGACCAAGATACTCTCTCCTCTCATCACAGAGAGGAGGGGGGGGGGGAGAATGCCACATCATCATTAGCTTCGGCTAACGCGAGGAGGGTTAGGCTAAAGACCAGGCCTGAACACTATTGGACTGAATAACAAAAGGACGATAGACGAACACACCGAAAGATCATTAGAATAGACTTTTCAAGGACAATAACATCTGTTAACATCTGAGCTGAGGTTTCTGTTTATCAAATAAATCACGCTTTTCCTTGTAAGGTATTTCACGTTGTCGAAGTGTCGGATTCTTATGGAGGTGGAGAATTATTATGGTTTGCGGGTTGTACTAACGGGGAGAGATAAGGATCTTATCAGCCAGTATCCGAAACGTCAGGACCATTAAAATGACACAACGCAGAGGAATTTGGATGGAGGGCCAAACAGACGAAGATGTGATACTGGCCAGTTTGATCAGGATCTAACAGTTGGTGCCGATGACAGCCGGATTTGCAAGAGATAAAAACAACGGGAACAGTTGGTTGCCGAGAGATAAGAACAAAGGAAAAAGACTTTTTCAATAATGGGACGACAGTGGACAACAGTCATCGTGTGTGGGAGAATCATGATCGAGCAAGGCCGGCCAGCCCTGGGAGAGAGCGGCGAGTCGAGCGGTCAGGAGGCGAACCAGCGCTGTAGGAGAAACAGCGCTCCGATCAAAAATGTGAGTTCACTGTGCACACGGTTGTTTTGATCTTTTAACCCCCTGAAGTCTAAAGTTTCTAGCTCCACCTTCTCAGAATATTCTCTTTTTTTTTGTTACATAATGTAAAATTACAGATTCATACCTTCAAAATAAGCCATCAATTGTCAAATTTGAGACGATAGTTTTCAATCAATGTCCTATCAAACATTCTGGTAAGATCCTAATAACTTTTCAGTATAGGACTTGAACTAGATCCAAGTTCATTCAGCTATCTGATGAGAGAACTACACTCCCAGAATTCAATGTGATCATTGTCACTAGAACCATTTCACACCTGGAGCAAAGGCCCAGTCATTCCTTTGTTATTCCAGTGAATGGACCCAGCAGGAGGCCTAGCCTAGCGACAAGCGGCCACTACATAGTTGGGTATTGAAAAAATTCTCATATACACATAGAGAATAATAATCAACAAGAAACATCAACTGTATCAATTGTATTGTACAATGAACAACCCTATATATCGCTTTTGGATTACAATAGTAATACAAGGTAATGTACTGATTTCTTTTGATTTCTCTGTTTGAGAGAGAGAGAGAGAGTGTGTGTGTGTGTGTGTGTGTGCAGGGGAGTAGCTGGGGGGGGGGGGGGGGGGGGGGTTAGGATGATTCCAAGGGCCCAGCAAATGCCCCAAATTTTTTTATAGATTGGGGGCCCAGAATCTCCAGCTACGCCCCTGTGAGCGCACCTTTCTCTAGAGAGCTGTCATCACCGTGATGCGCGCTTGAATGAACTGCGAGATAACTCATAACTCTTACACACACGCACTCTGTCTCTGCCAGTTATGTTGATGAAAAGCATGTTAGACTACTTTTAATACATAAATTAACGTTCCGTCGGGTCCCGTGTATTCTAGAGAATGATAATAATAATAATAATAATAATAATAATAATAATAATAATAATAATAATAATAATAATAATAGAAATAATAATAATAATAATAATAATAATAATAATAATAATAATAATAATAATAATAATAATAATGCAGGACGCGCTGAAGAAGCATACATAGAAGCAGACTCGACATTAACGTTCCGTCGGGTCCTGTGTATTCTAGAGAATGATAATAATAATAATAATAATAATAATAATAATAATAATAATAATAATAATAATGCAGGACGCGCTGAAGAAGCATAGAAGCAGACTCGACACAAGTTTCGTCTCGACGCTGCGTCTCAGCGCACACACACACATACACGCACACCACATTATTCTGCGAAGCAGCTCAGTGTCCCGTGGATATTATTGCAAGAGATAATTCATACATATTATGAAAAGCCGATGCCGATCTGTTGTTTAGAATTTGGATGGGGGGGTAGCGAGTCTCTGATACCTCTCACTTCTGCGCGGGGGTCTAACACCTATTCACAGCGCACACGCTTCTCTTGTGTGTGTGCGCGCGTGCGTGTATGTGTGTTTCGTGACGCGCTGTAGTTCTCTCGCAAACGGAAATAATTACAAGCATACCATCTAGCAAGAATTAAACGTATTTACAAGTCGTATTAGGTTTAGCAAGTTGGGGGACCTATACCTTACATGTCAAAGCACTAGAAATGGCAATTTTTCTATTTTTATCGATTTCTGAAAAGATGTCCTTTTTGAGCATTTAAGAGGGATTCTAATTTCTTTTGTTGTCCGCCGACGGGAGCAATACGCCCCGTTGACTCCTAAGGGTTTTTAAGCCAAATAAAAACGAACAGATAGTGCATCCCGTAAATAAGTAGCGACAGAGAAGCCAGCTGTAATAATATGAGCAGAGAGCCATGGTGAAAATCGAGGGTGTTATCTACAGAGAATGAAAAGCAAACGAGGCAGGCTGCACAGTTTTGGTTTAAGGAGGGTAAATGCGAGATGAGGAAAGGGGGGGGGAACGCTTGAACCAGATCGAAAAATTGTTAATGGCGGGACTGTTTTCATAACAGAAGGAAAGTCGAAAGGAGATTGTACCAGTGTGTATTATGTCCGATCAGGCAAGAGTATTAGTCTGAGAAAGCGTCCCCTGATAATGGATAGGAAAGAGAGGAAAAACAGCTGTGTTTTTAGGCCTTGGAAGGAAGGGCAGCGGCCGTTTGTTTGAGAGAGTAGCCATTATGAGCGAGACAAGATGGCCGCAAAAGGGGCCACGAGGAGGATGATACAAGATGGCCGTGAGCCACGAGGAGATAACAGATAAGAACCAGGAAGTGACACGTCAACTAAAACACCATCGAGGAGGAGTAGGTCGCCACCTAGTGGCGGAGGGGGGGTAGTGCTGGGGAGTTTTCATTACCCATAGGGGAATATTTAGATATAGGTCTGTACTACCATCTAGTGGCGGATTGGGGGAGTGATTCAAGTTAGAGAATCTAATGAGCACAGAGAGTGGATTATTATTATAATAATAATATTAGATATAGAGTTTAATTATACAATGGATTAAATAAGAATTGCACAGAAAGATGGTGCAGTTATTTGAATGGGTTAATTATGGAATAAAGAGGGAGTTTGAATTCCAGTGGGGCCTTCTCACACCTGATAGATAGGCAGGGTCTTCAGAAGACACGTCACCAGAAGAACTCAATACATACAATTGTTAAGGGGAAAGACTTTCGTCTTGTTTACATCAGGGTCCCCCATTTTCAATTCATCGTAACATATGACATACATGACATACAGATAGACAGTACTGCTACATCTATACATTTATGACATACTAGATTTGCAAATACAGTACTGTTTGTGATACCAAAAGAGTCCAGAAAAGAAGAGTATATACATTTGACGTAGAAACTGTACATTGGATTGGGTAGGTGGGGGTGGGGGGGACTGTACATTGGAGGTGGTTGGGGGGGGGGGGGGGTTGGGTAGGAGTGGGGGGGGAGGTTGGGGGGAGGGGTGGGGGGGACACACTGTACAACTGTACAAACAAAACTGTACATTGGAATATTGACAAGGCCATACTTGGTCATTTACTGTACATTGGAGGGGGTTGTTAGGACATTTACAGGGGCCAGTTTCGAATTGCAGTCTCCTGTAGGTGTTTTTTGAGAGTGTTTTTGAAAGTGGGTAGTGATTCACATTCCTTTACAGCTTTGGGTAGGGCGTTCCACATTGATGTGGCATAATTGCGAAACGTGTTTAGTCCCTTGTTTGAGCTGAATCTGGGTTTAACATGATTTGTGGAGCTCCCTCTGGTGTTGTGATCGTGGTATTCACTGACCTTTGGGAAGTATTTTGACATGTACATGGGTACCTTGGTCGTGTAGTGCAGGGCTATTCAACTGGCGGCCCGCGGGCCAGATCCGGCCCGCGGGATGATTCTGACCGGCCCGCCAAAGATTACATGATAAAAAAAAAAAAAAAAAAAAAAAAAATTAAAAATATTTAACTTTTTTCTTTTCATGTCAACGTTAACACGCACAATTGAGCCAAAAGTCACGCAATTAATGACAGATTTCATTGATAAATTGAGGGAAAACTTTGCAAGTCGATTTGATGAATTTGACATGTCCAGAGAATTGATGCATTTTGTGAGCAACCCATTTGCCAATGTAGCTGCTATTTCCACAAAAGGACAAGAGTTCCTTGCATCACTTCACATTGATGAAGGTCTCCTGCAACTTGAAATAATTGACATGCAAGCATCATCTGCTCTGAAGCAGGCACTTGAGAATGAATCCACCACAACATTTTGGATAAAGTGTATTCATGTCAAGACATTCCCCAAAATAAAAACGCTGGCAATATCTGTGCTAACAATGTTTGGCTCAACATACACCTGTGAATCCAGTTTCTCTCACATGAATGCCATTAAAACAAGCAACGTGCCTCCTTGACAAATGAGCATTTGCATCACTGTTTGCGGGTAGCCCTCACTTCCTATGAACCCTCTTTCTCTGCCATTGCCCAGTCAAAGAAGTGCAATCGCTCTCATTAGATGTGTGTATGTAGGCTAGGCCTGTCTGCCCCCCACCCCCCTGATGTTTGAGAGTTAAGAGTGGACAATAAGTGCTAATAAGATGCTGTGATTTGCTGTTGTTGCACAGACATGAAGCACTTTTTCATAAGCTCAGCTGCACTATAAATGTGTTTTTTTGTTCAAGTGTTGATGTTAGAATGTTCAGATGCACATCATGCACTTGTTTGTTTTTTATTTTATTTTTATATTGAAATGTTGAAGAGGAGATGTTGCAGTTGTTGCACAGTCATAAATGAAGCACTTTCTGCAGGAGATGTTGCAGATGTGGCACATAAATGAAACACTTTTTTTGAAAAGTATACTACTTTTGCAATGTAGTTAAATAAAAGTTGTGAAAATGTGGTTGCGTGTTGTGTCAAGTGTACATATATTCATAGCATGGGGAGGCGCCATGGCAGTCCGGCCCCTGGCCCCTTGGGTTTCTGACAATGTGGCCCCCTGAACAATTTAGTTGAATAGCCCTGGTGTAGTGTATCTTGTAGACCAGGCCCATTGCAAGTTGCTGTACTCTGTCGTCTACTCTAAGCCATCCTAGGTTGTCAAAGTGGGCAGGGGTGAGGTGGGTTCTAGGAGTAAGGTCAAGCAGTAGTCTGACCAGTTTGTTTTGAGATGTTTGTAATTTTGTTTTTAGCGCCTTTGAGGTGCTTTGGTACCATGAGGTGCAAGCATAGTCGTAGTACCCTTGAAAGAGTGCTCCTGCCAGAGTCTTCAGGGTTTTCTTGTTTACCAGTGAGGAGATCCGGTACAAGAATCGAGTTCGTTTTTTGACTTTTTTTTATTACATTGGATGCCGTTTTGTCACAGGAAATATTTGCCTCTAGGATGGAACCCATGGTAGGTAATATCTTCTTTACATGCTGGGTAGGCTGATACTATAGAGTAAACTGTAAATGAAATAGCCTATAACATTATAAAGGATATGTGGGCTATAGCAGGGTCTTCCCAACCTTTATTCCCCAGAGCCGCACGATTCCTGGGAGACATATAGGAATATGATATGATATAAGGTATACTGGTCCGAATATAGGCTATTAATGCAAAGCGACGGCCTACTATACATATTATTTAATGTTTTCATAAGCGTAAAGATACAACAGCTAGATTAATGATCAAGTTAGTTTATTGTGCAGGGTTCGCAGGGCTGTGCGCCATGTGTTATTATATATGCGCAAGTTACTGTTGCATAATGTAGGTTATGGCTGCTATTATATGTAATTCATATAGGCTACCTAATACCGACAACAAAATAGATTGTAGGCATCTACAAATCATATGCAGCAGGTAGAAAATTTACGGAAAATCCGTCGCGATTTGGAATAAAATTGAGGAGAACTTGAATCCCTCGGTATTAATCGAACAAAACGGAAAAAGGCAGTCATATTCCAGCACGGTCTTTATTAGTTAATATGGTCTTTAAGTTAATAGATATCATATCCGACATCACCGTACGTGTACATGTCTGTCAGCCTGCGTATTTCTCCATAACACGCTTCCCTCGGCTTAGTCCACTTTTCCACATTTCATGGGGGTGTTCCATTACCGTATATGGTTAATTACAGGCGGTGCTATATGCAAATATTTAAAACCGTGCATGCGCAGCAGCGTAGGATCAAAGTGATATTTATCAAGACAGGTGTGCGTACGACCTGTGTACGCACGTGTGATAAATCCAGTTTTTTTTGTGCGTACACACATTCTAAATTATGTGCTTAAGAACAAAGATAGAAGACTTTCTAAGAACTGTTGATAAATGAGGGCCCAGGGCTCTTTGGTGGGGAATTCACTGGTAGGGGGCCCATTGATGCTGAGACGCATACAAGCGGCCAGATGGTCTCCCTGCAGCCTGTTCCTCAGGTCAGTCTTTTACATTAAGCACCCCCCACAGCCCAAATGAAATGATAAAAAAAAATATATATATATATATATTTTTTGTATAGTCTAGTTCATAGCAGCGGCGGTCCTAATTCAGCAGCGGCGCAGCTGCTGAAACACTGCTGTAAATACTGGAGTATTTCCTTAGTTGCTGTCTCCCTCTGCCCCAGATCTACCTCCAACTTCCTATCAATCATGAAAGAAGAGGCTCAGGACTCAATTACATCCTGTATTAGATTTTGTATAAAGATTAAAATACTTTATTTTTTTTATGGACACCACAGCTACATTGGACCAGTCACAGTGGACAGACCAGATGTGTTGTTTTGCGTGTTTATAGCACGAGTGCTAGTTTTCAACACTAGTCCATTGAGGCTTTTCTAAAAGATAGAATAAAATTAACAGTCAAATACAGAATTAAAATCACAAATCAGAACAAATAGTTACCAGAGCAAGAGTCCATGATCAAAATAACAAAACCAGTCCGCGTCTACATATGTGAGCACTGCTGCTTTGATTTCAGCCATACCTTGAGTCCTCTGCTGAAGACATTGACATTGGACTCCAGTTTTAAGCCAGTAGGCAGAAGAAATCAGCTTAATCGGAATAATACTTTTTCATGCCACTGTAAATACTTTTTCATGCCACTGTAAATACTTTTTCTGTCTCCCTCTGTTCCAGATCCATCCAGTGACCTACTGATGATTAAAATAGAGGAGGTTCAGGACACGCTAGACCCACCCACGGATATGTCCACTGGGCTGAAGGAGGAGCTCACAGACCACCAGGAGACCAGTATGTTACTTAAATTTTTCTTGTCATCTTTCTTTGTTTCTTTTTCTTAGACATCTTTTTTTTTTTTTTTTTTTACTTTGGCCATTCCGCTGGCTCTTTTTTGCGTTTATCGCATTTTTATTTTTATTTTTTTTCTGGTCAAGAATGACCGACAGAAACAGGTTGAATGGGGGTACAGATGGGGGGAAGACACTCTGAGAAAGGCACGGCTGCAGTCCGGGAATCGAACTCGCTAAACCCCAGATCCGTGACGAGCACGGTTGTCCCCGGCGCCGAAATAGCGCTCGAGGTACGCGGTGAGCTACTGGAGCTCCCCGTCTTAGACATCTTTTTAAGTCTCTAGATGTGAGGTTAAGAATTTACCTATGTATTCTGTCACCTAATGATTAACACTTTCCGTGCCACGGGTCCGGTGCCCCGGAACCCCGTTGCGTGCCACCACCCACTTCAATGACAGAGCTCTCATATTTGCGAACGCATAAACTATATCTTAAATTATGGCTATGTGTATAATATGGCCGTCGCTTATCAATGACTTGTTTGCAGTCAACATTGTCGAAACGGATTGTTTTTTAATCGGTTAATTTCCATTTGATACCATTTTGAAAAATGCTCGTTTTATCAAAGTTCCAGAAAATGTCTGAAGATTCTGTGATCGCCCTTTACTGGAATATACTGGAATACACAAAAAACTTTGTCATTTTTCGGACTATTTATGAATAGTTTTCAAATAAACGCTAGATTATCGATAGTATATGTGTACTTATGCACGCTATAGAAGCGGGCTGAAAAATCGATTATCCATTTTCTGATCAGCACACACGCACACACACACACACATAGGGCCCACATTGATATATCTGTGAAAAAAGCTCTGATTATCCCAAGACTGGTAAAATAGATTCCTTACCTCAGATCAGATGTTCTCCAAAAAGATTGTTCCAATTCCTGATCGCCATTCCAAATATCGATTGCGTTTATTGATCCAATGCTGGGTACTGGAAACACACATTATCCGCTGGTCTGGTGGTCGGCAATGACTTCGATCGTCTCGGGTTACTTGTCTGACAAGTAAAATGTGGAAGCAGGACCTTTTTTTCTCCGTGCCTTTAATTCAATCCAATCCAAAGGGGTGCAGTACCATCCGGAGAGACGATAGGGGGCGGTATTTTCCCAATGGAGCTCAGAGAGAGTTCCAGTGATAACGTGAGGCTAGATTGATGAAATATGAATGGAAAGTGTGTTTAGGTGATCTAAAGTGTGGAGAGTGGGTGCTGCAGTGTGTTGTTTGTTTAAAGTGAGTGTGCGCGTGTGGATGTGTGTGCTGTGTGCATTTGTTTCTATGGGCCAACGGCGTGGAATAATCTCCCACTACATATAAAACAGGCAGCCTCTGTGGATAGCTTTAAAGCACAGCTCAAGACATATTTTTATACTCTTGCTTTTAGCTGATTTTAAAATGCCTGTTGTCATTTATGCTTTTTAGCTATTTTCTTAATCATGTTTTGCTGGTCTTAAAATCCTGCTTTTTTTTTCCTTACTTTTTTTTTGTGCTTTATTGTAAAATGTTGTGTTTTTATTTCTTTGCTCTGTTAAGCACTTTGAGCTGCACTCCGTGTATGAAAGGTGCTATATAAATAAAGATTATTATTATTATTATTATTATTTGATGGTTGTTGCATAGTGTTTATTGTTCGTTGAGCAGCCTGATGGCCTGGGGATAGAAGCTTCTTCTGAGTTTTTCTGTGCTCGCCATGAGACTCCGGTATCGCTTGCCTGACCGCAGCAGTTCAAAGAGGCAGTTGTTTGGGTGGCTGGAGTCCTTGATGATTCTCTTAGCCTTACCCCTGCACCGCTTGTTGTAAATGTTCTGGAGGGTGGGAAGCCCCCCTCCAATTGTGCGTTCGGCTGAACGTGCCACTCTCTGTAGTCTGCTACGGTCTTGTGCGGTGCTATTCCCAAACCAGGAGGTGATATTGCCAGTCAGGATGCTCTCTATTGTACATGAGTAGAAGTTCTTAAGGATCTTCTGACTGACTTGGAACTTCCTTAGGCGCCTGAGGAAGTAGAGGCGTTGTCGTGCCTTCTTCACAACACTGTCAATGTGTGTGGTCCATGTCAAGAATACCCTGAAGACTCTGGCAGGAGCACTCATTCAAGGGTACTACGACTATGCTTGCACCTCATGGTACCAAAGCACCTCAAAGGCGCTAAAAACAAAATTACAAACATCTCAAAACAAACTGGTCAGACTACTGCTTGACCTTACTCCTAGAACCCACCTCACCCCTGCCCACTTTGACAACCTAGGATGGCTTAGAGTAGACGACAGAGTACAGCAACTTGCAATGGGTCTGGTCTACAAGATACACTACACAACCAAGGTACCCATGTACATGTCAAAATACTTCCCAAAGGTCAGTGAATACCATGATCACAACACCAGAGGGAGCTCCACAAATCATGTTAAACCCAGATTCGGCTCAAATAAGGGACTAAACACGTTTCGCAATTATGCCACATCAATGTGGAACGCCCTACCCAAAGCTGTAAAGGAATGTGGATCATTACCCACTTTCAAAACCACTCTCAAGGGACACCTACGGGAGACTGCAATTCAAAACTGGCCCCTGTAAATGTCCTAACCCAACCCCCTCCAATGTACAGTCATTTACCTGGTATGGTTTTGTCAATAGTCCAATGTACAATTTTGCTTGTTTGTACAGTGTCTCCCCCCCCCCCCCCCCCTCAATGTACAGTTTTGCTTGTTTATACAGTGTCCCCCCCCCCCCCAACCACCTCCAATGTAAATTACCCAGTATGGTTGTCAATATCCCAATGTACCCAACCCCCCCCACACAACCCAACCCAACCTCCTCCAATGTACAGTTTCTACGTCAAATGTATATACTCCCTTTTCTTGACTCCTTCTGTATCACAAACAGTACTGTATTTGCAAATCTGGTATGTCATAAATGTATAGATGTAGCAGTACTGACTATCTGTATGTCATGTATGTCATATATGTCCTGATGAATTGAAAATGGGGGACCCTGATGTAAACAAGATGAAAGTCTTTCTCTGGTCTGCAGCATCCCCTTAACAATTGTGTGTATTGAGCTGTACTGTATTGTACCCATTCTGCAATCTGTTAATAAAGTTTTCAATCAATCAATCAAAGTCCTCGGAAATGTGGACTCCGAGGTACTTAAAACTGTTCACTCTCTCAACGGTGCCCCGTCGATGCTGAGGGGGCTGTAGTCCCTGACCCCCGACCTCCTAAAGTCCACAATCATCTCCTTTGTTTTGCTGACGTTCAGGGAGAGTCTGGTCTCCTGGCACCAAAATCACGCCAGGACCTTGACCTCTTCCAGGTAGGCCCTCTCGTCGTTTGCAGAGATCAGGCCCACCACTACTGTGTCGTCAGCAAATTTGATGATTGTGTTGTTGCTCCGCTGAGCCACACAGTCATGTGTGTACAGGGAGTAGAGGAGGGGACTCGGAACACAGCCCTGGGGGGCCCCTATGTTGAGGGTGATGGATGAGGAGGTGCAGTTGCCTGCTCTCACCACCTGGGGTCTGCCCGTCAGGAAGTCCAAGACCCACTGGCAGAGGTCATAGTTCAAGCCCAGGTCCCTGAGCTTGGCTATGAGTTTGGAGGGGACTATGGTATTGAATGCTGAGCTGTAGTCAATGAATAGCATTCTCACATAGTTCCCCTGCCTCTTGTCCAGGTGTGATGCTGCTGTGTGCAGCACATGGGCTATGGCGTCCTCCGTGGACCTGTTGGGGCGGTATGCAAATTGCAGGGGGTCCAGGTTTATGGGGAGGGAGGAACAGATGTAGCCCTTCACTAGCTTCTCAAAGCACTTCATGGCTATGGAGGTGAGAGCTACAGGGCGGTAGTCGTTGAGGCAAGTGGGCGTAGATTTTTTGGGTACAGGGATGATGGTGGTGCTGGAATTCCTTGAAAACAGCAATTCTTTTAACAAGGTGCTTAAAAAGTCCTTGAAATTCAAATCAACCATTCGCATTGAACGTTTTGTTCATCCATGATAAAAGATTTCAAGAAATCTAATATTTTTATTTTATTTAAAGTCTAACTAATTGTCATAAATTGGTTTTAAGCCATAAATATTGGACCCGATAATTTCTTCTATAAAAAACAGCATTTAAAAGTTAATTGAATTTTTTAAAAGCTATCTGGCTGCAAGCTAGCCTAGCTTAGCACAAACCAACAGCTGGGCTAATCCGCTTCCATTCATTTGTGCTAAGCTAGGCTAGCTTGCAGACAGATAGCTTTCTACCGAACACACAGAGAGGAAATGTATCTATCTTCTTGTCTGACTCTGGAGAAGACGGTAAGCGCATTTCCTATGATGTTGCATGACATGTAGCCTATTAACCATTCAAAGGGCATTTCCTGTTTCATGTCTACTAAAATGGTAAATGGCTGCATTTATATAACAGCTTTTATCCAAAGCGCTTTACGATTTGTTCCTCACATTTGACCCGTTCACTCACACATTCACACACCGATGGCGGAGGCGACCATGCAAGGTGCCAACCTGCTCATCGGGTTAGTTAGGGGTTAAGTGTCTTGCTCAAGGACACTTCGACACACTGCCCGGGAGGTGCGGGAATCGAACCGTGAACCTCCGGATCTACCTCCTGAGCCACTGTCGCTCACTCACCTGGGCCCTCATTCATCAACGTGGACGTAGAACTTGACCTACTTCCACACGTAAGCACGGAATGTAGAACTAGCGTACGCACAGGGAAGTCAGCATTCATCACACGTGCGTACGCAGGCTCTATGGTCCTCCGTGTTGATGAATACCACTTTGTTCTACCGTCAATGCTCGTGCATGATTATCCATATATGGTCATGAAAATGAGGAAACACCCCCCATGGGATGTGAAATAATGGACGGACCCGAGCGGAACCCTGAGAAACTCCACGAAGATTGTTCACTGCTGTCGAACCAAGAAGACACAACGCGTGTTATGGGATAAATAAAAGGCGGACTCGTAAACGGTGATGTCAGATATCAACGGCTCCCTAAGACCATTGCTGCAATTCTGCCTGGACAGCTCAAAATACTAATAAAGACCGTTCGTTGACCACTGTTTGGCGTTGGTTGTGTGTCATTATAACCGTGCTGTAATATGAATGCCTTTATTAGTTGTGTTCGATTGGCTATATGATTTTTAGATGCATCTATTTTGTTGTCGGCTAATAAAGACCGCGCTGGAATATGACTGCCTTTTCCCGTGTTGTTTGATTAATACCCCAGGGATTAAAGTTCTCCTCAATTTCATTCCAAATCGCGATGGATCTCCCGTCAATTTTCTACCTGCTGCATATGATTTCTAGAGGCATACTACAATCTATTTTGATGTCAGTATTGGGTAGCCTATATAAACAATATAATACGAGAGCATATACAAGAACAATGAATCTCACTGCATGTATGATAGCCTGCCTTTCAATACATGAACTTGAATTCCATCATATACATAGTCTGTCCACTATAGTGTCATTGCAATGCGTTTTCTATTCTTTCTTATACAGTAAAAAGGGGGAAGAACACTATATTCATATGACTTGTATTCTGCTTACAGCTTCGAAGTTCCACTTGTTTCGTTTAACGTAAAGCCTTTTAAATATAATCAAAACGTTCCCGTGTTTCTGCGGTCTGCGCAGAATAATAACGAGTTGAGCTTTATGATTTATGATGAATTGAAAATGGGGGACCCTGATGTAAACAAGACGAAAGTTGGTCTGCATCCCCAATTAACAATTGTATGTACTGAGCTGTACTGTACTGTACCCATTCTGCAATCTGTTAATAAACTTTTCAATCAATCAATCAATCAAGCTACGCGGAGCGCAGTCAGTCAGTAGCCTACACCCCGTATATTCCGATAACGCTATATAAACCATGCTGCATTCATTCTGAGAGAAAGATCTATTATTCCAAATTATTCCCTATTTATAGGGTTTTGACCATAATTACACTACTGTTGCTATTTTACAATGAACTATAATGAACTACGGTTCGTACAGAACGTGCCAGTGTTATTATGCACAGAAGCTCATTTCCTTGTTGTAATAATATATTCTACCACTGGGCGCTAGGTACGCCAGGTCTGAACTGTGCGTAGATGTAAGCACGGAGTCAAGTTCAAGTTGAAATTGATGAATCCCACTCTTTGCTTAGAAATGATCGTACGCACAGGGTAAGCACAGATCTGTGCGTAGAACACGTTGATGAATGAGGGCCCTGGCTTCTGTGTGTTTGTTTGTGTGCGTCCAGGACGTGTGAATACTTTACCCAAGGCAGTTGTCCTTCCGCGTTCGGTTTGCGCGCCCTGATTGGCCTCTCAGCGCCCAATCGTGTTAGCCTACACAGAGCTAGCAGAGTATCGGGAGAAATGTAATATTACTGTGAAGAGAATCACGTCGCTGCAGATGGTAAAGTACTACGGATGTAAAACATTTGACCATGGAGATGGTAAAGTACTACGGATGTAAAACAGTTGACCATGGAGATGGTAAAGTACTACGGATGTAAAACAGTTGACCATGGAGATGGTAAAGTACTACGGATGTAAAACATTTGACCATGGAGATGGTAAAGTACTACGGATGTAAAACAGTTGACCATGGAGATGGTAAAGTACTACGGATGTAAAACAGTTGACCATGGAGATGGTAAAGTACTACGGATGTAAAACAGTTGACCATGGAGATGGCAAAGTACTACGGATGTAAAAGAGTTGACCATGGAGATGGTAAAGTACTACGGATGTAAAACAGTTGACCATGGAGATGGTAAAGTACTACGGATGTAAAACAGTTGACCGCGGAGATGGTAAAGTACTACGGATGTAAAACAGTTGACCATGGAGATGGTAAAGTACTACGGATGTAAAACATTTGGAATTGTTTACAATAAAGCTGTGATTGTACAACTTCAAGGCTCCTTTCGATCGTCGTGCTGCTGCTAGGAAGGAGCAATAAGAGGAAAACAATGTCAACATAATTGTACTTACAGCTGGTGTGGTGTGACGTCCACAGTCTGATCTGTTTCAAACGAATTGACAATCAATGTCTTTACAGCTACACAGAGCTAGCAGAGTATCGGGAGAAATGTAATATTACGGTGAAGAGAATCACGTCGCTGCAGATGCTCGCAGTTAGTTGACCGCGGAGATGGTAACGTACGACGGATAGTAGGGCTAACGCGAATGGGCGCTGAGAGGCCAATCAGGGCGCGCAAACCGAACACGGAAGGACAACTGCCTTGGGTAAAGTATTCACACGTCCAGGACGCGTGAATACTTTCGGCAACCAACATGTCCTTTCGCGTTTCTCTGATTGGCCAGCGATCGGCCAGCCCTCTACGCTCGTTTTTCCCGCACGCCGGTAACGCGCGCATGCGCATTTTCTTTTTGACGGCACTCACACGTCAATGTAATGTTATGTTCGAATCCGTAGAATACATATTTATCAAAACAACTACCAGATTCACTCATAACGTTATTTCGCGTGACAACACAGCCCAGCTGTCAGAAACTGTACATTGTAACGTTATATAACATAACGTTATATAATGTTATTTCGCGTTTTATTCATAACGTTATTTCGCGTGACAACACAGCCCAGCTGTCAGAAACTGTACATTGAGGGGGTTTGAATCACTGTTTACACTCCCCACTTACTGTACCATGTTCTACATATAGAACCTCATCTCATGCACCGGTTTGAATCAAAGCCCTATCGAAAGTACTCAAGCTCTACTGTCTTTAACTATAATTGTTTACACTCCCCACTTACTGTACCATGTTCTACATATAGGTGTTGGAGTATATAGTATACGCCCTCACGTTGTGTCTATTCTACTAGCATTAACCATTAGTTACTAGTACAAACAATCAATAGCGAGTTATATTGATCGCGCTACTAGCATTAACCATTAGTTACTAGTACAAACAATCAATAGCAAGTTATATTGATCGCGCTATGTACAATAGCCATGCTAAAACGCTAGCACAACATTAGCACCTAACCTAACAACAAGCTTAATAAGTCAGCAATCTTTTTGTGAGACTAAACTCTCCGCTCGGTGGCAAATTGTGTTGATGTCGGTTTTGTTTCATCAATAAATGAGGCAGTGACTGTATCCTTTTTTGTTTATTGCACTTGTTCCTGCTGCAAATGAAATCCTATGCGAGACATTAAAGATGGCGGCTTTCTGTTTTTGTGGAGAGCCTCCAACGAGTGACGCGTCTCTCTTCTGACCAATCAGTGGTCTGCAGTGTTTCACCTGACTTTTCTGGCGTAGAGCGCTGGTATTCACGAAGGAGAGCGCTGGCCAACGCTGGCCAATCAGAGAAACGCGGAAGGACATGTTGGTTGCCCAAAGTATTCACGCGTCCAGGACGTGGACCTGAGGAAGACTGTGGACCAAGACCACCAGGATCCAGCTACCTTCCACCTGACCACCAGGGGGCCTACAGCCACTACTTCCACCTGACCACCAGGATCCAGCTACCTTCCACCTGACCACCAGGATCCAGCTACCTTCCACCTGACCACCAGGATCCAGCTACCTTCCACCTGACCACCAGGATCCAGCTACCTTCCACCTGACCACCAGGGGGCGTACAGCCACTACTTCCACCTGACCATCACCAACGACAACTTGGACAAGGCCTTGGAGACGCTACAGCAGGGGTGGCCAACCCGCGGCTCGCGAGCCGCATGCGGCTCTTTCAGTGGAAATGTGGACTCCGAGGTACTTAAAACTGTTCACTCTCTCAACGGTGCCCCGTCGATGCTGAGGGGGCTGTAGTCCCTGACCCCCGACCTCCTAAAGTCCACAATCATCTCCTTTGTTTTGCTGACGTTCAGGGAGAGTCTGGTCTCCTGGCACCAAAATCACGCCAGGACCTTGACCTCTTCCAGGTAGGCCCTCTCGTCGTTTGCAGAGATCAGGCCCACCACTACTGTGTCGTCAGCAAATTTGATGATTGTGTTGTTGCTCCGCTGAGCCACACAGTCATGTGTGTACAGGGAGTAGAGGAGGGGACTCGGAACACAGCCCTGGGGGGCCCCTATGTTGAGGGTGATGGATGAGGAGGTGCAGTTGCCTGCTCTCACCACCTGGGGTCTGCCCGTCAGGAAGTCCAAGACCCACTGGCAGAGGTCATAGTTCAAGCCCAGGTCCCTGAGCTTGGCTATGAGTTTGGAGGGGACTATGGTATTGAATGCTGAGCTGTAGTCAATGAATAGCATTCTCACATAGTTCCCCTGCCTCTTGTCCAGGTGTGATGCTGCTGTGTGCAGCACATGGGCTATGGCGTCCTCCGTGGACCTGTTGGGGCGGTATGCAAATTGCAGGGGGTCCAGGTTTATGGGGAGGGAGGAACAGATGTAGCCCTTCACTAGCTTCTCAAAGCACTTCATGGCTATGGAGGTGAGAGCTACAGGGCGGTAGTCGTTGAGGCAAGTGGGCGTAGATTTTTTGGGTACAGGGATGATGGTGGTGCTGGAATTCCTTGAAAACAGCAATTTTTTTAACAAGGTGCTTAAAAAGTCCTTGAAATTCAAATCAACCATTCGCATTGAACGTTTTGTTCATCCATGATAAAAGATTTCAAGAAATCTAATATTTTTATTTTATTTAAAGTCTAACTAATTGTCATAAATTGGTTTTAAGCCATAAATATTGGACCCGATAATTTCTTCTATAAAAAACAGCATTTAAAAGTTAATTGAATTTTTTAAAAGCTATCTGGCTGCAAGCTAGCCTAGCTTAGCACAAACCAACAGCTGGGCTAATCCGCTTCCATTCATTTGTGCTAAGCTAGGCTAGCTTGCAGACAGATAGCTTTCTACCGAACACACAGAGAGGAAATGTATCTATCTTCTTGTCTGACTCTGGAGAAGACGGTAAGCGCATTTCCTATGATGTTGCATGACATGTAGCCTATTAACCATTCAAAGGGCATTTCCTGTTTCATGTCTACTAAAATGGTAAATGGCTGCATTTATATAACAGCTTTTATCCAAAGCGCTTTACGATTTGTTCCTCACATTTGACCCGTTCACTCACACATTCACACACCGATGGCGGAGGCGACCATGCAAGGTGCCAACCTGCTCATCGGGTTAGTTAGGGGTTAAGTGTCTTGCTCAAGGACACTTCGACACACTGCCCGGGAGGTGCGGGAATCGAACTGTGAACCTCCGGATCTACCTCCTGAGCCACTGTCGCTCACTCACCTGGGCCCTCATTCATCAACGTGGACGTAGAACTTGACCTACTTCCACACGTAAGCACG
The DNA here is from genome assembly GCF_963971535.1 of Notolepis coatsorum. NCBI lineage: Eukaryota > Metazoa > Chordata > Actinopteri > Aulopiformes > Paralepididae > Notolepis > Notolepis coatsorum. Next base: position 173,970,689 of record NC_140171.1, on the reverse strand, counting down.
GAATGTAGAACTAGCGTACGCACAGGGAAGTCAGCATTCATCACACGTGCGTACGCAGGCTCTATGGTCCTCCGTGTTGATGAATACCACTTTGTTCTACCGTCAATGCTCGTGCATGATTATCCATATATGGTCATGAAAATGAGGAAACACCCCCCATGGGATGTGAAATAATGGACGGACCCGAGCGGAACCCTGAGAAACTCCACGAAGATTGTTCACTGCTGTCGAACCAAGAAGACACAACGCGTGTTATGGGATAAATAAAAGGCGGACTCGTAAACGGTGATGTCAGATATCAACGGCTCCCTAAGACCATTGCTGCAATTCTGCCTGGACAGCTCAAAATACTAATAAAGACCGTTCGTTGACCACTGTTTGGCGTTGGTTGTGTGTCATTATAACCGTGCTGTAATATGAATGCCTTTATTAGTTGTGTTCGATTGGCTATATGATTTTTAGATGCATCTATTTTGTTGTCGGCTAATAAAGACCGCGCTGGAATATGACTGCCTTTTCCCGTGTTGTTTGATTAATACCCCAGGGATTAAAGTTCTCCTCAATTTCATTCCAAATCGCGATGGATCTCCCGTCAATTTTCTACCTGCTGCATATGATTTCTAGAGGCATACTACAATCTATTTTGATGTCAGTATTGGGTAGCCTATATAAACAATATAATACGAGAGCATATACACGAACAATGAATCTCACTGCATGTATGATAGCCTGCCTTTCAATACATGAACTTGAATTCCATCATATACATAGTCTGTCCACTATAGTGTCATTGCAATGCGTTTTCTATTCTTTCTTATACAGTAAAAAGGGGGAAGAACACTATATTCATATGACTTGTATTCTGCTTACAGCTTCGAAGTTCCACTTGTTTCGTTTAACGTAAAGCCTTTTAAATATAATCAAAACGTTCCCGTGTTTCTGCGGTCTGCGCAGAATAATAACGAGTTGAGCTTTATGATTTATGATGAATTGAAAATGGGGGACCCTGATGTAAACAAGACGAAAGTTGGTCTGCATCCCCAATTAACAATTGTATGTACTGAGCTGTACTGTACTGTACCCATTCTGCAATCTGTTAATAAACTTTTCAATCAATCAATCAATCAAGCTACGCGGAGCGCAGTCAGTCAGTAGCCTACACCCCGTATATTCCGATAACGCTATATAAACCATGCTGCATTCATTCTGAGAGAAAGATCTATTATTCCAAATTATTCCCTATTTATAGGGTTTTGACCATAATTACACTACTGTTGCTATTTTACAATGAACTATAATGAACTACGGTTCGTACAGAACGTGCCAGTGTTATTATGCACAGAAGCTCATTTCCTTGTTGTAATAATATATTCTACCACTGGGCGCTAGGTACGCCAGGTCTGAACTGTGCGTAGATGTAAGCACGGAGTCAAGTTCAAGTTGAAATTGATGAATCCCACTCTTTGCTTAGAAATGATCGTACGCACAGGGTAAGCACAGATCTGTGCGTAGAACACGTTGATGAATGAGGGCCCTGGCTTCTGTGTGTTTGTTTGTGTGCGTCCAGGACGTGTGAATACTTTACCCAAGGCAGTTGTCCTTCCGCGTTCGGTTTGCGCGCCCTGATTGGCCTCTCAGCGCCCAATCGTGTTAGCCTACACAGAGCTAGCAGAGTATCGGGAGAAATGTAATATTACTGTGAAGAGAATCACGTCGCTGCAGATGGTAAAGTACTACGGATGTAAAACATTTGACCATGGAGATGGTAAAGTACTACGGATGTAAAACAGTTGACCATGGAGATGGTAAAGTACTACGGATGTAAAACAGTTGACCATGGAGATGGTAAAGTACTACGGATGTAAAACATTTGACCATGGAGATGGTAAAGTACTACGGATGTAAAACAGTTGACCATGGAGATGGTAAAGTACTACGGATGTAAAACAGTTGACCATGGAGATGGTAAAGTACTACGGATGTAAAACAGTTGACCATGGAGATGGCAAAGTACTACGGATGTAAAAGAGTTGACCATGGAGATGGTAAAGTACTACGGATGTAAAACAGTTGACCATGGAGATGGTAAAGTACTACGGATGTAAAACAGTTGACCGCGGAGATGGTAAAGTACTACGGATGTAAAACAGTTGACCATGGAGATGGTAAAGTACTACGGATGTAAAACATTTGGAATTGTTTACAATAAAGCTGTGATTGTACAACTTCAAGGCTCCTTTCGATCGTCGTGCTGCTGCTAGGAAGGAGCAATAAGAGGAAAACAATGTCAACATAATTGTACTTACAGCTGGTGTGGTGTGACGTCCACAGTCTGATCTGTTTCAAACGAATTGACAATCAATGTCTTTACAGCTACACAGAGCTAGCAGAGTATCGGGAGAAATGTAATATTACGGTGAAGAGAATCACGTCGCTGCAGATGCTCGCAGTTAGTTGACCGCGGAGATGGTAACGTACGACGGATAGTAGGGCTAACGCGAATGGGCGCTGAGAGGCCAATCAGGGCGCGCAAACCGAACACGGAAGGACAACTGCCTTGGGTAAAGTATTCACACGTCCAGGACGCGTGAATACTTTCGGCAACCAACATGTCCTTTCGCGTTTCTCTGATTGGCCAGCGATCGGCCAGCCCTCTACGCTCGTTTTTCCCGCACGCCGGTAACGCGCGCATGCGCATTTTCTTTTTGACGGCACTCACACGTCAATGTAATGTTATGTTCGAATCCGTAGAATACATATTTATCAAAACAACTACCAGATTCACTCATAACGTTATTTCGCGTGACAACACAGCCCAGCTGTCAGAAACTGTACATTGTAACGTTATATAACATAACGTTATATAATGTTATTTCGCGTTTTATTCATAACGTTATTTCGCGTGACAACACAGCCCAGCTGTCAGAAACTGTACATTGAGGGGGTTTGAATCACTGTTTACACTCCCCACTTACTGTACCATGTTCTACATATAGAACCTCATCTCATGCACCGGTTTGAATCAAAGCCCTATCGAAAGTACTCAAGCTCTACTGTCTTTAACTATAATTGTTTACACTCCCCACTTACTGTACCATGTTCTACATATAGGTGTTGGAGTATATAGTATACGCCCTCACGTTGTGTCTATTCTACTAGCATTAACCATTAGTTACTAGTACAAACAATCAATAGCGAGTTATATTGATCGCGCTACTAGCATTAACCATTAGTTACTAGTACAAACAATCAATAGCAAGTTATATTGATCGCGCTATGTACAATAGCCATGCTAAAACGCTAGCACAACATTAGCACCTAACCTAACAACAAGCTTAATAAGTCAGCAATCTTTTTGTGAGACTAAACTCTCCGCTCGGTGGCAAATTGTGTTGATGTCGGTTTTGTTTCATCAATAAATGAGGCAGTGACTGTATCCTTTTTTGTTTATTGCACTTGTTCCTGCTGCAAATGAAATCCTATGCGAGACATTAAAGATGGCGGCTTTCTGTTTTTGTGGAGAGCCTCCAACGAGTGACGCGTCTCTCTTCTGACCAATCAGTGGTCTGCAGTGTTTCACCTGACTTTTCTGGCGTAGAGCGCTGGTATTCACGAAGGAGAGCGCTGGCCAACGCTGGCCAATCAGAGAAACGCGGAAGGACATGTTGGTTGCCCAAAGTATTCACGCGTCCAGGACGTGGACCTGAGGAAGACTGTGGACCAAGACCACCAGGATCCAGCTACCTTCCACCTGACCACCAGGGGGCCTACAGCCACTACTTCCACCTGACCACCAGGATCCAGCTACCTTCCACCTGACCACCAGGATCCAGCTACCTTCCACCTGACCACCAGGATCCAGCTACCTTCCACCTGACCACCAGGATCCAGCTACCTTCCACCTGACCACCAGGGGGCGTACAGCCACTACTTCCACCTGACCATCACCAACGACAACTTGGACAAGGCCTTGGAGACGCTACAGCAGGGGTGGCCAACCCGCGGCTCGCGAGCCGCATGCGGCTCTTTCAGTGGCGGAACTTTGGTCCCAGCGGTGGGGGGGACATATTAGGGGGTGTGGTCAGTGACGTCGCAGGGGGGGGGGGTGGGGGTGTGCAATACGCATTTTCCCAGGCGGTGGCGCCTCTTGTAAGAAGTGGTCATCGTGGAGCCAGGGCTTGTCCAGCTGCACGTCGCTAATTTAATATAATGATACTGTTACGTTCTGGACACCGACTGTGGTCGGTGACCACCCACATTCCTGGCATATGTCACTGGGCTTGTCACCTGTCATTTCCCTGTCAATTAGTGCTGTCACTTAGGGGTGGTTCCTGATTGGCTGTCACGGGGGTGTGTGTGGAATGTTGGGTTTTGGTGTCTATGTAACATACCTCTCTTCTGCTTGTTCATTGTCAGGTCTTCACTAATTGCGTTCGGGGATAACGCGGACGGTTCTACTCTGGACCTCCAATAAGCTCCCATTTACCTTATTTTCCACTTGTGCTTTTAGCACTTGTCTCTCTTAGAATTTACTCTGTGTTCTTACTATTAAAGTCGAACCTGTTCAAGAGTAAACACTCTCTGTCTCTGTGATTGCCTTCACCCATTGGAATTCACCTACCTCCACTCTGACAGAAGACCTGACCATCAGAATTCCATGGAGGCCATCATGGAGATGCTCCAGGCGCAGGGAGCAGCCCAGACACGGATGGAGGAACATCAACAGCTGGTCAGCGCCGAGTTAATCCGACTCAACGGGGTCGTCGGATCATCCCAAGCGGCGGCACAGTCGGCATTGGCCACAGCCCGACAAGCCCAAGAAGGAGTGGCTGGTGTTCAGGCGGCGACGGGAGAAGCAGCGCTCCACGCAGAGGAGAGTCGGGGGGTGTTCGGGGTCCAGGCACGGTCCCACGAGCCACATCTGCAGGCGCCCGCTCGCTATGACGGATCACCGGATGGTTGTCGGGAATTCATCACCCAGTGTCTACTCGTTTTCCGGCTGCAACCACGATCATTTCCATCGGGGACAGCGCAGGTAGCGTATATTATCACACTGCTCACCGGTCAAGCTCTCTCCTGGGCTACGGCGGAATTAGAGGCGGGGGCGGTAATCTGCGACAGTGTGGACGCCTTTACCCGGGAATTGAGAAGAGTATTCGATACTTCCCGGGTACTCTCGATCTTCGAGGCTGGTGGTCGTCTTCTCGACTGCCGGCAGGGCCTCCGCACGGTCGCAGCTTACGCTATCAATTTTCGGATCTTGGCTCGGGAGACAGCTTGGGCGGAGAACGTCTGCGTGGTTCTGTTCGTCAGGGGACTCTCAGCGCGGATGCGAGATGCGCTCTCCGCGCGTGAGATCCCCGAGCAGCTGGAAGTGCTGATCAACACCACCATCAAGATGGACAATCGGCACCGGGAGAGGGAGAAGGAGCATGTCAACAACACCCAGGTATGTTTTCCTTCTTCTCCTGGTGTTGATAATTCCATGCATTACACGAGTGGGCCACTGGGTGATGAATCCATGCAGCTTGGAGCGCTGTCGCTCTCGGACGACGAGAGGCAGCGCTTCATCAAAGAGCGACGCTGCTTCCGGTGCGGCCGCACCGGTCACCGCTTCGGCAGCTGTCGGGTCCAGGCTGTATCGGCTCGGCGCCAATCGGGAATGGAAGGTGCGCCATCGGGCTTTGAGAAAGCGCCAGCAGGTGGGCTCATTCCTGCCAAAACCACGGATTCTCGTACATTTTTTGAGGTGGCGATCAACTGTGGGGGTGACATTAGGGGAACTAAGGCTCTCATTGACTCAGGGGCGGCGGGCAATTTTATTCACGTGGGATTGGTGAAGGAGTGGGGAACCCCAGTGGAGGATTTAGGGGTTCCCTTACCAGTTTATGCCCTGGACGGCCGGCCTCTGGGCAGTGGGAGCGTCACCCAGCGCACAGTTCCTTTACACATCCGGGTGGCGGGTGGGGAGTGGGAGTGGGTTACATTTTTTGTCATCTTTTCCCCCTATTCTGTCATGGTGTTGGGTCATCCCTGGTTGTCGTCATGTGTTCGTGTCATTAATTGGAGCATGGGCGAACTCTCAACGGCGGCCGACGTCAAGTCGACCGTCAGCGGGAGTTTGCCCAAACCCTTGTCTCCCCCCCCCTCTTCTCTCTTTTGTCTCCTCCCTCTTTCTCCAGGATGGTGGGGAGCGTGGCAGATTCTGATCTACCCTCTAATCCCGATTTGATAGGGGTGCCTGAGATCTATTGGGACCTGGCGGACGTTTTTAGCAAGACACATGCTAAAGCACTTCCGCCTCATAGATCATACGACTGTCCCATTAATCTTCTACCCGGTACCTCCCCGCCTCGCGGGCGAATGTTCTCTCTCTCACGCCCCGAAACCTTGGCCATGAACACCTACATAGAGGAGGCATTGCTTGCGGGGCACATACGCCCTTCCACTTCCCCTGCCGGCGCTGGCTTCTTCTTTGTTGATAAAAAGGATGGGGACCAGCGCCCATGCATTGATTATAGGGGATTGAATGACGTTTCCATCAAGAACCGATATCCTTTACCCCTCATGGACACGGCCTTTGAGTGCTTACAGGGGGCACAGGTCTTTTCTAAACTTGACTTACGTAATGCATACAACCTGGTCAGGATTAGAGAGGGAGACGAGTGGAAGACTGCATTTAACACACCCAATGGGCACTATGAGTATTTGGTCATGCCCTTTGGTTTGGCTAATGCTCCGGCAGTCTTCCAAGCCCTGGTTAACGACGTGCTGCGAGACTTGATTGGGGTGTCGGTGTTTGTCTACTTAGATGATATCCTGATTTTTTCTCGCAATATGGTGCAACACCAAATGCACGTTCGGGAGGTGCTAGACCGTCTCCTCAAGCATCAACTATTCGTTAAAGCTGAGAAGTGTGTGTTTCACACGGACACCGTGTCCTTCCTGGGCTTTGTGTTGACGAAGGGCGATCTGCGCATGGATCCAGCCAAGGTGAGTGCAGTTTTGGACTGGCCACGACCTTCGTCGCTCAAGGGGTTACAACGTTTTTTGGGCTTTGCAAATTTTTACAGGCGCTTTATTTACAACTTTAGCGCCTTAGCCAATCCTTTAACAGCTCTCACTAAGGCCTCTCTCCCTGGCTTTGAATGGTCGCCTAGGGCTGAGTCGGCCTTCTGCGATCTTAAACGTCGTTTTACATCCGCTCCTGTTTTGATCCGTCATGACGCGGAGGTTCCGTTCATTGTGGAGGTGGATGCCTCTGACATCGCGGTGGGGGGGGTGCTCTCTCAGAGATGCTTAAAGGATGGGAAAGTGCACCCGTGTGCTTTTTTTTCTCGCCGTCTGTCACCAGCCGAGCGTAATTACGACGTGGGTAATCGGGAGTTATTGGCGATCAAATTGGCACTGGAGGAGTGGAGACATTGGTTAGAGGGGGCGGCACATCCTTTCATTATTTGGACTGATCATAAGAACTTGGCTTACATCCAAGGGGCTAAACGCCTTAACGCTCGCCAGGCCAGGTGGACGTTGTTCTTCACACGATTTCGATATACCATCTCCTATAGACCCGGCTCCAAGAATATCAAACCTGACGCGTTGTCGCGCCAGTTTGATCTTCCTGGTCGGGAGGAGCAGCCCCATCCCATTATTCCACCGGCCTTGATTTTGGCACCCGTGTCTTGGGGCATAGAGAAGGTGGTAAGGTCGGCGCTAACGCGGGAGCCCGATCCTGGTGGGGGTCCTCCGGGACGGTCGTATGTTCCCAAGGTGGCGCGCTCACGCTTGCTACAGTGGGCACATGCGTAATCCTCACCAGCCACCCAGGGGCAACCAGGACCCTGGAATTTATCCGTAGGAGGTTCTGGTGGCCGACAGTGGAGGGGGATACGCGTTCCTTTGTGGCGGCCTGTCCGGTGTGCGCACGTAGTAAGACCTCTCGACGGGCACCGGCGGGTCTCCTCCGACCACTTCCTATTCCTAAACGACCCTGGTCACACATATCTCTGGACTTTATTTCTGGTCTTCCCCTTTCGGAAGGGTTCACCACCATCTTGGTGGTGGTGGATCGGTTCTCTAAGGCGGCTCACTTTGTCCCTCTCCCCAAGCTTCCCTCGGCCCGGGAGACTGCTGATTTAGTTATACAGCATGTCTTTCGGGTCCACGGGCTGCCAGTAGATATCGTGTCGGACCGGGGTCCTCAGTTCGCCTCCAGGTTCTGGAAGGCGTTTGCCGCCGGCCTCGGCGCCTCGGTCAGTCTGTCGTCTGGGTTCCATCCGCAGTCGAACGGGCAGACGGAGAGGGTCAACCAGGATTTGGAGGGGGTCTTGAGATGTTACGTTGCCGGTAGTCCGGCAACGTGGAGTAGGAGGTTGGCTTGGGCTGAGTACGCGCATAATACCCTTCTCTCCTCTTCTACCGGTATGTCTCCCTTTCAGTGCCAGTATGGTTTTCAACCTCCTCTGTTTCCCGAGCAGGAGCAGGAGGCGGAGGTGCCCTCGGCCCAGGCACATGTGGCTCGCTGTCGCAGGACGTGGAAACAGGTTCGGAAGGCGCTACAGAAGGTTTCGGTTAGTACCCAACGGCAGGCTAACCGTAAGCGTCGTCCGGCTCCAGTTTACCGTCCAGGGCAGCGGGTTTGGCTTTCCACCCGGGATCTCCCTCTCCGGGTGGAATCCAAGAAGCTGGCTCCTCTCTGAGGTGTGTGTGGAATGTTGGGTTTTGGTGTCTATGTAACATACCTCTCTTCTGCTTGTTCATTGTCAGGTCTTCACTAATTGCGTTCGGGGATAACGCGGACGGTTCTACTCTGGACCTCCAATAAGCTCCCATTTACCTTATTTTCCACTTGTGCTTTTAGCACTTGTCTCTCTTAGAATTTACTCTGTGTTCTTACTATTAAAGTCGAACCTGTTCAAGAGTAAACACTCTCTGTCTCTGTGATTGCCTTCACCCATTGGAATTCACCTACCTCCACTCTGACAGATACTAGTGAATTTTTTTTAACTCTGTCAAAATAAACGAGCTGCATAGGCATAATAAACTGTAAGCGACATATACATGTTTGCACTGTCTTTTTTCTATTATAAAGTGCCTCTCGAGACTCGGGTCCATAACACATAACAGGTCAGTCATTTGATCAGGGACGCGAGAAGTCCGCGGGGAGTGGGGGTGCTGAGATATCGATCGTTTTTGATATATATTTTTTTTTTTATATAATTTTTTTTTTTATATAAAATATATATATTATATAATTATACTTGTAGTTGTATTGTCTGCGAGACATCGCCACCATGCAACACGTCAAAATGCTCGCTATCTGCAAACAGCTCCACTGTCTGTCAGTCATAACCAACACTCTCGTTCACTAGGATACTATGATGAATTGAAAATGGGGGACGGTCCCTGATGTAAACAAGACGAAAGTCTTTCTCTGGTCTGCATCCCCTTAACAATTGTATGTATTGAGCTGTACTGTACTGTACCCATTCTGCAATCTGTTAATAAACTTTTCAATCAAACTTTTCAATCAAAACAGCTGCCCAACTCCGCGCTCTGAGCGTTCTGATGCACACATCACAGCCCAGTTTACCCCACCTGGCTGTTGCGCCCTCTGTGTCACTACTCACTGTCGCAACAACAATCGCTGCAGGAGTGATAAATAATAACACACATTACCTATTCCGAAGACGGTAAAACACAGAAGGTGGTCTTGCGTTCAGGAGTGGTGGAAATAAACTCCTTCATGACAACATGAATGTCCAGTGAGTCCAGAATATCCTGATGCATATGCTGCGCCTGCAGCAAGTCCAGGTTATTATTATTAAAGAAATCAGATGAGACATTTATTTTCTGAGACACAAGTAAACACACTCTCCACTTCAGTCAGTCCTCCCTCTCTGCAATTCGTTCCCGCATACAACATCGCCGACAGATATATTCCTTTACTGCGAATTGTCCCAAAACAAAAACTATTCCAGGCCGCTATTTCTTTACCAACGGAGTTCCAGTTCCAACTGGTTCATGCGTCGGCTACACGCTGCTTTAATACCACTGCATTATCGAGACAGCGCCCCTATGTATGACTTTGAGGATCTGGCAATGAATTCCAGTATTTTTTTCCGTAGCAGAATTTCACAGAGACGATCTCTGATTGGCCGAATCCAATTTCTAATGTTCCAATTCTAGCTTATTCCAATTCTAGCTTATTCCTAGGTTGGTGATGCAGGCAGCTGTTTGTCTTAGAGCGTGCCGTGACTGCAAGTTCTTTAGACTGTTAAGCTTAGGCACTCTTTCAAAGTTGGTTAAGGTTAGAGTTTGTCTTAGAGCATGGCGATAGAACGCCAGGTAGTTTGCAGTCTGTTCGAGCGGAAATGGACAAAGGAATGAAGTACTTGTGTTGTGTGGTGCTTCTGCTAACAAGCTAACACTTGGCTAACAAGCTATATGGCGGATGCAGTCTGGACACAGTGGACAGTGGTCTGGAATACATCAACAGTGGATTATACACTTTATCAAGGCAAGCCCTGAGTCCTGCCCTGGACGTGTCAACTAAACAGTGAGTCTCTCTCTCTCTCTCTCTCTCTCTCTCTCTCTCGCTCTCTCTCTCTCTCTCTCTCTCTTCTTTTGGATTGAAAATACGTGGATTATGGCTTGTTCAATATCGTCTATGTTTGAATGAATGAATGAATGAGAACTTTATTAACAGATTGCAGAATGGGTACAATACAGTACGGCTCAATACACACAATTGTTAAGGGGATGCAGACCAGAGAAAGACGTTTGTCTTGTTTACATCAGGGTCCCAGATTTTCGATTCATATCGATAGTTTAATAGCTAGCCTTGGCTCGTTTAACAATATGCAAAATATGTGTACAGCCCTGTACTCATACTGAAGTTATTCTTGGTATATAATAGGTCTGATTGTGTAACGAATCGATTCCACATCGCGCTGTGTGTGAGAGAGAGAAGGAGAGAGGGAGAGATCTGCGTGTGTTTGGAGACGGAGCGAGTTTTGTTTCTAACTTTTCTATTTATATATTGTGTTTCAAGTTGTGATTGTGAATTAGACTATACTTTATTTGACTGGTTGTGTGTTGTTGTAGTAACAGCTGAGCGACTCGTTCATAAGAGCCGATTCATTGCCGTGAGCGTGAGTCGAATCGCTCACGTCTTGCCATGAGTCGGTTGCGTGGTACTGTACATGTTTGCAAAATGTTTGGTATAGCGCCCCTAGTGGCGAAGCATCGACGGGCCGCCACTGGTTACTAGGCTTGAGTAAATTGTAATGAACCAAAGGAGAATATCAATTCTATTTAAAAAAAAATTATCTTTGACTGTGAATAACACCATGCTAAAATTGACCAGACCTGAAACATCTAAGCAAATGAATAAAGGGAAGATGATTAAACAGAAGGTTTTGTAGATACAGTACTGAATTCTGCCATCTTTTTTATAATGTAAATTTCTTCACCATTTTTCATCATATTGCAACACCGTTTTTTGCAAGACGTTCACAGAAAGGTAGAGAAAATAACTGCGTTCTGTTTTATGGCAATAACGTTCAGGTTTGTGGGAGATAATCCCAAAAAATAAGAGAAATAAAAAAGTAAATCCAGAAGTCAGATGATTGACAGGGGCTGGTGTGAGCTGGGTAGGGTAGTTTTTCGAAATTCAAAAGCCCTGAGTCTCTTCCTTCAAAAGACTACAGTCACTTTTGGATGTGCCACTCCCTCCTGTCAATATGCGCCGGTTTCCGACTCAATGCCCTGAGATTTCTTTAATCTTATATTTCACTAATAACAGTTAAAATAATTGGTAAACAAACGTAATGCTGAAAATATACACTTTTACTGTATATCTCGGTCTTAAGAGGTTAACCCTGTGAGGCCCAAATTAAAAAGAAATTAGCAACTTCAGAGGGTGGGACATATAAACACATTTACTATCAAATAGCATTGTGAGGCTGAACAACAGGACCAATTGACTATACATGTGCTTAACATTTTTTAAATAAACATTCTTTTTTTAAATGGCTAAAAGTGATTTTGTAATTTTGCAACCGTGGGTCTCACAGGGTACTTTTAACACTGTGAGGCCCAAATAAAAAAGACATTAGCAACTTCAGAGGCCAGAGGGTGAGACCTATAAACACATGAAGGGTGCCGTGACTGAAAAACGCTGTGTGGCTCTTTGTGGTACCACAGTAATTTTTGTGGCTCTTAGTCTCTGACTGGTTGGCCACCCCTGCGCTACAGGCTGCCGTGGACAGACTGTACTCCGAGCCCCAGTGGGTCCCGGTCAACTGGCTGTACTGAGCGACCCGTGACCCCATGGCCGACCTCTCTTAAACTCAATCAGCGCCAGACCCAAGTATAGTCGGGTTTTCATCGTTATTTCTTTTATTTGATATTTCCATTCATTACAGGCACACGGACTCTGGGTTAACGTGGGGAATCATCCTGAGAATGCAGTTAGCGCTTCAACCATGCAAGGTGCCGACCTGCTCACCTGGAGCAGTTAGCTTCAACCATGCAAGGTGCCGACCTGCTCATCTGGAGCAGTTAGCTTCAACCATGCAAGGTGCTGACCTGCTCATCAGGAGCAGTTAGCTTCAACCATGCAAGGTGCCGACCTGCTCATCAGGAGCAGTTAGCTTCAACCATGCAAGGTGCCGACCTGCTCATCTGGAGCAGTTAGCTTCAACCATGCAATGTGCCGACCTGCTCACCTGGAGCAGTTAGCTTCAACCATGCAAGGTGCCGACCTGCTCATCTGGAGCAGTTAGCTTCAACCATGCAAGGTGCCGACCTGCTCATCTGGAGCAGTTAGCTTCAACCATGCAAGGTGCCGACCTGCTCACCTGGAGCAGTTAGCTTCAACCATGCAAGGTGCCGACCTGCTCACCTGGAGCAGTTAGCTTCAACCATGCAAGGTGCCGACCTGCTCACCTGGAGCAGTTAGCTTCAACCATGCAAGGTGCCGACCTGCTCACCTGGAGCAGTTAGCTTCAACCATGCAAGGTGCCGACCTGCTCACCGGAGCAGTTAGCTTCAACCATGCAAGGTGCCGACCTGCTCATCTGGAGCAGTTAGCTTCAACCATGCAAGGTGCCGACCTGCTCATCTGGAGCAGTTAGCTTCAACCATGCAAGGTGCCGACATGCTCATCTGGAGCAGTTAGCTTCAACCATGCAAGGTGCCGACCTGCTCACCTGGAGCAGTTAGCTTCAACCATGCAAGGTGCCGACATGCTCATCTGGAGCAGTTAGCTTCAACCATGCAAGGTGCCGACCTGCTCACCTGGAGCAGTTAGCTTCAACCATTCAAGGTGCCGACCTGCTCACCTGGAGCAGTTAGCTTCAACCATGCAAGGTGCCGACCTGCTCATCTGGAGCAGTTAGCTTCAACCATGCAAGGTGCCGACCTGCTCATCTGGAGCAGTTAGCTTCAACCATGCAAGGTGCCGACCTGCTCACCTGGAGCAGTTAGCTTCAACCATGCAAGGTGCCGACCTGCTCATCTGGAGCAGTTAGCTTCAACCATGCAAGGTGCCGACCTGCTCACCTGGAGCAGTTAGCTTCAACCATGCAAGGTGCCGACCTGCTCACCTGGAGCAGTTAGCTTCAACCATGCAAGGTGCCGACCTGCTCACCTGGAGCAGTTAGCTTCAACCATGCAAGGTGCCGACCTGCTCACCGGGAGCAGTTAGCTTCAACCATGCAAGGTGCCGACCTGCTCACCTGGAGCAGTTAGCTTCAACCATGCAAGGTGTCGACCTGCTCATCAGGAGCAGTTAGCTTCAACCATGCAAGGTGCCGACCTGCTCACCTGGAGCAGTTAGCTTCAACCATGCAAGGTGCCGACCTGCTCACCTGGAGCAGTTAGCTTCAACCATGCAAGGTGCCGACCTGCTCATCTGGAGCAGTTAGCTTCAACCATGCAAGGTGCCGACCTGCTCATCTGGAGCAGTTAGCTTCAACCATGCAAGGTGCCGACCTGCTCATCTGGAGCAGTTAGCTTCAACCATGCAAGGTGCCGACCTGCTGACCTGGAGCAGTTAGCTTCAACCATGCAAGGTGCCGACCTGCTCACCTGGAGCAGTTAGCTTCAACCATGCAAGGTGCCGACCTGCTCACCTGGAGCAGTTAGCTTCAACCATGCAAGGTGCCGACCTGCTCACCTGGAGCAGTTAGCTTCAACCATGCAAGGTGCCGACCTGCTCACCTGGAGCAGTTAGCTTCAACCATGCAAGGTGCCGACCTGCTCACCTGGAGCAGTTAGCTTCAACCATGCAAGGTCTTATCAGCGTCACACCACTCTTATTAAAAGTACCGCAATATTTAATGGTGCTATATATAACATTCAGTTTTTTTTTGTTACAAATGCATTGTTTGTTATTTAATGTGTTTGTTGTGGTTGTTTTATTAATACATTATTTAATTATGTTTGTTACGGTTGGTTCGATTTTCTTCAATGTTTGTATGAAGGCAAAATAAAGTGTTTTTTGAAGTACGTTGCACAAACAATTGTCTCTGTGCCTGCTCACACAAATACCACAAACACAACACAACTAGAATTAAATATGAAGAGAAATATAGAAATAAAGTAAATAGAAAATGTTAAATATGAAACCAGTGTAATTATATATAAAGATGTTTTGGAGGTATTGTGTTATTGGACTGAAGAGTGATTTACAGAAGATACAGTAACAGCAGCGTAATAAATACAATAGTGTTTGCAGGGTTTAACCCTTTCACTGCGACAATACACAGAAGGCTAACCCTTTCACTGCCAAACGGTTAACCCTTTCACTGCGACAATACACAGAAGGTTAACCCTTTCACTGCCACACAACAGCAGGGTAGTTGATAGTAAAGGGTTAACCTTCTGTAGTGTGCCAGTGAAAGGGGTAAAAGAATATCTTTGCTGTACAGGATGTACCGGTGCATCTCAATACATGTGAATCTTGAGGAAGTATATTGTTTGCCTCCACGCCATGCCTCCACACCTCCAGGCCACGCCTCCACACCTCCAGGCCACGCCTCCACACCTCCAGGCCACGCCTCATTGATTCATGCAGAAGGAGCTCTGACCAAGTATTGAGTGATATACTGTTCAGTAGGCCGGCATTTCTATAATGTAGATAGTTATTTATTTATTTGAACTATGTAATATTCAAATGTTCTCAGATACTGAATTTGGGGTTAAAGTTCCACCAGTTTCTGATGGGTCACAGATTCCGGTGTAATGCCAGTGATGTCACTAACTCGTTCAGTCAGTCAGTCAGTCAGTCAGTCAGTCAGTCAGTCAGTCAGTCAGTCAGTCAGTCAGTCAGTCAGTCAGTCAGTCAGTCAGTCAGTCAGTCAGTCAGTCAGTCAGTCAGTCAGTCAGTCAGTCAGTCAGTCAGTCAGTCAGTCAGTCAGTCAATCACACTTAGCCATGTTGCCCCTAGTGGCGAAGTGAGACCAGTCCACGCTATGCGAGCACGCTTTGCATCTATGACACTGTCGTTAGGTCATGTAGCGCTTTGAGATTGTCACAGATATAAAGTGTGTTACAAATTTAATGTATTATTATTATTAGTTTACAGTCGAGGGGATCCAGCAGAAGATGGAAGGAATAATGTAATTTTAACTGAATGTTTGAAAAATACAGATTTACTAAGAATGATTGTAAAGAAAGGGGTTTTTCAGTTACTGATTGTTATGGTTTGTAACCGACCTCAAACGCAACGGCACAGACAGGAAGTTCAGAGTTAGCCAAATGCTAGGGCGTATTTATTTACAGAGTCAAAAGATGGAATAGGTACAGTAATCAAACAAACAGGGAGACTGCCTCCGGCAGAGTCATTAGCCGCTCTGCAGAATCCTCCTGGCGACAGTGGTGGGAATTTGGCATATGATGTTGTAGAGGTGGAAAACGGAGAAAGAGAGAGGTATCAGTGTTTTCCCCAACACACAATTAGCAGAGTCAGTGCAAACAAAAGATGTCTTCAGTGCTTCTTCTATAACACACAATCCGGCTGAGTCCAGTGCAAACAAAATTATATCTTCAGTGCTTCTTCCATAACACACAATCAGAATTATCCAGAGCAAACAAAATGATCTCTTCAGTGTTTCTTCAATAACACACAATCAGAACTATCCAGAGCAAACAAAATGATATCTTCTGTGTTTCTTCAATAACACACAATCCAAATGATCCAGAGGGGTTTGGTTCCACTCACCCAAGTGCAACGCGTAACAGGTAACCAGGCGCAGCTCCAAACAGTTCTCCACAGAAAGGTCCTGGAGAGAATATAGACCAGGAAACAGCAACGGGAAAAAAGCAGGCAAGGCAGTTGTATTCCAGAACGACCCGACAACGATAGCAAGAAGGTCTGTGTATATAAAGCCTTCAGGGGCGCTAATTACAAACTGTGACAGCTGCGTGATGAGATCGATACTTGCTCCAAAAGCGTGTGGCGGGGAATGCACCAATCAACACGGCACCTTAAAGGAACGGAGCGCGTGGCGGGGAATGCATCAATCAACATAGTACCTTAAAGGAACGGAGCGTGTGGCGGGGAACGGACCAAACCTCACACTGATGTTGATCACTAGATGGTAGTAATGTAACACATCTGGATGTCAACCACCAATACAGAAGAAGAAGAAGAAGAAGAAGAAGAAGAAGAAGAAGAAGAAGAAGAAGAAGAAGAAGAAGAAGAAGAAGAAGAAGAAGAAGAAGAAGAAGAAGAAGAAGAAGAAGAAGAAGAAGAAGAAGAAGAAGAAGAAGAAGAAGAAGAAGAAGAAGAAGAAGAAGAAGAAGAAGAAGAAGAAGAAGAAGAAGAAGCAGCCCACCCATCAATCTATCGGCCGCGCCTTGCGCGCACAGGGTGGGGTGTGGGAGGGTCTAGGAGGGGGAAAGGACATGTGGCACTGCACGAGACAGGACATTGGAAGAGAGGAGGAAAAGGGGAGGGATTTGCAAGGTCAATCACAGGATCCCCACATGAAGCTAGTAAGGGTTTCATTACAGAATGAAATTGTGACTTTGATTTATGAGGGGTGTGTCCATGTGACGTAGGTTCTCTCTCTCTCTGTCTCTCTGTCTCTCTCTCTCTCTGTCTCTCTCTCTGTTTCTCTGTCTATCTCTCTCTCTCTCTCTCTCTCTCTCTCTCTCTACGTGCATATTATAATGTCCCGCATGGGGCGGTGCTTGGTAGGATAACACAGTATCAGTGTAAAGTCATTGACACACTTATCCCACAGACATCGAGGTTCTCTATCTTAGAGTATGTACAGAGTTGTAGTATTATTATGTACATTGATGCAGCAGGTATAAAGACACTATGGTAGTCATACTGGCCAGCAGCGTAACTAGTAAGAGTAGGTAAGGGATATGTACAGATATAGATAGCGTAGTATCTACAGATATGTAAAAGGATTATATGCAGTTATATGTACAAACACATGTGGATATATACAGTAGGCTACATTAACAATAAATATAATTAGGGTATACACAGCATTATTGTACATGCCAAGATGCCATCATACACTTGCCAACCTTCTTATTACTGTGTTGTGTCATCCAAAAATACTTTAATTTAGAGGTAATTCACACCACGACCATGTTACTATCACAAGATAGCAACTTAACAATAACAACAGGTAATGTTTTGTATTCTGGTCGTCACGAGACCGCGATCAAACTTACTGTATCAACTTCAGGCTTCAGCCACCTTCTCTTCTCTTTGTCGTCGGGAGGAAAGCCGTAATAAGATACCGTTTTGTTGACATCGTTGAACGTTTATTGCAACACGGGACACAGAACTAACTGACTACCGCGGCGCGACAACCAGGAAACACAGCAGCCTAGCGTCAACACAGCGGCCTCTGCCGCGGGGCGTGGCCGCGCCTGGTCACGTGGCCGTCGCGGCCAATCAGGCCTACCCCGGAAATAGGAACGGTTGCGGAACAGCTACAGGCATCCCCCCCCCCCTCACAGTGAGCTGTGGTGTTCCACAAGGAAGCATACTAGGACCGCTACTGTTCCTAATTTATGCAAATGACATGTCGTCATCTTGTGACTGCAACTTGTTCCTGTTTGCGGACGATTCAGCCCTGCTGGTCTCTGACAAGAACAAGTTACAGGTTGAAAAAACCCTCAGCTGTTGAAAAAAGATTCTTGCAAAATAATAAGAGATAAGAGTATCGATAAAGTACCGAACTGTTAAGCAATACAGTTTTTATACATAATCAGATTGTTTTTAGTAATACTGTGCACAAGCATTACACTAGAGGTTCCAGTAATAGGCAGCTTGAATTGCCAGGTCCTAAAACCAACGCTTTAAATCAAATCAAATCAAATTTATTTATAGGGCCCGACAACACACGTTAATGTCCCCATGGGCCGTACAGATCTTCTTTAAACAAGTCAAGAAGAAAACATAACAATAAGTCAAGAACAGAACAAGAACACCATAAGGTCCAAAATGTTTTAGATGAATGAAAGAGTTAGAGAGTTCCCATGTTTGTGGTGCTGCAAAGGAGCAGACATGTAGTACCCTGTAGTGCCATATAGTACCATGTAGTACCCCGTAGTGCCATGTAGTACCCTATAGTACCCTGTAGTGCCATGTAGTGCCCTGTAGTACCCTGTAGTACCCTGTAGTACCCTGTAGTACCCTGTAGTGTCATGTAGTACCCTGTAGTGCCCTGTGGTACCCTGTAGTGCCATGTAGTGCCACGTAGAGCCATGTAGAGCCATGTAGTACCGTGTAGTGCCATGTAGTACCATGTAGTACCATGTAGTACCCTGTACCCTAACTAAACTACCCTGTAGTAAACTACCCAGTGGTACCATGTAGTACCCTGTACCATAACTAAACTACACAGATTAATCTAAAGGTCAGTCCCCGACCAGGTGAGATCAGGGTAGGTTGAAGGAGAGAGAGAAAAGATGAGTCTTAAGCAGGGATTTAAAAGCTTCGACAGAGCAGGCGCCCCTGATGACGGCAGGTAATTTGTTCCACAGGTAGGGAGCGCGGTAGACAAAGGCTCTGTGGCCGGCGGATTTCTTTTTAACCCTAGGGGTCGATAGAAGCCCCGCATTTTGTGAGC
The DNA here is from genome assembly GCF_963971535.1 of Notolepis coatsorum. Classification (NCBI taxonomy): domain Eukaryota; kingdom Metazoa; phylum Chordata; class Actinopteri; order Aulopiformes; family Paralepididae; genus Notolepis; species Notolepis coatsorum. The sequence goes on along the minus strand of NC_140171.1, from coordinate 173,951,580 downwards.
GGGAGATCTTTTATTTTTAGAGCATTAACTCTTTGGAATAACCTGTCTCAAAACCTCTGCTGCATTTACAGTAGATTCACTTTTAAAAATAATCTTAAATTGTTTTAAAATAGTTTTTAACACTAAAGTAATTTTTTGTTTTTGTTTTACACTAATGTAATTTTAGCTATCTTAATTGTTACAGTAGTTTCATTATGCATTGTGTGTACTGACTTTTAATAATTTAGTTTTTGCAATAATAATAGTTTTTGTATGTTTTTGTGTTTATGTTTTTGTGTGTGGACCCCAGGAAGACTAGCTGGTTGCTATGGCACCAGCTAATGGGGATCTCTCTCTCTCTCTCTCTCTCTCTCTCTCTCTCTCTCTCTCTCTCTCTCTCTCTCTCTCTCTCTCTCTCTCTCTCTCTCTCTCTCTCTCTCTCTCTCTCTCTCTCTCTCTCTCTCTCTCTCTCTCTCTCTCTCTCTCTCTCTCTCTCTGGAGCCCTAACACTTCGTTGTCATCTCCGATGCCATCGGATTTAGGAAGAGAGGAGAAAATAACAACAGGACCTCACACGGTGCAATGTGTCAAACAGTACAGTAGACTATACTAGTCCGTTTTCCATATAGCGCTCTGTTTAGCAGTGTTAGCTCTGTTCAGCAGTGTTGTTAGCAGTATTAGCTGTGTTCAGCAGTGTTAGCAGTGTTCTCTGTTCAGCAGTGTCAGCAGTGTTAGCTCTGTTCAGCAGTGTTAGCAGTGTTAGCAGTGTTAGCAGTGTTAGCTCTTTTCAGCAGTGTTAGCTCTGTTCAGCAGTGTTAGCAGTGTTAGCTCTGTTCAGCAGTGTTAGCTCTGTTCAGCAGTGTTAGCAGTGTTAGCTCTGTTCAGCGGTGTTAGCAGTGTTAGCAGTGTTAGCGGTGTTAGCAGTGTCAGCAGTGTTAGCAGTGTTAGCTCTGTTCAGCAGTGTTAGCAGTGTTAGCTCTGTTCAGCAGTGTTAGCAGTGTTAGCTAATACCCCAAAGTACCCCTAAGTACCCCAAAGTAACACAAAACACCCCAAAGTACCACAAAATACCCCAAAGTATACCCTAAAATACCACAAAGTATCACAAAATACCCCAAAGAACCTCAAAGTTCCCCAAAGTATACCTCAATGTACCACAAAATACTGGCTCAGAGGTAGAGCTTACTGTATACTCTGGGGTACTTATGGGGTACTTTGGGGTACTTTGTGGGTACTTTGGGGTATTTGTGGGTACTTTGGGGTATTTTGGGGTATTTTGGGGTACTTTGTGGTGATTAGTATAGGACCCGTGTTCAGCAGTGTTAGCAATGTTAAGATCCTCCTTCATGTCTGCTCTCCCATCAGTCACTCTGGTATCCTCCGTACATGTCTGAGATCATCTCACCTTCCTTCACCCTCCCCGTGCTTCAGTACATTGCGTTTTGGAATGTTGATTTGTCAGTTAAGTGTCATCTCGTGTTTATGGCTTTGTGACGGATGATTTCCCCGGGCCTGTACATTCCTAGACCCTCTCTTCTTCTGTGGTGTGGTTCTTTCAGGAGCCGGCATCTCATTCCTGACAGTCTCTTCTTCTTCTGTGGTTCTTTCAGGAGCTGATGTCTCAGAGGCAGAAGCTGGCGCTGGAGAGGGAGAAGCTCCAGGCGGAGTTGGAGCACTTCAGGAAGTGCCTGACCCTGCCCCAGACACACTGGCCCAGGGGGGGGCACTACAAGGGCTACCCCCCCAGGTGACACCCCTGCTGAGCTGTCGGGCCCGTCCAGGCCCCCGGCCCCGTCCCTGAGTGCTCAGACTGACTCACAGAGTTTATTTTTATGGCCCCAAGTCCATGTGGCTCCACAGGGGGGGAAGATGGAGGTGCTGGCTGGATGGAGGTGCTGGCTGGCTGGATGGAGGTGCTGGCTGGCTGGATGGAGGTGCTGGTTGGATGGAGGTGCTGGCTGGATGGAGGTGCTGGCTGGCTGGATGGAGGTGCTGGCTGGATGGAGGTGCTGGCTGGCTGGAGGTGCTGGCTGGATGGAGGTGCTGGCTGGATGGAGGTGCTGGCTGGCTGGCTGGAGGTGCTGGCTGGATGGAGGTGCTGGCTGGATGGAGGTGCTGGTTGGATGGATGGAGGTGCTGGCTGGATGGAGGTGCTGGCTGGATGGAGGTGCTGGCTGGATGGATGGAGGTGCTGGCTGGATGGAGGTGCTGGCTGGATGGAGGTGCTGGCTGGCTGGAGGTGCTGGCTGGATGGAGGTGCTGGCTGGATGGAGGTGCTGGCTGGATGGAGGTGCTGGCTGGCTGGAGGTGCTGGCTGCTGGCTGGATGGAGGTGCTGGCTGGATGGAGGTGCTGGCTGGATGGAGGTGCTGGCTGGCTGGAGGTGCTGGCTGGATGGAGGTGCTGGCTGGATGGAGGTGCTGGCTGGATGGAGGTGCTGGCTGGCTGGATGGAGGTGCTGGCTGGATGGAGGTGCTGGCTGGATGGAGGTGCTGGCTGGATGGAGGTGCTGGCTAGCTGGAGGTGCTGGCTGGATGGAGGTGCTGGCTAGCTGGAGGTGCTGGCTGGCTGGAGGTGCTGGCTGGATGGAGGTTTGATTGATTGATTGAAACGTTTATTAACAGATTGCAGAATGGGTACAGTACAGTACAGCTCAATACATACAATTGTTAAGGGGATGCAGACCAGAGAAAGACTTTCGTCTTGTTTACATCAGGGTTTCCCATTTTCAATTCATCATAACATATATGACACACACGACATACAGATAGACAGTACTGCTACATCTATACATTTATGACATACCAGATTTGCAAATACAGTACTGTTTGTGATACAAAAAGTGTCCAGAAAAAGAGTGTATATACATTTGACGTAGAAACTGTACATTGGAGGAGGTTGGGTGGGTGGGGTGGGTGGGTGGGGGCTGTACATTGGAGGTGGGGGGGGGGGGGGGGGGGGGGTTGGGTAGGGGGGTTGGGGGACACTGTACACTGTACATTGGAATACTGACAAAGCCATACTTGGTCATTTACTGTACAACTGGGTTAGGACATTTGAAGGGGCCAGTTTTGAATTGCAGTCTCCCGTAGGTGTTCTTTGAGAGTGTTTTTGAAAGTGGGTAGTGATTCACATTCCTTTACAGCTTTGGGTAGGGCGTTCCACATTGATGTGGCATAATTGCAAAACGTGTTTAGTCCCTTGTTTGAGCCGAATCTGGGTTTAACATGATTTGTGGAGCTCCCTCTGGTGTTGTGATCGTGGTATTCACTGACCTTTGGGAAGTATTTTGACATGTACATGGGTACCTTAGTCGTGTAGTGTATCTTGTAGACCAGGCCCATTGCAAGTTTCTGTACTCTGTCGTCTACTCTAAGCCATCCCAGAGCCGTATAATTGAGAGTTGCGACACGCTTTGATCTCGCCGACAGGATATCACGTGGTTCACGTAGCTACCTGTAGTTCCAATTTGACATTCCTGTCAACTTGATATCAGCGGGACAGAACGGCAGAACTAATTATACGGCTCTGCTACTACTGTTACAGCAATTTTTGGTACTTATTAATACAATGTGCATTGATCACTGTTGCGATATATCATTTACATATCTGCTACTTTAATATTTACATTATATCACTAGGCGATGACGGCAATTTCGAACGTTAAATGCTAGCTGTGCTAGCTGACTTATTTTACATGAGCCATATCACCAGTTGTTACACAATCAAGCATCATTGTATTAATCAGCCCACATTATATGTGGGCTATTTATATTCAATATATATAATAGCATTTCAGGTGAGTGGCAGAGAGACTTGTGCTTCTACACATCCTAATGCTATCTATAGTATAAGTATAGTATAAGACATTCATACATGCACATGTGAAAATGCAGTGAATATCATATCAAGCTGTTTACTCTGCATTTCTTAGCATTTACATTTCATACTGTAACCATTGATACTACTCAATTAAGCCAAGAAAGAAGTTTGGTCAACAGTACAAAATATACAAAGCAACCAATTGCATTCCACAATTTTTTTATTATTATAGGCCTATAATATGTCCAATGTCCATGTAGAGGTCCAGTCTTCCACTCCTGTTGTTTGTAGTGCTAGGGCCTTTCTGTCACGACTGCTGCTCACCACAGACTGGACACATGCACGTCATTACAGTGGTAATTTATCCTAGAAAACAAAACAGGGAGATAGAGAGTTATGGAGTTGCTCATGCACTCTACAACAACACACATCTTGTGCATAATCTTTCTATGGCCATAAAAACAGATAATAAACTATTCTATTTTTGATACAATTTGACTCATCTGAATTTCTACAGTTTCACTGTTTGACTCATTTAAAATAACAGGTTCAATGTGTCCGGGTTCTTTGCAACAAGTGCTGGCCTGAAATTCATGGTGGAGCAGGAACAACGACCTCCATCTTACCAGACAACAGCATGGCTCCTGGAATTAATGAAAACTTTATTTAACAGGTTGCAGAATGGGTACAATACAGTACGGCTCAATACACACAATTGTTAAGGGGATGCAGACCAGAGAAAGACGTTTGTCTTGTTTACATTTTTATTTTTTAAATTGAGCTCACCACCTACAAGGCTTTAAAGGGTGAAGCCCCAAGCTACATTGCTGATCTTATAACCCCTTACTGCCCTAATAGGGCTCTCCGCTCCTCCGACCAAGGAGAGCTCGTCGTCCCCCGGACCAAACTGAAAACCAAGGGTGACCGGGCTTCGTAGCACCCAAGCTATGGAATCAGCTACCTTATGAAATCAGGTCTGCTGTTAGTGTGCAGTCTTTTAAACAAGGTCTAAAAACCTTTTTATACAGTGAGGCTTTTAATTGATCATGTATGTGGTATAACGTGTGTATGTGTGATTGTATTTTACTTCATTTATTTTTTGAAGTATTCTACAATCTTGTATGTGATGTAACGTGTGGTTATTCTATTCTGATTAACCTTTTACTGCCTGTAAAGCACTTTGTGATTTTAATCTGGAAAAGCACTATATAAATAAAATATACCTTACATCAGGGTCCCCCATTTTCAATTCATATTGACATTTATGACATACACAACATACATGACATTTATGGCATAGGGACATACAGGTATTTAGTACCGATACATTTGTGACATAAATGGTATTCAAATATACAGTACTGTTATTAGGGGTGGGAATCACCAGTTTCATCACGATACAATACGATATTGATTCTTTGGACAATGATACGATATTTGCCGATATCACAAAGTATGCCACGATACGATTAGATTCAGGTGCCTGCAATCGATATGATGCGATATTATGTGCCCATTTAACACAATCAGTCACATTTAGATCAACTAAAAAAAGGCTACGGAAATATCAATTGACGTTTTAATTTTTTAGCTCTTCCAGACATTTAAATGAAAAAAATTTGTATTATTTTTAATACAAATAGACCTTTATATATTGAGTTTTAAACTTTAAGTAAAATGTTTTGGAACTCACAACACGCAGGCTAAAACCCCTTCCTCTCGCAAATTGTTTTATGTTGCATGATGATCATGAATACATTTATTATGTATTCATGTTTAAATATCAACATTATCTGTCCATCCTCAGTAACACACACACACACACACACACAGACACACAGGGTCGCAAAATAGACGCTCTGTAGCGCTGTTCTGCTGTAATGTCTACACAGCGTTTCAACTACTGGGCGGATATGACTCGCGGGATTTTGAAAATAAGAGTATCGCAATATGAATCGATCTTTTTACGTTGCATCGATCCTATTTGATTATTGATAATAGATCGATATATCGATCTGGATCGATGTATCGTCCCACCCCTAACTGTTACCCATAGATCCTGACAGAGTATATACATATGATGGGGAGGGGACTGTACATTAGGAGGGGGTGGGTGGGAGAGAAATATACATACGGTGGGGAGGAGACTGTACATTTCTACTAATAATATACAACCTACATATCTACTAATAATATACAAACTACATTACTACTAATAATAATCAACCTCACAACTCCAAATGACTGGGCCACGTCTCTCATTAGAGTCAAGACCACGAGAGGAGAGCCAGACAGGTCTGTATCCACTGTGTTATTGTCTATATATTATATTATGTAACCTTACTGTACCTTATATGAAGACCAGTCTATCTAGTGTCATGTGTTATTGTCTATATATTATAACCTTACTGTACCTTATAATAAGACCAGTCTATCTAGTGTCATGCTAGACCTACAAAAGGCCTTCGACACTGTCAATCACACCATTCTGATTGACAAGCTAAAAGCAATTGGTTTTGATAGTTTATCAGTGAGCTGGATACAATCCTACCTGGAGGGGAGAGAACAGATGGTGGAGGTAAACGGTACCCTACCCCCCCCCCTCACAGTGAACTGTGGTGTTCCACAAGGAGGCATACTAGGACCACTACTGTTCCTAATTTATGCAAATGACATGTCGTCAGCTTGTGACTGCAACTTGTTCCTGTTTGCGGACGACTCAGCCCTGCTGGTCTCTGACAAGAACAAGTTACAGGTTGAAAAAACCCTCAGCTCGGAACTAGGCAAAATCTGCATATGGCTCGCCGACAACAAACTATCATTACACATGGGCAAAACAGAGTCCATTCTCTTCGGTTCAAATAACAAACTCAGCAAAACAGATGGCTTCTCAGTTACAGTGGGTGACAATATTGTCACAAGGAAAGATGAAATTACCTACCTGGGTTCCATCCTAGAGGCTAATCTTTCCTGTGACAAAATGGCATCCAATGTAATAAAGAAAGTCAATCAACGAACTCGATTCTTGTACCGGATCTCCTCCCTGGTAAACAAGAATACCCTGAAGACTCTGGCAGGAGCACTCATTCAGGGGTACTACGACTATGCTTGCACCTCATGTTACCAAAGCACCTCAAAGGCACTAAAAACCAAATTACAAACATCTCAAAACAAACTAGTCAGACTACTGCTTGACCTGACTCCTAGAACCCACCTCACCCCTGCACACTTTGCCAACCTAGGATGGCTTAGAGTAGACGACAGAGTACAGCAACTTGCAATGGGCCTGGTCTACAAGATACACTACACGACCAAGGTACCCATGTACATGTCAAAATACTTCCCAAAGGTCAGTGAATACCACGATCACAACACCAGAGGGAGCTCCACAAATCATGTAAAACCCAGATTCGGCTCAAACAAGGGACTAAACACGTTTCGCAATTATGCCACAACAATGTGGAACGCCCTACCCAAAGCTGTAAAGGAATGTAAATCACTACCCACCTTCAAAAACACTCTCAAAGAACACCTACGGGAGACTGCAATTCAAAACTGGCCCCTACAAATGTCCTAACCCAGTTGTACAATAAAGACCAAGCATGGCTATTCCAATGTACAGCCCCACCCAACCCCACCCCACCTACCCAACCTCCTCCAATGTACAGTTTCCATGTCAAATGTATGTCAGTATTCCAATGTACAGTGTCCCCCCCCTACCCAACCCCCCCCCCCCCCCCCCCCACCTCCAATGTACAGCCCCACCCCACCTACCCAACCTCCCCCAATGCACAGTTTCTATGTCAAATGTATATACTCTTCTTCTGGATTTTTTTAGTATCACAAACAGTACTGTATTTGAAAAGCTGGTATGTCATAAATGTATAGATGTAGCAGTACTGTCTATCTGTATGTCATGTGTGTCATATGATGAATTGAAAATGGGGGACCCTGATGGAAACAAGACGAAAGTCTTTCTCAGGTCTGCATCCTCTTAACAATTGTATGTATTGAGCTGTACTGTACTGTACCCATTCTGCAATCTGTTAATAAACTTTTCAATCAATCAATCAATCAATCAATCAATCAGTCATGTGTTATTGTCTATATATTATAACCTTACTGTACCTTATATGAAGACCAGTCTATCTCGTGTTGCTCACTTTAACAATAAATCTAATAAACAATGATAAACTAATGAACACCAATATAATAACTGCAAATAATTTGGTAAATATAACGTTAGGCCAACATCACGTCAGCATGGTAACGTTCTTAACTGCATTTAGAATCTAACAAGCTATTAACTTACGATCAACATTAACTAAAGCTTGCTACATAAAATACCAATATTGACTAAATCCATGAGTGGTCTGCTAATGCGTTAAAATGTACAAAGTAGTAAAAGTAAAGTAAACTTACAAGCGAGTGCCGCTCGGCAACAATGAAAATGCATGGCGTTGAGCTGAGACTTGAACTACGGACCACCCCTGAGGCGCTTTACTTCCGCATTCCACGATAACAACGAAAGTGGGTCAGAGTGGCGGAACTCTTAATTAAAGGGCTCTGAGCCATCCTAGGTTGTCAAAGTGGGCAGGGGTGAGGTGGGTTCTAGGAGTAAGGTCAAGCAGTAGTCTGACCAGTTTGTTTTGTGATGTTTGTCATTTTGATTTTAGCGCCTTTGAGGTGCTTTGGTACCATGAGGTGCAAGCATAGTCGTAGTACCCTTGAATGAGTGCTCCTGCCAGAGTCTTCAGGGTATTCTTGTTTACCAGAGAGGAGATCCGGTACAAGAATCGCGTTCGTTGGTTGACTTTTTTGATTACATTGGATGCCTCTAGATGGAAGATTTGCCTCTAGGATGGAACACACACACACACACACACACACACACACACACGCACACACGCACGCACTCACACACACACACACCACACGCATGCACGCACGCCAAAGGGTGCACAACAGAGTACAGCAACTTGCAATGGGCCTGGCCACAACACCAGAGGGAGTTCCACAAATCATGTTCAACCCAGATTCGGCTCAAACAAGGGACTAAACACGTTTAGCAATTATGCCACATCAATGTGGAACGCCCTACCCACAGCTGTAAAATAATGTGAATCCCTACCCTCCTTCAAAACCGCTCTCAAAGAGCACCTACGGGTGGCTGCAATTAAAAACTGGCCACTGTAAAATGTCCAAACCCCCCACCCAACCCCCTCCAATGTACAGTTTCCCCTTCTAATGTATATATTTTTTTATGATATCTTTTTCTTAAACAGTACTGTATGTATGTCTTGTACAGTATGTCATAAATGTCTTGATTTACATTTGGCCTTTACGATTGGGCAGACAACATCCACAAGATGATTTTATGGACCCAAGAACCGGCACTGAGTTGGTGTGAATCTGAAGCAGGATCCTGTCAGTCTACCTCACTATTGGCTCTGCTCTCATCTGAATTGCCAATCCGGCCGACCAAATTTTCAAGAAACCCAATTGTTGTATCGACTTTGAAAATATGGCTTCAATTCAGGCGCGCCTCTGGACTCCTTGGGTTCTCCAGCCACAGCCCCATTTGCAACAACCACCTCTTTATCCCTCCCCACACTGATGCACGCAGCCTTTTTGACCTGGCAAAGGTCAGGCCTAGTTAGAGTGAGGGACCTATACACCAATAATGTTTTCTGTAGTTTTAGCGATCTTTGTGAAAAATGTGGCCTCCCGAGATCTCATTTATTTCGATACTTTCAAGTTCGAAACTGGGTTAAACAACACAATACCTCCTTCCCTATTATCTCCAACTCAGTAATTGACACAATTCTGGACATCCCCACAAATCAAAAAGGTCTTATATCAAGGATTTACACCCTGATCTCCCGTAACACAGAAACATGTCTTGATAAAATCAAAGAGGACTGGGAAAAGGAATGGGGTGAGGCTATAGATGAGAATATTTGGAATGGAGTATTGGCCAGAGTAAATGATAGTACATCCTGTTCCAGGCTCAATCTGATGCAATTTAAGGTGGTCCATCGCATCTACTTTACAAACTCTAAACTCGCCAAAATATATCCCAATATTACAGACTCTTGTAATATATGCCACATGTCCCCAGCAAATATGACGCACATGTTTTGGTCTTGTCCCCGCCTATACAGCTTCTGGACAGCTATTTTCAAACACCTCGCCGAGGCTTTCGACATGGTGCAGAAATAGCCATCTTTGGAGTCTTACCAAGACCGGATCACCAAGGGGTTAGGAGAAGAACAATAGATAGAATTGCCTTTGCATCCCTACTAGCACGCAGAAGGATCTTGCTAGAGTGGAAATCACCAGCAGCCCCCAAAGCATCCCTATGGCTTAAAGATCTCATGTTCTTTCTAAATTTGGAGAAAATCAAACACAACCTAAGGGGGTCTAGTGAAAAGTTTGAAATAGTATGGGGCCCTTTTATTGGTTACATAGCCAAGCTAAAGACACTAGGATAATGGGAAGGAAGGATGAGTGAGAGAGATATGTGTTTGTATGTTCTATGTTTCCTGTTGTGTATTTGTAGGATTGGGCAAGATAGGGGAGGGAAAATGGGAGGGAGGGGGAGGGTTCGTACAAGGTCCTTGAAATGCTTAATACTTGTATTTTGACACAAGGTAGCGCTAACTGTTGGAGATTGGCTTTGAGCCATAAATATTGGATCCGACTAAAGGTGTTTTTTGTACTCTTTATTAATTATTATTATACATGTTTGCTATAGAAAACAGCACTTAAAAGTGAACTGTATCCCTTTTATTTTTTAATTCTCTTTTTTGAGAAAGTCCTTGAATTTAATTTTGCAATGTCTGTGGGAACCCAGGAGGGAGGGGGGAAGGGCGAAAATACAAAATATGCCATTCAATGTGTAATGTATCCAACTGTACCTTTGATGACTAATAAATAAATGTTTAAAAAAAATTAATGTCTTGATGAATTGAAAATGGAGGACCCTTTTTTTGGCCTGAGTGAGATTCGCCAACTGATCACTGAAGCAGTTCTGAAATTCTTGCACGACAGACTCCTATAGGAGAATATAAAGTGCTGCTTATAAATGTAAATGGGGGACCCTGATGTAAACAAGACGAAAGTATTTCTCTGGTCTGCATCCCCTTAACACTTTGAGCGCCACGCCTGGTTTTCCTTTTTACCGGCTGAATGCCACCATCGGCGCCAATGTTAACGTTAATATCGCCTAATCTATGTTTTAAATTATGGCTATGTGTCTAATCTGCCCATCGCATTATCAAAGACTATTTTCCAGTCAGTGCTGTCAAGGCAGATTGGTTTTTTATCGCGTTGTTTCCGTTTCAGAGCATTTAGAAAAGCACCCGTTTTCAGATAAAAAACAGCTCATTCTGGAGCATTCTATGAAAATCGTCTTTTACTGGAATATTCCACAACGTTGATATTCGTCGGCCTTTTTATGAATCGTTTTCAAATAAACGCTAGATGATCAATATTATACGTGAACGCAAGCACATTACGGCCGCGCACGGATAATCGCTCCGTTGATTTCCTCTCTGACTTTTACAGTGAAACTGAAAGAAGACATTTCACAAAACAGCTTATAACTTCATCAAACTTACTCTGATTATCCTAACACTGATAACATAGAGTCCTTACCTGACATCAGATGGTATCCAACTGGTATATTCCAATTCCTGATCACCATTCGAAAAAATCGATACGTGTATGGATCCAACGCGATACAGTAGTACTCCATGATCCGCGGGGCTCTGAGGTTCCAGAATGAACTGTGGTAACCCCGGCTGGATCAGTGGACTGGAAAATGTGGAGTACCGGATTTTTTTCCCCATTCATTTTCATTGAGTCCATTCCAAAATCACTTATGTCATCTGGGAGACGACAGGGGGCGCTTTTTTCCACAATGATCGCCGGCGCCGCTCGGCTATACTCGGGTAGGCTCGGGTGATGCAATATGATTTCAGATCGCTAAAAAAAAATAATAATAATAATTCAGAGAAATCTCGTGAGTGGCTTTCAACCACCTATAAATAAACCCGAGTATTCTCGTGTGTGGCAGGCAAAGTGTTAACAATTGTTTGTATTGAGCCGTACTGTATTGTACCCATCCTGCAATCTCTTAATAAAGTTTTCAATCAATGCGTTAGAAAAGTTAACATGAGTTATTTCTCGAAAATTATATTGTATTATATATGTAATTGTTTTTATATGTGTAAATAAACAAACAAACAAACAAACAAACAAACAAACAAACAAACAAACGTTTCAAAGAGGAAAAAGAGGTTCCTCCAGTGTGTCTGGCCGCGTTATTTTTTTTCGTAGCCGCATTTTGCGGAGACGCTCTCTGATTGGCCACTGACTGATTGATTGATTGATTGAAAACTTTATTAACAGATTGCAGAATGGGTACAATACAGTACGGCTCAATACACACAATTGTTAAGGGGATGCAGACCAGAGAAAGACTTTCGTCTTGTTTACATCAGGGTCCCCAGAGACTGACGCTCTCTGATTGGCCACTGACATGTGCGCCCAATCGCGTGTCGAGCTGTGTCTTTGCCCATTTCCGGGTCTAACAGCCTGCAAACTACCTAACGCCTAGTTTATCACTGGTTAAGCTTTCGAAGTTGGTTAAGGTTAGAGTTTGGAATCAGGGCTGGCGTTCTATCGCCCTGCTCTAAGACAAACTCTAACCTTAACCAACTTCGAAAGAGTGCCTAAGCTTAACCGGTGTAGAAACAGGCGTCACACGATTGGGCGCACCAGAAACGTCAGTGGCCAATCAGAGAGCGTCTCCGCAAAATGCGGCTACGAAAAAAAATAACGCAGTCTAGTGAATTAATGAATTAATGAAAACTTTATTTAACAGATTGCAGAATGGGTACAATACAGTACGGCTCAATAACATACAATTGTTAAGGGGATGCAGACCTGAGAAAGACGTTTGTCTTGTTTCCATCAGGGTCCCCCATTTTCAATTCATATAGTCTATTCATATGCTAACAGAGTTGTGTTTCCGCGGTCGGTTTGCGCGATCTGATTGGCCACTGACGTTTATCTCAGCACCAATCGGTTACTTCTAACAATCGCGCCAGCAGGCTGTTACCGTAACCTTAACCTTAACCCTAACCTTAACCTTAACCAAATCGCGCAACCGAACGCGGAAGTGCAACTGCGGGCCAATCAGATCGCACAACCGAACGCGGAAGTGCAACTGCGGGCCAATCAGATCGCGCAAACCGACTACGGAAACACAACTCCGTTAGAAAAAGATATCAGGCTAGCGGGACGGTAGAGTTACGTAACGTTAGTCAATAAGAACAGAGAGCTGTAGAATAATTATATGACTCTGCTGTGAACAACCCTGCAAACCCAAATAAATGCCCAGTCCTCGAGAGAACTGTTTTCCTGGTTTACTGTCACCACCTTACAGAGGGAATGAGCCCGAAGTCCGACTACTTCTAACAAGTAGGTAACTTACATGAGCGGTGTTGTTGTGTCGGACTCGGACAATTGATTGATTGATTGAAAACGTTATTAACAGATTGCAGAATGGGTACAGTACAGTACAGCTCAATACATACAATTGTTAAGGGGATGCAGACCAGAGAAAGACTTTCGTCTTGTTTACATCAGGGTCCCCCATTTTCAATTCATCGTAACGGCCAGAAGAACCACGTCGTGTTGTTAGCAGAACGCTGCTGGACTCTACTACGTTCAGAACAACACAGGAGAAGGTAAACAAAGGTAGGTTCACGTCGACCTCTCCGTTTTGTTATAACATCTGCTTTTATCCATCTACTGACCGAACATCTGATCTGTTGGGTGTTTCTGCCACTTTTCCATCCAGACTGGGCCTTGACCAGAGGTAGCTGGAGCAGCTAACAAGCTAAGCTACTATGCTAATGCTACTACAGAGTTTGTGAAAATATGTGACGTTAGGTCAGAAACTGGTGCGACTCTATGTATAGAGAGAAATGTGCGTTTATTCAGCTTGTTACTAACAATGACCGATCATCTCAACTGTTGAGCGTTTCAGCCACTGTGTCGGCTTTACTTGAGATGCTATGCTAATGATTCTAGGATGAGGCCAGTAAGGCCATATGCACCTCCTGCTTCTGTTCACTTGTTTAATCTCCTCCAGTAAGGCCATCTGCACCTCCTGCTTCTGTTCACTTGTTTAATCTCCTCCAGTAAGGCCATATGCACCTCCTGCTTCTGTTCACTTGTTTAATCTCCTCCAGGAAGGCCATATGCACCTCCTGCTTCTGTTCACTTGTTTAATCTGCTCCAGTAAGGCCATCTGCACCTCCTGCTTCTGTTCACTTGTTTAATCTGCTCCAGTAAGGCCATCTGCACCTCCTGCTTCTGTTCACTTGTTTCATCTCCTCCAGTAAGGCCATCTGCACCTCCTGCTTCTGTTCACTTGTTTAATCTCCTCCAGGAAGGCCATATGCACCTCCTGCTTCTGTTCACTTGTTTAATCTGCTCCAGTAAGGCCATCTGCACCTCCTGCTTCTGTTCACTTGTTTCATCTCCTCCAGTAAGGCCATCTGCACCTCCTGCTTCTGTTCACTTGTTTCATCTCCTCCAGTAAGGCCATCTGCACCTCCTGCTTCTGTTCACTTGTTTAATCTCCTCCAGTAAGGCCATCTGCACCTCCTGCTTCTGTTCACTTGTTTCATCTCCTCCAGTAAGGCCATATGCACCTCCTGCTTCTGTTCACTTGTTTCATCTCCTCCAGTAAGGCCATCTGCACCTCCTGCTTTCATTGATTGATTGAAAAGTTTATTAACAGATTGCAGAATGGGTACAGTACAGCTCAATACATAGTGGAGATGAAGCAGTGAACAATGTGATCCTAGTTTGTTTGTTGTGTACCTTGTGTAAGACAGGGTTCTATAATCAAATGTGAAATCTATCTTGTCTGAAAAATCAAATATAATATCCCTGTTTTCAACATGGGCGCCGCCATTTTGTTGCTGACGTCATGGGGCTTGTTTGGTGTATACACTGCTGGTTAGCTGCCTATAGTGAATGGGTCAGTCAGTAAATAAAATGTTGCCTACAAAACAACGGGACCGCGGTGGTTCTGTTTGTATTGCTCCTGGCTGTTCAAACAAATTTTACCATGTGAGAGAGAGGAAAGTTGGTTAATTTCCACAAACTACCAGTGAAAAAAACAGTGTTGTTGGCACGTTGGCTCAGGCTGGCTGCACTCAGGCGGCGCGACCAGCCTGTTGGACAGGGAAGGAGGATCTGCAGCTGAAGCCGGACGCGGTTCCCTCAGTCTTCGACAGACAGACCGGCCCAGGCAGTTCAGCGTCGCGGAGCATTCAGCCTGCTGGCTACCTAGATCCACTTCAACCAGCCGAGCGTCGGGAGCTCCAGCAGCTTGTCGATGTGCTAATAGCCTGGAGCCAGCTACCGTTAGCTTGCCGAGGCTCCAGCACACCGACAAGCTGTGTAGCCAGCTACCGTTAGCTTGCCGAGGCTCCAGCACACCGACAAGCTGTGTAGCCAGCTACCGTTAGCTTGCCGAGGCTATTAGCACACCGACAAGCTGTGTAGCCAGCTACCGTTAGCTTGCCGAGGCTATTAGCACACCGACAAGCTGTGTAGCCAGCTACCGTTAGCTTGCCGAGGCTATTAGCACACCGACAAGCTGTGTAGCCAGCAGGCTGAATGCTCCGCAACGCTGGTTGAAGTGGATCTAGGTAGCCAGCAGGCTGAATGCTCCGCGACGCTGAACTGCCTGGGCCGGTCTGTCTGTCGAAGACTGAGGGAACCGCGTCCGGCTTCAGCTGATTAGTGGTCTTCTGGACAAACATCCCACCCCAACAACATAATCCGAGGCAATGAAGTGTTCGCTGCAGATCCTCCTTCCCTGTCCAACAGGCTGGTCGCGCCGCCTGAGTGCAGCCAGCCTGAGCCAACGTGCCAACAACACTGTTTTTTTCACTGGTAGTTTGTGGAAATTAACCAACTTTCCTCTCTCTCACATGGTAAAATTAGTTTGAACAGCCAGGAGCAATACAAACAGAACCACCGCGGTCCCGTTGTTTTGTAGGCAACATTTTATTTACTGACTGACCCATTCACTATAGTCAGCTAACCAGCAGTGTATACACCAAACAAGCCCCATGACGTCAGCAACAAAATGGCCGCGCCCATAATGATAAATGCTTCAGAAATGCACACAACAAATAGTTTTTTCTTAGAAACTGCTTATTTTTATAACGTGATTTCTTCTGTGGCTTATCTAAATACTAATGTGATGCTATGAATATGTATTTATCGCACTGCTTCATCTCCACTTTAAGGGGATGCAGACCAGAGAAAGACTTTCGTCTTGTTTATCTGAATAAAAAAAAAAAAAAAAAAAAAAAAATTATCTAACCCTAACTAACCATGCACTTGTCCTAATAAACTAACCTACACTGTAGCACTCAACACTTTGACGAACATTGTTACTCAGCTGATAGAGTTGTGCCCTTCCTGATGGCTTGTCGTACAGAACTTGTAAGTCGCTTTGGATAAAAGCGTCAGCTAAATGACTAAATGTAAAATGTAAATGTAATGTTGTTTACATCAGGGTCCCCCATTTTCAATTCATCATAACATATGACATACATGACATACAGATAGACAGTACTGCTACATCTATACATTTATGACATATCAGATTTGCAAATACAGTACTGTTTGTGATACAAAAGTGTCCAGAAAAAGAGTGTATATACATTTGACGTAGAAACTGTACATTGGAGGAGGTTGGGTGGGTGGGTGGGTGGGGGGGGGGTTGGGTAGGGGGGATACACACATTTTACACTGTACATTGGAATACTGACAAATAGGGATGCCCCGATCGATCGGCCACCGATCGTTATCGGCCGATAATCAGTATAAATATGCGATCGGGGAATTCCGATAATTAGTCATATTCGCCGATCGCGGAAACTGATCAAGTGGATATCTCACTCGCTTGTCTCAGACGCACAGGACCTGCAAACTGCTCCTCCTCCCTAGCTCCGCCCGTACCCGTGTAGAGTTTGTAAACACAGAGGAGGCGGACCTCCTCTGCTGAGTCTAGATAGTGCATTCGACCTGAGCTAACGTTAGCTACCTAGCTATCGTTACTGTTTAAACAAAATTACCCAGTCAACTATTCACTTTTAGTAGGCATTGTCTAACGGTATTTAGCCGGCTAGCTACTGATAGCTCCGGATATCAACAAATGCTCCAGCAAGTCTAGTAGTGCATGTTGATACCTCCGTTAGCTCACGTTAGCTCATGTTAGCTCACGTTAGTTCACTGTTCAAAACGAAATGTCCGATTGAACTAAATAGTTGTCTTAACGTCATCTAGCCGGCTAGCAGTAGCTACAGATAGCTCCTGATATCAATGTCTTATAACATTGATTGAATGCGTATTCGAGCTGAGGGCTTGCTGAATGTGAAATGACCAAAGCATAACGTTACCAAGGCAATAGGGTCCCGCTGCAGCGCCGGAGAATCCTTTTTGGAGCTAGGGCTACTAGAGTACACACAGACAGTGGAGCTGTTTGCAGATAGCGAGCATTTTGACTTGTTGCGTGGTGGCGATGTCTCGCAGATAATACAAGTACAAGTCTAATTATATAATATATATATTTTATAAAAAAAAAAAAAAAAAAAACTTTTTATATAAAATAATTTTTAATTTCTTTTTAATCAAAAACGATCGGTATCGGATCGGTATCGGCCGATATGGCTCACGACGATCGGCGATCGGTATCGGTGGCAAAAAACGTGATCGGGGCATCCCTACTGACAAAGCCTTACTTGGTCATTTACTGTACAACTAGGTTAGGACATTTGTAGGGGCCAGTTTCGAATTGCTGTCTCACATGTCACGTGTTTTTTGAGAGTGTTTTTGAAAGTGGGTAGTGATTCACATTCCTTTACAGCTTTGGGTAGGGCGTTCCACATTGATGTGGCATAATTGCGAAACGTGTTTAGTCCCTTGTTTGAGCCGAATCTGGGTTTAACATGATTTGTGGAGCTCCCTCTGGTGTTGTGATCGTGGTATTCACTGACCTTTGGGAAGTATTTTGACATGTACATGGGTACCTTGGTCGCGTAGTGTATCTTGTAGACCAGGCCCATTGCAAGTTGCTGTACTCTGTCGTCTACTCTAAGCCATCCTAGGTTGTCAAAGTGGGCAGGGGTGAGGTGGGTTCTAGGAGTCAGGTCAAGCAGTAGTCTGACTAGCTTGTTTTGAGATGTTTGTAATTTGTTTTTTAGTGCCTTTGAGGTGCTTTGGTACCATGAGGTGCAAGCATAGTTGTTGTGAAGGGCCAGATTAAACTGAGAATATACCTTTATTGTTTGATATACTTTGTATATTATTTATATATATACACGGAATATCCCTTTACCTGCGTTCAGACCAGAGTAATATTCGCTCTCCTATTGGACAGCGCCCCCAGGCGCCAGCGCGCAAGCCCCCAACGGCAAGTTCAAAGACAACTGCAGGCATGTCGGAACATGCCCGGAGTCAGCGTAGTGATACCAGACAAGGACTGAGGTTGGGACTAGATATTCACTTAAGTATAAATACAGCGCAAGGTGCGCACACCGTGCTTAGTCGCTTAGTTCAATTCAGTTACGTTCAGTACCTTACCCACCTTCACCACGAGTCAACGTGCCGTGAAGTGAGCAACCTTGCGTCTAGCAGAGCATTGAGAACCGCGTGCGAATAGAATGGTAAAACGTGTCAGAGTTTAATGAAGTAACGTTGAGTTCGACTTAATCTAATGTGAAGTAAATAGTCGTTCAGTTATTGTATATCGTGTGGCCACAGTTCGTTCGTGTGTAACATTACCCAGCGGTTCGTCGTGTCTTTAGCTAGTGTACTTAACCAGGCTGTGTGGCCTAAATACGTCGCCCACACCCGAGGAGTCCTAGGCGGAGAACCGTTGGACATGTACACCGGAGAATCGACGTCGGCGATTGCAGAACCATTCCTGGTTGGATTGTATTGATTTGGAACGTGTTACCCGGAGAAGAGCATCGTTGATTTCCACTATCGTTTGGGATTCAACCTCGTGAGGATTACAACTCGGGCCTGCCTCGTGGACGGGGCTGGCTAGCTGTCATCAATGCTGTCGAGCATCTGGATTACAATTATTACTTTGCTGCTGATCAAGGGAGTTTACAAGGACCGACTCCTGTACCTGGAGTCTCTTTATTCCTCATTGAATCAGACGGAGTACCCGAGCATTCCTCTACCCTCCAGGCCTTACACCCCCGGAGGGAACCCATTGTCTCCAGTCGGTACCATTGTTGCCCTATATAGTTGCTACTATACGACAGGTGGAGTCAACTTAGACCCATCGTAGGATTCCTGCTATTCTTAGTGACTCATGCTCTTGACTGACTTTACGTATATTCTTCGCCATACAAGCGCGACCCTAATTCTCATTCTGTAACCTAATGTTGCCTAATAATAATAAATTACCCTCAAATACTATTTCTGTGTCAATGCCGTGTTCTTGTGGGTGTTCACCATCTATAGTTGATGTACTGTCTGGCCAGTAATTAAAGTACATAACTAGCAGTGGTTTAATCTATCACAATCTTTAATACAGTCAGGGTTTTGTAACCCCTCAGTTACAATAGTCGTAGTACCCTTGAATGAGTGCTCCTGCTAGAGTCTTCAGGGTATTCTTGTTTACCAGAGAGGAGATCCGGTACAAGAATCCAGTTCGTTGGTTGACTTTTTTTTATTACATTGGATGCCATTTTGTCACAGGAAAGATTAGCCTCTCGGATGGAACCCAGGTAGGTAATTTCTTCTTTCCTTGTGACAATATTGTCACCCACTGTAACCGAGAAGCCGTCGGTCTTGCTGAGTCTGTTATTTGAACCGAAGAGAATGGACTCGTTTGCCCATGTGTAATGATAGTTTGTTGTCGGCGAGCCATATGCAGATTTTGCCTAGTTCCGAGCTGAGGGCTTTTTCAACCTGTAACTTGTTCTTGTCAGAGACCAGCAGGGCTGAGTCGTCCGCAAACAGGAACAAGTTGCAGTCACAAGCTGACGACATGTCATTTGCATAAATTAGGAATAGTAGCGGTCCTAGTATGCTTCCTTGTGGAACACCGCAGCTCACTTGTTTAATCTCCTCCAGTAAGGCCACCTCTTGTTTATGTTCCCTTCGATGGAAGTGTGGATCCAAGTAACTAGCTTTGTTCAGCAGCATGAACACCCTCTTTTCCTCACTATACCGCTTCTCCAGATCGGTAATGATCTGTGTCTTCAATCATCAATGCCGGTGGGTCGCCTGGCATTCGCTTGCCCAGGCGAGAGAATAGAAGGTGTTTTAAAGGCTGTGCGGCCGACTCAGTTCGATATGTTGCCACTTTGAAAGGTTTAAGAACCCTTGTATCTGTAGTAAATAAATATATATTCATATTAGGACAGGTTTGCATTTGTCCAGCCTACAATTATATATATTATATATATATATTATTCACACAAAGTATTGTCAACAATTACAATTAAATTGTTACAATTAGGGACACCATTCTACCTTTTTTTTGGATCAGCACTTGTTGAAGCATGAACGCCATGTTGAAAAGACAGCTCCGTTGATCCAGTATTTAAAAACGGGTAGACCAAACTGGCGGCCCTATTAATTGAATGGAAGAGACACAAGACGTAACTGACATAATTGCTAGTGTAGCAGCCGGGTGGATTATCCCTGCTTTGTGGGAACGGTTGCTGGCAGTCACAAGGTAGCTGGACGCAGTAGAGCTCCGTCTGACTGCACCCTCGTCTTTGGGCCTGGAGCGTCAAACTGGGGCCCGGTAGTGGGAGTGAATGGGGCCCGGGATTTACCAACCTGGTTTGGTACTCTGGTCTTCCTCGCCTCTCCGGGGCGGTCAGCAGTACTCCCCAACTCGCTCTCACTTCCCTCAATACCTCCGTTAACCCTCCCACACCTAGTGACTGATATGCCTAAATAGATTAGTTCCCCCTGCAAGCAGTACCCTCCCTCGACGTCCACTAGAGACCTTAATGACTGGAAGGAGAAAGGGTTAAATAATAATAATATTACCCGCATCAAAAAGGGTTAGGGTTAGACTCAATAATGGACACGCACACTAGTGTTGTCACGATACTGGAATTTCAACTTCGATACGATACCTTGAAAAGTATCGATACTTCGATACCATTTCGATACCAAAAAAAAGAAAAAAAAAATATATATATATATATTTTTTTAAACAAATTTAGCTTTTGTTGCTGGTTGATTCTCCTCAGCTTCTCTCTGGTACTATAAGAGAAGATAAATATAACACTTTTAAAACCCCTTGTTTATCTTTAGATCACACGCTGGCACTGCTAAAATGTTTATTTACAAACTGAAGACTGCTCTGCCTCTGTGACTCTGTGAGGGGGAGGGCTGGAGCAGGCGGAGGGGCAAGCACGCTCTGAACAGCGTGTCAACAACTTGCTGTAGAACACTCGCCAGCTGGTACCGATACTGCAGAAAGTATCGGTATTTCGGGAAATGAGTATCGAAGCCGTTTTAAATATTCAGTATCGATATGTATCGATACTTCGATATTTTTGACAACACTAACGCACACACACAATTCCCGTCTTAGTTCATTTAGTGTTACTTATACTGGGCAGTGACAAGTATTACTGGCAGTGAGTCAAATGGCATATACTATCATTATTCCTAATTACTAATAATTATAATAATAACACATATAACACTTATACAATAATACCTTCCTCTAAGGCTTTACATATTACGGCAGCATTAATGTACCCCAGGAAGAAACGGCTTTAACGAGACGGGAAATTAAGAGGCATGACCATACGTTATTACACTCAAAAGAAATGAAAAGGTGGGCCCACTGTACCTAACAAAAGTCCTAAACTAATGCCGGCATGTAATGTTTATGGGGTACCCCTATGAACTGTGGTTAGCAACCATTAGCTTCGCCCGTAGGCCGCGACACACTGTGTACTGTGCAATAGGATCCTGAGCACCGAAGCTCTAATGTACTCAACCAAGATGGCGTCCTCGCCGCGCCACCACTGTCCGGGTGGTAAGATGGCGTCGAACGCTCTCGTCACGGGCGCTAGCAAGCAGGGTGGGACAGAGGGAGCAGTAGCGGGCTGAGAGCGCGTGCTGGGTGATGGCGACCTCTGCTGGACGGGACGACTCCCGTGCTGGGCTGAAGACAGCCGGTGCAGAGCAGATGCAGAACGCCGGCGAAGACGGCTGCTGACGGCCGGTGCTGGGTCGACGCGCAACAATACTCTGGCCCTACCTTAACTGAAGCTACTCTGTGGGTCCCAGACAGCCCTCCTGCTAGCCGCAACATACAATGACGCAGGGTGCCTCTAAACACCGGTCCTCTTCAAGTAGGGGTGGACGGTATAAACGGTATGAATTTGCTCTACGGTATGGATTTTGACTATACCGTGTAACCGGTAGGGCAGCTCTAAAATAGCAATGACGTCATGTAACCACAGCGCGACTATTTCACTCGCATTTGCCCCTAAAAATAGATAGAATTAGTCATAGATAATAGATATGTGCGAACTGGAAAAAGTTATTTAGGAGGCTTCGCGCAGTGGGCGTGCCAGCCCCTACCGCACGCATGTAAACACGGGTCTAGTAGTCTAGTGGGACGGGAATGAATGAATGAATGAATGAATGAATGAAAACATTTAACAGATTGCAGAATGGGTACAATACAGTACGGCTCAATACATACAATTGTTAAGGGGATGCAGACCTGAGAAAGACGTTTGTCTTGTTTCCATCAGGGTCCCCCATTTTCAATTCATATAGTAACGTATAGACACGGGAAGACGGCGGCGTCTCCCTGAGCTAACGTTAGCTTAGCTACCGTTACAAAATGACCCAGTCAACTATTCACTTTTAGTTTAATACATGATGAGGCATTGTCTAACCGAACGGTATCTAGTCGGCCAGCTACCGATAGCTCCTGACATCAACAAACGCTCCACAAAGTCTAGTAGAGAGACGTGTATGCTACCTGTTAGCTCACGTTAGCGCAAGTTAGTTCACCGTTCAAAACGAAATGTCCCATTGAACTAAATAATTCACTGAGGCGTTGTATTAACGTTATATATCCGGCTAGCAGTAGCTACAGATAGCTCCTGATATCAATGTCTTATAACACTGATTCGATGCGTATTCGAGCTGAGGGCTTGCTGAGCACAGTTAAGTAACGTTATGCCAATAGGGTCCAGGTGCAGCGCCGGAGAATCCTGGCCGTAGCTCTGCTCGAGGCTACTCGAGTATAGGTCCAGGTGCAGCTCCAGAGAATCCTGGCCGTAGCTGGAGGCTACTAGAGTACACACAGACAGTGGAGCTTGTTGCGTGGTGGCGATGTCTCGCAGATAATACAAGTACAAGTCTAATTATATAATGTATATATTTTATAAAAAAAAATAAAAAATTATATTAAATAAAAAATGTTTTAATCAAAAACGATGATACTGTGATATATACCGTTACCGTCTATGCTTCAAATTATACCGTGATATAAATTTTAGACCATACCGTCCACCCCTATCTTCAATCCACGCTGGCTGGGCACCTCATGGTAGGGGATATCTTTAACATAAGCCAACACTTGGCTATACCGCGTTTCTTCTAGGATAACTCGTATCACTAGGGTTATTCAATGGGGAACATGCAACACGCTACTACGCTTACATTTCTAGTATAACCCGTAATATACTCAAGTTCAATACGTTCACCCGCGTGATCCACAACGGGGGCTCTGTCAAGACACGACCGACCAGATCCAAGTCCAATGTCGAAGAGGCTGGCTCGCCTCACTTCCGTTCCCGTTGACTTGCTTCTCCTGCTGTGTCTCTCTCGTGCGCTCCGCCTGCCACCGCCGCCCCCTGCTGGTACCGCCAACTAGCCCCACAGGAAGCACTGGGTGGAAAGAATATGATTCAGTTCACTGTTTATAATCCATATTCCAGCCGGTGAGAGGAGAAACCCGCGTCATTGTTTGAGGAAATATCAATGGAAACTAGTTAATGTCTTTGTGCACAAAGGGGAGATAAAAGGCAAGTCAGCACTTCTGAATAATAGCCACATATTCAGGGTGCTACACTAGCATTGTCCACTAGCATTGTCTGTTGTAATGGAGTTCCACAAATCATGTCTAACCCAGATTCGGCTCCAACAAGGGACTAAACACGTTCCGCAATTATGCCACATCAATGTGGAACGCCCTACCCACAGCCGTAAAAAGGGCTGGACGGTATCGTCTAAAATGTATATCACGGTATAATTTGAAGCATAGACGGTAACGGTATATCACAGTATATTCATTTATCTTAAAATTTCTTTTTTCTTTTTTGATCCACTTTTTCTCCTTATTTTCTATTTTTCTCCCATCCCAATTTCACCTCGCCAATTCTCCCTTCAATTCTCCCCTCCCCTGTCTCGAACGTTGCTAGACTATGCCTCCCACTGGTCGGCTGCAATGTGGACCAAGCCTTGCATCACGTGTCCCCTCTGGTACACGAGGAGGCAGCCGTCGCATCTTTTCACCTGCACAGCGCGATCTTTCAGTGGCGAGGAGTAACGCGTGGGAGGCTCGAACCCAGCATATCCTGCGTTAGTGGCAAGCGCCTTGCCCACTGCGCCACTTAGCCGCCCTAAAATGTCTATATAAATGCTTCTGAATGGGTAAAGATCTGGCAGCTATTACTGTACTCTTGTATTACTAGGACATATTTCACATAGTACAGAGGTATTTTAACATTTATTGTGCAAAACTGCAAGAGAAAAATGCAAAACCTTTTCTCAAGTTACTTCCATCTCTGAAAAACACTTTTTTCATGAAATACAATCAAATCAAGCGGCACAAAGTGAAAATAAAAACGACTGCAGGACATGATTGATTGATTGAAAACTTTATTAACAGATTGCAGAATGGGTACAATACAGTACAGCTCAATACACACAATTGTTAACACATTGACGACCACGGCTTGCAGTGTAATATATGGCTGGAGGACAACGCTTTGTCAACAAACCGATGTACTTTCTAACAGCTATATATATATACTTTATAGTATTGCTATCTGTCCATTCTCATTGTCACTTGAGTGCATAAACCGTGCCTTCATAATGGCTTAAAGAAAATAAAAATCCATCGGTTGGTTGTCATTTTATAGCGCCGTGAAGCAGTTTTCGCCTAGTCTTTTTTCTGGGGAGCTAGATAATAGGCTAAAGGCTAGTCACGTTATATCAAACGCCATTTCTGCTGTATATATACGAATGAAATAAAACAAACTGCGTAGCATCCGGACTATTACAGAGCATCTATGGATGAAATGGGGGCGGCGGGGGACGCCGATTACTATTATTGATTAGCAATACAGTGCGTTCACGTAGCCATTTTCACTGATTGATCACGTTGCGTTTTAAAACAATGTCCAATCCAGCTGTAATTTGGGGGAATAGTATCCTACCGTCAGCCCATGTGATCGCCGGCAGCATTTCGTCATTAGTCATCGGAATCTGGTAGATCGATATGTCCATTGGTTGATCATAAATCCCATTAGTCCAGGCTGAAATCTGCGTTCGGTAACGGGATCAAAGATGGAGTCTGTTCGGCTGGGATCGAGGCTCATATGAAACGCCCACAGAATTTTTTTTCAATCGCCCTCAATGATACTGCAGTGGAGCGATGGCGCCACTAAGCGGATCTGGCCGGTATTGCATGTTTCGAAAATCAAATATGCGGGTAGGTCCTGCAAGTCGATCGGGGACGTTAATAGCGTTATTAATAGGGAATAAAACAATAACAACTTGCCACGAGTTAACTCGTGGCTCTGGTCCACAACGCATGGCACCGAAACACGAGTTAACTCGTGGCTGGTCCCTATAGTGTTAAGGGGAGGCAGACCAGAGAAAGAGTTTCGTCTTGTTTACATCAGGGTCCCCCATCTTCAATTCATCAGGATGAGGTTTCTTTCCCTCAAACAACTCAAACACAATAAAACTCCAACATAACTTAACTTTAGTGTTTGACAACGTAGAGGGAGAGCGTGATGCAATAGGTTTGAGCGTCCTAAGTTGCCGTAGTTCAGCGGTTCCCAAACTTTTTTGGCCGTGCACCCCCTGTCACCTCCCGACCTAGCTCGCGCACCCCCCAATGCAAACATAAAAAAATTATAAATAAGTCCCGAGACTCCGTGCTGACTTTAAATCAAATAGGTGTCTGTGGGCAGTCAGCCCGACATTAATAAACAGCAGTGTGTTATAATCACATTTTTATGAGCTAACGAATTCCGTTATATTGGACATTTGTATTAATTATATCAAGCGAATAACTGAGAAATTTGGCAGAGAGACGGCAACATTATCGTGAAATATAAACGTTGCGTGATGACTATTATATCTCCCCTCCCAGTCCCAACGAAGCACATACAATAGTATGCAACTGCAGAGCCGCAGAGCCAGCGGCGCTCTCAGTCCGGTCTTGGGACCGCTCAGCAGCGCCACCCACCCAACAACTGAATTGCCAATGGCGGAATTGGAGTATTGCACTGTGCGCGCACAACTGTCTGCTCTGCGGCTCTGCAGCTGCATGCTTTTCGCAAATCTAGCTCTCGCTGCCAAACCAAATGAATCTCGACATCGCTTCACCAATAGTCGTTATCAGAACACTACACACATATCATAATTATAGAACACACATCGTTGTCATTATTAGACCTGTGCTTAGAGGGAATTATTTTCAAAAATGTACCGAATGTACACCAACAGATTGGCCAGATTTGCCACATCAGTGGACTCATCTACTTGGAGACAATAAAACTCACTGTTATTCACGCGACTGACTAATGTAGCCAGGATGTTTTCGGACATCATATTGATGCGTCGCGACACCGTGTTGTTGGACACCGGGATCATATCCAATGTTTTTGCTTCTTTCTCTCCAATCATACATTCAACCATATCTTTGGCAATTGGCAGGCACACGTCTTCCACAAGTGTGTGAGGTAGTCCCTTTTTAGCAATTCTGTAACTTGCGAGATAAGAAGCCTTGCATGCCTTTGTGTTAGCTCCACCACATGAATGAAACTGGAGTTTATTTTGTCTGACTTTCAAGTCCTCCAATTTTGATTTAAAAAATGCAAGGGGTTCTTTAGTAACTTCGGCATGCTTAGTCGTTAAGTGGCGACGTAGATATGAGGGCTTCATGCTGCTGTTAGATAGGATGTCACCGCACATCACACACTGGGGATCTGGGTGATCCACATCACCAATCCAAGTGAAGCCCAGACACAGATAATTTTCATCATATTTCCCTTTGCTTTTTCCAGTCTGTCTCGTTGTCTTTTTTACCCTGTTTTCTTGGTGGAGGGCCGGGCTGTTGTATTATCTAACGCTGCTCTCCGCTTCTCTCGCCTCCTGTCCTCTTTCATTACTTTTATTGACTTTAGATTCACCTGACAGTTTCCATGTTTTTAGCCAGCTCTGCATGTTGTAAGTGCCACAATCCCGCGCTGGTCCCGCGCTTTTGGCAGGAAGTTATTAAGTGCACTGGCTCGCGCTCGCTACTGTCATCGGCCCGCTGTTAGACCGCATATTAGGAGACCTGAGGAGACCGACTCCAGGCAGAGCGGAGCGCATCAGCACAGACGACGCGCACCTCGCCCGAGACGGTTTATTATTATTATTAAAACGTATGTTTTTTATTAAAACGTTTCTTGAATTTCATGATTTACACAGTGAAAATCCCCATTTGAAATAATGTATATTAGTTATATATTTATTAGTAAAATAACGCCATTAGCCTTTTCATGTCACGCACCACTTAGAGGTCGCTCGCGCACCACAAGGGGTGCGCGCACCACAGTTTGGGAACCACTGCCGTAGTTGATGATGTCACTGTCACACCAGGATGTCATTGTCAATGTCAACACACAGTTGGAAACGAGAGCAGCCCGATGGATAAAGCGATATAAAGAAACGAATAGCCAATAAATGTGAAGTTATCTTTGAACCTCTGTTGTCAAGCCCCGTCAATATAGCCTCCCTTTCCTCACTAATGAAACTGGTGCCGCCGAGTCACGTAAGAACGTTAGCTTAGCGGCTAACGTTAGCCCGTTTCTCCGCTAAAGCAAGTCTCCTCTCAGCCTCCTTAGCCAAATTGAAATGCCCAAACTATATGGCAAGGTCCGTGAGCAAGTGGAGAAAAACTCAGTACAATTAAACACTATGCAACGACCACTGCAAACATCGAGTGAATCGTCAAGTAACGTTAACGTCATTGCTACTGCTGTGACTAGCTGCTCTAGTCTACCGGTCACAAGAGCGGTAGATACCGTAGTGCAAATTCATACTGTTTATACCATATACCGTTTATACCGTCCACCCCTAATCTAGTGTTGTCACGATACTGGAATTTCGAACTTCGATACGATACCTTGAAAAGTATCTATTCAATACCATTTTCGATACCACAGGGAAAAAGGTTAAATCTTAAAATGTAAAGACATTTTTTATTTACATTTTTTTTATTTTGCTTTTGTTGCTGGTTGATTCTCCTCAGCTTCTCTCTGGTACTACAAGAGAAGATAAATATAACACTTTTAAAACCCTTTGTTTATCTTTAGATCACACAAAAATAACTGTTCATCTCACTTCAATAATTTTTTATTGCAGAACATGGTATTTTCTCAAGCAGACAGATGTAAACACTGTGTTGCATGTACCTGACAAACTGAACTGTTTGTATTACAGTCATATTCCGACTTAACTGAATGCACATGTGTGTGGACTACTGAGGGTCAATGACGTGACGCCTATTTTTTCTGTCCCATTGAATTTCTTACCTTAAAAAAAACATTCAAATTCATAAAAAGATTACATGTATCTCTAATACCTTCCCCATATACAGACCCACTCTAACTCCTCCAAACATTTGAAGTGTCAAATGTCCATGTCGGGTGACCGTCCAGCATTGACTTCTATTTGGACAACCGGCTTAAAATCACTTTAAATCTATTTAAATATTTCCCTTGCCCTATTTGGCATAATTTCAAACATGTTGTAACAAGCTTGAAATAATAAACAAACCTGTTCAGCAATAAAGAATGAGAGTACTGGAACAGTGTTAAATTCAAAGTGTTGTATTAAACAAAAGGAGGATCAAAATAAATGGGGCACCCCATAGCAACGTATGGTACAACAAAAATCATCTCAAACCAATAAGAACGGTCCTGTCAGCTTTACAGTCCTTTAGCCCCAACATAAATGTTACCATGTATAATGTACCATGTATAATGTAACCATGTATAATGTTACCATGTATGTTACCATGTATAATGTTACCATGTATAATGTAACCATGTATAATGTAACCATGTATAATGTTACCATGTATGTTACCATGTCTAATGTTACCATGTATAATGTTACCATGTATAATGTTCAGGCCTACCAGACCATGCAGCCTGCATGGTAGAGTTAGTAGTGTCCAACAACACTCAAACCTTTGAGTGTCCAAAAGGTGATAAGTCCTGGGTTGATCCACATCTTAAAAAAGGAAAGGAAAAGGAAGTAATCCACTGGGAAACACCACTGCAGCTGAACTGTCCTTGGTTAATGGAGAATCTTTTAGGAGGCCTGGAAAAATCCCTCCTTCCTCTCACAATAGCCGTAAGCAAACAAAACTCCATGAGGCCATGATTCCAATCCAAGATGGCGCCCTCATGGTTAGGACCGCCCCTAACCACACCCATACCTGGAATCTTAAAGGTCAAGTGACTCAAATATGCTGACATTGGCATATCCTAACATATTGGGCCCACACTTCATTTATCAACACATTGACATCTTCATAAAGTAACGCATGTTACACATCCCCCCCACCAAGCGTAGTACCACTGCCATAAAACATCTTCATGTTCTCAACATGCAAGGTTTCATGGGTGTTAGGACTGCTATCCATGGCTACTCTGTAGTTCACTGACCCTAAACGTCTGAGAACTGTGGCTGGCCCTCTCCACTTTGGAGCAAGTTTTGCCATAAACATGGCCTTGGCATCAGACAGTGGGTGCAACTTAACCCATACCTTCTCTCCTACTTGGTATGTGACAGGAGACCTCCTTCTATTGTAGCCTCGAGCTTGATGCTCCTGGGCCTGAGCCACATTTTGCTGAACTTGTTGCAGGATTTGCTGTTGCCTTTCTAACATGGAGTAGGCCTTTTGGTCCGGCTTGGGAGGCTGATATAGAAGTCTCTCCAGGGGTCCTTTTAATTTTCTTCCCAGCGCAATCTCTGCGGGAGTGAACCTAGTACTCTCATGGTAGGCGTGTTGATGGCAAAGTGGAACTCGCCCAACCACAGATCCCAATCCTGATGATGATCTTTGCTTCGCCTTCGCCTCCAAAGTATGGCGGGTAGCGCCGTCTGCCTGGGTAGGAGGGCCTGCGCTGCTGTGGCTGCATGTCTCCCTCTAGGGCGCTCTCTGCCCCCTCGCGGCTGCTCTTCTCGCGGCCTTCACGGCTTCCGCTACTCGGCGGCTCGCCCTCGCCATCGCTCTGGTAGTTCTCAGGGTATTCTCCATTGCGGGGTGGGCCCCTCCTGCGGGGGTAGCGCCTGTAGCGGTTCCGGTCAGCGGCGTACTTGCTCCCCTGGACTGGAACGCCTGCTGGGCCGGTGACGTTGGCCGCCTCTGCTCCCTTCTCCCCTTCAACCACATCAAACTCCACAGTGTCTCCATCTCCAACACTGCGAAGGTATTTCCTTGGGTTGTTCTTTTTTATGGCCGTCTGGTGTACAAACACGTCCTCTTTCGTGTCATTCCTGTTGATAAAACCATATCCATTTCTGACGTTGAACCACTTGACTGTCCCCAAGACTTTTGTTGCGATGACCTTCTTATCCGCCGCGGAAGCTTCGGCTGCCGGGCTGGACGGGCTCTCTGCGTCGTCAGCGGGCTGCGGTGGTTGTTGCATTTCGGCGGCCTCGCTAGGGATGCCCCCCGGACCCCGGTTCTAAACGGGAACCGGTACTGAATTAGAAAAAACCGGAGTATTAATAAGCTCCGACGTTATCGGTACTGCTATCGATACTCGAGAAAGTATTATTATTATGAGGTTTTTTTTCCAGGAATTGAAACGTTGCAAACTATCTCTCCTCTCTCTGTCTCTGCACGAGAAGCGAGCCACAGCAAGCCATTACACACACTTGTCGCGAGCCACTCACACTCACACATACACGGGTAGGGACTGGAGGTGCCTGTCCGTGGCTAGCTACGTTAGCTACGGAGCTAATAGTCAGTTTCAGTGTTGCTGCATGGTACACTCTAACGTTAACGTTATGCCGAGTTCATACTACACTACACGTATGAACTCGACATAGCGTTAACGTTACTCCGTTTCCATGAAGTGTTTAATTGGCAGCAATCTGTTGTTGAAAATTTAACGTTAACGTGGCTAGCTACGTTAGCTACGGAGCTAATAGAGTGTACCATCCAGCAACAACGTTAACGTTATGCCGACTCGCCGAGTTCATACTACACTACACTTATGAACTCGACATAGCGATAACGTTAATCCGTTTCCATGAAGTGTTTAATTAGCAGCAATCTGTTCTGTTGTTGAACATTTAACGTTAACGTGGCTAGCTACGTTAGCTACGGAGCTAATAGAGTGTACCATCCAGCAACAACGTTAACGTTATGCCGACTCGCCGAGTTCATACTACACTACACGTATGAACTCGACATAGCGTTAACGTTACTCAGTTTCCATGAAGTGTTTAATTAGCAACAATCTGTTAAGGTAGGTATCCGATGCACTTCCGGCGTGGACAGGAAAACGTCGTGAAATCGTTGTAGTCATTTTGTAGTCTTATTAACTAAAAGATTTTAACAAAATAAAAAGCAGCAGCACTATTGCATAACTGAGTCATGTTTGCTATGTATTTCTTTCTTTAGGGGAGTAGGACATTTGTTTCACAGTTTTAGCATGATGTTTTATAGATGGCCAGGTTAAACACAGGTTTTTGTTTTTTAAGAGGGGGGGGTTTGATTTGATTGAAGTTTATTTCAAATATGCAACACAACAAACGAATATCAAGTACAGATATAGCCTTAAGCCGTTCAAATAATAATTTATAATTTTTTTTAAAATTTAAATATATTTAAATAATAATCTAAAAGAACCGATAAGAGTATCGATAAAGTACCGAACCGTTAAGCAGTATCGATAAGAGTAGTAGTATCGATAAAATCCTAACGATACCCATCCCTAGGCCTCGCTGCTCATGGTTACTGGTTGGTAATGGTGGTCTTGTGCCGGCGGTGACTCTCTAGTGTGTTTCCCGGTGCTAGATAGTAACCTGGACCGGCGGTGGTGGGGGCTGCTGCCTTCGGGCTCTCTGCTTTCCACTCTCTGCTCCCGTTGCCGATCGAACTGGGCTATAGGGGTCGCTGCTAAGTACAGCCCCACCAAGGGCTTCCTCTTTTTATGCGGTGCAGCCATTGCCCCATCCCATAGTGGTGTGAGACCTTGTTCCACAGATTCGTGCTCATTATGCGAATGTTCAAAGGAAGACTCAAACTGGTTCAGCTCACCTGGCTGCCACTGTGGAGGGTCTGGCCCAGGCAGTAGAGGACTTACTCCAGGCAGCAGTAGAGGATTTACTACAGGCAGTAGAGGCAAGGAATAGAGCTGCCGCGATAACCGCATTACCGCGGTATCGCTGTTGCATCACGCCCACCGCAGAGTTGGGCTGAATACCGCATCACCGCTTTTTTTTTTAATAATAATAAAGTAGCGCCCAGACGTTGGACTTGCGGCTCTGCAGATATACCCTACTCGGTTCCAAGCGACCCTATTGGGTAGAAGTGGTACCAGAAAAGTCATGTGAAACATTGCAGACCACTGATTGGTCAGAAGAGAGACGCGTCACACGTTGGAGTCTCTGAACAAAAACAGAAAGCCGCCATCTTTACTGCCTCGCTAAGGATGTATTTCATTCAGGATTTGTTTGCAACAGCACCAAGTGTAATAAACAGAAAAGGATGGATTCACTGTGTATTCTGCCTCATTTATTGATGAAACAAAACCGACATCAACCCAATTTACCACCGAGCGGAGAGTTTAGTGTCACAACAAGATCGCTGATGTGTTAAGTTTGTTGTTGTTATTAGCCTAATACTAACGTCAGCAGATATACACGAGAGGTAACGTTAAACCCGGGTTGCTTGGTAGAATAGACACAATGAGGTAACGTTAGCTTTAGCACAATAGACACAACGAGAGTCTGGTTAATGTTGTTATTGATTGATTGATTGAAACTGTGTTAAACTCTGGCTTGCTGCAAGCCCTCGGACATGGCTATGCCCACGGAGCTTTCAGTGTACACAAGCGGCCCCGCCTGCATCCCCACACGGAGACAAATGGAGTAGTACCTGGCTGCAGTGGAAAAGGAACGAAGTACCAGGTACCTAAAGCGGGTCGAGTCGAGTAGGTACTATGCAGTGGAAAAGCGCCATTAGACTAGAGGCAGGCTATATGCTATAAAGACTACTAAAAAAAAATTCATTCAATTTTATTTATTTTTTTTTGCGCACTGTGCGGTAATAACCGCGGCGGTAGGAAATATTTCGCAAATTTGTGCGGTAAGGAAAATATCAATACCGCGGCAGCTCTAGCAAGGAACCTTGCTCCTCAGTTTCCATTTCAATACCACCATGTTCAAAATGTTCTGAAAAGTGAACAGATGGTGCATCATCCCGTACAGGAGTGCTAGCCCTCCTGATGGGGTTTTGTGGTTGAGCATTAAGCTGTTTGTCTCTTTTTTTCAAACACTCCACCATTGACTGTTGGAGGTTATTAATATCGCTCTGAAAAGTCTGTTGTAGTCGTTGACATTCACGGTCAATGTAATACCTGAGAATGTCATCTTGTCTAGTTGTATTTATATGGAAAGCCTGGATCTCTCTTTCCACAGCACTCAAACGTGACTGAAGCTGTGTGATAAGTGCTCGCATAAGCCTCGGTCAGATTGATAACCCAATAACTCATTGGTCCGCATCTCAACATCAAGCAGCGTCCTGCGACGTCTGGGATGTCCAGGACTCAATGCGTCCACAAACTGCAGGGGTTAAACCCAACCGACCTAAGCCCACACACGCACCACTCCGTCCCCTCCAGTCATTCGGTTGATTGATTGGAGTTGCGGAGTATTTTTATTTTATTTTGCACTGAGAAGGACTTTTCCTATTCATAGGATGTCCATTTCACTTATTCGGTTACACGTATTATCACTGTATGGCTTTACTAGATAATCACATTTATACAGAACCCACCTTTAGTCCATATACATATACATTTTTCTCCTTAGGCCTCCGTATGGATAAAGCCACACTTCTAAAGTTTTTTACATCGTAAATCAGGAACCATTACGGGACCGAGTGGTTGTCGGCTGGTTAAAGGGTCGCTTCTAAAGTCTTTTCATCATAAATCAGAACGCAAAGGGTAAAGTTACAATGCAAACAACATTTCAATGCTTACCCGTCCGTCTGGTCAGAAGAATGGATACAAAAAGATATATTATAAAAAGCTGTTTTATTTAGAAAAAGCAAGTTACAAAAGAGACTTCATTGGAAATTTCCAACTCAGTTAAAAGAAGTATAAAACAAAAACATCTCTTCTCTTAAGATCTCAAAGGCCTAACACGGCTCTTCCGGTTTAGCGCAATATGTAGCGCACGCATTTGGCAACAGCTCCGCTCCCATCATCGTTAATTTCGTTTAAAAACATTATTTGGACAATACCAAAAGAGATTAGACCACATCGTATGTATTGATAAGACCTTCTACTAACTATATCAAAAGACAACATGGGTAAGGATAAGGGAAAGATGGGAAAGAAACAAGATACGGCAACTTCAGCGGCGCAGAGCGAAACACGATCAAGAAGACACGTTCTAGGCGACGCGGGTACAGATTCGTTGGCGACAAGCCCCGACGAGGAGAATAAAGAGGAAAATACATCGGGACCATCGACTATTGTCCCCGACGGAGAGACAATAGTTGTCAACATAACAGGAGCGACAGGAACAAGCTCCGTGAGAGATAGAGCAGCTGATCTGGATAAGATAATAGCAAACAAATCCATCGTCATCGTCACTGCAACTACATCACCAACTGACACAAGCAGTACAACCACACCACCCGATTTCAACACACTGACTAACCTGATGAAAGAACAGATTACACACATCGAGGAGCTCAGAGCACACGTCGATGCTAAATTCGATCTCATCGATGCCAAATTAGAAGAAGTCAAGAAAGCGGTCGCTGCACAGTCCGAGCGAATCACGAAAGTGGAGAATACGGTGACAGATATAACACGGGCAGTCAAAGCGAACGAAAACACCATCTGCAGTGGCATGACAGAAATGGCAAAAGAGATAGAAAGTGTGAAAGAAGCATGCCGGTGGGAAATACAAGCGGTCAAAGATGAAGCGATGGAGAGGCTACTCGAAACCCAACGCTACCACAGGCGAAATAACATTCGCATTGTAGGGCTTGATGAAGCAGTAAATTGCGCAGACGACAACTTTCCATCAGTGCTATCAGTGATTTTGGGTAACAACCTTCCAAACACAGTGCCGAAAGTGGACCAAGTTTACAGAATCGGTTCTCGGGAGCAAAGAAACAAAGGGCCAAGAGTCATCATTGTTACTCTGCGGAAGACATCAATAAGAGATGACATCATCAAAATTGCTCGCATCCAACGTGGGAAGCTGAAACATGGTGATAATTCAATATTTATCTACGAAGATCTAAGCAAAGACGCCATCGCTCGACGTCTACCATACAAGGAGGTGATGCAAAAATTGTTCAAGTCTGGTTACAAGCCAAGGCTAACATACCCGGCGCTGTTATCGATCGTGGGCAGGGACGGCCACAGGTTTGGATTACACACACCTAAAGATGCTGAGGATTATTGGAATCGATATGGAGCAGATACCTCAAGGCAGAACGACATTGTCTGAAAACAGATAAGCCGATTCTCTGTGTATATCAGTATTAGAATGACTTTTATTGTGTTCATCAAAGTAGCAGATGATATGCAGGCCGTCTATACCAATGCGTATTGTGTATAATACGATTCGTAATACATTATAATTTCAGACCTCTGGTCTCCGGGGAGACAAGATCATATCATTGGCAATAAGTTCAATCTGGAATATTCTGGGTATATCGCCCGACTGCCCTGGATGACTTAGATCATTCTGGAACACAACAGCAGATTATTAATACTAGTGTATTCTACAACCTTCTAGAATATAATGCAACATGACAACGTAGGCCTGCAACTCTAACATTAAACATCCGGTGTGTGTAAACATAGCATATATCAATTGACTGAAGTTCAATCAGTCCTTAATAATACTTAAAAAATCAACCACACCTAAACGTATGAACACAACAAGGTTATTCTAACAATTTAAGTAATCACTCCACTGGCACATTGAAGCTCTAAAAGGCGCTGTTTTTCTATTTTATCTAATCACTTAATTTGGTTCTAGTGGCTTCTCCACGTTGAATATTATTCTATCTCTCACTCCTTATCTTTATCTTTTTTTTGTTTTTTATTAAATTTTTTCTCTTTCTTTTAATTTACATTGTTCTTTTCCTTGGTTCTTCACATTAAGGTATTAATATTTCTCTACAATCTTTTCCTTTTTCCTGACTTTCCTACATGTTAGTAGAGGGTTCAAATGAATATGACGATGAAAGTTTATTCTCTTTTTTTTTCATTTTTCACAATATTTCATTACAGTAAGGGAAGGGCAAGACCAAAAGCGACATTCTATTGTAATAGAATGAGAATGTTAGATCCTATGGCAATTAACATAGGAAGATTAGGATTACAATGCTCAGTTTGGGCAATCCGGTGGACTAAGGGAGAAAGTCATACGCGGAGGATGTGTTTTTGGAACACAGGCCTGTACGACTCTCTGGGTGAGGGGAAAATAGGGGATTTTTATTTGTATATATATATGTTTTTAAGCTCGGCTCTCAACGGGACCTCATTAATTGGATGTACATCTATTGTAGCTTCGCACTCCAGAAGCATTACCAAAAACTACACAAAAACAAGCATAGATTATGGCTAGTTTGAATATAATGATTTGGAACACCGGTGGGATAAACAAACACAAACGCAAAAGCGTGCTCACACTGATGAAAAAAGAACATGTGGACGTGGCTCTACTAAGCGAAACGCACATTTTAGAGGAAGACATAGATACGTTAGCGGATAACATATACCATAATATTAGTCACTCTTCTTTTGGTACGAGAACTCGAGGTGTAGCCATAGTCGTCAGACGTAAATTAAATATCGAATTAAAAGGGGTATGGTCGGATGCTGAGGGGCGTATAACTATAGCTAGGATTGTACATAATAACAGGAAAATAGCGTTGGCAGCGGTATATGCCCCAAATTTGTACGAAGTGGGTTTCTTCACTTCACTAACCGGTGAAATGTTAAACCATCCCGAGTACTCATTTATAATAGGTGCGGATTTTAATGCCATTTGGAATCCAAGGATGGACAAATCTTACCTTGCCTTTTCCAGCGAACAAAAAAAATCATCTAAAGCATTAAAAGATTGGTCAAAGACTACAGGGGTAATTGATTTATGGCGTTTACTTAATCCCACGACCCGAAAGTACTCCTGTCGATCGGCGAGACACAACACATTATCCAGAATTGATTACGTCTTTGCATCCCCAAGACTATTTGATAAATATGAAGTGGAAATGATACCCAATGCGCTTTCAGATCACTGTTATTTAATCCTAAAAGCAACATTTGGTATACTATCTTCCCGGGCCCCAAGATGGCGTTTTAACACTATGCTGCTTAACAACAAGGAATTCATTACACAACTCAAAGAAGCTCTCACAGTATTCCTACGGGAGAATGCGAACGCGGTGCAAGACCCCAGAATAATATGGATGTCGGTAAAGGGTATGATCAAGGATTTCACGGATAGATTTTCCTACATATTGCGCAAAAATCAATGCACAAAACTGTCTGAAATGGAAACGCTTTACTCAACGTTATTTAATTCTTTAAAATACAACAACTCAACTAGACTAGAAAATCAAGTTAACGTTCTAAAAACAGAGATCAATGCAATATACAGACAAAAATCGGAAATGCAAATACGCAGCACAAGACAACAGCAGTATTTCCAAGGTTCTAAACCTAGTCACCTATTAGCCATGCGATTAAGAATTAATGCAAAATTTGCAGATATAACTGCCATTAGAAAACAAGTACTTGTAACAGACCCCAAAATAATAAACGATACATTCAAAGAATTCTACTCCGACTTGTATAACTCAGAAACGACCTTTGATCAAAACAAATTGGACACATATCTCAATCAAATTATTCTCCCTAAACTTTCGGAGGACGACGCTAAACAGTTAGAAGCACCGATCACATTAGAAGAACTCAAGAAGGCCATATCCGGAATGAAAAATGGTAAGGCTCCGGGAAGAGACGGTATCCCATCAGAAATGTACCTTTCTTGTTGGGACATATTTGGACCCTTATTACTAAATATGATCTTATACTCAGTCAAGGAGGGGAGCTTCCATAAACACCACAATATCGCACTCATTTCAGTCCTTCTCAAAAAAGACAAAGACCCCACCGAGTGCGGTAGTTACAGACCTTTAAGCCTCCTCGGAACCGATGTCAAACTGTACTCTAAGGTATTAGCCATCAGATTGCAAAAGCATATGACGTCTTTAGTTCATCCGGACCAAACTGGCTTCATAAAAGGTCGCCTGATCAATGATAACATAAGACGAATACTGCACGTACTAGATGCAGACAAAGAGGACACCACACCTAAGGCGATGCTATCCCTGGATGCTATGAAGGCATTTGACAGGCTGGAATGGTCGTTTCTATGGGCAGTATTAGAAAGGATGGGGTTAGGAAAAGGATTCATTGATATGATTAAAGTATTATACAAGGACCCATCGGCCATGATTACAACAGGCACATTCATCTCCGAAATCTTTCCGGTATCACGCTCAGCCAGACAGGGTTGCCCTCTTAGTCCCGGACTATTCCATCTATCATTAGAGCCTTTAGCACAATATATAAGACAATCCCAATACATAGAACCAATCGTAATCAAGGGCACACAACATAAAATTAGTTTATATGCGGACGACGTAATATTGTTCATGCAAAACCCCAACACCACAGTGCCGCATCTACTCAAGCTGATAGAGAACTTTGGTGATTTATCAGGTTTTAAAATAAAATGGCCGAAGTCGGCTTTCCTTCCACTTAACATCCATGCAAAAAAAGACACAACCCTCCCAGGTGCGATACCCATGGTAAAACATTTTAGATGCTTGGGTGTGGAAATATTTTCCACCATAAGACAAACGGTGAAGCACAATTACACAAAAATACAGAACAAAATCAAAGACGACCTGGACAGGTGGGCAAAACTTAAAAACTCAGTACAGGCAAGGGTATCAATAATTAAGATGGATGTATTACCAAGAATCAACTTCATCAGCTCAATGCTACCGTTACCCCCTCCAGAGGGCTACTGGAAAAGATTACACTCCTCCACATACAAATTTATTTGGAATAACAAACCACCTCGCATAAAAAGATCCACCGCACAGAGAAATAAAGCAGACGGTGGCATGGCAGTTCCAGATTTTTTACAATATTTTAAGGCTTTCACATTAAGACCATTGACAATATGGTTTGATCCCCAGGCTTTGGTATCTTGGAGAGAATTGGAAGAAAACATAGTAGCCCCACAGAGACTGAAGGACATAGCACACACTAAACTTCCAATCAAGCACTGTGAGCGAAAATTTGGCCCCATAATTACCCATGCAATCAGAACATGGCGGGAGACACAAAAAAAATGTCCTGGCCCTCAGGAATGGCATAATCACACTCCCATATTCAATAATAATGCACTCTTAATGGGAAAACGTCCTATAAAATTCCCTATATGGGAAGAGCAAGGCATACACTCATTAGGGGATATTTTTAATAACCAGGGCCTCTGTAGTTATAGAGAAATATGCACAAAGTTTAACCTCACCGAGTCCACATGGCTTTTTTACATACAGTTACGCCTATGTTTGAGATCCCACGGTGTTCCATTACACATACCAGTTGAACACCACAGATACCACAAATTTTTCTATGAAAGAGAAACATTGGGAGGTTTTGTATCAGGTTTTTATTATCAATTACTAACGTCCTCGTATGAAACCCTTCAACTAGACACTGTCTGGAGGAGGGATATTCCAGACCTGGAAAGTGACTTTGATTGGCAAGAAGTATGGGCAAATGTCCCTCTTACATCAAGGAACCCGGACCATCAACAAATCAATCTTAACTATATTCACAGGACATACTTGACTCCTATAAGACTGAACAGAATGGGCCTGAAACAAGACTCAAAATGCTCCCAATGCACAAATGGAGACGAGGGGACATCTATGCACATGTATTGGGACTGCCCACCAGTTAAGGCATTCTGGAAAGTTGTGACCCATCAACTATCAAAACTCGTATCTTGGAATATACCAGTACACCCCTCTGTATTGCTTTTAAATGATGTTTTTGAGTTTGCAGTAAATCCACAGCTAAAGAGATTGGTCTTATCGGGTATCACAGTAGCTAAAAAACTGATAGCATCACGCTGGTTTCAACCGGAAAAAATGTGCCGGAAAGTTTGGTCCCTTACATATCTCGATGTGATATATCAAGAAATATCTACAGCAAGAATTCTGGGTCTCAACGAATCCAAAATGTCAATGTGGTTAGAAGTGGTGGAGAGAATAAAAGCTAGCTTATAATGGTAGTGTCTGGTTAGGAGCGAGGGATAATGGAGGTACTATCCAAGGAGGGGTCCGGGAGGGGGGGGTTCGAGCTAGAGCATATGTGTGTAGGGTTTTAGAAAATAGGTATTAGGGGTATGTCCTATATAAACATTTATATAATTGTTAATTTCGCTGGATATACACTGTTGTGAAGGGCCAGATTAAACCGAATATATATATTTATTTATATATATATATTTAATTGTATTTGTATATTCTCTAATATTCCTTGATATCCCTTGTATATTCCTTGTACAATATGCATTGAATATCCATTCTAGCCTACTGAACATCCCATAATAGTCTCCATTCTACTATTGGTCGAGACCTTGGTGCCAGGCTGCCATACCCCCCAGACCCAGTTCAAACGTACCGCTCAACATGTACGAACAAGTCCTAGTTCCGCGTAGGAATCTGGCTACCGCACCACTAACGGTACTATTTGTTCATAGTGCGTATATATACTGCGCTACTAAAGTAGGACTTCTTTTTCAGTCCAGTTTCTTACCCTCCAATAGAGTCACAGACGTAAAGCCTCCCCGCGACGCCACGTGTGGGAGTAAGGCCAAGTTCGGCCTACCATCGGTATTGAGACATCGTGTATATTAATATTTGAATAGTCATATTTGGCACTATATCGTCGAGTTGGACGTAGTCTATTAAGCTAATAATAGTCTGTTAATATATAGTGCTTCGTACGGTGAGAATACTACCGTAGTCAGCACCTCATCGTTTCGGGCAGAGAACTGGCTGCTTATACAGGGTGGCCGACCCCATGTGAGGCTGCACCCGAGGAGCCCCAGAGCCGACGAGCGAGTGGACCTGCATACCGGATTATTCTACCGACGACAGCCCGCCTTCCCAGGCACGGATTATGCTTTGTGTACAGTGATTATTCCATGGATAAAGACCCCCGACACTGCCGTGTGTTGGAACCCCCCCCCCTGGAGAGGACGCAAGGTGAGGAGACGCTCTGCAAGACGAGGTCGCTTCACGTCTCTCCCCCGTGGACCGGAGAGAGCCGGCTCACAGAGAGTCCACCTGCTTTCATCTGTTTTTGATTGATTGATTGAAAAGTTTATTAACAGATTGCAGAATGGGTACAGTACAGTACATCTCAATACATACAATTGTTAAGGGGATGCAGACCAGAGAAAGACTTTCGTCTTGTTTACACCAGGGTCCCCCATTTTCAATTCATCATAACATATATGACATACATGACATACAGATAGACAGTACTGCTACATCTATACATTTATGACATATCAGATTTGCAAATACAGTACTGTTTGTGATACAAAAGTGTCCAGAAAAGGAGTGTATATACATTTGGCGTAGAAACTGTACATTGGAGGAGGTTGGTGGGGTGGGGTGGGTTGGGTGAGGGCTGTACATTGGAGGTGGGGGGGGGGGGGGGGGGGGGTTGGGTAGGGGACACACACACATTTTACACTGTACATTGGAATGTTGACAAAGCCTTACTTGGTCATTTACTGTACAACTAGGTTAGGACATTTGTAGGGGCCAGTTTCGAATTGCAGTCTCACGTAGGTGTTTTTTGAGAGTGTTTTTGAAGGTGGGTAGTGATTCACATTCCTTTACAGCTTTAGGCAGGGCGTTCCACATTGATGTGGCATAATTGCGAAACGTGTTTAGTCCCTTGTTTGAGCCGAATCTGGGTTTTACATGATTTGTGGAGCTCCCTCTGGTGTTGTGATCGTGGTATTCACTGACCTTTGGGAAGTATTTTGACATGTACATGGGTACCTTGGTCGCGTAGTGTATCTTGTAGACCAGGCCCATTGCAAGTTGCTGTACTCTGTCGTCTACTCTAAGCCATCCTAGGTTGTCAAAGTGGGCAGGGGTGAGGTGGGTTCTAGGAGTCAGGTCAAGTAGTAGTCTGACTAGCTTGTTTTGAGATGTTTGTAATTTGTTTTTTAGTGCCTTTGAGGTGCTTTGGTACCATGAGGTGCAAGCATAGTCGTAGTACCCTTGAATGAGTGCTCCTGCTAGAGTCTTCAGGGTATTCTTGTTTACCAGAGAGGAGATCCGGTACAAGAATCGCGTTCGTTGGTTGACTTTTTTTATTACATTGGATGCCATTTTGTCACAGGAAAGATTAGCCTCTAGGATGGAACCCAGGTAGGTAATTTCATCTTTCCTTGTGATAATATTGTCACCCACTGTAACCGAGAAGCCGTCGGTCTTGCTGAGTTTGTTATTTGAACCGAAGAGAATGGACTCTGTTTTGCCCATGTGTAATGATAGTTTGTTGTCGGCGAGCCATATGCAGATTTTGCCTAGTTCCGAGCTGAGGGCTTTTTCAACCTGTAACTTGTTCTTGTCAGAGACCAGCAGGGCTGAGTCGTCCGCAAACAGGAACAAGTTGCAGTCACAAGCTGACGACATGTCATTTGCATAAATTAGGAATAGTAGCGGTCCTAGTATGC
This sequence comes from Notolepis coatsorum, assembly GCF_963971535.1. NCBI lineage: Eukaryota > Metazoa > Chordata > Actinopteri > Aulopiformes > Paralepididae > Notolepis > Notolepis coatsorum. The sequence continues at coordinate 173,908,309 of NC_140171.1, read as the reverse complement.
TTCCTTGTGGAACACCACAGCTCACTGTGAGGGGGGGGGGATAGGGTACCGTTTACTTCCACCATCTGTTCCCTCCCCTCCAGGTAGGATTGTATCCAGCTCACTGATAAACTATCAAAACCAATTGCTTTTAGCTTGTCAATCAGAATGGTGTGATTGACAGTGTCGAAGGCCTTTTGTAGGTCCAGCATGACCATGCCGCAGTATTTGCCCGCGTCCACCTCTTGTTTGATGTGGTCGTTCAAGTAGAGAAGGCATGTGTCAGTGGAGTGGGATGTTCTGAAGCCAGATTGGAATTCGTAGATTAGATTTTTTTCCGCGAGGTACTTTTCGATCTGTTCGTATACTATTTTTTCCATGACTTTCGAGATGGATGTAAGGATAGAAACAGGGCGGTAGTTACCCGGGTCTAATTTGCTGCCCTTTTTGTGCAGGGGTGTTACTCTCGCAATTTTGAAGTCCTTGGGGACGTGTCCCTGTTTTATGGAGAGGTTTATTATGTGTGTGATGACTGGGGTGATGGCTGCTGCTGAGTCTCTGAGGAATTTGGAGGGGATGTTGTCATGGCCAGTGGCCTTGTTTGGTTGGAGGGCGCTCAGTTTTTTGAGTACCTCATCTGTAGTTACTATTTCCAGTTCGAAGTCGTCTTTGTGGACGCCTAGGTTCATGTAGTATGCTACTATGTGTTCTACCCCATACTGCCCTGAGTGGGAGGGTAGTTTGTTTACCAGTGTTGTGGCTATGTTTGTGAAGAAAGTGTTTAAGTAATTGGCTACATCCAGCTTGTCTGTGATGAGCGTGTTGTCCGTCTTTATGTTTATGTTTGAGAACCTGGTTTTGAGTTTTTTACTGCAGCCTAGTTGATTGTTGAGTAATTTCCAAAGTTCACGTGGTTTATTTTTGTTTTCCTCGGTTTTGTCATTGATGAAATTTTTTTTTGCAGTTTTGATCATGGAGTTTACGTCATTTCTTAGTCTGTTTCTTTCTAGTTTGAGTTCAGTCACGTGGTCTTGGAGTTCACTGCTCGTGCTTTTGGTAAGCTTTGACTGACTTTTACGAAACTCAGAGCATTTTTTGTCTCTGGCTTTCATAGCGGTCAGTATTTCAGTGTGCATCCATGGCTCAGCGCGATTTTTTACCCTGGTGGTTCTTAGGGGGGCCATTTTGTTTAGTATTGATGAAAATTTGGTTTTGAAGCCAAGCCAAGTTTCTTCAACCAGTGTACCATTGAGTTCATCTGACCAGTCCAGACTCTCCAGTTCAAGGTTAAAGGCCTCGCTAGAGTAGGTTTTGAGGTCTCTAGATGTGACTGTTTTGTGACAGCCAGCCTTTAGTTTTAGCTTTTTGCGGGTACAGAATATCATATAATGATCACTTAACCCACATGCTATAACCCCTTTACTGGAGATCTTGGACTTGTCAGAGGTCAGTATGAGGTCAATGGTAGTCTGAGTTGATTCACATATCCTTGTGGGTTGGGTGATTAGTTGGCTGAGGCCGTGCAGATCACAAAACCTATTGAAGGATTTGAAGACGGGTGCATTTTTTTGTTGCATATCCGTGTTCCAATCCCCAATAAGAATTTTTTCCGCATCCTCAGCTCCAGCTAAGCACACATCCAGAGTATCATAAAAGCCAGTTTGATCTGGCGGTCTGTATATTGTGCCGACTAGAACAGATTTTGCCCTTTCAAATAAAATTTCCACCCATACGGTTTCAATTGTCTCATGATGAAGGTCAGTACGGGTAATGAACTTGGTGTCCTTATGTATGTACATACAAACACCACCTCCATACTGGTTTCTGTCATTACGGACTATAGTATAGTTCTCTATTTCTATTTCAGGGTCTGTTACAGATGGATCAAGTTTAGTTTCAGTAAAGCATATTATGTCTACCTTACCGCTCATAAACAGGTTTCTTAATTCGTCCAGCTTATGCTTAATGCTGTTTACATTAAGGTGAAAGATGTGTAGTCCGTTTTTATTAGCTGTGTTATTGATGTCTTCGAGTTCCAGGTAATGGTCTTCTGGTGCTGCTGTGGGGGAGGGAGGGGGGGGGCTTTGTTGTTGTCTCTGTGAGGTCTGTGTGTTGGTGTGTGGGGAGGGGGAGTCCTTTGTCCTGTCTTTTCTGTGGTCCAAGGATCGCTGGCGCACCGAGCTGCACTACTGTGGGTTCACCCAGGATACCCTTAGCCGGACGAGGCAGCCAGACTCTACCCCCCCCCCCCCTCCTACTCCTGTCGGCTTACAAGCGACCGGATTAACCCCCCTAGTGTATCCAGTCTTATAATCATTGAAGTATCATTGCTATTATTCCTTAACTATTCCAGGTCGTATATGTACCACCTGCGCCTTCAGAGATTGGACATTCTCTATTGATATACCGACGAATACTCTTGCCATAAAAGTGCATACTAATTCCCATTCATAAATGTGATTGATTTGATTAAGTGCTTGCTCTACACACCATCGCTGTGTAGAAATAAAGACCTATTTCTAATTCGTACATTTGTGTTGGATCCGTTTCATCTACGTGACAGTGTTCATCATAATATATTTATGCCGAGTACTGGGTGGCCGAATATAAAGTACAAAGGTAGTGGTAGTAAGTATCATATCTAGTAATACAGTCAGGGAATTGTACCCCTCAGTTACAATTGGTCCTTCGAGCCGGATGGTAATTAGTGTAATATTAATATAGTGTTATTAATATTGAAATGGCCTATGATGAACACTCCACGAAACGATCCTCCTAACCAACACCCGCAGCGCGAACGACGGCTCCCTCAGTACTTAGAGGCTTACGCTGTCAGTCAACAACCTAGTCTTCTACTAACAGTAAACGCGGTAAAACTAGAAAGTAAAAGTATGTCTAACCCCAACGCCCAGACTACCCCGACCATAGAGGCCCCTACGGGTTCTAATGTAACTGACCAAGTTCACGGTGGGGACCAGTGGGAACCAGACATGACTTCACACCCCGCCAGTACTGAAGAAGTAGTCCCCGATGAGTCCCGGGAGGAATACAACGCTACCGAGAGAGAACTCGGCACCGAAGAAGACGGGGAGAGCACCGTGGAGATAGAGCTCCAAGGCTCCGCAAGGAGTACCCCGAGGGAAGGCTCCCCTATACAACCGCCTTCCCCCAGCGAGGCAGAGAGGACCCTACAGCAGGCCTTCCTCATCAGCCTGAACGCCGCTGCTGAACGCGACCGACTGCAGATCCAGCAGCGGAGCGAAGAAGAGCATATACGTCTAGAAATAAGACGCATTCAGAGGGAAGAGAATGTGGCCCGAGACCGAGCAGACAGCCAGCGAGCAGCTGCTGGTGCTCTACGGGACGCAGAGCGCGACAGACAGCAAGCGCAACTAATAGAACAGCTGATCAGACGGACAACACCCTCTCCCTCCGCCAGAGGCTCCAGGAACTCGTCTAGACACACCTCCAGGGCGGCATCCCCTAGCCGAGTAAACAACCCTGAACTTGACCAACAGACGAGGTCTATACCCCCCACAGACCACCTCCCCCCACCGGTCCAAGCGAGACCTAGCAACCGGGAAGGAGCAGCATATCCTGTGGAGAGGCTAAACCAGAGACTACAAGCACTGGATGACCTAACTGAAGACGAAGAGGAAGAGGAGGAGAACCACGCCCGACGACAGCACAGTACTCTACCAGACCAGGAGGTCCGGTACAGCCCAGGCTATACTCCCGCGGAGCTGCGCTACAGACCCCCGACTCTATACCCGGGTGAGCACGACGCACGACCCGCACCGAGGAACAGCACCTGGACAAGCGGGCCATGGTACACTGCCGGTACCAGCCCATACCAAGGAGCGGGAGGAGACTCGCCTAGGAGGCCTCTCCCCCCACGCTCGCCGATGTATCCACAGTCAGCGTCATACATTGGCACGCCTATGGTACCCGACTTCACCCAAGAGAACCGGGTCCAGTATACAGAACTCCGCATGTGTCTGGAGACCATGTTGGTGGAGGTATTGGATGAACGCCATAAATACGCCATCCTACTGAAGCACTTAAAGGTACCCCGCGCACATAATATAGCGCTCGCCTACGCGACTTCCACCACCCCATACACAGCAGCGCTGGTAGCATTGGACCAGAGGTATGGGCGCATATGGGATTACGTGATCCAGGAGATCCGACACATCGACCGCTTACCCCCAGCAATAGACAATCGAGCACTGGACGACCTGTCCATCAGAGTGCAGTCCCTGGTAGGGATGTTGGGAGCGCAGAGAGAGAAGGGGAGGCATGAACTTTACGCCAACTCAAATGTGGAAAGGATCTTGGAGAAGCTGCCGCCCGCTCGACAGGAGCGTTTTAGGCGGCAGAGAGACCACCGAGACCCGAATGGCCCCGAACCGAACCTCCTCGATCTAGCAGACTTCCTGGCGAGAGAAGTCAGCAGCCTACGGCTAGATACATTCGGACGGAGCACCCCTGGCTCCAGAGAAGGAACCAGACGACTAAATGATGGAAGAAGATCGGTGACTGTGATGCACCAATCGGAGTCAGTACCGAGCAGCAGGAGCCACAGTACCCCCTCCAGAACGGAGAAGTGGAAGATAGTGTGCCCCTACTGTGAGAAAGAACACTGGCTAGCGCAATGTGACTCCTTCCCCAAGCTGAACGCGGAGGAAGCAAGTCAATGGATAAAGTCCAACAAGCGCTGTTTTCGCTGTGCGCGCTCACACATGGCAGCCGAATGCCGCTTAAAGAAAAGGTGCACCAAGTGCGATGGAGCCCATCTGGACATACTTCACGACAGTAACAGACGGCGCCCTTCACCCGCACCATCCAGCAGCAAAGCGAGCGTCATGTACATCGATCCCGCCAGCAGCAGTGGAGCCCGAGTACTCCTAAAAGTAGTGCGTGTGACACTAAGCTACCAGAATAAAGTCCTGGACACTTACGCCGTCCTCGATGACGGGTCAGAGAAGACCCTTCTGCTCGCCTCCGCTGCGGCCCAGCTAGGGCTGCGGGGAAGCGAAACCCAAATGACAATTCGGACAATAAGACGAGATTTGAAGACGATAAAGGGCGAGAATGTCTCATTCTCTATCGCAGCAAGCGGCCAGCCTGAGCGGCGGTACCAGATTACAGACGCTTTCACCAGCCAAGAAATAGGACTGTCGCGGTACACATACCCCGTCGCCAAGCTGATGGAGAAATATGCACATCTGCGCAAGTTACCGATCCCGCTCATAGACAATGCTATGCCGACCCTGTTGATAGGCTCCGACCATGCAGACCTCATTGTCCCGATAGACCGGGTTCATACCGGACCCCGAGGCTGTCCTGCAGCAGTCGAGACCCGTTTGGGATGGACTCTCCAAGGCCCGCTCGCCAAATCTCTCAACCGAAGTACAGCCACTAGATGTCTCCACTCCCGAGTCACAGAGGGAGAAACCGCACTCCTGCAACACGTAGAGCGGTTATGGACCTTGGAACAAATGCCCTTTAAGAACGGAAAGAAAGACATTCGCTCTAAAGATGACATTTACGCCATTCACCTCCTCGAGACAGGGACCAAGAGAGTCCCGGTCAACGGCGTGTTGAGATACGCCACGCCACTCCTGCGGCGAGAAGGAATGCCTACTTTCCACGCCAAGACAGACGCCACAGAACGGTACCTGCTGAACACGGAGCGGCGCTTAGCCAAGAACCCCGCCCAAGAGAGTGTATACCGCGCTGAGATTGAGAAGCTCATCACAGCGGGACACGTCACAAAGATGGACATTAAAGAGGCTGACCAGACCACTGAATCGTGGTACGTGCCTCACCACAAGGTCCATCACAACGGTAAAGACCGCATAGTATTTAACTGCAGCTACCAGATCGGATCCCAAAATCTGAATAAAGAGTTACTGCCCGGTCCCACACTCGGCCCCTCCCTACTCAGCGTTCTACTCCGCTTCCGCCAGGAAAAGGTGGCCATCAGCGGGGACATTAAAGGAATGTTCCTGCAGGTGAGATTAGTAGAGGAGGACAAGCCCCTGTTACGGTTCCTATGGAGAGAGAAGCCAGGAGATGAGCACCCAGCCATCTACCAATGGGAAGTCCTCCCCTTCGGAACGACGTGCAGCCCCTGCTGTGCTACATTTGCACTACAGAAACATGTAGCAGAGGACCCAGCAGCGGACGAAGAGGTCCGACACAGCGTAAAGAACAGCTTCTACGTAGACAACTGTCTACAAAGCCTTTCAACCCAGGAAGAAGCCGAGGCTCTCCTGATTAAACTCCGCGCCTCATTGATCAAAGGCGGCTTTGATCTCAGGCAGTGGGCCAGCAGCGATCCGCAAGTACTGCGCAGCCTCTCCTCCGAGGACAAGGCAGCCAGCAGCGAGACCTGGATGGCTACAATCCCGGGAGAAGCCCAGGAGATGACCCTGGGATTGGTGTGGCGATTCAAAACAGATTCGCTTCACTACAGACACAAGCCCCTGACTACGGAGCAGGGAAGGCCGGCGGCGGCGCCGACCACCAGACGGAGTGTGTACACAACACTCGCCCGACAATATGACCCGCTAGGATGTATTCTACCGTACACCACCAGGGCAAAAATGATTGTACGAGCATTGTGGGACAAGGACCAGGGCTGGGACGACCCCATTCCCGCACACCTTGCATCCACCTGGAGAGAGTGGGAGATGGAGCTCCACTCACTCCCAGGCGTTAATATGCGCCGAAGCTACTTCCCACCCACGGTGAGGCCAGAGACATGTAAAATGGACTTACACGTCTTCAGTGACGCCTCAGAGGTCGCATACGGATCAGTAGCCTACTTGCGGGCCCAAGAAGAGGGGGGAGAGATCTACACAGCATTTGTCCTCGCCCGCTCGAGAATAGCCCCACGCAAGCAACAATCTATCCCACGTCTAGAGCTCTGCGCAGCCCTAGCCGGAGCGCACCTAGCCACGCTCATCCAACGTGAGCTCACCATACCGGTGTCTAGAACAATCCTGTGGTCAGATTCCACGACAGTACTCGCCTGGATCAAATCGGACTCATGCAAGTACAAAGTCTTCGTGGGAGTCAGAGTCACCGAGATTCAAGACTTAACCGAAGAGTTAACCGGAGAAACAGAGTGGCGTTACGTTGATACAAAACAGAACCCAGCTGACGTCATCACCCGGGGAATGCCCCTAGATGACCTCACCCGTCACAATGTCTACAGTGACGGCCCAGCATTCCTAAAGCTCCCGGAAGGAGAATGGCCCACGCCTATCCCGAGGGAAGCCAGTCAGGAGGAGGCTGAGAATAAGAAGCCTGTGTTCTGTGGATTGAGCACTGTTATCTCCGCAGACCCCAACATAGATGATTGCACTACCATAGAGAGTGCACAACAAAGGACAAACTTCAAAGGCGGCGAAAGAGAGCTGAGAGAGAGCTTCCAAGCTATGGGCCCAGAACTTAAGACCCACCTCGCTCCAGCACAGATTGACTTCCAATTCAACCCCCCAAACGCACCCCACGTCGGTGGTACTTGGGAACGGGAAGTGCGTTCCATAAAGACAGCCCTGTACGCAGTACTTGGGGCCCAGACCGTGGCGGAAGAAGTCCTAATGACAGTCCTCACGGAGATTGAGGGAGTATTGAACTCTAAGCCCCTCGGCTACGTCTCCAGCGATGTGGCGGATATCGACCCAGTTACCCCCAACACACTCCTGATGGGGCGGCTAGATCCCGCGTTACCCCAGACAATGTACCGGCCTGAAGAAGCGAACGGCCGACGAATGTGGAGGTACAGCCAAGTATTAGCCGACAAGTTTTGGAGCAGTTTCCTACTGCACTACCTACCGTCTCTACAGACCCGCCAGAAGTGGGTAAAGGAGAGAGACAATTTGACAGAAGGAACAGTCGTCATGATTATTGATCAATCACTGCCCAGAGCTATGTGGCCGGCCGGCCGCGTAAGCAAAGTGATCACCGGTGCCGACGGCAAGGTCCGAGCAGCTGAAGTGCTTGTCCAGGGTCGCACTTACACCCGTCCCGTGGCGAGGCTCATAGAACTGCCCCGACTCCCAGACACAATCGATGATGACCATGACCCTATAACCCTATGACTTTGTGAAGTTGACTGACCCCTACAGCAAACCCTTATGTGTAAATAGACAACGCGATTAATCTGTCTCTGCTTAACTGATTAGGTCTGGGACCAATCAGGGGGTGGCTGTTGTGAAGGGCCAGATTAAACCGAATATATATATTTATTTATATATATATATTTAATTGTATTTGTATATTCTCTAATATTCCTTGATATCCCTTGTATATTCCTTGTACAATATGCATTGAATATCCATTCTAGCCTACTGAACGTCCCATAATAGTCTCCATTCTACTATTGGTCGAGACCTTGGTGCCAGGCTGCCATACCCCCCAGACCCAGTTCAAACGTACCGCTCAACATGTACGAACAAGTCCTAGTTCCGCGTAGGAATCTGGCTACCGCACCACTAACGGTACTATTTGTTCATAGTGCGTATATATACTGCGCTACTAAAGTAGGACTTCTTTTTCAGTCCAGTTTCTTACCCTCCAATAGAGTCACAGACGTAAAGCCTCCCCGCGACGCCACGTGTGGGAGTAAGGCCAAGTTCGGCCTACCATCGGTATTGAGACATCGTGTATATTAATATTTGAATAGTCATATTTGGCACTATATCGTCGAGTTGGACGTAGTCTATTAAGCTAATAATAGTCTGTTAATATATAGTGCTTCGTACGGTGAGAATACTACCGTAGTCAGCACCTCATCGTTTCGGGCAGAGAACTGGCTGCTTATACAGGGTGGCCGACCCCATGTGAGGCTGCACCCGAGGAGCCCCAGAGCCGACGAGCGAGTGGACCTGCATACCGGATTATTCTACCGACGACAGCCCGCCTTCCCAGGCACGGATTATGCTTTGTGTACAGTGATTATTCCATGGATAAAGACCCCCGACACTGCCGTGTGTTGGAACCCCCCCCCCTGGAGAGGACGCAAGGTGAGGAGACGCTCTGCAAGACGAGGTCGCTTCACGTCTCTCCCCCGTGGACCGGAGAGAGCCGGCTCACAGAGAGTCCACCTGCTTTCATCTGTGGTCCAAGGATCGCTGGCGCACCGAGCTGCACTACTGTGGGTTCACCCAGGATACCCTTAGCCGGACGAGGCAGCCAGACTCTACCCCCCCCCCCCTCCTACTCCTGTCGGCTTACAAGCGACCGGATTAACCCCCCTAGTGTATCCAGTCTTATAATCATTGAAGTATCATTGCTATTATTCCTTAACTATTCCAGGTCGTATATGTACCACCTGCGCCTTCAGAGATTGGACATTCTCTATTGATATACCGACAAATACTCTTGCCATAAAAGTGCATACTAATTCCCATTCATAAATGTGATTGATTTGATTAAGTGCTTGCTCTACACACCATCGCTGTGTAGAAATAAAGACTTATTTCTAATTCGTACATTTGTGTTGGATCCGTTTCATCTACGTGACAGTGTTCATCATAATATATTTATGCCGAGTACTGGGTGGCCGAATATAAAGTACAAAGGTAGTGGTAGTAAGTATCATATCTAGTAATACAGTCAGGGAATTGTACCCCTCAGTTACATACACTGTATACGGCTAAAATGTTATTATAGACTTTTTTTTGTCTTGTTTCTGTACTTGCATGTAATTTTAACCACCTTGACTGTTAATTTCATTATGCATTATGTGTTGAGTACTGACTTTTAATAATTTTTGTTTTGCAATAATAAAAAAAATATAAAAAAAAAAAAAAAAAAGGCCTAACACGGCTTGTGCCTGGTGTCTGCAAGCAACATCTTCAAATCTCTCAAATCTCTCAAAAAAGTCTGCCTCTTGAAGGGGCAACAGTCATTTTTATATTGATCCTGTATCATATTCCGATTGGTCTAAAAACAGTGATGTCACAGGGATGTCATTTCGCTTAGCAAACCAAAATACAATACGACTCAGAGATGCCCTCCAGAAAAACAGTTTACACATCATTTAGTATTATTCTCTACTGACAGTTAATTTTAAGCATGACATTATGAAAACTTTACTGTAAACATTTAACATTTAATTGTTATATAGTTTTTAAGATTCTCTCTATCGTTTCAAGACTCTGTATACATGACGGGTGTTTCCTTTACTCTAAAATTTCACAACCTCAGCCTTTACCTCCCCTGGGGCCCCATCACCTCAGAACATAAATGCATGTCTGTTCTGCTTCCTCACTGTAAGGGTTAACATTACAGTTTACTCTCCTCTCCTCCTTCCTCTTCTGCGGCCTCTCCTGCTGCCTCTCAGGGTCACATTCTTTAGGGTTAACTCCCTACTGCAGGCCTGCTCTCACAGACACCTCTATGCAGACCAGGCAATTCTTTCTTAAGCAGAACAATCATTTCACTGTCTTCCAACCAGAGTTTAGTTTTAAAGTCTATAAAGAATATACTGGTTATAAAGGAACAAACAGGATGTCAATTTCCAAAAGGGTCACTGTTGTTCTGTGGCACTTCACACTGTGTAATGTCAGTAGCCTCAGCACGTTCTCCCTCTCCCTGGTCTGAGGAAACCTCTTCTCCAACAATACTCCCTTGAATAGGAGAATGCATAGATGTAGCCATGATATAGCAACCCCAAACTAACCAATCAAAACAAAAGCTCCTAACAACAACATGGGGAATATTTTTCACTTTTTTTTTTTAAAAGTCCCTTCGTGGTTGCCATTTCTGTAACGAGCTTGAAATAATAAACAAACCTGTTCAGCAATAAAGATAGGGATGCACCGAATGGGAAATTCTTGGCCGAAACCGATACCGAAAATAGGAAACAGTAGGCCGAAAACCAAAGGCCGAAAATGATTAATATAAATATATATATATATATATATATATATAATTTTTTTTAGCTACCTGATTATGGCAAAAGACATGATTATGGCTAAACTTAACTTAAATAATATTAATAATCACTTATGGGCCCATAAAACATTTATTCAGCACTTTTGAATGCATACATTAATTCCAGACTGTTAAGACTAAAAGACTACAACGATTGATGACGACTTCCTGTCCTCGCATTTCCATTTCCGGTTTAACGATACATTTTCAACAACAGATTGCTGCTAATTAAACACTTCATTTAAATGGAGTAACGTTAACGTTATGTCGAGTTCATACATGTAGTGTAGTATGAACTCGTCATAACGTTAACATTACTCAGTGTCCACTGTTGCTGCCACCGTTGCGTCGCAGATGGATGGTACACTGTTAGCTCCGTAGCTAATCCGCTCCTAGACTACTGATAGCAGTACCGTTAACGTCGGAGCTGATCAATACTCAGGTTTTTTCCAATTTAGTTTAGAACCGGGTTTCGGGGGGAATCCCTACTCCCAAGAGGAGTTAGTTATCACAGGCTGTAGAATGCAGGAAGAGCTGCCAAGCTGCTCACGTTACATGTTGCGCATGCTACCGGTATGTCTGTAGTCGCGTTTTGATGACGTCATCACAACAACACGTTATTTGACTTTCGTCATATATTTTCGGTGCTAAAACCCTTTCGGCCGAAAGAGCCTTTTTAACCATTTTCGGCCGATAATTTTCGGTAGCCGAATTTTTGGTGCATCCCTAATAAAGAATGAGAGTACTGGAACAGTGTTAAATTCAAAGTGTTGTATTAAACAAAAGGAGGATCAAAATAAATGGGGCACCCCATAGCAACGTATGGTACAACAAAAATCATCTCAAACCAATAAGAACGGTCCTGTCAGCTTTACAGTCCATTAGCCCCAACATAAACATACCATGTATAATGTTACCATGTATCATGTTACCATGTATGTTACCATTAGGGCTGGGCGATATGACGATATTATATAAATATCGGGTACAGTTCATTAACGATACACTTTTTCAACGTATCGTGGATATCGTGATGTTTTGCCCAAGAGGATTGTGTCGCGTCAATCTGTCCACACGTTACTCGTTCATATCTCAGCCTGTGCTGAGATATGCCCATTCCGCGGTCTGTTAATAAAGTTTTCAATCAGACAGATGTATGGAAAGGCTTTTATTATAACATTCGTTGTAGTAAAATCATTATGCCTCATTTAGCATCCTGTGAAGCACTGGTCTCCTACTCGACGGCCGCGGGGAGCTAACGTTAGTAGCTTTGTTGATGTTCAGTGTTCACTTCAGCACACGGGACATTCAGGAAGTCATAACGCTTGCCGATTGGTGCTAAGAACAGCAGGGCGGGTGCAAGCGGTGTGACGTCATTGGCAGACTCGACTGTCAATCAAAATGATTATGTTTCCGTCAGAATGAATGAATGAAAACTGTATTAAAAGGTTGCAGAATGGGTACAATACAGTACAGGAGGATGAAGACCAGAAAAAGACTTTCGGCTTTTTTACATAAGGGTCCTCCATTTTCAATTCATCAAAACATTTAGAGACATACATATATACAGTAGTTTCATAAAAATGCTAAAATGCTATTTATTGATTGATTGATTTAAAACTTTAACATATTGCAGAATGGGTACAGTACAGCTCAATACATACAATTGTTAAGGGGATGCAGACCAGAGAAAGACTTTAGTCTTGTTTACATCAGGGTCCCCCATTTTCAATTCATCATATTTCATATCTAAATCATATAATATCTCATATGCAATATATAATCTAATAATCTAAATCTAATATAAAAATGCTAAATGCATGGGTATTTTATTTTGTCTTTAATGTTAGCTTGCAAACTCAAATACTGTCTTGGTAAGCCTCATAATGAATTGTTTGGGGTAAAAAAGAAAAACATCGTGATGTGTATCGTGTATCGCCGAAAGGTCAGAAAATATCGTGATATCATATTTAGGCCATATCGCCCAGCCCTAGTTACCATGTATAATGTTACCATGTATAATGTACTGTGTATAATGTTACCATGTATAATGTAACCATGTATAATTTTACCATGTATAATGTTACCATGTATAATGTAACCATGTATAATGTAACCATGTATAATGTTACCGTGTATAATGTACCGTGTATAATGTTACCATGTATAATGTTACCATGTCTAATGTTACTAGGGCTGACCTTCGAATTTTTTTTTGGCAATCGAAGCTTCGGGGCCGAGCTTCGATTTTAATTCGAAGCTTTGAATAAAAAAATAAATTATTAATTAATTTAATTTTTTTATTATTATTATATAATTTTTTTTTTTTTTTATCTTGTTGTGGGACTTGTACAGCACTTTGGTAAACTTTGTTGTTTTTAAATGTGCTCTATAAATAAAGTGGATTGGATTTTATGAATTAAGTAGCCCCTTTTGTGACTGACGCAGCCAACACAGTGTGATTTAATTCAAGGTGGATCGCTGTTGTCGTTTGAACAACTTCAGATTTCATGGGAACTACCAATCCCCCAAATCAAGAATGTTTAAGATGAATGAAGTAAGATTTTGATTATTTGAAATATGGCCTGTGTAGACTAAACTATGCACAGAATTATGTCAGTCTACAAGGTCCGGATTCTACATGGTCCGGCAATGTAGACCTTGTAGACTCCACTACAGACCAATTATCAGTGAATGTTCATGCATTTTTAAGAAGGGCTACTTCCACAAAAAAACAAAGAACTCACCAAAACATCTCAGTAGCACCTTATCTAAATGTTCTATTTCATATATGGAGATTCATATTTATTTATGTATTGCATGCATTTCTACATTTTATTTCCTATTTTGTTTATTCATCCCAGTATCTTTCTTTCTTATGTGTGGAATTCTACAAGGCATTTACATTCACATTTACATTTAGTCATTTAGCTGATGCTTTTATCCAAAGCGACTTACAAGTTCTGTACGACAGGTCATCAGGAAGGATACAACTCTATCAGCTGAGTAACAATATTCATCAAAGTGTTGCGTGTTACAGTGTAGGTTAGTTTATTAGAACAAGTCCATGACAGTAAGGTTAGTTAGGGTTAGATTTTTTTTATTTTATTTTTTAAATTTTATTTCAGATAATGGTTGAAGAAGTGCGTCTTTAGTCGACGGCGAAATATTGGATGGGATTCGGCTGTCCTAACTGGGGTGGGTAGTTCATTCCACCATTGTGGGGCAAGGACTGAGAATAGGTGTGTAGGTGGTGTATGTGTTTGAGGATGATATCCTTCAAACAGGCAATAGTGATGATATAATTTGGGCAGTGCTGAGCTGGGTTACTTTCCTCCAGTGTATTTGTCCCCCGGCCCCACCCAATGGCCCCATGCACACACACACACACACACACACCGAAGTAAAAATTTAAATAAAATAATTTTATTTTTATTTTAATTTTTTTTTAAACTTCGATTTTTTTTTAATGTTCGAAGCTTGTGCCATCAAACGTAGCTTCAAAGTATTTAAGACAGCCCTAAATGTTACCATGTATAATGTAACCATGTATAATGTTACCATATATGTTACCATGTATAATGTTACCATATATGTTACCATGTCTAATGTTACCATGTATAATGTTACCATGTATAATGTTCAGGCCTACCAGACCATGCAGCCTGCATGGTAGAGCTAGTAGTGTCCAACAACACTCAAACCTTTGAGTGTCCAAAAGGTGATAAGTCCTGGGTTGATCCACATCTTAAAAAAGGAAAGGAAAAGGAAGTAATCCACTGGGAAACACCACTGCAGCTGAACTGTCCTTGGTTAATGGAGAATCTTTTAGGAGGCCTGGAAAAATCCCTCCTTCCTCTCACAATAGCCGTAAGCAAACAAAACTCCATGAGGCCATGATTCCAATCCAAGATGGCGCCCTTATGGTTAGGACCGCCCCTAACCACACCCATACCTGGAATCTTAAAGGTCAAGTGACTCAAATATGCTGACATTGGCATATCCTAACATTGGGCCCACACTTCATTTATCAACACAGCATCTTCTTCATAAAGTAACGCATGTTACAATGTTTTGCATTCATTGACAAAATTATGAAGCATTTGCACATATACTTCCATCATAATATACAAACGAATGTTGTCCGCATATGTTAATTTTATGAAATATCATCTCGGGCGACCATCAAGAAAACACAATTGTGGGACTTTTATTTTGAAACCACCTCAAGGACAGGATGTTGCATCAGCCAAGTCACATGTGAGGGACCCAGAGAAACAACTAGCAGGTTAGTAAGTCTCTTTCATATTGGCAAATAAATCTCTTTTTTAACTGCTGTAATGTAGTTGCCACTTTTGGATGTCTTGTGGGACGACCGCCCCAAAACTGTGAATAATACGTTTGATCTGAAAATCTATATTTTGATGATGAATTTGATAGTGACATGTGGTAAGAGCTAGCTAGTTTGGTTTCTGTAGCTAATGGTTAGCCTGTAATATTTGACTGACCTTAAAAACATCATCTGGGCGACCGAGTATCATGTGGGGCGACCACTGCTGAGTGTTTTAGATGATAGATATATGTCCTGTATTTGTAGTTTCTGTATATTTATATTTTATTCATGATTTATATACATAAAGTTCTTTGTTTTAGCATAACTCTTTGTATACTTTAACATATATTTTTCAACATTTCTGTAATTTTTCATTCCTATTTAGGAATTAATGTTTCTTTTTTAGTATTGTACAATCTTACGAGATTTTTTTTTAAACGGTATAGCATGACATTCCATTTAGGTAATTGTACTTGTATTAGTCATGTTTAACTAGTTTAACCTATTTTCTAGATGGCACAAACAAGCAAACAGAAGACTGCTCACTACAGACAGCGGGTCAATGCAGACCCTACAGCAAGAGCCGACTATCTTGCCAGGCAAAGAAGGTAAAAAAAACTATAGGTAGGTAACATGCAGTATATTTTTCTCTGGTGTAATTCAAACTGTCATGTTAGTAGGATTAGGAATGACCTTTTCTGTAATATCTTGAACTTAAGTTTGTATGTAATTTAGCCCACCAGAATCAGTATCACAGTATACACCATTGTTTCAGCTACCAGAGAAGAAAACAACAGGGCAAGATTCCATATGTGAAGTCAGATGAGCTATCGGAGAGGGAGAAGGCTGCATCCAGAGGTTACAGGGAGAAGGAAAAAGATGGAAAAGGCGATGCTGGACCTGACACCACCATCCATGGAGAACACTCCACCAGTTCTGGCTGGTGTAGAAGTAGAGAAGAGCAGCAGGGCAAGCTGTGGTGGATCCCCTACCTCTAAATGAGGATTTGAATCACTAACATTTACTTTGATTCTACAGTAGGTTTAACATCCCTTGAAACCATAGGTTATATATCCAGCTCATGATCAACAGTGACATATTTCAACAATAAATGTTCAGTGGATTGCACTGTGCAACATCTCCATTATAATCTGATCAAAGTTTGTTTCGTGTTTGATATATCTTTGGGGAATGTTGACTGTAGGAGCCAAAGCTATATTGTATTGTATGAATGTTTATGTTTATTTTTATAACCTTACATTGACACGGCATTAGGAATATCGATTGGATTTAGATAAAGTCATTGAACCGTCTTATTTTGTCATAATAGAACATTCTAGAACATTTGTGATGTCACCGTATGATGTCATGACTGAATGTTCTAGAACATTTGTGATGTCACAGTATGATGTCATGATCAAACGTTCTGGAACATTTGTGATGTCACAGTATGATGTCATGACCGCACGTTCTAGAACATTTCTGATGTCACAGTATGATGTCATGATCGAACGTTCTGGAACATTCGTGATGTCACCGTATGATGTCATAACCGAACATTAATAATTTAACTAAATGTAAAAAATATCAGTGTTTTGTTTTTTGGTGTGCTTCTTATTCTAGGTGTTCAGGTTGCCAGATTTGTTAAAACATGCACATGTACCTCAATTTGAAATGCCTGCAGTTTACCATGAGATAATATAAAAGGAACTAGGGATGGCACCAATCTGATACTCTATCGGTATTGGTCCGATACTGGCCAAATTCACAGGATTGGATATCGGCCGTAAAGCATGCCATCACGTGAACAGTAGTAGCGTGACAACAACGTTAGCATTAGCTAAACGTAAGTCAACTTGTTAGCAGCGCGCCGCGATCATGTCAGCTGTGTGGAGTTATTTTAAGCTCAAAGAAGAGAAAGGCAAAACAGCCTGTGGTGTTATGCTAATGTGTGTGCATTAATACGACAGAGTACAGGCCACCATACTGGGGTCACAGACAGGTACACAGGGCAGAGTAGACTAAGAGCGGATAATAACGGACCTGTGTGGTGGAGCTAACAGAATGAAGACACGCACAAACAAATACAGAGGACTCGCATGTATACTTGTGGAATAACACGACACAGCCAAGTGTAATATCTGCGACGCAAGTATTTCTAGGGGTGGCAGCAACACTGGAAACTTCAACACCACACAATACTTGCAGATTAATCATGGAAAGGGAGTATGCCGAGTTCATATGTGCAACGAATGCCAAGAGGAAAAGTTTTGTCGCAGCAGCTAACATAGCTGGAAACCATTCAGAAGCGAGAGAAACTCCCTGCAGACAGTAACAAAGCAAAGCTGAAGAAAACCGGGAAAATAACCACATTTATTGTGCTGGACGACCAGCCCCTTTCTGTTGTTGAAAATGTAGGTTTCCGACGCTTAGCCTCACTTAATGTTGCCAAACCGTCATTATCTCTGACACGGCTATCTCAAATAAGTACAATGTTGTGTTTCTTTTTCAAATGTAGCCAAGAGTAAAGACCCTAACCCTATCATAACAGCAGTCAAAGTGTATATTTTCAGCACTAGACGCGAGGACAGGAAGCAGTCATGAAATCGCTGTAGTCTTATTAACGTATTAACTAAATAATTAGAACAAAATAAAAAGCAGCAGCACTATTGCATAACTGAGTCATGTGTGGTATGTATTTCTTCCTTTAGGGGAGTTTTTGATGTTTTATAGATGGCTAGGTTAAACACAGGTTTTTGTTTTTTAAGGGAGTATCGGATGGGTATCGGTATTGGCAGATACTCAAGGCTGTGATATCAGTATCGGACATGAATAAGTGGTATCGTGCCATCCCTAAAAGGAACTGATACAACTGTGTTGTAGTTGTTTAGTGTTTCATCCATGCAACTATGTTGGTGGTTATTGTTTATTGACTCTATAGAACTGTGTTGTGGTTTAATTTTTATTCCATACATACAACTCTGTTTACCTTTTTATTATTGACTTAAATTGTTAATCCCTGTCCAATGTGACTACCATCACAAAAGTGATGCTACTTAACCCACCTTCTCGGTCTCATACATTGACACAACCAATGATGATATGAGGACATGAAAATGGACATTTGTGAAATGTTCAAGTTCCTGAAGCATGTAATGTGTATTGTACTTAAACTTTTTGAATGTTTAATGTTTTTAACATTTGTGATATTTGAATGTTCCTGACGAAGCTTGTAACCTACCGTGCCAAATGATTGACGGAGCTAGAGCCCCGGGAGTCGGTGTTGTATTTGTACAACACTGTGTACTTCGGCGCACACCTCACATATTGGCATGTAACTCGAGAACTGCTGAACGGATTGTGTCACCTGAAATGGCTATCAACAAATATGGCTTTAATTCGATATATATATTGTATTAAAATATATGCACACCCGAGCCGGTAGAGGTTGCCAAAGTGCAGGTGGGAAAATGTGGGCCCTCGCATGTTAACATGTTTTACTTTTGTGATATTTGAATGAATTGAAGAATATTTTTGTTGACCACTTGAAAAGATTGTAATAAAAACATTTTTCAGTTTCTTTTGTCTGAACTGCATTGTGTAACATTTTAAATAGACTTTTAACTACTCTCATCATTTGGGGTGACCATTTGTCATGTGGGGTAACCAATGATTGTCAATAACTGTACTAAATTCAAAATAGAATATCCATCAGTTTTGGCTCAAATATTAATCACTGGTATGCTATGCTTAAGTGGATACTATCTGTACACATTTTAAATCAGTTTTATGGGTTTTAGAGCATATATGGGTATTGTAACTGCATTACGAGGGAGACACTGCCATTATAGAATAAACTTGTGAAATCATGGTTTACAAAAAATTAAAGGGCACACAAGCCTGTCTTTCTTAAGATGTATATTTAATTACTGATACCTGTTAAAATATTAGTAATGTTAAGGAAATATATTAATTTTGAGAAATTCCGGTCGCCCCAAATTACTTTTATTAAGGCCATGTCCTATTAATTCAACTTTAAAAACACTAAAATCTCTTAATTTGGGGTTTTTGCATAAATGCATGTATACACTACATTCCAAATGTTTGAAAAATGGCCAAATATATCCTTATTTTTTGTATTTTAAAATTGGCCTATTGAAAAGTCTTATCCGTCAATGACCCACTATTACAGGTATTGAAATTAACAATGCAACTTCCAATTATTATTATTTTTTTTATTTTTATGAATAATTAAATATCGATATTTCGGGAAATGAATATTGAAACCATTTTAAATATTCAGAATCGATATGTATCGATTTTTCGATATTTTTGACAACACCAGTACCCACCTTCAAAACAACTCTCAAGAGCACCTACGGGAGGCTGCAATTCGAACCTGGCCCCTGTAAATGTCTGAACCGCCCTCCCACCCACCCACCCCCTCCTAATGTACAGTTCCCTCCCCCTCGTATGTATATATTTACTTTTATGATCTGTTTAACAGCACTGTATATTTGCATATCTTGTATGTCACAAATGTAACTGTACTGTATATCTGTCATAAATGTCATGATTAGATTAGACGATTAGATTAGATTATTATATCTGTATATGTCATTAAGAATTGAAAATGGGGGACCCTGATGTAAACAAGAAGAAAGTTTCTCTGGTCTGCATCCCCTTAACAATTGTGTGTATTGAACTGTACTGTACCCATTCTGAAATCTGTTAATTAAAGTTTTCAATCAATTGGGATGGAGGAGATAGCAGAAAACGGGTCTCGCCCATGCAGAGGGGAAAACATTCTATCTGGACTGGGCAGGATATTCCTTTATTGATCCCCTTGGGGAGATTCAGTCGTCATAGCAGCAGGGGGTACAGTGCCTAGAGCCAGGACTCGACAGTCACATAACTTCTGTGTTTCGCTCCAGCTGGAAGGGAGGGGCTGAGTCGGATACCCACACTTTACAGTTTAGAAGCAGCTTGGCAGCTCTTAAGCCCTGCATTCTACAGCCTGTGATAACTCCCCTTGGGAGTCGCTCTGTTTCTATGTAAACTCTGCGAGCAACGGGTCCAATAAATGCGTCTTTAACATGCTTTATATCCTCTCCATTACTATATGCCGTGTTTAAACACTTTTTTAACTAACTTTAGCTGCTAACTTAGCTAAGCTAGCTCACAGGCACAGGAGAAATCAGTTTCATGGAGTTCTAATAGTGAGGTAAGGGTCTCTCTTTCTCTGTGTACGTTCAATGATGATGATCAATGAAGTAGCCAAAATGTACACTATAAAACGAACTTGATAGTTGATGATAATAAATATTTCACTTAAAAATTGTAATGATGTTATTGTAACATCATTAAGTCTGCCATAATCTATTCTCCCTCTCGTGTGTGTGTGTGCGCGCATACATTTACTATGCTACTCTTTTTCACATGGATTAGGCTAATTAGCTTTAACAATCCTGATTCCTGAGCCTATTTTATTCAAAAGGAAGATATTGATTTAAATATGTATAATATATAAAAACAAATACATTTGAATCGTATCTCCTGTGCTGGCACAAGCACTACCATGGAGTGGAGAGATAACACACAATACATATAATAATTCATGGAAATATACTGAAAAGCTATTTATGGCCGGTAATAATAAAACAAATTTTATCTAAAGCTAAAAAGGAGGATACACATTAAACATTTTAAAATATTCAATTGAAATAGATTTATTTGGGTAAATTAATGGTTAATGTTTAATCAACTAATCGATAAAATAATCAACTGATTAAGCGATAACAAAATAGTCGTTAGTGACAGCCCTAGTCCGCAGTATAAAGAACAAAGAGGAAGGGAGCCAAAACTGTTCCCTGAGGGGCTCCAGTTTTTGTCCAGATGACATCTGATACTATATCATCCAGCATAACAAACTGAGGCAGAGGAACAAGATATTTCATGCACCAGGTGCTGGTTGAGTTATGCAGTTTAAACTGGATATTTTTGTTTGCTAGGATATGTGGCTGGATTGTATTGAAGGCGCTAGAAAAATCAAAGAACATTTCCCTAACAGAGCTGGCAGACGATTCTAGGTGGCTATAAATTTGATGCAACATAAAAATCAGTGCATCGTCGACTCCTACACTCGTCCTGTATGCAAATTGCGAGGGGTCTAAATAAGGTGCCACCTGCTCCCTGAGGTGGCCCAGCACAACCCTTTCAAAACACTTCATGATGTGGCATGTCCGAGCAATAGGTCTCAGGTTAGTGAGGCTCTTACGCACATTGTTCTTTTTAGGAATAGGATGTTAACCACATTCCAGGAAAAGCAGGTGAAGACAGAGATAGAGAGAGAAGAATGAAAAACATGGCACAACTGGTCAGCACAGACCTTGAGGGTGCAGGATAAACACCATCAGGCCCAGGGCCCTTGTTTACCTTGATGGAGGTTAAGCTCCTGACGAACCTCTTCAGTAGACATGACAATAGGGGGACAACTGTCCTCAGGACTAGGCTGAGCCAGAGAGGAGAGGATACTCTCCTGCTCAGCTGAGAAATAAAAGCTGAGTCGCCACACACACCAGTACAATCAAGAGGTTTATTTGTCACATACCAGGGCATACAGTGAAATGCGGGTGGTCTTGCCCGCATTGATTGTGCAAAATACAATAATAAAAATAGAATAAAATAGGCATCGAAAAAATAAAATAGATAAGACGCAAGATATGCATGGTAAAAAAGAAATACATGCTAGGTTCCTGAGAAAGTGGTTCTTATATACACTACTATGCAATATACAATGTTAACTCTTAATGTATGTAAACTATACAGTACCTCCTTCTTTTAAAGTTTGTGTGTGCTCATGTGTATTTGTGAGTGGAGAGTTCAGTGTTCTGATGGCCTGGGGGAAGAAGCTGAGTCGGAGACAACACAGACGTAACACACAGGTTACATTTGCATCCTAAAATGGCTTACTTGAGCTTGGTCCACTTTGGTTGGTCTCCTTGTTCTCATGCAAGGCTCTATAATGCCTCAGCATCGGTGAGGTGTTATTGTTGTATCCAAGTTCTTTTGAACACAACACACTTCACCTTTTAAAGTAACAGAAATTAGAACAAGGGATACGCTGTGTTGTCACATTTATTAATATTACTATGTGCATACTTAGGAAAGAGATCAGCTCAGTTAGTTGAACAGATGGCAAACAAACGTGCAATAAACACCTAAGTCAACACAATGTGAGGTCATAGGTAGGCATGGGTACCGAACCCAATTAAGGGTACCGACCGAATCACGTCTGTACTACCGAGTACCGATTCACGTGAGAACCACCGGTGCCAAATAATTTTTTTTAAAGTCCGATGACGTTTCGTTTACCGCGAAATGAAACCTATGAAGTGTGCCACACGTTCACACACACAATACACGCTTACCTAGAATTTGACTTGATTCAACAACGAAGCAGTCGGGGGCAATGGCAAGCCGAAAACGGTTGCAAGTGTTGTTACACTTTACAAAGCTAGATGCAGACGACGCTCGCTGCAATATTATATATATATATTAACATTGTTCTAAATAAATAATAATGATAATAAATTATTTGAAGTTTGGATTTTTTCTTTTACAACACGTAGATAGATAACATTTTTAGAGACTAAAGTGCAGAAAAAAGGTACCGTTGGGTATCTGTATCGATTCACAGGTACAGGTACCGGTTCAAATGTGAAAGGTACCCAACCCTAGTCATAGGAGACTATTGCGCTTCGTTGCCCCTTATATCTTGAATCGCGCGCCAAATGTCCTGAATCAGTCACGTGGGACGACCGTCACGTGAGGTTCACCGTCACCACACACGTCATCAACACGAGCCTCGATACACTCCACATAAATTCCTGGATTATTCAACAAACGCTTTGTGTGTTTACAGTGTGAAGTCTCTCTGTGGCAGAACTCTACTGGACCAAGACTTTCTTCTTGTGGAAACAGACATCAGACTGTGGACACCACAACATCTGTAAGTACAATTATGTTTACTTTGATTCTCCAGGAGAATCAATCCCAAGTCGATCGGAACTTTCTCGGCCGAGCTGTAGTCACTTTTTCAGCACCTACTCCCCATGCGCATGCGCAGATTGCCCACGGAGTCTCGGGATTGTCCAGATGTCTAGTAGGGATGCCCCGATCACGTTTTTTGCCACCGATACTGATCGTCTTGAGCCATATCGGCCGATACCGATCCGATGGCGATCGTTTTGATTAAAAAAAGAAATTTAAAATTGTTTTATATACACTTTTTAATTATTTTTAATAAAATATATATATTATATAATTCGACTTGTACTTGTATTATCTGCGAGACATCGCCACCACGCAACAAGTCAAAATGCTCGCTATCTGCAAACAGCTCCACTGTCTGTGTGTACTCGAGTAGCCTCCAGCTACAGCCAGGATTCTCCGGCGCTGCAGCTGGACCCTAGTATTGGTATAAATCACATTCAGCAAGCCCTCAGCTCGAATACGCATTGAGTCAATGTTATAAGACATTGATATCAGGAGCTATCTGTAGCTACTGCTAGCCGGCTAGATAACGTTAAGACGACGCCTCAGTGAACTATTTAGTTTAGAGCTAACGTGAGCTACCGAGTCAACGGAGGTAACTTATCATGCACTAGACTATTGCTGGAGCATTTGTTGATATCAGCAGCTATCAGTAGCTAGCCAGCTAGATAATGTTAGACAATGCCTCATGTAGTCACTGGGTCATTTAGTTTAAACAGTAACGTTAGCTCGGTAGGTACTGGTAGCCAACGTTGGCTCACGTCGCATCATGCACCAGACTATAGCAGACTGCGCTCTTGTTTACATGAGTGCGGGAGGGGCTGGGGAGGAGGCGGCGCGGTACGCTGCAAGCAGCTGTGTCTGAGAGAGAAGTCAGCAGTGACTGTGAGATCTCCGCTAAGAATTGGATCATGTTTTTCGATCGTTTTGACGATCGGCGAAAATAAAGCATTATCACCGATCACCGATCGCATATTTATACTGATTATCGGCCGATAACGATCGGTGGCCGATCGATCGGGGCATCCCTAATGTCTAGGTTTATAAATCTGCGCATGCAGAGTTTGCGGAGTAGGTGCGGAAAAAATTACTATAGCTCGGCCGAGAAAGTGCAGATCGATTTGCGATTGGTCTCTCCATGTTCAGTGCCCAGTATTTCAAAATCTTTAATCTCAATCAGATCCGATCCGATTTTAACCTCTTTACCTCTTAATCTCTGAAAATCAGCCTAAAAATACACACCTAAGTAAATGGAAGATTGCTCCACTTCTACAAGGCCATTTGCATTTTCTTGGTATCTAGGGACATCTATGGACCTCAGGGAATGTATTCCCAGTGTCATAAATATTGTGTCTATTACTAGGCTTGAGTAAATTGTTATGAAACACTGTGCAAATGTTTCTAAGGAAACTGAGGATAGGGCTACATATGGGATGATGACTCTGATGACAGTGGTCAGGATGATTAACATCAGTGTTGCCTGGGAAGTGTGGTGGTGGATGAGGGGTCGGGTGGTGGATGAGGGTGTGGACTGGATTTCGGATGTATAGGGTGAGGGGATTAGGGTTATACAGTAGGTAGTGTGATTTGTTTGTATTTTTGTACCTGCATTCTATTTAGTTTTTAAATGGAAAATAAAAAGGTTAATAAGTAACCTATTGATTTGTCCATTTTTTGACATTCCAAATTAAGGGGATGGTGTAGTGTTTTGATTGAACTATCTTGATAAAAAGTGTGTGGGTCTATTCTTTTTCTCCTTATACTATCCACTGAACTGTTTTATGTGTACAACCTCAATCTTTAGAATATCTACATCCTGATCTGCACTGCACACTTTTTAGAACTGTATATAGTAATCTTTATTTTAGTCACAAGCTAAAATTATCGTATTGCACTGCACACTTTTTAGAACTGTATATAGTCATCTTTATTTTAGTCATCTTATTTTTTTACATTATGAACCATGACACCAAGGTCTCTTTTTCTCTTAGCCTGCTGTAAGTTAGCCTTTAGTTTTTTTTGCAAATAATCCACTGCATCCACCATGATAAATTTGTTTTGGGCATCTTTGTGTCAACGTCTAGAGAAAGCCCTAATGGATTGCCCAGACGTCCACCCGCTTCCCATCACCCGTGGCAACAACGATGGTCTGCTGGACATAGACGAGCTTGCCAGAGGTGATCATTTTACCACTTTATTTACATTCCTTACATTCTTTAAAGTAATTTTGTTCTTAATTTCTATCATTCCTAAACACCTCATGGATATCAATCAATCTACATTTTATTACGGACTCAGGGTCCATATAAAAGACGATACATAGAATAAATTACATATAAAATCACCATAAAAAACAGTTTAAAAGATAAGAAAAGAAAATGCAGAGTCTTACATAAAGACAATGGGCCTCATGCATGAAGCGATATAAGAACAGATTTCGTTCTTAACTAGCATTTCCTCTTACTTTGTTCTTACCTGGGATTCAGTAAAGTGACGTCGTGCCTTTTTCTCAGGCAAAAACAAATTATAAGAGTGGTCGAGAGCACTCTTACCAAAATAAGAAATTCGTACCCAAAAAAAAAAAAAAAACCTACCATTGGTTAATTGCCCCCAAATACGACTTTAAAAATACAGAACTTTTCAATAATAATAATAATTATTATTATTATAACTTATTGCGTGAGTTCTGTCTGAAATGGAGTACCGTAATTTTCGCACTATAAGCCGCACCTGAATATAAACCGCAGCAGCTAAATTGAATGATGTGTACAATACATATATAAGCCGCACTGGACTATAAGCCGCAGGTGTTTATGTTTAATTACAGTCTTCCCACCAGCATTGGGACACAATACTGTTGGACAAATAACAAGAATTAACTCATTTACAAGTTGTATTAAGTTTAGCAAATAAGGGAACAGATAAATAACATTTCAATGCAGTCAAAAAAGCAATATTTCGATTTTTCCATTTTCGGGTTTGGTCACGTCGAGTCACATAAACCGCACCGTTATATAAGCCGCAGGGTCGAAAAATGGGGGGAAAAGGCGTGGCTTATAGTCAGAAAATTACGGTATATATTGCTGTTAGAACAGTTATGCTCTGGCCGCCCAGGCCATTGATTCATTGAAGATTTTATTAACAGATTGCAGAATGGGTACAATACAGTACAGCTCAATACACACAATTGTTAAGGGGAGGCAGACCAGAGAAAGACTTTCGTCTTGTTTACATCAGGGTCCCCCATTTTCAATTCATAATGACATTTATGACATACACAACATACAGATATACAGATATATATCATGCCATTTATGACATGACATACAGATATGCAGTACTGTATACGTAGCATAGAACGCATATTTAGAGATTGTCTATATCAGTGGTTCCCAAACTTCTGTTTTATGCGGACCACTAGATTGTTATCAAGAACATTTGCGGACCACCTCGTATGCAAACAGTAAAACATAAATAAATAAACAACTGACTTAAACCCAGTAATACACGAGACCCTCTTCTTGGACCAAGTAGGTTTCGTCGATAATCCAATGTACAGTTACCCCCACCCCACCCCACCCACCCAACCACCTCCAATGTACAGTTCCCCCCCACCCCACCAAACCCCCCCCCCCACCTCCTCCAATGTACAGTTTCTACATCAAATGTATACTCTTTTTTTTTTTTTTTTTTTTTTTTTTTTTTGCTATTTTTATATCACAAACAGTACTGTATTTGTAGATCTGGTATATCATAAATGTATAGATGTAGCAGTACTGTCTATCTGTATGTCATGTATGTCATGTTATGATGAATTGAAAATGGGGGACCCTGATGGAAACAAGACGAAAGTCTTTCTCTGGTCTCCATCCCCTTAACAATTGTGTGTATTGAGCTTGTACCCATTCTGCAATCTGTTTTTTTTTTCAATCAATCAAGACCCGCATCGCGGGCACTGCGTTCCATTCTCAGAATGGATTTTAGATGTGTCATCCACTGTACTATGCGCACTGCCAGTCATGCGGAGATATTCAGACTCTAGATCTATTTGCAGAGCCAGATGAGTGGCAACCTGTGCGATTGGCTCTTGACAACGCAGTCGCTCAGTATTGACTACAGTACTTTGCTGGAACGATTCATTTTGCACGTACTGTATACAGTACGTGTGTATGCGCGCACTGCCGGAGGTGGCCAGAAGCGGGCAACTAGCCAACTACTATTATATTAATACAGTATATTCCTCTATATAGCTATAGGTGCTGTATGATGACAATACATTTGATTCCTATCTAATTTTGATCCATCGCAAAGCGCTCCAGCGCTTTAATACGGCCGGGGGATCTGATGCAGACCCACGGCTCTCGTATTATAATGAGCCCGCGAGGCGTGTCTCTGTATGCAAATGACTTGCGCAAGAATGCGCATCCAGTTTAGAATGAGTTGGATTCACCATTCAAAAAACCTGGGTAAGAACAGATTTGGACTTTAAGAATGGCTTGATGAATGTGGCGGTGGCTTTTCTTATTGTTCTCTTAACAGACAGGTAAGCAAGAATATAAGAAAAATAATAAGAGAAGAGAGTATTGTTGAATGAGGCCCAATGTGGTGTACAATATTCTCTGAACAGATATATCTTCACTACATCTGTACACATAGTAAACTAACTGAGAGAACAGAGACATCTTCACTACATCTGTACACATAGTAAACTAACTGAGAGAACGGAGACATCTCACTACATCTGTACACATACTGTACTAATCTTACTGAAGGAACATAGAATCCGCATTTTCCTCAACATAGATGTAGTATTTTCTCCAACATAGATATAGTATTTTCCCCAACATGGATGTAGTATTTCCCCAACATAGATATAGTATATATATAATATAATATATATAATTGTTAGACATATGTGTGTGTATATATATATATATATATATTAGAGCTGGGCCGTTAACGGCGTTAATGTGCTGCGTTAACGCTATACTAGTATCGCGCGATAATATAATTAACGCATTAATCTAAAAAAATATTTTTTTTTTTTTTTTTTTTTTACATTTTTTTTTTTACCTTTTATTTACCCAGGGTAGGTTCGCTGAGCACAGATGCTCTTTTTCAGGAACGCCCTGCTTCACATTCACACAGTTCCATTCACACCTGGGAGCTGCCCAGTACAACCACAGTTGACACCATTGGCCACTGAGCAACTCCATTGGAACAGTTGATTCAAGCCATGTCACATAGTTCAAGTTTGAAATGATTCTTTCTGTTTTTCTCCTGAGAGTGTGCTAGATACTGTACTGTACTGGTAATATTATTTATTTGTGTTAACGTCTGAATAAAACAACTTATTAAACAAGTACATCTTATTGAACATTATTTTGATATTTCATTACCAATTATCATAGCAAAACAGCTTTTTCAAACAGTCTGTAATGTATTTTGGAAACGGGAGATGGGCTCATGGTGTAATGGGCCACCTGGCCTGAGAAACATAAGGAGGAAAGAAAAAGTAAGGACTTACTTCTGGTCATTATTTGGGTAGAACACACATATTTTGAATGCCTTCGGCAGGTTTTTTTTTTTTTTTTTTTTTTAGCCATTTTAATCTAGATTAATCTAGATTAAATCCAGGATTGCAGATAGATTAATCTAGATTAAAAAAATTAATCTATGCCCACCTCTATATATATATATATATATATATATATATATATATATATATATATATATATTAGAGCTGGGCCGTTAACGGCGTTAACGTGCTGCGTTAACGCGATACTATTATACTATACTATAATATAATTTTTCTTTTTTACCTTTATTTACCCAGGGTAGGTTCGCTGAGCACAGATGCTCTTTTTCAGGAACGCCCTGCTTCACATTCACACAGTTCCATTCACACCTGGGAGCTGCCCAGTACAACCACAGTTGACACCATTGGCCACTGAGCAACTCCACTGGAGCAGTTGATTTGCATTGGCACCCAACGGGAAAAATATTATAGGCACTATAAGTAGACATCGCTACATAAAACAAGCTGGTCTGCCTGAGTGACTGGTGGAAGAAGGAGAAATAGAGATTGGACTGATTGAGTCAAGCCATGTCACATAGTTCAAGTTTGAAATGCTTCTTTCTGTTTTGCTCCTGAGAGTGTGCTAGATACTGTACTGGTAATATTATTTATTTGTGTTAACTTCTGAATAAAACAACTTATTAAACACAAGTACATCTTATTGAACATTATTTTGATATTTCATTACCAATTATCATAGCAAAACAGCTTTTTCAAACAGTCTGTAATGCATTTTGGAAACGGGAGATGGGCTCATGGTGTAATGGGCCACCTGGCCTGAGAAACATAAGGAGGAAAGAAAAAGTAAGGACTTACTTCTGGTCATTATTTGGGTAGAGCACACATATTTTTAATGCCTTCGGCAGATTTATTTTAATTTGTTTTGAGCCATTTTAATCTAATCCAGGATTGCAGATAGATTAATCTAGATTAAAAAAATTAATCTATGCCCACCTCTAATATATATATATATATATATATTGGAAATGGGGTGCCCAGAGGTAAATGAGACTGTCTTGCCCTGGGCTACGTCCACCTGACAATTGTGTGTATTGAGGCGTACTGCATTGTACCCATTCTGCAATCTGTCGATACAATTGTTGTCCCCCGGACGACCGGGACTACAGGTTCGCCCTTCGGGGGAACTGTGGACGGGCCACGACACAAAGGAGGTGAATAGAAGGAGGTCAAGTCAAGTCGAGTCAAGAGATTTATTTGTCACGGCATACAAGTATACAATGAAATGCGGGTGGTCTTGCCCGCAACGATGTGCAAATAACATATAATAGAATCAACATTGTGCAATAAACAAGTAACATGTTAGGGCATATCGGTATATGTACATAAGTTATTTACAGAGCATGGAGGACATACTGGGTCCTTTGGTAGTGACTTTCTGTACATGCTTAATTTATACAATCTCCGGTTATACTATACTATTTTTAAAGTGACCCTTCTTGGTGGCCATAAGTGTGGGTGTGTGCAGCATGAGTGTGTGCCTGCTCATGTTAAAGTGGCTGCTAGTGTGTGAGTGTGTACAGTGAGTGTGTTGTGCGTGTGCTCATGTGTGCTTGTGTGTGGAGAGTTCAGTGTTCAGGGCTCTGATGGCCTGGGGGAAGAAGTCTCTCTGTCCTAGCAGCTGGTGTTCGCAGGCGTCTGCCTGACCTGAGCAGCATGAACAGGCTGTTGTTGGGGTGGTGTGGGTCTTTCATTATTCTGCAGGCTCTGGATTTGCACCTCTTGTTGTATAGAACCTGCAGGGGTGGTAGTGCAATACCCGTGGTACGCTCGGCTGAGCGCACCACTCTCTGTAGGGCCTTCTTGTCCTGTGCCGTGCTGTTTCCATACCAGGCAGTGATGTTTCCAGTCAAGATGCTCTCTACAGCTCCGGAGTAGAAGGACTGGAGTATCTTCCCAGATACTCTGAACTTCCTTAACTGTCTCAGGTGGTAGAGGCGTTGCTTCGCCTTTTTTTACGACTGAGTCTATGTGTGTTGTCCATGTCAGATCCTCTGCGATGTGGACCCCCAGGTACTTAAAGCTGCTCACCCTGTCCACGGTAGCCCCGTTAATCCTCAGTGGTGTGTGTGTCTCCTGCTGTTCTCTCCTATAATCCACGATCAACTCCTTGGTTTTACCAATGTTCAGGAGCAGGCTGTTGTCCTGGCACCAGCGTTCCAGTACCTCAACCTCCTCCCGGTAGACCTTCTCGTCGTTGTCCGAGATCAGCCCCACCACCACTGTGTCGTCCGCAAACTTCACTATGGAGTTGGAGCTGAATTTGGCCACACAGTCATGTGTGTATAGTGAGTACAGCAGGGGGCTCAGAACACAGCCCTGGGAGGCGGTTAGGTGGCCGAGCGGAGATTGCGTTCGTCACCAACCCCGGAGCTGTGAGCTGGATTCGCCTGTTCGAATCCAGCTCACAGCTCCGGGGTTGTCACCAGCTTGGCTGGCCGTCTGCACTAATACAATTGGCTGTATTAGAGGGTGGGAGAAGCTGGCGGGGTGGGTCCGGGTCGTTGTAAACAGCGACTCCTACAGTTCGGTCGGGGCGCCTGCTAAGCGCGGATAGGACTTGAGGGGGATAGTGTGATCCTCCCACACGCTACGCCCTCTCGATGAGAATCCGCGCTGCCAGGTGAAAAGAAGCGGTGATTGGCTGGACGTGTGTCGGAGGAAGCACGTGGTAGCCTCCACTCTCCCAGATGATCTGACTGTGGGGGGTAAGTGCGCAGCGACCAGGAAGGGACTGGGAATTGGCATACGACTAACATTGGGATGGGAGAAAATCGGAGGAAAATGGAGGGGGAAAAAGATATAAAAAAAAAAAAAAAAAAACACAGCCCTGGGGGGACCCGATGCTCAGGGTGATGGTGTTGGAGGTCTGACCCCCCACCCTGACCGCCTGGGGCCTTTCACTCAAAGTCCAGTATCCAGGCGCTCAGAGCGGAGCTCAGACCTAGCTCGATCAGCTTGTCCACCAGTCTGGTGGGGACTATGGTGTTGAACGCTGAGCTGTAGTCAATGAACAACAGTCTCACATAGCCCCCCTTCTGACGGTTCAGGTGAGAGAGGGTGCTGTGCAGTACTTGGGAGACCGCATCGTCAGTGGACCTGTTTGGCCTGTATGCAAATTGCATAGGGTCCATATCACTGGGGAGGGAGGCACAAGTGTGATCCTTGACCAGCCTCTCGAAACATTTCATGGCCACAGAGGTGAGTGCCACCGGTCTGTAGTCATTGAGACCTGCTGGGGAGGCGTGTATCACTTCCGCAACGGATTTACTCGGATTTCGGTTTCCGGGTTCCTCTGATTGGCCGCGACCCCCACGTGACGCGCCCCCCTATCCACCGCTGCCGCTGCCCTGTGTGTTGCCGCGCGTCATGGACTTGACTGCGGGCCGTGAGATATGAAGACAGAGCCGCAAATTGAACATGCAGTGAGTCTGCGACGACAACAACCCAATAATCAACCGAAACAGCTATTACCAGACAATTACAACAGCAGTGGTGCCTGCTTCGATGCAGACCAGAGAAAGACTTTTGTCTTGTTTACATCAGGTTAATTTCATTCATTCATTCTCCTCCCGATGTGTTCGTTCAACTCAGACCAGCCGCTCTATCGGAGATAGGATGACATTGTGTCATGTTTTGTATATGTTTATTATTCCGAATAGATCTACACAGGCTTATAGCCTATAATATGTGACATTTGAAGCAGGCACCACTGTTGTTGTAATTGTCTGGTAATAGCTGTTTGAGTGTTTATTATTACTGGCTGCCTTCCTATACCCAGTTAAAATTGTCTTCATATCTCTATATACAACAGCAGTTGTGCCTGCTTCAAATGTCACGTATTATAGGCTATAAGCCTGCGTAGATCTATTCGGAATAATAAACATATACAAAACATGACTCAATGTCATCCTATCTCCGATAGAGCGGCTGGTCTGAGTTGAACGAACACATCGGGAGGAGAATGAATGAACCTGATGTAAACAAGACAAAAGTCTTTCTCTGGTCTGCATCGAAGCAGGCACTCAGGTCGCAGACTCACTGCATGTTAAATTTGCGGCTCTGTCTTCATATCTCATGGCCGGCAGTCAAGTCCATGCCGCGCGGCAACACACAGGGCAGTGGCAGCAGCAGCGGTGGATGCGGGGGCGCGTCACGTGGGGGTCGCGGCCAATCAGAGGAACCCGGAAACCGAAATCCGAGTAAATCCGTTGCGGAAGTGATACACGCGCTGGGGAGGGTTTCTTTGGTACCGGGATAATGGTAGACATCTTGAAGCAGGCAGGGACCACTGACTCCTTCAGGGATCGATTTAAATATGGTGGTGAACACAGGGGCTAGCTGGTTAGCACAGGACTTAAGTATGCGTCCTGTTATTCCATCTGGGCCAGCCGCCTTCCTGGTGTTCACCTGCATAAATGCTCTTCTCACATTGTGTACCGTCAATGAGAGAGCGTCCCCGCGGATGCCCCCCCCTCCACAACAGCCGGCGCACCAGTGACGTCACTAGCCGTTGAGCTAGCAGCGCCACTGTTTGCACCAAACCGCGCGTAGAAGGTGTTGAGCTGGTCCGCAAGGGAGGCGTCGTCGCTCCCCATTGAGGGGGCGCTGACTTTGTAGTCAGTTATCGTCCTCAGTCCCTGCCATAAGCCTCTTGTGTCATTCTGTGCCATTTGTGCCTCCATCTTGTCGGCATATGTCCTCTTAGCAAGTTTAACAGCCTTGCGCAGAGTGTAGACTGTTTTGTACTCTTCCATGTTTCCTGACTCTCTGCCAAGGTTATAAGCAGTGGTGCGAGAGTTCAGAGCTGCTCTGATAGTACTGTCCACCCATGGTTTCTGGTTCGGGAACACCCTCGCCTTCTTTGTGGGGACAATACTGTCAGCGAGTGTTGTTATAAAGCTCACAACGGTGTCTGTGTACTCGCTGACGTCACTGGTGCTTCTCTCGAACATTCCCCAGTCGACGTCATCGAGTGCGTCCTGAAGCGTGGCCTCTGATTGGTCGGTCCATCTTTTTACCTCACGTGACACGACGGCGTCACGTGATCTTTGTTTGTAAGCAGGGACCAACAAGATGGCGGCATGATCCGACGTGTTCGTCGCTCCCGCTAATGGTGGAGCCGGTACAGCCTTGTATCCGGCTCTGAACGGGGTGTAACAGTGGTCGAGTGTATTTCCTCCCCTTGTGGAGCAGACGATGTGTTGAAAGAAAGACGGCATGACTTTTTTCAAATTCGCCTGATTGAAATCCCCGGCTACAATCATGGCCGCGTCTGGATGCTTGATCTGATGTGTTTAGATGGTCGTGTAGTTCCGCTAGCGCCCTGCCGACGTTCGCTTGGGGAGGAATGTATAGTGCAGTCATGATTACTGCAGTGAACTCGTGTGGGAGATGGAAGGGACGACCCGTTGCCCTGGGTGGTTTTATGTACGTATTGTTTTATTATTGAAAGCGTTCCCCCCTCTCGCCCACGTTGTACATAATTCCTCCTATTCTTTGCACTGTACATACAATGTTTGTTGTTGTTTATGTTGTTTTTTTGTAATAAAAAAGCCAGAGTGAAACCGGTGGGTTCTGTTCAACAGACGTGCAATTATTCCTCCGTTACCATGTCTGATGTGGCCTTTTCCGTCGGCAGGTCCTTTTTCAGTAGAGAAAAGTGACTGTCTGATGTGTTGGATTTGGTCAGTGGCCCTCCATCCTATTGTTATTGTAATGCGTTTTGAACCCGCTTCCCCCTGGCGTTAGCCCGGGGAGCTGCGAGCGGTGCTTGAGGTTCCATCTTTTCTATTGATAACTTGAACTGGCATTACGCTTGGCGGGGGCCTTTGAACCTAATCATGTGTGTGTTGTGATATGACGTTTTAGTCATATCCCCCATGGAATATGCCATTTTACCTCTCGGGGAGGTGAAATGGTGGCGTGTCTAAAGCGAAAACATGCTTTTTCAGTCGTCAGGTCCTTTTTCAGTAATGTAAAATGACTGTCTGGTATACTGGGTTTGGTCATGTGCCCCACCGATTCTATTATTATTGTAATGTGATTTGACCCCGCTGCCTCCTGGCGTTTAGCCCGGAGAATTGCGAGTGGTGCTTGGAGTTCCATTTCTTTTTATTTGAAGAACGGGAACTGGCGTGGCGTTACACTCGGTGGGGGCATTGTACTTGATCGTGTGTGTTGGATATGACGTTTTAGTCTTATCCCCCATACGAATATACCTGGTATGATTTCTGACTGTCTGATAATAGATTGTCAGTGACCCTACAGTCTGTGTTATTTATAATAACGGTAAGGTCGCTGGTGGCGCTCAGCCCGGAGGCAGCGGGCGGTGTCTGGTCCCATGTTTTCTAATTGGAACCGGCATTATACCTGTAGGGGGTCCTTTACAGTCTGTTCATGTGGGTATATGACGTATCGGTCTTCTCCTTCGGGAGAAGGCCTGATGTGTGGGGCTGTACTATATTTATTGATTAAATATCTTGCATCCAGCTCCTCTGGTCAACCATGAGCGCGGACAACACGCCGCATTGCCGCTCCCGCTCCCGCTGGGAGAAGGTAAGTGGTGGCGTATGGTATTTACATATCTGTATTAGAGATGTTCCGATACCATTTTTCCCTTTCCGATCCGATTCCGATACCTAAGCTTTGGGTATCGGCCGATACCGATATTTATCCGATACCAGTGCATAAAATTTTTTTTTAAAAAAAGTATATAAATTATACTTTTTTTTTTTTTTTTTTTTTTTTTTAGATACTGTTATACTGTTTTTTAGTAATAACTAGAACGTATAGTATTTATTCAATAACAGGTGATTGTACAGATTTGTATTAGTATCATTAATCAATGAGTATGGGCTGCAGCACTGCAGATATACCCTACTCCAATGATCCACACGGACATTAAACGGTGTTGCACTCGCTACTCAGTGGCTCTGCAGATATACCCTATTCAGTCTGTAAGCTAGTGGCAGATAGACGTTCATGTTGTGATTTTTGATGCAAAATAAATATTCAACATTCTCTTTTGAAACTCCGCCTCAGACTCTTATCCTTTGGCACTTGCTGTACTTTGCTTGCAGGTCTGCAGCCATTATTGCTGGATTATGTGAATAGCACCAACTTTAGACACGGTAACGTTATCAAGCTAAGCTAACTGACCTAGCTCGTCTTCCCGCATTGCCATTAAGATAACGTTAGTAATAGTCAGCTAACTTAAATAGCTACTTAACTTAAATACAATTCACCGTGGGTGCATTATTGTTGATAGACGGTCACGGACAGTGTTAGGTCCTCGAGAAAGGACAGGCGATCATCTGATTTGATGTAACGTTAAAAGCGGATGTTGTTCCAACTAGCTATCTTTCCAGCTAATGCTATCATAACACCAGCCAAACACATCCCGATTCCCGTCCGAGCTCCCCGTCACACCGCACTGTCGGGGACAATGGAATTTAAGAAAGTGTATCTGCTGTTAAAATGACACAGCATCACACTTTAAAACATGTTCATTTTATAATCCTCACTCTCCGCAGGACTCGGCAGGAGATAAATTACATCATGGGATCGGAGGCTAGAATTTACGTGTACTCGCCGATACCGATACCAGCATTTTAGGCAGTATCGGCGGCATTTCCGATACCAGTATCGGTATCGGAACAACTCTAATCTGTATTTACATATCTGTCCTTTGCATAGACGGGGTTACCTGCTATCCGTCGGCGGATATATGGGGACCCTTACTGGCTTTGGCGTTAGCAACCAGGGGAGTTGCGTGCGCACCTCCCCGGTTCGGGTTGTTTATTCAAGGTTCCTTTTTCGTCCTGCTCTGTTTCTGGCTCTGCTGTGATACAGCAGGTGTCACAGCCATGACGACCAGACAAAATCGGTTTCATTCTGAATTTTGTTGGCGAAATAGGTTGATTTTCCAGTCCCAGTAATGGGGACTGGTTGAAGGGTCTACCCCCATTTTCTGTAAGAACGGGGGGAGTGATTCAGACCCATCCCACGCATGTCTCCCGATCGGTCGATTTTGGGAGGAGGCATGGTGAAGGTTTCCATCCTCGGTATGGGGTGTTAGACAGCCCCCCCTACTGCTGCAAAGGGGGGTGACGTCTGCCCACACAGGGTGGCCCTGCTTGTCATTCGAATATGGGGTTGAAAGACGCACAGTGGTACTGTGCTGTGTTTTTCTCCCCGACTCGTATGTGAGTGGATGACAAGTAGAGGGTTTAGACTGAGTTCCACATCTCTGATAATCTTTTACAGCTGTGTGTGTTGAGCATGCGGTGGAGTACCTGTTCTCCAAGCTGTTAAGTTGGATTGAAAAGGTAGTTTTCAATTGGTTGGTCAATCATTTATGTGGGACCTCCAGGGAACAAAATAAGTACCAGCCAACCGCCAATGGCTGGTAAAAAATCTGCCTGGCTGGTAGTTTTTAAAATCTACCAGCCAAATGGCTGGTAAGTCAAAAAGTTAAGTTTGTTCCCTGAGAGCAGAGCTACACAGCAGTGCGCCTATTTTGCGAGCCGAAATAAGTCTGTGGTTTTTTCTTCTTCTCACAACGGGTCAAATGCATCTAACATGCATTGCATCGTCGCCATTCCTTTATGCCCACATCGCCCGAAATGAACGTTATGTTAGCGTAAGCTAACAAGCTAATCCTGATCAGCGGCAGAGCCATAGAGAACAGCAGACAGTGTGGACTGGGGAAAGGGAAATGGGGGGGGGGGCACTCTCCCTTTCTCTGTGTGTGTGCGTGCGTTTGGAAAGACGATGAAGTCACTAGTCAGGACTCAGGAGAGGAGTATATTGTAGTAAACTGAGGATTACTGAGGATGCACAGATAATGTTGATATTCAAATATAAAAAGGTTTCGAGAGGAGTGGAAGTTTGAAGACAGACTAGACTACAATATGATGCGGGGGTGGTGATTTGAAACAGTGTGTGTGTCCCCGACCCCACTTCTATGTTTCAATAAATTATTTGCATTTAAAACTATTAACGCTGACTCATTCCTTCAGTCCACTCAAAATTATGCTAATATTCCTTATATTGTTTATGATATTAATTGAAAATAGCATATGAGAGTATTATATAGTAATAATAACACATGGCGATATACTAAAAAGCTATTTTTAATTTTTGGCTGGTAAAAAATCTGCCTGGCTGGTAGTTTTTAAAATCTACCAGCCAAATGGCTGGTAAGTCAAAAAGTTAATTTTGTTCCCTGGGGACCTCGGCCACTGGGCTGTGTCACATCTCACGTGGCGGACTTCGCCGACTCCCTCTAACATGGGGTGCCGGCCCAATACGGTGGGGAGGTAGTGCGCCTATTCTGCCTCCCTACGGCCTAACGTATTGGTAATTAAGAGGTCAGTGCTCCCGGGTTCCGGGTGTTTTTCAACACTAGGAACCGGGCACGCCCCCAGATCTGTCAGAACAGCATAGAAGTGGCGTTTTCTATGTGTACAGATGGGAAGGAGGGTTTTTTATGTAGGTTTCCCTCGTCCGGGCTGACGATACTAAGGTATTGGTCAGCCTGTAGGTCCCTGTAACCCCTGGGGAGCTCGGTGAGAGGGCTTGTCTGGTTAGACACAGCCAGAGACCCCCAAGAGAGGGTGATGGGGCAGGCCTGTGGTCACGGGGGGCCCCCACCTGTGGTGGGCCAGTGGAATGCTGCTCTCGGGCGGTCAGTCTCTCTAGCGCCTCTGTGACTTACGGCCAGGACGCACACCCCCTGTCTGTTTTACTGGGGGCAGCTGCGTTAGCGGACACAGGACTCTCCTTGGTCGCGCCGGGCGGGGTCGGTCTTATCCTAGTGACCGCCGGGTGTCAGCCATGGTCTGCTGTACTGGTCACCTGTAGGCCCCAGCATTCTGGGAGGCTCACTGGCGGCTGCCTCGGCAGGCCTGGCTCGGTGCTTCCGGTGTGGGAATGGGTGGGGCGGGTGGGGCGGGCTTGCCGTCGATAGGGAGCACGTGGCCCTGGGGGGGGGGGGGGGGTGGTAGGGCGCTGTCATCAATCCGGGTGAGGACTTTTTGGTCCTCATCAGAACCTTCGGGGGGGTTCTGTCTCGCAGCCATGGCCGGGGGCCCGCCTCTGTAGAGGAGGAGTGCAGCTCTTAGAGCTGGAACCCCTTCTGCATCCCGCTGGCGGGGTGCATGGTGGGGTAGACAGCGGTTTTTCGCATGATCTACTCACCTTGTGCGTTTTGGGGTAACTGCGCCACACTGCGTATGATTGGTGTCCTTCTCTCCGCTCCTCGTTAGGAGGTGCGAGGGGGTCGGACCCCACCCCATGTTTTTCTGATGGTCGTGAACGGACCTCAGGGGGTGAATTTGTCGGGGCTACGGCCCTGCTTTGCCCATTGTCCCATAGGCGAAGCAGACAGCGTAGCCAATGATATATAACGAAGGTTATCCTATAACTAGGGATGCACCGGAATTTCGGTGACCGGAAGTTTTTGGCCGAAAATGGCCAAAAAGAGTTTTTTCACCGAAAATATATCACCGAAACAGAAGCAACCTGTAACCTAACGCGTGTTGTTGTGATGATGTCATCAAAACGCGGATTCAGTCATTACATGCCGCTGTGAGCTCTTCAGTCCTGCGTGATACTCCTCTTGGGACTCGGGAGCAATGCATCACCTCGGGAGTCGCGCTATTTCTATGTAAACTCTGCGCGCAACGGGTCTTTAACATACTTTATCCTTATTTACTATATGCCCGTCGCGGTTAATCACCGAGTGATCTAATATGCATATTATTCAGAGCGAGAGGGGGAGGGATTGTGTTTCTCACATTGACGCTGTCTGTCGCGCGTCTACTGTGCCAAAGTCATCTGGGGACTAGAAAGGTGCGCTCAGTAGAGCACAGATGTCCGCCTCTCTCTCTTTCTCTCTCTCTCTCTCTCTCTCTCTCTCTCTCTCTCTCTCTCTCTCTCTCTCTCTCTCTCTGATTGATTGAAAACTTTATTAACAGATTGCAGAATGGGTACAATACAGTACAGCTCAATACACACAATTGTTAAGGGGATGCAGACCAGAGAAAGACTTTCGTCTTGTTTACATAAGGGTCCCCCATTTTCAATTCATCAGGACATATATGACATACATGACATACAGATAGACAGTACTGCTACATCTATACATTTATGACATACCAGATTTGCAAATACAGTACTGTTTGTGATACAAAAAGACCCATAATAGTGATTATTTATTATTTAAGTTAAGTTTTGCCATAATCATATATTTTTCCATAATCAGGTAGCTGAACAACATTGGTAAAAAAAATTCTATTCTATGAATCATTTTCGGGCTTTCGGTTTTCGGCCAACTGTTTCCTATTTTCGGTATCGGTTTCGGCCAAGAATTTCCCATTAGGTGCATCCCTACCTATAACCCTAGTTATATGATTGCC
Source organism: Notolepis coatsorum (assembly GCF_963971535.1). NCBI lineage: Eukaryota > Metazoa > Chordata > Actinopteri > Aulopiformes > Paralepididae > Notolepis > Notolepis coatsorum. The sequence continues at coordinate 173,867,970 of NC_140171.1, read as the reverse complement.
GTAGCTGTCTGCTTTAATCGCAGCCCTGAGGACCCTTGGCTGGGTTTCACTGAAAATTCAGACTCGGAAGGAAGAAGTAGACCGCACACCTGGGCTTTGAGTGGCTGGAGGTGGGCGTGGTCGGGCAAATGAAAGGTTTGAAAGGTGTGAAAAGTTTTCATTGAACGCGCACAGGCGCTGAGTGTATTCCCATAGGCGAAGCAGACAGCTACGCCAATCATATAACTAGGGTTATAGGATAACCTTCGTCTTAAATACAGTCACATTCTACAATAACAGCATCCACACCTCTAAGCCTGAGTTTTTATATAGTCAAATTATCAGATGTAGTCACTTACACAATCAAGTCAAGTCAAGAGTTTTAATTGTCACGGCATACAGGTATACAATGAAATGCGGGTGGTCTTGCCCGCAACGATGTGCAATACAGTGGTACAACATATAATAGAATCAAAAAATGAAAAAAACAACATTGTGCAGTAAACGGGTAACAGGTAACATGGAGTGACATCTCGGTATCTGTACATAGTTATTTACAGAGCATATGGGACATGCTAGTTAGCTTTCATTTAACTAGAATGGCAGGAGAAGGTACAATCATGTTACCTCGCCCAAAATTGAATGCCATATGAAAATCTGTAATTTATCTAGCCATTACTTATTGGAATAGCTGCCCAGAACACATACGGCAATTAACACATTGGTTGCCAAAAATTACTTAGGCCGTTTTTGCCCGCTATGCGTTGAATGCCAACAACGGCGTATGCCGTTTTTGGGATCAATATACATTTTTTTATCCATGGCATTCATAATTCATCCAGCCAACCTCCGGACTCCAGCGGGACCCTGTATGAGATTGCAACGCCTCAATACCGCCGCCTGGTGGATGGTCGGGTGAGTTACACTCTCGCCGAAACCGGAAGTGCCGATCGGTGCGTCGAGGAAATCCCTCCGGCAGTCGCATCTTGTTACAGGACGCCAGACAAACACTATAGTGCATTTGGATTGCTTCCATAACGCAATAAACTATATGATTTCAGCGTTTATTGCGCCATACAAACCGGAAATGGATGTAGGAGATGCGCCATACAAACCGGAAATGGATGTAGGAGATCGGCGTTAAATAATTGGGATCTTTCTCCTCCAGTCTCATCGGCGCACGGTAAGAGGACACTAACGTTAATTTCAGCCCGATTGTTTTCATTTCACTGCAAACCATCTGATCAGCGTAGCAACCCATAGTAAATAAAGCCGTTACTGACGATCAAGGAATTATAAACGACCCCCCCGCCCCCTTTCCTTCACGCATGATGAAGCATAATGTATACCGATCATATACATTTGAATTTTTTAATATAGCGTGTATAGGAAATAAACGCCAATCGATGGCTATATTGATGGATATAACCCATGGCACCCAATGTGTTAAATAGCAAATCATCATTTAAACATAAATTCTGAATGTATTGAGCAGTAGTCCAGTGGTTATTTATTTTTGTTTTTAATTATTAGTTCTTATTATTTTCTTAGCTGTGACAAGCTGAAGATGGTAATGCTGCCCTAAACAGGCAAGCATTAGCTCTTCATCTTTCATGTGCAATGTTTTTTTTCTATGATTGTAATAAGTTAGTTTGTTGTTTTGGTTATATACTGAATATGTGTGTATATGTATGTATGTATGTATATAGTGTGTATGTATGTATACATGTATATATGTGTGTGCTTATGTATGTATATTTGTATGTGTATTAGGGATGGGACTTTCTAGCAAAAGTGCTATTCGATATTCGACGACCCCCCCCCAAATTTTGTATTTTTTTATTAAAAAATATATTGTTTTTTGTTTCAGTTTGAATTCAGTTAAAATGTTCAGTTTCAGTTAAATTCAGTTATTCTTTTTAATAGAATGGATAATTAAAATCAAAGGGTATTGCACATAAATAGGCACTTCTATCAACCGGTTTTAATAAACAAACAAACAGTAGCATGTGCATCTTTAGATCAATTAGGCTATGAAAATTAGGCTGCCTTTAAATATAAAAAGGAATGAAATAAGAATGGTTTGCTTAAAAAATATATATATTATTATATATATTTATTTTATTTTCGATTTTCGATTTTCTGATATGAAAATTGAATGTAGATATGGGATCGAATATTCGAATATTCTGTCCCATCCCTAATGTGTATATATTGATATGTGGGACTTCGGACCCCAGGAAGACTAGCTGGTGCCATTGGCATCAGCTAATGGGGATCCTTTTTAATAAACAAATAAAAATATGATGGTTCTCTCTCAATTTCAGAAAAGGACACAGACTGGTTTGTAATCCAAGGTTATGAGGAGCTTGGAGAGAAAAGTGGAGCTAAACTACAGACGAGACTCCTGGAAATCCCGCTCAAAAGATTGTCAGCGGTAAGATGGGGAAGAAAATTACAGTGGGAGTTGTTTTGCATAATCCATTCTTAACTAGGCTTGCCATGTCTTGTTCTTGGCTGGGTCTTGCTTAACTAGGCTTGCCATGTCTTGTTCTTGGCTAGGTCTTGCTTAACTAGGCTTGCCATGTCTTGTTCTTGGCTGAGTTGGGCTTGGCTGGGTGTCTGTCTGTAGCCTACTGTCTCTTGGTGAGAGAGAGGTGTGGAGAGAGAGAGACACTCTAACCAAACACACTCAGTTTAGTTTGCGCAGCAGACTTTGATAGTGGGATGTACAATGTACCCCTGTTGTGTATCCTTTTTAACAAATCTCAGACCAAAACCCTGCTCAGACTAGTGTGAGTAAAAAAAACCTGCTCAGAGAGATTGGTGTTGGATTATTCCTGATTCTTGGACGATTAGTCAGTTATCTAAGATACATCCAAATAAATCAAGCAAATCAATAAAACATGTAGATTGTGGTTGAGGCATATAGCCATAATATCTTTCTAGTGAGTGTAAACACTTCTACTTTTCAAGTTCAATTTCTTTATTAGTTGTCATACAGAAGTACAGAATACTTTTATATAAAATGCTTCTTTCTGTTTTGTTCCAGAGATTGTGCTAGATAAAAATAGATAAGTATAGTAAGTATAAAATAGAAGTCAAGTACGTAGACAAAAGTGTTCAATATATATATATATATATACAATGTACAATGCAGAGTAGAAAAGTAACTGAGTTACAATACTATATACTATACAGTAGGGCTGTACCGAATGTCATTTTTTAATATTCGAAGCTTCGAATGTCTATAAAAAAATATATATATATTTTTTCAAACTAAATCCTCAATTTGAATAAAGTGATTAATCTGATTAAATTAGTCTTTTTCTTTTATTAAATCAACTTTCTTTAATGAATATAACTCATCAGTTTCGTCAACATAAATAATCCAATAAGGGCACGGTTGGTATGAAAGTGATGGTGACGTCTTATAGTATAATATTAGTGTAGCCTAATCTTTAACTGCAACTGTGAAGAAAACCCCATTTAAACAGATTGAATAGACGGAAGAAAAAAAAGATAAAAATAAATAAAAATAGAATATTTATAAGAAATTCAAATTTTGATTTAGAATTTGAATGTCAACATTATGATCGAAGCATTCGGTACAGCCCTACTATACAGTACAATGCAGAAATGGGATGAGGTACAATTTAGGTACAATTTACAGTAAGGTGTAATGAGGTATGGGTTGTAGTGCAAATTCTTTACCAATAAATATAAAGTATGTTTAGGTGTCTGGGTGCTGCAGTGAGTTGTTTGTTAAGTGAGTGTGGATGTGTGTGCTGTGAGTGCATTTGATGGTTGTTACATAGTGTTATTGTCATTTAGCATCCTGATGGCCTGAGGATAGAAGCTTCTTCTGAGTCTCTCTGTGCTTGCCATGAGACTCCGGTATCGCTTGCCTGACCGCAGCAGTTCAAAGAGGCAGTTGTTTGGGTGGCTGAAGTCTTTGATTATTCTCTTAGCCATACCCATGCACCGCTTGTTGTAAATGTCTTGGAGAGTGGGAAGCCCACCTCCAATTGTGCGTTCGGCTGAACGGGCCACTCTCTGTAGTCTGCTATGGTCTTGAGCTGTGCTATTGCCAGTCAGGATGCTCTCTATTGTGCATGAGTAGAAGTTCTTAAGGATCTTCTGACTGACTTGGAACTTCCTTAGGCGCCTAAGGAAGTAGAGGCGTTGCCGTGCCTTCTTCACAACACTGTCAATGTGTGTGGTCCATGTCAAGTCCTCGGATATGTGGACTCCGAGGTACTTAAAACTGTTCACTCTCTCAACCGGTGCCCCGTCGATGCTGAGGGGGTTGTAGTCCCTGACCCCCGACCTCCTAAAGTCCACAATCATCTCTTTTGTTTTGCTGACGTTCAGGGAGAGGCATTGAGCTACGTGACCAAAAGCTCAACACATATGCAATAGAGCGCAGAGCAGAAAACAAAGTTTCCACGCACCGCATAACTCAATCTTGACAATAACAGCGGTCCACAACATGGAGCCTGAAAAAAAACTCACGGAAGCCTCACGACCAATAGAAACGCGCCCTGTGACGTATTCTATGGCGGGGGAAATTCCGTGACCCACCTGCCCAAATATGCCGTGGGACCAGGGAACCCCCTCTCCCCACCCTGTGATGCGCTGACCCAACAGCGTGACAGGAAGACCGAAGAACAGGAGGTCCAACCTCCTGGCCAATCAGAAAAAGGGGGGGAGGGGTTCATCAGTTCACCCCCTTATGACCCCATACCCCGGATACGATGAAAACAAACAAGCAGCGATACCAGTTTTACCTAGTATGCTACATGAAAAGCGTATATCCACTAGGATAAGCTCAACCGTCTGCACGCCAGCCACAGACGATAAACTAGTTTGCGAACGGGTTTTTTATACAAGGCTTTAGGCTCATGTGCGAACACGTCACCCGTGTTTATGTACTTCACCACGTAAAGAGAAAACGGACGTTTAAAGAGAGGGTCAAAGACCTCCGTACAAGCTACATATATGATTACTTCTGTAGGCTAACACTCTAACCTGGTTGTGGACTCGATGCCATGTTTCCCAAACGTAACAGAATACACACAACCCCCTCAGATAAAAAAGGTAAAGTTCACTCTTACTACTGCAAGAAGAACGGTCTTCTTCATGATGAGGGAAGACAAGTCTTTCGACCGAGTGCTAGCCACAGGCCTTGTTAAGCACACATATATATATAGCGACCAGACATTTTTTCAAGAAAACTGTCCTACTCTCTAAGCAACACACAACCCCACAGTTAGGTGAGGGTTTATACATCGTATCCCCAATATATCGTGAATAAACACACATTTTTAACAAAAAACTGTCCCTCACCAGGAGGGACCTTTTTATTTAATAAATAAATCATATGTTGGGGGGCAGGGGTAAACAGGGGACTCACTAGCGGCGCAGTGTTTGCCGCCACGGGGAGCCGGCCCGGAGGAACGGTTCTGGGGAGCCTGGTCACGTCGATCCCTACCGTTACCTCCGGGCGTGGAGCGGCTGGCTGCGGAGGACGAGGCACTCCCTCCACTCCTGGCCTTCTTCGCCGAAGGTCCAGTAGCGGTGGCGGAGGCAACGGTTGCGGTCCTCTGCCGGCGTTGCTTTTTCCGGACATCGAGTCGGGGAAATGGGGTTGGAGCACAGAGCGCTCCTCCTCCATCTCTCTGCAGGCTGCCGTCATCTGCTGCATGGCCGACCCGAATAGCCCAGCATCGGAGAGGGGGGCCGTGAGCAGGCGAATCCTCTTCTGCTCCGGCACCCGCGCCTGCTCCAGCCAAAGGTGGCGCTGGGACAGAGTGGCCAGGGCGCGCTCCTTCCCCGCGGCTATCGCCTGCAGCTGGGTTAGGTGCAGGATGGCTCCAGCCGTACACCTGGTCACTCCAATTAGCCATCTGCCTAGCCGATTTCCCTTGGGACAAAGTATGGATGCCATCGGGCTATCAAGCCGAGGCACCCCGTCCTTTAGCCCCTGGACCAAACCCGCCACCCGCGTGACTGGCACGTAGGCAGGGGTAAGGCCAATAATGCGGGAGATTACCTGTCCCTGTTTCACGTAGGCCTCCATTGATGGGAAGAATGGGCAGACAACGCCCGTCTCTCTCACAGGACGACGTTGCCAGAGATGACCTATCATCTCATCAGGAACGGGTACAGGCAGAGGCTGCGGCAATGCCACGCCATTAGCTGCTGCGGCGGCTGCCATGAGCTCGGGGAACAAGGCAAGCAACTCCCCTTGCGTACCTCCCTCCACGTCACTCACGTCCCTCATGTAAGGGAGGCTGCCACGGGCGCTGCCACGGGCGCCACCATCCGACGCGGCAGATAGCTGGGCATCTTGTCTCGGGGTCGGAGGTTCTAACCCAACACCGGAGAACAAGGGACCCCAAGGAGACTCAACACTCCCTGCCACTCCCAGAGGGGGAGAGTGATACGTCTCCACTGGGGCATCGGACAAGAGAGCTCTCGCCCCCTCCATATGATCCTCAGTCTCCATCGGAAATGCAGACGAGGCAAGAGAACTCTCGTCCGGCTCCAGCACAACATCAAAGCCTGGCCGTTCGCCCCTGCAGCTCGCCGCCTTACGACGAGAGCGAGCAGAGGCGAAGCGTCTGCGTCGCAAATCCCCAGCCACCAGAGTCCACTGGCGGGGGAGCCAGGGCCGGAACCAGGCCATCTCACGGGAGATGGCGGCTCAACGGCCCCTCGGAGAGGCAAACTCACCACCGGGCGCCGCCCGGGCATATCTGACCGCCACGACCGCGGAGCCAGAGACACCCCAAGACGCACGGAGGACGCGGCAATGGAGAAGCGCTGGTGAAGGGTGACTTTGTGAGCGTCCAAACCCTCCGAAGGTGCAAACATTATGTCTTAGCTTTTCTCGTAAATTGGCGAGAGAGAGAAAAATAAGATACATTGTCCACGTAGCTCCTTTCCAACAACTATTTCGGCACTAAACTCAAGTGGTGTATACAGACACTTGTCTTTGGTGAAAATAGGGAAGGAGCTGTTAGTATGGCCACGTCCCCGCTTATGTAGAGCAGCGGATGTGGGTGTGGCCAGGCGGATGGGTGTGTACATGTGGAGACATTTTATTCAGAATTAGATTGAAAGGGATAAGGTTCCACTACGAGCAGAGCGTAAGGTATACGATAATATAACGGACGGTTATACAGGAGGGGATGACGAGACAAGACACACCTGGGTTGATTGCAAATGGATACACCTGGGAGGGAAAACGATAAAGCCTACAAGACCAGGGCAGGAAACTACAACTAGACATAACACATCACACACTGGGAACACCTGATCAGGGTACAGACACAACCCCCACACGTAACAGTCAAAGAGAATTAGAAAATCAGAGCGGTTTTATCTTTAACACTTTCAGTGCCAGCAGGGGGCGCACGATTTAGCGCTTGAGTGCCAGCGCTTAACAAATTGGCGGCCATTTGGATGCGTCTAAAATCACTGTAGACGGCCAGCATATGTAAACGGACTTGCACAGTCTGTGGGGCCACGCTGTTCTGAGGGTGGGCAATGACTGGGATCGTCTCCGGTTACATGCCTGATAAGTAAAATGTGGATTCCGGAGTCTTTTTTTCCCATCCATTTCATTCAGTCCAATCCAATGGGTGCAATACCATCCGGAGAGACGATAGGGGGCGGTATTTTCCCTGTTCGAGCTCAAAGCCAGTCCCAATGGTAACGTGAGGCTAGATTGATGAAAAATGAATGGAAATCGCTAATAAAAAAAAGAACGATTAAACGACGATTTCTCGTCGTGTTAAAGCCCAATGGTCAAATCTGGATCGGATAAGAGTGTCACTTTATCTCTTTATGTCTCTTATGTGTGTTAAATGGTAAATGGTGCATTTATATAGTGCTTTTATCCAAACGATACGATTTTGTTCCTCACATTCACCCATTCATTCACACATTCACACACCGACGGTGCAAGGTGCCAACCTGCTCATTGGGAGCAATTAGGGGTTACGTTTTTTCTTGCTCAAGAACACTTCGACATGCTGCCTGGGAGGAGTGGGAATTGAACCGGGAACCTTCCGATTACCAGACGACCGCTCTACCTCCTGAGCCACTGTCTCCTCATGTTAGGAGTTGAGTTGGAATTCAGAATCAATACATGCATGTAATTCACGGTCATGACCTGAAACTGAATGAATTATCATTGTATTAGTGCTTTTCTAGACACTCCTAGCACTTTACAGTGTAGGATGTAAATGGCCTCCTTTACCACTGGGATTTGTCGGGGGAGGGGGGCCATCGTTTCCGCGGTTTGGCCCGGGAGAGGGGGGTCTTGTATGTTGTGGGGTCGTTGTGCGTGGGGTGGGGTAGCGGGCTTGGCTCGTGGGGGGGGGGGTAGTACCACCCCTCGCTCCTCTACTGAGCCTGGCCCAATTAAATTCAAGGGACCCGTGCCGCTGAGTGCCAATGTAAATGGATGGGTGCACTAGATTTAGCTAGAACCTATCATGTCCTAACATTACATAGCTATTTAATCACAATAGTGTCGCAAGTGTTTTTGCGGGTCCAGTCCACGGAACGTTGACAGAATTTGCAAAACACCTTATCGCCGGAGGCATAAAAGTCATTGGGATACTGCTCTGCTCTGAATTTAGGGCTTATTGCGGAATTTCTTAGCTTCTTGACGATGTTAACACTGAAGCAGCCAGACTGCAGACGCTTGGACACTGCTGTGTTGTAGTGTTGTCACGATATCGGTATTTCGACTTCGATACGATACCTTGAAAAGTATCGATACTATTTCGATACCAAAATATATATATATATTATTATTATTTTTTTAAACAAATTTAGCTTTTGTTGCTGGTTGATTCTCCTCAGCTTCTCTCTGGTACTATAAGAGAAGATAAATATAACACTTTTAAAACCCTTTGTTTATCTTTAGATCACACATTTAAAAATAACTGTTCATCTCACTTCAATCATTTTTATTGCAAATGCAGAACATGAGAGAGAGAGAGAGAGAGAGAGAGAGAGAGAGAGAGAGAGAGAGAGAGAGAGAGAGAGAGAGAGAGAGAGAGAATACATCGGTATTTCGGGAAATGAGTATCGAAGCCGTTTTAAATATTCAGTATCGATACTTCGATATTTTTGACAACACTACTGTGTTGTGTGTAACCCGCTCTAGCGTCCCCGCCTCCCCGGTCATGTTTGCTTTGCACCAAACGTTCCACCCAAAAACGGAATTTCAGTCCAGATTAGGCCAAATTCTGCAATATTCCACGTTTTGCAGGTGATTCCATTTTGAACGCGGATTTCATATGGCTCTAGGTTTTTGTTTGTTTTTGTTTACCTGCATGGTTCAAGGAGGGTCCCCAGCCTCTGGATTTTTCCCCCACTCTGCTGTAGTCAACGTGGTTAGCTTGTGCCTCTGGTTGGTTAGAGTAGCCTTCACAGCCTCTTGGTTCTTCAGGAGACTAGAGATCATAAAGAGTGTTGAATTCCACCTTGTGGAAACTGTATCAGTGGCTCTTTCCTGCCCAAGTACGGTTTGCTGCTGGTGTAGTTAATCCGTATTGGCAGGGCTGTGTTTAAAGTGACCTACAATCTTGCAACACTTTGCCAACATGGCAGTAAACCTGCTGTCACCAAGGCAAACAGTGATGGCCCTCTGCAACATGTGAGCAACACACGGCATGTGCTGGAAAGTGAGCTGTCTTGCTGCAGTGATCATGGTTCAGGCGCTGTTTGTTCCGAGTGTGGTGACCTTTTGTTGAACGTCCCAGGCCTCTGCCACAGACAGATGTTAAGGCAAATGACTGAAGATGCCATTCCCTGTCAATCACGTGTGCAGTCACGCCAATGTAATTTGAATTGCTTACCGAGGTCCAGTGATCCCCAGTCAGAGCAACACACTCTTTTGCTTCTTTTTCAGTGTTCATAAAGCTGCTGGATTCTCTTGGACATTGTCTTTCTGCACGGCAGTTTATATGTTGTGTCAGACGATGCCATCTGCAGCACATTTTCTAGCCCCTTATCTACGACCACCGAAAGTAGTCTACAGTCCACAGCAATCCAGCAGTGAGTTAGTTCATTTGTTACACTTGGTCTGACCATTTTTTTATTTATTTTTACAAATTACATTTATATATATTTTATTTTATTTTTATAATCTTTGTTCTCACTTTTTATGTATTATAATTTTTTTGCTCCCATCCCAATTTAGTCGTTATGCCAATTCCCTTCCTGGTCGCTGCGCACATTGCCCCACTGTCGGCCTAGGGAGGGTGTAGAACTACCACATGCCTCCTCCGATACTTGTGGAGTCAGCCAGCCGCTTCTTTTCACCTGACAGCGAGGACTCTCACTGGGGGAATGTAACACGTGCGGAGGTTCACGCTATTTCCCCCCGATCCCTTCCCTGCTGAACAGGTGCCCCGACCGACCAGTAGAAACTGCAGTTCACAACGACCAGGATACACACCCCACCGGCTTCCCACCCGCTAACACTGCCAATTGTGTTAGTAGTTAGGACGACTGACCAAGCCGGAGGTACCGCTGACAGCGGGATTCGATCCCAGAGTATCTGCGGTGGTAGGCGAGTGCTTAGTCCACTGCGCTACCCAGCCGCCTGGTCTGACACATTTTTGCTCTGAATCCCGTCATCTGGTCTAGTGTGGTTAGGCGACCCTGCTTGCTTGTACTCTGGGTAATGTTAGCCTCACCGGTGTTAGATTTAGCTTCCGTGGTAGCTCCAACATGTTTGGCATTTAGGTGATAGTGTAGGCTAGAAACGCTCCGGTGATGGGCAAAGTCTTTGTTGCACAGAGGGCACGCTACTGTTCTCTTATCCACACTTCCATCTGGTTGTTTTTTATATCGAAACGAAACATCCCATTCAACGGGCCAAGCAACGCAGTCTCAACAGATTCCTCCATGTTGGCTATAACTCTCTGACGTCACTCAATGCACGCTGTGCAACTGAATAAACGATATGCCTGGAACGGGTCCACTGAGAAACATTCTGCGGGGTCTGGAGTGCACAAAGATTAAAGTGCGATAAAATGCCAAATTTTTCTTTATTTCTTAACCTCTTCCACCCGACGGGACCGGTACCGGTCCCAAAATGACATCATGTCATAAATCAATATCCCCAGAATGTTCTACAAAAGTATAGTTTTTTTTTGTCAAACGTATTCAAGTATAAACATCATAACCATGTCACAACAGCATTTATAATGTATATTATCATCAATACGTTAGTTTAGGAATAGGTTATGGTGGAAAACCTTGAATCGTGGGAATTGTAGTTTTTTTGCGGCCATTTTGTAGCAGACATCCATAGCTCTGGATCTGCGTTGGAATTTTTTTACACTTCCTGAAAGGATCTATGGGGTTCAAGGTTCATAGTTCTGTATGCATTTTTTTAATAACTTTTATTATTCGGGATAATATACCACAAAATGTTTTTGACAAATATTGAAACGCAGTTAGTTTCTCTTCCCTATTGCTAGCATGCAGCAACAATTAGATCTGAAATTTGTTTCAAAACTGTTGCACCGTGGTGAAAATAAAAAAGTACAGTAGATTTCATTATCTGTTCTTATGCATGCCTGGTGATACTAAATCCAAATTGAACTCAGCCATTTGAAAGATAATATATGTATATATATAAATGTGCGAATTGGCTATAATAAGGTCATTTCTTAAGCCTGCTATTCTATATTCTATAATAATATTTCAAATTGCATTGGTCCGGATGGGAGAATTCAGTACTGTATCTACAGTACCTTCTGTTTAATCATCAATCAATCATTTCCTTAGATCTTTTGTACACATGATCTCAAGAAGGTACTGAACGAGATCAGTGGCAGTTATATAGCATTACTGGCATCGTGTCTCGCTCTTCGCCATATTGAGATACATCTTTATCTCCAGCACCTACTGTGCTTCATTAACGAAAACAATGCACCCATGCACTTGACCAGGCCCCGCCCCAGAGTCCCCCTATAAGACACTGGACAGGAAGTGGTGACAGCCCACAGGAAGACCGGCAGTGGTCTGGCAGGCGCGCATGATTTGGGTGGTAGTAATATCACTGCAGGGCTACGGTGTGTAGGAACCCACCCTATCGGGCAGTGTGGGGGCCTCACACCTTGCATGTCCAGCTGTGGGACAATTCCTCAGCAGTCCATGCTGGAGGGGTGTTCAGTGGGGGAGCTTTTATCACCTAGTATGATGTCAGCTTCTCCCGTATCAAACCGGCCCTTTCTGTCGGGGTCCCCCCCTTGGGTGCGATTGCCTCGTGGGTAGGGGTGGGAATCACCAGTTTAATCACGATACGATATCGATTCTTTGGACAACGATACGATATTATCCGATATCACACAGTCTGCCACGATACGATACGATAAGATTCAATTCAGGTGCCTGCGATCGATATGAGACGATATTATGTGCCCATTTAATACAATCAGTAACATATAAATCAACAAAAAAAAAGGCAATGGAAATATCATGACATTTTTATTTTTGAGCTCTTCCAGACATTTAAATGAAAAACAATCTATTGTTTTTAATACAAATAGACCTCCTGTTCACTGTTTTTGGTTCATTTCTTTTTTTTCTCGATATTAATATCCTATTCACTGTCACAGAGCTGTATTTTGGCTGGAAAAGCATATTGGGAGTCCCAAGGTGCAGTACCGGCCAGATCCTGTTAGTGGGGCTATCCCCGAGAATGCACCCTCCCAGTCCACACTTCTCTCTGCCTATGGCTCTGGGTTAGCTTGTTAGCTCACGCTAAAGTAACGTTATCTTCGATCTTTAACGCGACGTGGGCATAATGGAGTGACGAGGATTGCAAAGCAGGTTAGATGCATTGGACCCGTTGTGGAATAAAACAGCAGGGACATGTTTTGGGTCACAGAATAGGCACACTAGTCTTGCTCTATTGACGCTCTAGACGCTACTGATGTTAAACGGAGTTTGAGTTTCACAACACTGGGCGCGGGGCGATGACGTCGCCGTCGCCGGATTTTTAAAATAAGAGTATTGCAATATGAATCGATCTTTTTACGTGGCATCGATCCTATTTGATTATTGATAATAGATCGATATATCGATCTGGATCGATGTATCGTCCCACCCCTACTCGTGGGTAGTGTCAGGGTCCGATGTCCCGACTCCACGGAACGCCCTGCTCGCGCGGTTAGCGGGTCCAGGGTTGGCAACGCACAGCGGGCGGGACCGGGCCGCCTATCTACAGTTCCTAGCGGACCAGCGCCAAATGGCGGCGGGTGTGCTTTGGGAGTACCATCACATATGGCTACAGCAGTGCCATATGTCGAAGTGGATGGAGGGAACGTTGATGCGGGGGCTTGTGTTGCAGTTTGCACACCCCCACCCTCCGTTTTCAGGTTTGGTGCAGACCCTGTTGTCAGGGTCAGCAGCAGTGACAGCTCTGGCCGACGAGATCCAATCTCTGTTAGCGAAGCAAGCCGTAGTTGTGGTCCCAAGGGAGGACGTGATGTGTGGCGTTTATTCCCGGTATTTTCTGGTGCCCAAGAAATCGGGAGGTGTCGGACCTATACTGGACCTGTCCGCGTTCAATCGTCTGATTGTGGCGAGACGGTTCAGAATGTTGACCGTCAAACACCTGCTAAGCGCTGTCAGAGTGGGAGACTGGTTCACCTCCATAGACCTGAAGGATGCGTATTTTCTAAGGCTGTCAAAGTTAACGTGGTATTAGCGCGTTATCGCCCGATTCTATTAACGCCACTATTTTTTTTAACTCTCGATTAAAAAAGAATATATTTTTTTACTAGACTTCACTCGGGTGTATTATTGATGCTCTCATTGATACTGTGTGTGTGTGTGTGTGTGTGATATAGAGAGAGAGGGGGGGTGAGAGAGATGAGGAAAGAGAGCTGGGAGAGTGTGTGTGTGAGAGAGAGGGGGGGGGGTGTGATTACTCAGCCCTTGTGTGGGTGAATGTAATGCCCCTTTTCCACTGCATGGTACCTACTCGACTCTACTCTACTCGCTTTAGGTACCTGTTACTTCGTTCCTTTTCCACTGCAGGTACTAAGTAGTAAGTACTCAGTTTGTCTCCGTGTGGGGAGGCGGGCCGCTGGTGATCAGCATGAGAGCTCACCGAGTGAATCCACAGTCACTTGCTCCTCAATAGGAAACCAACCTAGATTTACCCTGAAGGACTGGTTCTGGCCGAACCGTTCGTTATACAAGTATCACAGAGACATTTCAAATGTACTCACAGTTGCACGAGGGTTTCGGACAGAGATACGGGATGGTTTGAAAGCTCGGCGTTGCTAATAAACATTTTAAATATTTTTTATAAACTGCTCAAAGCGGCATTATTTCCGGCGTTGGGTGCATGATGCGCATGCGCTGTGATCACACCAGACAGCCAACGCCGGAAATAATGCCGACGTGAGCCATAATAGGGCGCTATTCTACTGAATTCTTGAATTCTACTATAAGCGTTGCCGTTTCTTGCCTGGACACGCTACTATTTCCAAATCAAATGTATATAATAGGTATTATTTTTTCATCATGAATGCATGAAAGGGGGGGGGGGGTCGTTTCTGATAATTTTATTGCCAGTAACGGCATTCGCTTTGAACACAAAACGATGATCAGCTGGATGTGTATGAGAACATTGCACGATCAAGCTGAAATTGACATCAGATAGTCCTTACCTGTGATCGGGAGTATTCCAAAAATGATATTCCAATTGTTTGATCGCCATCTGGTCCATCTGCTGTCCATCTGGTCCACTACAAAACCCACCACAACATATGCATCGGATGTCCTGTAGACGTTTGGATGCGATCGATTGAACCTCTAGGCTTCCCTCTACTGAAAAAACTGCGCCCGGAGACATTTGAGTGTAACACAGGGTCTGGAACAGGGTTTACTGCACTCTCGATACTGCCACCTGGGAGGATCTGGCCGGTACTGCACCCTCGGAGTCGCAGTATGCCTTCTAACGGCAACATACGGGTCCCTGACATTGAATAGGATATTAAAATAAAAAAAAAAGGACAAACTATCCAAAAACGTAATATTACGTGACTGGCACTGAAAGGGTTAAATTAATTAAATATTACATTCATTCTCTTCACAATATTACAACCTCTGATATGTCTATCGTAGTCTATCGTAGCTGTAAAGACATACATTGTCCATGAATTGGTCAAAAACAGACCACTAAAGACTACTATGACAGACAGATATGACCAAATCAACAGAAAAAGGTATTTCCTACTTTACCTTTCCTTTCAGCCATAGGCCACAACAGGATTAACGAGCAGCATCAAGGCTGCAATGCCAACAGTTGTCTTGGTGCTGGGCAGACTGAAAGGTTATAGGGTGGCAATATGATGGATACTATAAGACTTGAAAGAAACAGACAAAAAGTGATCTTAATTCATGATCTTGATCTGATAGATATATTACAAACAAATGATCAATAGGCTACTCTTTGGCTAATCAATACATGGATTAATTGACATGTATAATTGATATTGCTAATATAATATCCATTCCATTGAATATATAATTTCAGACAGAATTATCTGTACTGGTGGGCTGTGTACTCTTAATTGCTCCAAAAAACAACACAAACTAGGAACAACAATGATATTGTTACAAGGACAGATACAACCACAATGTCATATTGCAGGCAACTGCCTGTTGGGATTTATCGCAGTATTTTATTAATGTTGGCCAGTTTTCAATAACCGCCCTTGGAGCAGATTCACTTTTAAATCACATCAACTAAATTTGGAGCATAAAACATTTTGAGAACTTGAGAAATACAAACTGAACGAATGCAAAATCTGAACTGTTCATTGGTGTACTTCTCTCTTCTCCAGGTACAATTGCTGCATTGCTCCCCAACAACAAGCAGAGATATGAATGAGTCAAGGCCTCACTACTGTGACCAATGTGGATCGCGCTTCAGTCAAGCTGGAGACTTAAAGAGACACCAGCGCATTCATACAGGAGAGAAGCCCTACCTCTGTGACCAATGTGAGAAGAGCTTTAGTAGCTCTGGAGACTTAAAGACACACCAGCGCATTCATACAGGAGAGAAGCCGTACTACTGTGACCAATGTGGAGCGCGCTTCAGTCAAGCTGGACACTTAAAGATACACCAGCGCATTCATACAGGAGAGAAGCCCTACCTCTGTGACCAATGTGAGAAGAGCTTTAGTAGCTCTGGAGACTTAAAGACACACCAGCGCATTCATACAGGAGAGAAGCCGTACTACTGTGACCAATGTGGAGCGCGCTTCAGTCAAGCTGGACACTTAAAGATACACCAGCGCATTCATACAGGAGAGAAGCCCTACCCCTGTGACCAATGTGAGAAGAGCTTTAGTAGCTCTGGAGGCTTAAAGAAACACCAGCGCATTCATACAGGAGGCAAGCCCTACCACTGTGACCAGTGTGAGAAGAGCTTCAGTGAGTCTGGCAACTTAAAGAAACACCAGCGCATTCATACAGGAGGCAAGCCCTACCACTGTGACCAATGTGAGAAGAGCTTCAGTGAGTCTGGCAACTTAAAGAAACACCAGCGCATTCATACAGGACACAAGCCGTACTACTGTGACCAGTGTGAGAAGAGCTTCAGTAGATATGGCTACTTCAAGATACACCAGCGCATTCATACAGGAGACAAGCCTTACCACTGTGACCAGTGTGAGAAGAGCTTCAGTGAGTCTGGAGACTTAAAGAAACACCAGCGCATTCATACAGGAGACAAGCCTTACCACTGTGACCAGTGTGAGAAGAGCTTCAGTGAGTCTGGCAACTTAAAGAAACACCAGCGCATTCATACAGGAGACAAGCCGTACTACTGTGACCAATGTGAGAAGAGCTTCAGTGGATATGGCAACTTAAAGACACACCAGCGCATTCATACAGGAGACAAGCCCTACCACTGTGACCAGTGTGAGAAGAGCTTCAGTGTGTCTGGCAGCTTAAAGAAACACCAGCGCATTCATACAAGAGACAAGCCTTACCACTGTGACCAATGTGAGAAGAGCTTCAGTGAGTCTGGCAACTTAAAGAAACACCAGCGCATTCATAGAGGAACCTAGAAACTCAACATACTTCACAACACATTCATCCTGGACAGCAATCCAACTAATGTGATCTGCATCGGAAGGACTTCTGGTTTGAATAGAGGCCTTGCTCTCTACTCCTCTCTTCCAACATGGCTGCCTGTAACCAGACACGCAAGGGGTGCTTGATTATTTTCGATAGAGATTCTATCAAATATGTGCTAAATATAGATGCAAAACAATGCATTTTTAAGTTTTGAAAGATTGCGTCCCTCCCAATTATTCTTTGACATCTGTGAGCTTTGCAATAGGACTCATGAAATACTGCATGTGGTGTAGAGGGGTGGCTCTTAGGTAGAGCAGGGCATGGCGCAGAAAGAAACAATATCTACGCCTGTGTATGAAGATCATCATTTAAACATTTATTTTAAATATGTCTTGTTATACCTGACATTGCTGCGAATAAAGGCAATCTTACGTTTTTTCTATAATATCGGACATCCCTAGTCAGGAGTGATGCCACCCTTTGTATGTTTTGGGCATGTTTGGTTTGACATTTGCATTATTGTACAGTTAAAGTATATTCCCTACCGAGTTAGTTTTGTTTTACTTAGGGATGGGTATCGTTAGGATTTTATCGATACTACTACTCTTATCGATACTGCTTAACGGTTCGGTACTTTATTGATACTCTTATCGGTTCTTTTAGCTTATTATTATTACATTTTTTTTTATACATTTATTATTTGAACGGCTTAAGGCTATATCTGTACTTGATGTTTGTTTGTTGTGTTGCATATTTGAAATAAACGTCAATAAAATCAAGTCAATCCCCCCCTCTTAAAAACAAAAACCTGTGTTTAACCTAGCCATCTATAAAACATCATGCTAAAACTGAAACAAATGTCCTACTCCCCTAAAGAAAGAAATACATAGCAAACATGGCTCAGTTATCCAATAGTGCTGCTGCTTTTTATTTTGTTCAAATCTTTTAGGTAATAAGACTAAAAGACTACAATATGACTACAACGATTTCATGACGGCTTCCTGTCCTCGCGTTTCCATTTCCGGTTTAACGTTAAATTTTCAACAACGGATTGCTGCTAATTAAACACTTCATGGAAACGGAGTAACGTTAACGTTATGTCGAGTTCATACGTGTAGTGTAGTATGAACTCGACATAACGTTAACGTTAGTCCGTTTCAAGTGTTGCTGCCACCGTTGCGTCGCAGATGGATGGTACACTCTGTTAGCTCCGTAGCTAATCCGCTCCGTTGCGTCTCAGATGGATGGTGAATGAATGAAAACTTTATTAACAGATTGCAGAATGGCTACAATACAGTACGGCTCAATACACACAATTGTTAAGGGGATGCAGACCAGAGAAAGACTTTTGTCTTGTTTACATCAGGGTCCCCCATTTTCAATTCATAGTGGTACACTCTGTTAGCTCCGTAGCTAATCTGCTCCAAGACTACCGATAGCAGTACCGATAATGTCGGAGCTTATCAATACTCAGTTTTTTTCTAATTTAGTACCGGTTCCCGTTTACACAATCATCTTTTATGCTAGTTACCCCTTCCCCTTGACGTACTGGGGTTGTAACACAGACTAAAGAGAATGTTAAAATGATTGTTGATCCATGAAAGACAGTAGCAGTATGCCGTAACTGAAACACAGCAAAATGCTGACAAAACTGAACCCTTACTTCAGTCATACAACGGGGCCATCTTGTGGCCTAATGATGTAACTGCGTAGTTCAATTATGAGAGAATAATAATTTAGGGCAATATTGCACCATATCCACCGGCATTACACCTGAAAAATGTGGTGGTCGAATTTCTCTGTTGTGTATTACAAGCCTTATCTCTATTACTTATCTCTAGTACAGAATAATGGTGTCTAAGGCGTTTTAAGCTGCCTGCACGTGATCTGAAACCTGTCTGCTCTGCACAAGGCAGGGCATCTCGTCGATACGGCATGGTGGAGGTGTGCCAGCTAGCAGGGAGAGGCTACCATGTGACACGATGACCTCTGACCTCCTCTCACCACCCAGCACATCACCTGTTTGACCTGCTGCCCTCTGCCAGGCGCTTACAGGTCCATCACAGCTCAACTACTAGGAATGTCTGCAAGTGTGTCTGACTCTTAACCACCTAAACCTGCACGGACAACGTATGACGTATAGCATGCCAGTCAGGGTACCTTGTGTCTACTGCACCTAGTGTGTACTGTGTACTTTTACTCTTACTCATAGTATATATTAAGATTCTAATGATTTGTTGCCTATATTTACTGTAATGTTTAATATAACTGATGGTGCATATAGACCCTCATCTGCACCTTGTTTACACTGTTAATTCAGTTTCAGTTTATTTAAAAAGGACAGTACACATTAATCAACAGTACTGTAAATGTGCCAGTTTTAGCCAGCTGTCTTAATTCGCAACTGTAGTCCTTTTGGCAAGATGTTACCATACACCTAAAACAGAAGCATTTAAAGTACAACACAATCCAACATGATAATAGTAAAAGCAATAACAAAATACACAAGGAACTGATTAAAAGTGGGCACATGTTTGATTAGTTAATAGCCAGGTCTTGAGTTGTTTTGTAAAGGTGTGGTAGGTAGCACAGTGTCTTATTTCAGTTGGTAGGATGTTCCAGAACTGAGTGGCTCTGACTGCAGAACAGGACTGACTGAAGGAGCTGCACCTAAACGGCACAGTACAGTCCCCTCTCTGGGGAGATCTGCACCTAAACGGCACAGTGCAGTCCCCTCTCTGGGGAGATCTGCACCTAAACGGCACAGTACAGTCCCCTCTCTGGGTAGATCTGCACCTAAACGGCACAGTGCAGTCCCCTCTCTGGGGAGATCTGCACCTAAACGGCACAGTGCAGCCCCCTCTCTGGGGAGATCTGCACCTTTTTTACTTCTAATTTACATGCTATACTATGTTATTTTATTTCATACTTATCTTGTCTTGCACAGTCTCTGGAGCGTAACAGTAAGAAGCATTTTGTATAAAAGTATTCTGTACTTCTGTATGACAACTATTAAAGAAACTTGAAACTTGAACCTAAATGGCACCACAGTACAGCCCCCTCTCTGGGTAGATCTGCACCTAAACGGCACAGTACAGTCCCCTCTCTGGGTAGATCTTGACCTAAACGGCACAGTGCAGCCCCCTCTCTGGGGAGATCTGCACCTAAACGGCACAGTACAGCCCCCTCTCTGGGTAGAGCTGGACCTAAACGGCACAGTACAGTCCCCTCTCTGGGTAGATCTGGACCTAAACGGCACAGTGCAGCCCCCTCTCTGGGGAGATCTGGACCTAAACGGCACAGTACAGTCCCCTCTCTGGGGAGAGCTGGACCTAAACGGCACAGTACAGTCCCCTCTCTGGGTAGATCTGGACCTAAACGGCACAGTGCAGCCCCCTCTCTGGGGAGATCTGGACCTAAACGGCACAGTACAGTCCCCTCTCTGGGGAGATCTTGTGGACCTGTTATATTGTTTACACTATTTACTTTTCTCATATTTTTATATTGAAATCAAATTTGACTGCCTGTCTTTATATACATTGTCTGGTATCCCGTTCCCACTTGATCTAATCAGGAGAGAGAACTCCACACTGCAAAAAGATAAGATATAAAAACTATTTTTAAGCAAATGTGTCCTAGAAACAAGTGAAATAATCTACCAGTGCAGTAAGAAAATCTGACTCATTAACATTATCTAGGGTTCTCTCTCCTGATTGGATAAAGTGGGAACAGGATACCAGAAAATTCTGTTTACTGCAGAGCTGAGGGCCTGGGAGACCCATGTTACTGACCAGACACTCTATAGCAGTGATGGCTGTTTACTGCAGAGCTGAGGGACTGGGAGACCCATGTTACTGACCAGACACTCTATAGCAGTGATGGCTGTTTACTGCAGAGTGGAGGGACTGGGAGACCCATGTTACTGACCAGACACTCTATAGCAGTGATGGCTGTTTACTGCAGAGCTGAGGGCCTGGGAGACCCATGTTACTGACCAGACACTCTATAGCAGTGATGGCTGTTGGAACGTAGAGCTACTTAACACTTATTTTAACAAAAAAAAAACACCTTACAGGACCTTTTAATTGCTCGGGTTGAAAGATATTTTCATGGTAAAAGGTTTGGCCTTGAGCTTATAGGCCCACAGAAAAAGTCCTTAAACGCCTCCGTCTCTCAGTTCGGGGTCTGGATCAGTCTGAGATGGAGGTTCTAGGCCCAAATCGAGTCGTAGAACAGCCTCTCACACACCGTTAACCAGTAGATCTGATCATCATACGGGTGGCACTGGCAGAGTACTGAGCCGGGCCCTTCTACGTCAGCCAGAGGAGGCAGGACGCCCAGCCCAGGTGCAGGGGGCCAGAGGAGGCAGGACGCCCAGCCCAGGTGCTCCCCGGCAGGGGGCCAGAGGAGGCAGGACGCCCAGCCCAGGTGCTCCCCGGCAGGGGGCCAGAGGAGGCAGGACGCCCAGCCCAGGTGCTCCCCGGCAGGGGGCCAGAGGAGGCAGGACGCCCAGCCCAGGTGCTCCCCGGCAGGGGGCCAGAGGAGGCAGGACGCCCAGCCCAGGTGCTCCCCGGCAGGGGGCCAGAGGAGGCAGGACGCCCAGCCCAGGTGCTCCCCGGCAGGGGGCCAGAGGAGGCAGGACGCCCAGCCCAGGTGCTCCCCGGCAGGGGGCCAGAGGAGGCTGGACGCCCAGCCCAGGTGCTCCCCGGCAGGGGGCCAGAGGAGGCAGGACGCCCAGCCCAGGTGCTCCCCGGCAGGGGGCCAGAGGAGGCAGGACGCCCAGCCCAGGTGCTCCCCGGCAGGGGGCCAGAGGAGGCCGGACGCCCAGCCCAGGTGCTCCCCGGCAGGGGGCCAGAGGAGGCAGGACGCCCAGCCCAGGTGCAGGGGGCCAGAGTGGGGGAGAGAGAGGGTGTGGTCAGTAACAGTTGTAATAGTATATATAGAGCAGTGGTCACCATTATTGTAGGTCCTGTCTGATCTCACACACAACAAGGTGTTGAGCAGAGAAGATGCTCCCAGCAGGTCGGGGTCTCAGTCAGAATCCAGGGCAGCAAGCAGTGAGACCCTCTCTCTCTACCCCTCTCTCTCTCTCAATCCTCCCTCTCTTTACCTCTCTCTCTTCTCCCTTTCTCTCCCTCCTCCCTCTCTCTCCCTCCTCCCTCTCTTTACCTCTCTCTCTCGTTCCTCCCCCTCTCTCTCTCTCGTTCCCCCTCTCTCCCTCTCTCTCTCTCTCTCTCTCTCTCTTGTTTGTCTTTCTCTCTCTCTCTTGTTCCCTCTCTCTCTCTCTCCCCCTCTCTCTCTCTCTCTCTCTCTCTCTCTCTCTCTCTCTCTCTCTCTCTCTCTTGTTTCTCTCTCTCTCTCTCTTGTTTCTCTCTCTCTCTCTCATGTGGAACACCCTACCCACAGCCGTAAAATAATGTGAATCCCTACCCTCCTTCAAAACCGCTCTCAAAGAGCACCTACGGGTGGTGGCAATTAGAAACTGGCCCCGGTAAATGTCAAACCCTCCAATGTACAGTTGCTTCCCCTAGAATGTATATCTTTTTTTTAGGATCTCTTTCTCTGAAACAGTACTGTATATTTGTATATCTGTATGTCATAAATGTCTTCAAATGTCACAATCAAATAAAAAGAAGAAACCTACAGGACAGATCATCTGAGCTCCACTGTGTTTAAATCCAAATAATCCTCTGCCATTGTTGTAATATGTCATCTGTTCTCTAGTTCAGTCTGGTCGTGAAGTAAAATTCTCTCTGGAAGTGAAACTGAAACTTAGCAAGGATAAGTTTAAAGGGGCAGTAAGCAAGTGGATGCCTGAACACAGAATGACACCAGTATCACTAATTACCACGGCAAGCCTATAGAAAAGTATTCTATTTAATAATAATAATCATAAATATAATATACATTTTAAAAATGTAAAAGAAAAAAAAATTACAAAAAAATTATATTAATAATAATTATTATAAATATTTTTTTTCTGTTGTACCGAACTTGTACCGAACCGTGACCCCAATACCGAGGTACGCACCGAACCGTGGCTTCTGTGTACCGTTACACCCCTACTAAAAAGGGATCATACCCAACTGGACCAATCTAGACCACCATTACTAGTAATTAAAAAGAATATTGCACACAAACGCAGCACTGCACCTCAACAGAGCACACACACGGCACGTCTAGTAAATAGGAAGCATCACTGCACTGCTGGATAAAATACACAATAAAATAAAGCGGTCAGATGGCACAGAGGTGAAAATGGAAACTAATTAAAAGTCTAAAAAGGAAATCACTTGACGCACAGAGAAGTTAAAAAGAGGAAAAACAGTGGCTGCCCTACACGCCGTGTGGGTCCAGCCTCCAGCTCCCAATTGCCAGCCAGCAATGTGCTCCCAGACACCAGGATGGTTGGCCACACAAAACACGTCTTAAAAACCCGTGGGGCAGCACCACCTCCTCTGCACCTGTAATCACCTGGGCCCTCATTCATCAACGTGGCTATAATAAATAATAATAAAGTCATGTCGCCTGGATAATAATAATAATAATAATAATATAATAATAATAATAAAGTCATATCGCCTGGATAATAATAATAATATAATAATAATAATAATAATAATAATAATAATAATATAATAATAATAATAGTCATGTCGCCTGGATGTAGAGGACGCGGCGTCACTCGTGCCCAGATACTAACGTTACGCGACGCATAGAGGTTATTTTTGCTCATTTAGCTGTCCTGTTGAATGTAGCTATGTAGCAAGAACAACGATGATTTAGCTAACATTCTGTTCCTCGGTTGTGTAAAATAATACATCTATCTGTCATCAACTCATGTTAATGAACGGTAACTTACTTGGTAAATCATTTGACAAGTAAGACATAACTGCTCAAATTGTAGTAATGTAGACCTTTCCGAGTGATCTAGCTAGTAGCTAACGTGACTCACCATGAAGGACTGCCCGCCACTCACTCATCAAAACTGACGTCAAATGGAGACTCTGCTCAAGTGCGCGAGAGACCACTGACCAGTTTGGGCGCCAAACATGCCGGACACGCCCACCTGTCAGTCATTAGGTCGTGCCCACGAGCACCAGCTGCAGACCTCATAGGAGAACGGTCTCTATCGCTCACAGCGCCACCCCCACCCAGTGGCTGAATTGGAGTATTGCGACTGGACTGTGATATACAAATACAAATTATTATAATTCTATTATTATTATTATAATATTATTATTATAATATTGAAACATGGCAGCAAATAACTCAGTAGTGCAATACTGAGCCTCTCATGTTCCCATTAGACTTCATAGGGTTTAGCTTAGTCAACAACACAGGGCAGTTCTACAAACAGGCTTGTACTGTACATACTGTATGAGTAAATTAATAACTATACTGTATTGTTCTTTTATTTTTTGCTCACACAATATCTTAACAATATAAAACTCAAAAGTAGCCACTGCAGCCGTTATCACGAGCTCTGCTCTTCTGTGTTCACATAACTTTCCCAAAACAGTACTGTCATAAATGTCATGATTAGATTAGATTAGATTTTTATATCTGTATGTTGTGTATGTCATAAATGTCATGATTAGATTAGATGATTAGATTAGATTTTTATATCTGTATGTTGTGTATGTCATAAATGTCATTATAAATTGAAAATGGGGGACCCTGATGTAAACAAGACAAATGTCTTTCTCTGGTCTGCATCCCCTTAACAATTGTGTGTATTGAGCCGTACTGTATTGTTTTATACATACAGTATGTTGTCTACTTGACCCTCAAAGTGCAGATTGATGCATTTAAAATTCTAAATGTTCAACATTTTCACCGGACCACGCCCCAAATGTGTCCCCCCCACCAGGGACGTGCACAGGACTTTAGAGGGGCAGGTGCTCAAAGGCTGAAAAGGGCACTACACTTATGTGTATATATTAACCGAGCGCGCATAGCGCGCAAGCGTGATTTCTAAGGGCCATTTTCAGGCGGGGGGCCCCCTTTTTATGCTTTTTGGGGGGTTTTGGTGAATATTGAATATTGAACTATAATAATCAGTGCAGGAGCTCACTTATCCTTGAAAGACACTTTTATCACTGACTTAAAAGGCCCACACATCTCCATAAATGTTCAGGGGGGAGGGAATAAGTGCTTACCCTACAGACCCCAAGAAGTGCTGTATATTCTGTATTGTTTAATATAAATGCATTTTTTATTCCAATCACGATTTGTATTTGAGATTCCCAAATCCCATCGGACTTGACTTCTTCGTGTCCCTCAATGAGTGTAATACCAGCATTCACAGCGCCACAGCGGTTTCTATCATCATCATCATCATCACCACCCACGCTATGCATAAAATATATAGGTCCGCAGAGAGGCACGCTGAGGAGGCCGTGCAAACTGCAATGGAATATGGGGCATCTCTCTCTTTACCTAATATTTTGATTCTATCCTGAAATTTTTCAGTTGGAAGGGCAGTCTATATGCGTAACGGTAAAAAAAAAAATCTAATTTTTTTCAAAAAGGGCACGTTTTTGATGAGGCTCAAAAAGGCAGGTGCTCAAGCACCCCTTGGCCTCTATGTGTGCACGTGCCTGCGGCCGCCACCTTTGAAAACAAAATGACGCCCTTGCATTGTATACACAGTGGGTAATATCCTGGTTTCCTTTCCATGCTAAATATGCTAAAAGACCGCAGGCTTCAAAGGCTGTTGCCAGGTAACCAGACATGAAAGCAGTTAAACCCAACAGTTATCGCTGGTTGGATACCAACTTTGAAATCAACGAACAGACAGAAAATAAGAACAACTTACTGTATCACAAAAATGTATGTAGTGGAGACACATAGCCTATATATCGTGGATGGAAGCCATCTGTGAAATGCCATTTTCATACATTAAATATAACTTTAATCTTGAATTCCATTTTTTTGTTTTGATACAAATGCACTGACAAAGGGAGAAGATTATTCACAGCATTTGTCAACAAACTGTCAGAATAAAACAAAGCATGGGGGGGGGTAAAGACTGAGATGCCAGTATTTAAAAACCAAAGTCTTCGGTTTTAGAGTGAAAGGTAACATCGAGTTGGCGGCAATCACAGTAAATTACATTTTACTCAAACTGAGTAAAATTGTACTCCAGTTTGAGTAAAATGTACTCAGTTTGAGTAAAATTTACTCTGCGAAGTTCATTTCTGTCAAATTTAATTAAAAGAAAATATATATCCCATTTTCAGCAAATGGATAGTTTATCTCAACATACACAATATCTAGGAAACCGTATATTTATATCTAGGAAACCATATCTTCAAGCCTTTAGACGTCTATAAGCTTAAAGGAACACGCCAACATTTTGGGAAATTAGCTTACCGTCTTCTCCAGAGAGAGGCAAGAAGATAGATACCAGTTTCCTCTCTGTGCGTTCAGTAGAAAGCTATCTGGCTGCATGTTAGCCTAGCTTAGCACAATGAATGGAAGCGGACATGACCGGTTAGCCTTTGGTAGAGGTGTTAGTTGGACAATGCCTAGGCTAACCGGTCATGTCCGCTTCCATTCATTGTGCTAAGCTAGGCTAACATGCAGCCAGATAGCTTTCTACTGAACACACAGAGAGGAAACTGGTATCTATCTTCTTGTCTCTCTCTGGAGAAGATGGGAAGAACGTTTCCCAAAATGTTGGCGTGTTCCATTAAAGTAGCGGTACAAAGTGTTGCACGTGTAATAAACTGTGATAACTTGCCATGTTGGAAAGTCATGGTAAGATACGGTTAACTTGTAAAATACTGGTAAGGAATACGGGCCAGTTCAATCATAGAGCTGGTGTATTGAGTCAACAACAACAACAACAACAACAACAACAACAACAACAACAGAAAAGGAAAACTGAGCAAAAAGAGGAAAATATATTACATGAAGAAGTAAAGTCATTTTGTGAGCAGTGTTAATTTTGGCAGCTATTTTAGTCTTAGTCATGTGTCAAGTGCTCCTTTTTCGTTTTCATCATATTTAGTCATCTTCATTTATTTTTCGTTTAGTCAGTTTTAGTCAACTAAATGTCTGAGCATTTTAGTCTTAGTCAGTTTTTGTCTCAATTTTGTCTTTTTTGTTTTAGTCTAGATTTAGTCGACGAAAACGGATGACATTTTTGTCTATTTTTAGTTAATGGAAAAAAAATTGTCAGAAGTCAGAAATAGTCAACATGGAACATTTTCTGATTTAAATTGCGTATTTATTTTTTAACCTAGGGGAATCTGATACCAGTGCATACATAAAAAATTTATATTATATAAATTATAAAACTTTTTTTCTTTTCTTTTTTACAGCTACTGTTTTATATATATATACTGTTTTTTAGTAATAACTAGAAAGTAATGGTATTTATTCAACAGGTGGTTGTATTAGTATCATTAAATGACAACTATGCTCAACTACTAACAACCCACGGAAAGGTTGTTGGCACATTGGTTCCACACGGACATTATACGTTGTTGCGCACTTCCTATCCAGTCGGCCCCGGTTCAGTTAGCTCCTAGCAGAGGCACTGTTGTGATTTTTAATGCAAAATAAAACATTCAACATTCTCTTTTGAGACTCCGCCTCAGACTCTTATCATTTGGCACTAAAAGCTAAACATTGTCACCGGTATGGCTGTCTGCATTGTGTCATTAATTGTGTGCAGTTAGCCACATTAGCGTGAGCTAGCTTAGCCACTAGCTAACGTGATCTAGATGGAAATACAAACAATGTAACGTTACTGGTGACAAAGTTATTTACCTTGGAATACTCCTTTGCCAACTTGCTGTACTTTTGCTTGTAGGTCTGCAGCTGGATTATGAATAGTCCCAACTTTAGCCAAGGTAACGTTAAGCTAAAACTAGCTTTTCAAATAGCTCCAGCTAATGCTAATAACAGAGCTCCCCGTCACACTGCTCTACTCGGGATGATGGCATTAAGAAAAGTTATAATTAGTTTGTCTCGTCTTGTTTTAGTCAACAATATCAACATACATGAAGAGAAATTTCGTCCTGGTTTTTATAAATTACATTTTTGTGTCGTCAGTTGTGGTCAACGATATTTAATAAACTATTTAGTCTCGTTAGCGTCACATGGTATTCAATAACGTGACATCACGTCTCGTTGTCGTCATGAAAAAAACCTTCGTTGACGAACATCTTTCGTCATCAATTTAGTCAACAAAATTAACACTGTTTGTGAGAGTCCGAGAAGTTAATAATAATATATATCTTCACAACTGAATAAACAAACTGTCGTCAGAGGATAACTGGATCCTGGAACACTGTTTGAAGCTAGAGAGCTACCGGAAAATAAAGACATTTCATTGCTGTCGTTTACAAAGGCAATGGCCCGCAATTTAGTTAACAAACATATCCTAGGCTTACGTTTTGTTCACAGTGCCTGCAAATTATTTTGTTTGATTTTATGATAACTTAACCCTTTCACTACCACAATACAGAAGGTTAAACCTTTCACTACCACACTAGTGTAGTGTTCACCTTCTGTAGTGTGGTTGTGAAAGGGTTAACCATTTGTCGTGTATTGTCGCAGTGAAAGGGTTAACGTAAGGAGGACAGTGTCAGAGGCCAAACGGCGCTACAGGGATAAAATTGAACTCCAGTTTGAACAAGCTGACTCTAGAGCTATGTGGCAGGGGCTCAAAACGATGACAGACTACAAAGGCGCCTCCCTCAAACTGAACAGTGACATCTCCTTAGCAAACGACCTCAATACCTTCTATGCGAGGTTTGATGCTGGTAATAACAACACCAGCTCACAAGCCTCGGCAATGGGGGGGGGGGGGGTCGGCTGCTGATGGAGGCGCAGTGTTCAGGGTAACAGAGCATGAGGTGAGGCGGACCTTTAAAAAAGTGAATATCAGGAAGGCAGCAGGTCCGGACGGCATCCCCGGCCGCGTCCTAAAAGTCTGTGCCGACCAACTGGCCCCAGTATTCACTGACATATTTAACCTGTCCTTAGAACAGGCTGTCATCCCCACCTGCCTGAAGAAGTCCACTATTATCCCTGTACCCAAAAAATCCAAGCCTGCTTGCCTCAACGACTACCGCCCTGTAGCTCTCACCTCCATAGCCATGAAGTGCTTTGAGAAGCTAGTAAAGGGCTACATCTGCTCCTCCCTCCCCATCAACATGGACCCCCTGCAATTTGCATACCGCCCCAACAGGTCCACGGAGGACGCCATATCCCATGTGCTGCACACAGCAGCATCACACCTGGACAAGAGGCAGGGGAACTATGTGAGAATGCTATTCATCGACTACAGCTCGGCATTCAATACCATAGTCCCCTCCATACTCATAGCCAAGCTCAGGGACCTGGGCTTGGGCTATGACCTCTGCCAGTGGGTCTTGGACTTCCTGACTGGCAGACCCCAGGTGGTGAGAGCAGGCAACTGCACCTCCTCATCCATCACCCTCAACATAGGGGCCCCCCAGGGCTGTGTTCTGAGTCCCCTCCTCTACTCCCTGTACACACACGACTGTGTGGCTCAGCGGAGTAGCAATACAATCGTCAAATTTGCTGACGACACAGTGGTGGTGGGCCTGATCTCTGCCAACGACGAGAGGGCCTACCTGGAAGAGGTCAAGGTCCTGGCGGGATGGTGCCAGGAAAACAGCCTCTCCCTGAACGTCAGCAAAACAAAGGAGATGATTGTGGACTTCAGGAGGTCGGGGGTCAAGGACTACAGCCCCCTCAGCATCGACGGGGCACCGGTTGAGAGAGTCAACAGCTTCAAGTACCTCGGAGCCCACATATCCGAGGACTTGACATGGACCATACACATTAACAGTGTGGTGAAGAAGGCACGACAACGCCTCTACTTCCTCAGGCGCCTAAGGAAGTTCCAAGTCAGCCAGAAGATCCTTAAGAACTTCTACTCATGTACAATAGAGAGCATCTTGACCGGCAACATCACCTCCTGGTTTGGGAATAGCACTGCAAAAGACCAAAGCAGACTACAAAGAGTGACACGTTCAGCCGAACGCACAATTGGAGGGGGGCTCCCCACCCTCCAGAACATTTACTACAAGCGTTGCAAGGGGAAGGCTAAGAGAATTATTAAGGACTCGAGCCACCCGAACAACTGCCTCTTTGAACTGCTGCCGTCAGGCAAGCGATACAGGAGTCTCAAGGCGAGCACAGAAAGACTCAGAAGTAGCTTCTATCCCCAGGCCATCAGGCTGCTAAACGAACAATGAATGAACACTACACAACAACAACCACCAAACACACATAGCACACACATCCACACGCACACACTCACTTTAAACAAACACACTGTAGCACCCACTACACACACTTTATAGCACACACCCACTTTAAACAAACACACTGTAGCACCCACTCCCCACACTTTATATTTATGGATGAAGGATTGCACTACAACTCGTACACCTTACTGTAAATTGTACCTAAAATTGTACCTCATCCCATTTCTGCTTTGCACTAGATAGTACTGTACATTAGTACACTGCATAGTATTGTGTATTGTATATTATATGGTAACTCAGAACATTGTACATATGTCTATACCGAACAACTGTGACCTCATTTTCTTCTTCTAAATTCATGCTATATTATGTTATTATGTTATTTGATACTATCTTGTCTAGCACAGTCTCTGGAGCGTAACAGTAAGAAGCATTTTGTATGAAAGTATTCTGTACTTCTGTATGACAACTATTAAAGAACTTGAACTTGAACTTGAACTTGAACCCTTTGGTAGTGTGGTAGTGAAAGGGTTAAGATGGAATCATTCTTAGAATTACAGTGAAATGTATTTTGCAGGCTCCGCAAACAAACTCCCCCTCTTCTGAAATGGCACAGTGCAGCTTTAACCCTTTCACTACCACGCTACCAAAGGGTTAACCCTTTCACTGCGACAATACAGGAGGTTAACAACCAACACCACCACTACTGTTCTTGACCCAGTGTAGCAACTCCGTGTTTCTTTCTTCAATATAGAAACACTTGTTGAAAGACCAATATACTGATAACTCCATATTGTCAGATCGAGATATGAAATAAATGTACTTGTAAAAACTCTGCTGGTCCCTAATAGAGATCTGAATATCAAAAAGGTGCACATGACACCCAGGGCAGGGCTTCACGTCGGGCCTGGGGGGGGGTGAGGGGGCAGGGCTTCAGATCTGACCTCGGAGTGGGGGGGGCAGCTCCAGGGTCTCGGCGATCTCCCCTAATTCATCCAGCAGCTCTGTGAACGCAGGTCGTCTGAAGGCCTCCACCTGGGTGAGGAGGAGAGGAGAGCGGAGATCACTTCATTCAATTCAATTCAAAAAACGTTATTAGTCCCGCAAGGGGCAATTTAAGGCATGATATGACAAACAGCTGCATTTCTATACATTCAAGACAGAACAGGACAAAACAGGGACAAGAGACATACATGACACTTCAAAGCATAAAAGACATGACACTGCCAGAACGGGATCCCTACATTGTTGATCTGTCAGTCCAATAGATAAATAAATAAATAGATTCGGTCGGTATAAAAAGTGCACATTCGTCAAAAATATTAAAATCAAGGGGTCAAAGGGTGCACGTTTGTAAACAGACCTTTCCTTGTACTGTGGCCATTCACCAGTCGAATGGCCTCTGGAACAAACCCAAATTTCCTTCGGTTTGTTTTGCAGGCAGGCTGTCTAAAGCGCTTTCCTGAGGGCAGCAGGTCAACACACATGAAGGACATGTGTGGAGTCATCAATTATCTTATGTGCTTTCTTGAGCACTTGAGCTGTTAAACTGCATTAGGGATCTTTGTGTTCTGCCGATCATTTTGGAGCTAAGGTTGACAACACCTTGCAGTTCGTTCTTGTCTCTTTGACAGAGGGATGTGAACCAGCATACAAATGAAAATGTTAAAATACTCTCAATAAAGGAAGAATAAAACATTGTCCGAATTCTCTGGTCGACTCCAAAGGAGTTTAGTTTTTCGAAGACAGTACAGATGCTGATGAGCCTTTTTTATGATAACATCTGTGTTGTCACTCAATTTAAGTTTGTCATCAAACACAGTTCCTAAGTATTTGTAGTTCTGGACAATTTCCACCTCAGCTCTGTGGATGGTTGTTGGGGCGACTTCTATGTGTTTTGGTGAGATAATAATTTCTTTGGTTTTGGATACGTTTAGATCCAGAAAACAGCCATCACACCAGTCTACAAAGTCTTGCATTATGGGTCCGTGTGATTTATCTGACTGACTGAGAAGAGATAGGATAACACTGTCGTCGGCAAATTTTACAATATGGTGATTTGTATATTTGCTAAGACATTCGTTTGTGTATAAAACAAAAAGAAGTGAAGAAAGAACACAGCCTTGCGGTGAGCCAGTGGAAATTATAATTTTGAAATTTATTTGAAGGATAAACCCCTTGAGATATGCTATCTCGTTTTCGAGGGGGTCCATTGATTTGGAACTTTTTCCATTTATACTTACTGTCTTCTGAGTTCTATTGGTAAGAAAACTGATAATCCATCTGATATGTTGGTGATCGAGGTTAAAGTAATTTATACGTTTTTCTACAAGTATGTGAGGCTGCATTGTAATGAAGGCTGACGAAAAGTCAACAAAGAGTAATCTTGCATACGTGTTCTTTTTTTCTAAGTGCTCATGTACAGAGTTCAAAATAAATAACTTGGCATCATCAACACCTCTCTCGGGTCTATATGCAAATTGCATGGGGTCAAGAGCTGATCTGGTTGCATCAACAATTTCAGATTTCACAATTTTCTCCAGACTTTTCATTGCTAGTGATGTTAGGGCTGTAGGCCGCAGGTCGTTGAGGATTTGGCGTCTGCTGATCTTTGGAATTGGAGTGATGATAGAATTCTTCCAGAGATCAGGAACCACTGCTGAGTCCAAGCAGAGCTGGAAAAGTCTTTGAAACACTTAACCCCTCGTTCCCCGTCTCTTAAATCAACCACAGCACCACCTGCTGTCAGGGAGCCACTGGCACCACCTGAGAGAACTCTGTGAACTTCTGTTTCATGGTGTGTTAGTGTTACCTCTCTCTCTCTCTCTCTCTCTCTACCTCTACATCTACCTCTCTCTCTACCTCTGTCTCTGTGGTCTCTCTACTCACCAGACAGCAGCTGGATGCTAGCTCCACCACCCGCTGAGGACAGCCAATCACCAGCTCCCTGAACGCACTCACATTGAGGCCGTAGTCCTGGGAGAAGGTAACACAAAGCAGGCATCATGTGTCTGTCAGACAGACAGACAGACAGACAGACAGACAGACAGACAGACAGACAGACAGACAGACAGACAGACAGACCATAGATAGAGGGAGAAGAGGGGTAGAATAACACATCCTCTTGTGTAACATGCAGGCGTTACAGGAGCA
The DNA here is from genome assembly GCF_963971535.1 of Notolepis coatsorum. Taxonomy (NCBI): domain Eukaryota; kingdom Metazoa; phylum Chordata; class Actinopteri; order Aulopiformes; family Paralepididae; genus Notolepis; species Notolepis coatsorum. The sequence goes on along the minus strand of NC_140171.1, from coordinate 173,834,443 downwards.
TCAGAGCCAGAACAAACAGAGCTGTCACCCCCCTGAACTCTGAGGCCCCGTCCACACGAACGCTGGTTTTAATGTAACCGTGATTGTATGTGCGCAGTTGCACTGTTCGGCCACACACAACCGGGGATTTGCTACACTGCAACCGCGGTCTTTGAAACCGGTGGCCAGGGTGAAGTTGTGCGGTTTTGCAGTTGCGTGTGGGCATAGCAACCGAGGTTATTCCCAGTGTTTACAGCAGAGCTGTCGCAATTATTTCCCATGTTCACGGCAGACCGCGGGGTAGAGAGATTGTAGAGATTAGAGCAGAGCCAGCTACACCAGTGTTTACAGCAGAGCTGTCCCAAGTAGCGTTATATGAAAATGATTGTAACAAACTTTTGTTCGAAACGTATCGTCTGTGTTGAAGAGTGTTGTGATCGACTGATGTCTTGTCGCATTCCTGACCTGACGCTGAGAGTAAACATGTAGCTGCAGCTAAACTAAACTCATGTGTTGTCAAGTTATTGTTATAAGGAACCCAGTCCAGACTGCATCCCCTTAACAATTGTTTGTATTGAGCCGTATTGTATTGTACCCATTCTGCAATGTGTTAAATAACGTTTACATCCATTTCATATCGGTAACGTTACCACATTACGTTAGCATTTAAGCTATATACTATACATGGATATAGCCATTCACATTAGCATGTAGCTAACAACACCGGCTGTCTTTTGTTAGACTAAACTATCCGCTCTTGGTGGTAAATTGTGTTGCTGATGGTTTTGTTTCATCAACAAAATGAGAGGCAGAACACAGTGAATGTATCCGTTTGTTTATTGCAGTTTCTTTCTTTGCTGAAAATATATGTTCCGTTGGCAAAATGATCAATAGGGTCCAGCTGTGCTTCTAAACAGGAAGTTTACTTCTTCTTCTTCAGTGAATTAATGGCAGATCGCGACCCAACAGGAAGTTTAGTGAGCGTTCAGCCTTTTCTGATTGGTTGAAATGGCCTTCATGTCTGAACAACATCGCCGCCTACTGTTTTGGCATTGTACTAAATGTATCGGTTGCTGGGTTCCCAGCTCTGCCGTGAGTACGCAGTTATACACGGTTGTTCACCTGTGTTCACCGTGTGGACGGAGTTTTATTTTTTCAAACTTCGGTCATATTAAATCCAAACGCTCGTGTGGACAGGGCCTAACATGATGCACTAATAACTCACCCCTGTCCCCCTCCTCCCACACTGTGCAACATCCTGCCCCTCAAGTGCAACACCCACCACTACCGTCTGACACTGGGACTGTTGTTATTTGTGTATTGTTATTTTGTATATTGTTGTTATTTTGTATATTGTACAGTATTGTAACATTGTCTTATTGTATAGTATTTTATGTTTCTGTATAGTATTTTATGTTTCTTGTATAGTATTTAATGTTTCTTGTATATGTAACGGGGAAGCTCGTGAGTATATCCACAGTCACAGAAACAGGGGTGTTGACAAGTGACTGTGGCATTACGGGCTGGTAAGTTAAACTCACTTCCTCATAACAGGGTTAACAGACGCATAGGTACGGTACATAGCAGTGGATTCACTTCTTAGTGCAGCGGCCTGTGTCGTCGCCCGCGGCGCGGGAGCCCCCTGTTCGACTCCCCCTCGGGACATTAACATCAACACAACGCAGACCAATATGATCCGTCACATATAGTATCTTATGTTTCTGTATAGTATTTTATGTTTCTTGTATGGTATTTTATGTTTCTTGTATGGTATTTTATGTTTCTTGTATAGTATTTAATGTTTCTTGTATAGTATTTAATGTTTCTTGTATAGTATTTAATTTTTTTTATTGTATAGTATTTAATGTTTCTTGTATGGTATTTTATGTTTCTTGTATAGTATTTAATGTTTCTTGTATGGTATTTAATGTTTCTTGTATGGTATTTTATGTTTCTTGTATAGTATTGTATGTTTCTCTTTTATCACTTGTGTGATTTTATTACTGCACCTTAAATTTGAGTCCCAAATCTCGTCGTATGCAAATATAATGACAATAAAGTACTAATCTAATCTAACATCGCGTGGCCACTTTTCTAAGCAGGGTGCATGCATTCGTACGAATCGACCACGTGATTCTGTGTGGTTCTGCCGGTACCTGTGTCCTGGGTAGTATCTCTGGGTCGGCAGGGATGCGGGCCAGTATTTCACACAGCACGATGCCAAAGGAGAACACGTCCACCTGGGAGATACACACACGCAGACAACGTGTCAGTCCTGAACTGGAGCAGCGACCAGTACACTCCCCCCCCAAGGTTCATCTGCTGCGACCAGTACACTCCCCCCCCCCCCCCCCCCCCAAGGTTCATCTGCTGCGACCAGTACACTCCCCCCCCAAGGTTCATCTGCTGCGACCAGTAAACCCCCCCCCAAGGTTCATCTGCTGCGACCAGTACACTCCCCCCCCCCCCCCCCCCCAAGTTTCATCTGCTGCGACCAGTACACTCCCCCCCCAAGGTTCATCTGCTGCGACCAGTAAACCCCCCCCCCCCCAAGGTTCATCTGGAGCAGCTTACCATAACCCTACGCTTAACCCATCTGTGGAACCTCCCTTACCATAACCCTACGCTTAACCCATCTGTGGAACCTCCCACCTAACATGTGAGGCAGTAAGGTGGACAGGAATAATGGGCATAATTTCAGCTCAGCTCACTGACCGCTAATGTCGCTGTAATTGGAATGTCGGTCTGCCCCTGGCTGTCTGTCTGCCCCTGGCTGTCTGTCTGCCCTGGCTGTCTGTCTGCCACTCGCTGTCTGTCTGCCCCTGGCTGTCTGTCTGCCCTGGCTGTCTGTCTGCCCTGGCTGTCTGTCTGCCCTGGCTGTCTGTCTGCCCTGGCTGTCTGTCTGCCCTGGCTGTCTGTCTGCCCCTGGCTGTCTGTCTGCCCAGGCTGTCTGTCTGCCACTGGCTGTCTGTCTGCCACTGGCTGTCTGTCTGCCCTGGCTGTCTGTCTGCCCCTGGCTGTCTGTCTGCCCTGGCTGTCTGTCTGCCCTGGCTGTCTGTCTGCCCTGGCTGTCTGTCTGCCCAGGCTGTCTGTTCAGGAGCAGGCTGTTGTCCTGGCAACAGTGTTTGTAATGAAGCTGTTGAATGTAGAAGTGTCAGTGTCTACCTTCCGGTCGTATGGTTCTCCTCGGAGCATCTCGGGGGCCATCCAGAAGGCTGAGCCCACCAGGGAGAGCTTCCTGCCGGGGTCTTGGACCGGCGGCTCCGCCACCTCCCTGGCCAGGCCGAAGTCAGTGACCAGGGCCTCCCGGCCTCGCAACGTCACCCTGATCAGACAGTTCTGGAAGGTAGAGAATAAAATGGACAATAGTTGTTAATATTATTGTCAGCGATGATGAACAGGAAATCCCCATTGTAAGTTTCAAGTTCAAGTTTCTTTATTAGTTGTCATACTTTTATATGAAATGCTTTTTTCTGTTTTGCTCCTGAGAGTGTGCTAGATAAAAAATAGATAAAGTATAAAAATAGAAAGTCAAAAGTACCTAAACAAGTGTAAACAAAAGTGTTCAATATACATATATACAATATACAATACAGAGTAGAAGAAATGTGTAACTGAGTTACAATACAATATACAGTACAATGCAGAAATGGTATGAGGTACAACTTAGGGGAGGGTGCGATGAGGTATGAGTTGTAGTGCAAATCTCTGTATTTTATGTTTATTTAATTTTATTCTTAGTCTTATTTTTATTCTTATTCGTGACTTTTGTTTTGTCTACCTAAATGTTCACTGTTTACTGTGAGCGATCTGTAGAACCAAATGTCCCTCGGGATGAATAAAGTATTTCTATTCTATTCTATTTCTATTAACATAGAAGGCAGCTTTCTGATGGTCTAGAGAGGTAAAGAGGCCAGCCAGTAACCAAAAGGTCGCCGGTTCGATCCCTGCCACTGACAGGAGGGTGTATTCCAGCTGTGAGCTGGTGACTGAAGGGTGGCTGGTGTTACAGTACTTCTACCATGCCCACCATCCTGCCTAAGTGCCCTTGAGCAAGACACTGAACCCCAAACCTGCTCCAGGGGCACTGCACTATGTGCGACCTTGCACTCTGACCTCTCTGATGAAATGCATGTGTGTGGGGGACTGTGTGTGTGTAACTATATGCGACAGTGGCTCAGGAGGTAGAGTGTTCTTCTGGTAATTGGAAGGTTCCCGGTTCGATTCCAGCGCCTCCCAGGTAGCGTGTCGAAGTGTCCTTGAGCAAGACACTTAACCCCTAATTGCTCCCGATGAGCAGGTTGGCACCTTGCATGGTTGCCTCCGCCATCGGTGTGTTAATGTGTGAGTGAATGGAGCAAAACATTTTACAGCACTATATAAATGCATCCTCTTCAGCTTTCAGATTGTTTTACAGGTACATTACAATTGCATTGTGATATTCTGCCAGCAGAGGGCAGTGTAGTACTACTGGACTTGCATGGCAAGTGAGGGTGGAATTGGGAGAACCGGGCAAATTAAACACATCATCAGCAAGCACCATTTTTGTTACATGGCAAATTGGACTTGACTTTATTTCTTCTTATTAAACACTTTTTTCTTCCTGAAATGAAATCACAGCAAGCAGAAGTACCCTGAGATAAAGAGGAGAGATCCAGCTGTCTTTACAAGATCCTCCTCCACACCTACAATACCACACTACAGAAGGTTAACCCTTTCACTGCCCCACGACAAAGGGTTAACCCTTTCACTGTGACAATACAGAATGTGAACCCTTTCACTACCACACTACAGAAGGTTAACCCTTTCACTACCACACTACAGAAGGTGAACCCTTTCACTACCACACTACAGAAGGTTAACCCTTTCACTACCACACTACAGAAGGTGAACCCTTTCACTACCAAATTAACCGTCTGCAGTGTGGTAGTGAAAGGGTTAACCTGCTGTAGTGTGGTAGTGAAAGGGTTAACCTTCTGTAGTGTGGTAGTGAATGGGTTAAACTAATAAAAATGTATGAAAAATACAAAACATACAAATACAAAAGTGTGTGTGTGTGGTGTGTGTGTGTGTGTGTGTGTGTGTGTGTGTGTGTGTAGGCAGGCTGGCTGTGTACCGAAGACTGACGGCTCAGCATCTGGCTCCCATTACAACAGGAACCACTGGAACTCTCGCTCTCTCTCTCTCTCTCTCTCTCTTTTCTCTCTCTCTCTCTCTCTCTCTCTCTCTCTCTCTCTCTCTCTCTCTCTCTCGCTCTCTCTCTCTCCATAATTGACCTTTTTCTTCCTTTAAGAAGATTTGAGCTCTTAGTATTTTGTACGTGTGTAAGATGATAGTGTAAGTGTTTGATTTTGATATTCTGGTAATAGATAAAAGTTCTCAGTTCCAGTAAAAAGGGGTGACAGAGAGCTAAGACTAGTACATTCTAGTAATATATAGAACTAACTGCCAGAAACAGTACAGCCTGTCCACCAGACCTGCAGCGACTTGGTTTAATAAGTTCATCTGAAACAAGGAAGTGACGAAGCCTCGTGGCCGAGAGCGTTCCACTAGTTGGATTTACACTGTCCAGCGTATTTGGACTGAATCCTCGACCAGTCTTTTAATGAGGTGTCACACGGAACAGAGACATACAGAGGCTCCCGGGCAAAGAAACTGAGCTCATTTATCCCCTTTGAATACATGACAGTTTCTCTCTCTTGTGTTGTCAACTCCCTGGCCATGAACCCTGCCCTCCCCTGCCCACTGTGAGCTCAGCACCTGGCCGTGAACCCTGCCCTCCCCTGCCCACTGTGAGCTCAGCACCTGGCCGTGAACCCTGCCCTCCCCTGCCCACTGTGAGCTCAGCACCTGGCCGTGAACCCTGCCCTCCCCTGCCCACTGTGAGCTCAGCACCTGGCCGTGAACCCTGCCCTCCCCTGCCCACTGTGAGCTCAGCACCTGGCCGTGAACCCTGCCCTCCCCTGCCCACTGTGAGCTCAGCACCTGGCCGTGAACCCTGCCCTCCCCTGCCCACTGTGAGCTCAGCACCTGGCCGTGAACCCTGCCCTCCCCTGCCCACTGTGAGCTCAGCACCTGGCCGTGAACCCTGCCCTCCCCTGCCCACTGTGAGCTCAGCACCCGTTTGTTCTGCGCTTAAGACAGATGGCCGGGTGGCCGCTGGCCGACACTAATGACACCGGTAGGGGATCCCGGCAAGAGGAACAGTACACCGTAGAAAAGACCAATTATTTCAGTGGTTATTAAATGCCGCAACCGAGGCCGGGGCCAAATTGATTGCCCCCCCCCCTTGTGGCCCCCTTGGGTGATGCGGTTGAATGTCAGTAGTACGTAGAAGAAAACGTCATTGGTCACAATTATCATCCATCCGCACAGTATTTTGTTATTTTTGTCTGTCATGTTTGGTACAGTAAAGTGGTCTAGTGGAGCAGCAATATACTTGTTGTGGTCTTTTTATTTTAGTATTTCCTTCTTTATCTTTGTCACTTTGTCAATGATTAAGAGTAAGTCAGTTAAAAATGATCCCCCGTAGTGCTGTGTGTGTGAGTGTGTGTGTGTGCTGCTGTACTACCTAAATAAAATAAAAAATTAGGGGTTAGGGCATTGTAAAAACGCTAAAATAATAAAATAAAGGTCAAAAAAATTGTGCGCGCGGGTATCGTTCGCCAAGCAGTCGCACCCCCTGGCATCAAGTTCAAACTCCGCCTATGCCTCATCGGTTGTTACCATTTCCAGTTTGAAGTCGTCTTTGTGGACCCCTAGGTTTTTGTAGTATGCTACTATGTGTTCTACCCCATAATGCCCTGAGTGGGAGGGTAGTTTGTTTACCAGTGTTGTGGCTATGTTTGTGAAGAAAATGTTTAAGTAATTGGCTACATCCAGCTTGTCTGTGATGAGCGTGTTGTCCGTCTTTATGTTTATGTTTGAGAATCTGGTTTTAAGTTTTTTACTGCAGCCTAGTTGATTATTGAGTAATTTCCAAAGTTTGCGGGGTTTGTTTTTGTTTTCCTCAGTTTTTTCGTTGATGAAATTTCTTTTTGCGGTTTTGATCATGGTGTTTACGTCATTTCTTAGTCTGTTTCTTTGAATTTTTAGTTCAACCACGTGGGCTTGGAGTTCACTGTTTGAGCTATTGGAAAGCTTTGTCTGACTTTTATGAAGTTCAGAGCATTTTTTGTCTCTGGTTTTCATAGCGGCCAGTATTTCAGTGTGCATCCATGGCTCAGCGCGATTTTTAACCCTGGTGGTTCTTATCGGTGCCATGTTGTTGAGTATTGCTGTGAATTTGGTTTTGAATCCAAGCCATGTTTCTTCAACCTGTGTACCACTGAGTTCATCTGACCAGTCCAAGCTCCCCAGTTCTAGGTTAAAGGCCTCTCTAGAGTAAGTTTTGAGGTCTCTAGATGTGACTGTTTTGTGACAGCCGGCCTTCTGTTTTAGCTTTTTGCGGGTACAGAAAATCATATAATGATCACTTAACCCGCATGCTATCACCCCTTTATTGGAGATCATGGACTTGTCAGAGGTCAAAATGAGGTCAATGGTGGTTTGTGTCGAATCACATACCCTTGTGGGTTGGGTGATTAGCTGGCTGAAACCGTGCAGATCAGAAAATCTACTGAAGGCCTTGAAGACGGGTGCTGCTTTACGCAGCATATCCGTGTTCCAGTCCCCAATACGAATTTTTTCTACCCCCTCCACCCCAGCTAAACACCCATCAAGTGTGTCATAAAAGAGCAGTCCTATGTCCGTTATCAAGGAAATGCAAAGCGGCTATCGCAATCGTCGTTGTGATAATAATCACTAAATGCATTCAGTGCTGGATCTAATCAAATGGATTTATCGAGACACGTTATGGAAAGTTCAAGACCGGACCACACAGCTTCTGAAAAGTGCTAATTACACGCTTCCGACGCTTCCTACTCGCAGAACAAGTGAGTGTATCAGCCGCTGTGTTATGATTATTATGATACAAAATGTAAATGAATGAATGAATGAAAACTGTATTTAACAGAAACAGTAAAAGGCACTCTGCAGGGATGTGATGTCATAATCAATCGTCACCTCACTAGAATAATATTTCCAACGTGAACCGCAAAGCTGAATTTTCACACAAAATGGACACGTTTTTAACTCGTCCATCGAAACAGGTTACAGTTACCAATACCAATTCAGTACCTTCCAGTACCAATTCGACCGCTGAGATTGCCCCAGTCAAACAGTGCAGCTGCAATGTTGCGTTCTCATGCTAAACCAGACTGTTATCATGTTGTGTTCTCATGCTAAACCAGACTGTTATCATGTTGTGTTCTCATGCTAAACCAGGCTGTTATCATGTTGTGTTCTCATGCTAAACCAGACTGTTATCATGTTGTGTTCTCATGCTAAACCAGACTGTTATCATGTTGTGTTCTCATGCTAAACCAGACTGTTATCATGTTGTGTTCTCATGCTAAACCAGGCTGTTATCATGTTGTGTTCTCATGCTAAACCAGACTGTTATCATGTTGTGTTCTCATGCTAAACCAGGCTGTTATCATGTTGTGTTCTCATGCTAAACCAGACTGTTATCATGTTGTGTTCTCATGCTAAACCAGACTGTTATCATGTTGTGTTCTCATGCTAAACCAGCACTGTTATCATGTTGTGTTCTCATGCTAAACCAGACTGTTATCATGTTGTGTTCTCATGCTAAACCAGACTGTTATCATGTTGTGTTCTCATGCTAAACCAGACTGTTATCATGTTGTGTTCTCATGCTAAACCAGACTGTTATCATGTTGTGTTCTCATGCTAAACCAGACTGTTATCATGTTGTGTTCTCATGCTAAACCAGACTGTTATCATGTTGTGTTCTCATGCTAAACCAGACTGTTATCATGTTGTGTTCTCATGCTAAACCAGACTGTTATCATGTTGTGTTCTCATGCTAAACCAGACTGTTATCATGTTGTGTTCTCATGCTAAACCAGACTGTTATCATGTTGTGTTCTCATGCTAAACCAGCACTGTTATCATGTTGTGTTGTCATGCTAAACCAGACTGTTGTCATGTTGTGTTCTCATGCTAAACCAGACTGTTATCATGTTGTGTTCTCATGCTAAACCAGACTGTTATCATGTTGTGTTCTCATGCTAAACCAGACTGTTATCATGTTGTGTTCTCATGCTAAACCAGACTGTTATCATGTTGTGTTCTCATGCTAAACCAGACTGTTACCATGTTGTGTTCTCATGCTAAACCAGACTGTTATCATGTTGTGTTCTCATGCTAAACCAGACTGTTATCATGTTGTGTTCTCATGCTAAACCAGACTGTTATCATGTTGTGTTCTCATGCTAAACCAGCACTGTTATCATGTTGTGTTCTCATGCTAAACCAGCACTGTTATCATGTTGTGTTCTCATGCTAAACCAGACTGTTATCATGTTGTGTTCTCATGCTAAACCAGACTGTTATCATGTTGTGTTCTCATGCTAAACCAGCACTGTTATCATGTTGTGTTGTCATGCTAAACCAGACTGTTATCATGTTGTGTTCTCATGCTAAACCAGACTGTTATCATGTTGTGTTCTCATGCTAAACCAGACTGTTATCATGTTGTGTTCTCATGCTAAACCAGACTGTTATCATGTTGTGTTCTCATGCTAAACCAGACTGTTATCATGTTGTGTTCTCATGCTAAACCAGACTGTTATCATGTTGTGTTCTCATGCTAAACCAGACTGTTATCATGTTGTGTTCTCATGCTAAACCAGACTGTTATCATGTTGTGTTCTCATGCTAAACCAGACTGTTATCATGTTGTGTTCTCATGCTAAACCAGACTGTTATCATGTTGTGTTCTCATGCTAAACCAGACTGTTATCAGTCTGAAGACTCTAGCAGGAGCACTCATTCAAGGGTACTACGACTATGCTTGCACCTCATGGTACCAAAGCACCTCAAAGGCACTAAAAAACAAATTACAAACATCTCAAAACAAGCTAGTCAGACTACTGCTTGACCTGACTCCTAGAACCCACCTCACCCCTGCCCACTTTGACAACCTAGGATGGCTTAGAGTAGACGACAGAGTACAGCAACTTGCAATGGGCGTGGTCTACAAGATACACTACGCGACCAAGGTACCCATGTACATGTCAAAATACTTCCCAAAGGTCAGTGAATACCACGATCACAACACCAGAGGGAGCTCCACAAATCATGTTAAACCCAGATTCGGCTCAAACAAGGGACTAAACACATTTCGCAATGATGCCACATCAATGTGGAACGCCCTACCCAAAGCTGTAAAGGAATGTGAATCACTACCCACTTTCAAAAAACACCTACGGGAGACTGCAATTCGAAACTGGCCTCTACAAATGTCCTAACCCAGTTGTACAATAAATGACCAAGTATGGCTTTGTCAGTATTCCAATGTACAGTGTACAGTGTGTGTGTCCCCCCCTACCCCCCCCCCCCCCACCTCCAATGTACAGCCCCCACCCACCCACCCAACCCCACCCCACCCACCCAACCTCCTCCAATGTACAGTTTCTACGTCAAATGTATATACACTCTTTTTCTGGACACTTTTGTATCACAAACAGTACTGTATTTGCAAATCTGATATGTCATAAATGTATAGATGTAGCAGTACTGTCTATCTGTATGTCATGTATGTCATATATGTTATGATGAATTGAAATTGGGGGACCCTGATGTAAACAAGACGAAAGTCTTTCTCTGGTCTGCATCCCCTTAACAATTGTATGTATTGAGCTGTACTGTACTGTACCCATTCTGCAATCTGTTAATAAACTTTTCAATCAATCAATCAATTGTAGGCGGTTAGGTGGCCGAGCGGAGATTGCGTTCGTCACCAACCCCGGAGCTGTGAGCTGGATTCGCCTGTTCGAATCCGGCTCACAGCTCCGGGGTTGTCACCAGCTTGGCTGGCCGTCTGCACTAATACAATTGGCTGTATTAGAGGGTGGGAGAAGCTGGCGGGGTGGGTCCGGGTCGTTGTAAACAGCGACTCCTACAGTTCGGTCGGGGCGCCTGCTAAGCGCGGATAGGACTTGAGGGGGATAGTGTGGTCCTCCCACACGCTACGCCCTCTCGATGAGAATCCGCGCTGCCAGGTGAAAAGAAGCGGTGATTGGCTGGACGTGTGTCGGAGGAAGCACGTGGTAGCCTCCACACTCTCCCAGATGATCTGACTGTGGGGGGTAAGTGCGCAGCGACCAGGAAGGGACTGGGAATTGGCATACGACTAACATTGGGATGGGAGAAAATCGGAGGAAAATGGAGGGGGAAAAAGATCAATAAAAAAAAATAAAATCAATCAATTGTGTTCTCATGCTAAACCAGACTGTTATCATGTTGTGTTCTCATGCTAAACCAGACTGTTATCATGTTGTGTTCTCATGCTAAACCAGACTGTTATCATGTTGTGTTCTCATGCTAAACCAGACTGTTATCATGTTGTGTTCTCATGCTAAACCAGACTGTTATCATGTTGTGTTCTCATGCTAAACCAGGCTGTTATCATGTTGTGTTCTCATGCTAAACCAGACTGTTATCATGTTGTGTTCTCATGCTAAACCAGACTGTTATCATGTTGTGTTCTCATGCTAAACCAGACTGTTATCATGTTGTGTTCTCATGCTAAACCAGACTGTTATCATGTTGTGTTCTCATGCTAAACCAGACCAACACTGTTATCATGTTGTGTTCTCATGCTAAACCAGACTGTTATCATGTTGTGTTCTCATGCTAAACCAGACTGTTATCATGTTGTGTTCTCATGCTAAACCAGACTGTTATCATGTTGTGTTCTCATGCTAAACCAGACTGTTATCATGTTGTGTTCTCATGCTAAACCAGACTGTTATCATGTTGTGTTCTCATGCTAAACCAGACTGTTATCATGTTGTGTTCTCATGCTAAACCAGGCTGTTATCATGTTGTGTTCTCATGCTAAACCAGACTGTTATCATGTTGTGTTCTCATGCTAAACCAGACTGTTATCATTTTGTGTTCTCATGCTAAACCAGACTGTTATCATGTTGTGTTCTCATGCTAAACCAGACTGTTATCATGTTGTGTTCTCATGCTAAACCAGACTGTTATCATGTTGTGTTCTCATGCTAAACCAGACTGTTATCATGTTGTGTTCTCATGCTAAACCAGACTGTTATCATGTTGTGTTCTCATGCTAAACCAGACTGTTATCATGTTGTGTTCTCATGCTAAACCAGGCTGTTATCATGTTGTGTTCTCATGCTAAACCAGACTGTTATCATGTTGTGTTCTCATGCTAAACCAGACTGTTATCATGTTGTGTTCTCATGCTAAACCAGACTGTTATCATGTTGTGTTCTCATGCTAAACCAGACTGTTATCATGTTGTGTTCTCATGCTAAACCAGACCAACACTGTTATCATGTTGTGTTCTCATGCTAAACCAGACTGTTATCATGTTGTGTTCTCATGCTAAACCAGACTGTTATCATGTTGTGTTCTCATGCTAAACCAGACTGTTATCATGTTGTGTTCTCATGCTAAACCAGACTGTTATCATGTTGTGTTCTCATGCTAAACCAGACTGTTATCAGTCTGAAGACTCTAGCAGGAGCACTCATTCAAGGGTACTACGACTATGCTTGCACCTCATGGTACCAAAGCACCTCAAAGGCACTAAAAAACAAATTACAAACATCTCAAAACAAGCTAGTCAGACTACTGCTTGACCTGACTCCTAGAACCCACCTCACCCCTGCCCACTTTGACAACCTAGGATGGCTTAGAGTAGACGACAGAGTACAGCAACTTGCAATGGGCCTGGTCTACAAGATACACTACGCGACCAAGGTACCCATGTACATGTCAAAATACTTCCCAAAGGTCAGTGAATACCACGATCACAACACCAGAGGGAGCTCCACAAATCATGTTAAACCCAGATTCGGCTCAAACAAGGGACTAAACACATTTCGCAATAATGCCACATCAATGTGGAACGCCCTACCCAAAGCTGTAAAGGAATGTGAATCACTACCCACTTTCAAAAAACACCTACGGGAGACTGCAATTCGAAACTGGCCCCTACAAATGTCCTAACCCAGTTGTACAATAAATGACCAAGTATGGCTTTGTCAGTATTCCAATGTACAGTGTACAGTGTGTGTGTCCCCCCCTACCCAACCCCCCCCCCCCCCACCTCCAATGTACAGCCCCCACCCACCCACCCAACCCCACCCCACCCACCCAACCTCCTCCAATGTACAGTTTCTACGTCAAATGTATATACACTCTTTTTCTGGACACTTTTGTATCACAAACAGTACTGTATTTGCAAATCTGATATGTCATAAATGTATAGATGTAGCAGTACTGTCTATCTGTATGTCATGTATGTCATATATGTTATGATGAATTGAAAATGGGGGACCCTGATGTAAACAAGACGAAAGTCTTTCTCTGGTCTGCATCCCCTTAACAATTGTATGTATTGAGCTGTACTGTACTGTACCCATTCTGCAATCTGTTAATAAACTTTTCAATCAATCAATCAATTGTAGGCGGTTAGGTGGCCGAGCGGAGATTGCGTTCGTCACCAACCCCGGAGCTGTGAGCTGGATTCGCCTGTTCGAATCCGGCTCACAGCTCCGGGGTTGTCACCAGCTTGGCTGGCCGTCTGCACTAATACAATTGGCTGTATTAGAGGGTGGGAGAAGCTGGCGGGGTGGGTCCGGGTCGTTGTAAACAGCGACTCCTACAGTTCGGTCGGGGGGCCTGCTAAGCGCAGATAGGACTTGAGGGGGATAGTGTGGTCCTCCCACACGCTACGCCCTCTCGATGAGAATCCGCGCTGCCAGGTGAAAAGAAGCGGTGATTGGCTGGACGTGTGTCGGAGGAAGCACGTGGTAGCCTCCACTCTCCCAGATGATCTGACTGTGGGGGGTAAGTGCGCAGCGACCAGGAAGGGACTGGGAATTGGCATACGACTAACATTGGGATGGGAGAAAATCGGAGGAAAATGGAGGGGGAAAAAGATCAATAAAAAAAATAAAAAATAAAATCAATCAATTGTGTTCTCATGCTAAACCAGACTGTTATCATGTTGTGTTCTCATGCTAAACCAGACTGTTATCATGTTGTGTTCTCATGCTAAACCAGACTGTTATCATGTTGTGTTCTCATGCTAAACCAGACTGTTATCATGTTGTGTTCTCATGCTAAACCAGACTGTTATCATGTTGTGTTCTCATGCTAAACCAGACTGTTATCATGTTGTGTTCTCATGCTAAACCAGGCTGTTATCATGTTGTGTTCTCATGCTAAACCAGACTGTTATCATGTTGTGTTCTCATGCTAAACCAGACTGTTATCATGTTGTGTTCTCATGCTAAACCAGACTGTTATCATGTTGTGTTCTCATGCTAAACCAGACTGTTATCATGTTGTGTTCTCATGCTAAACCCGACGGTTATCATGTTGTGTTCTCATGCTAAACCAGACTGTTATCATGTTGTGTTCTCATGCTAAACCAGACTGTTATCATGTTGTGTTCTCATGCTAAACCAGACTGTTATCATGTTGTGTTCTCATGCTAAACCAGACGGTTATCATGTTGTGTTCTCATGCTAAACCAGACTGTTATCATGTTGTGTTCTCATGCTAAACCAGACTGTTATCATGTTGTGTTCTCATGCTAAACCAGACTGTTATCATGTTGTGTTTTCATGCTAAACCAGACTGTTACCATGTTGTGTTCTCATGCTAAACCAGACTGTTACCATGTTGTGTTCTCATGCTAAACCAGACGGTTATCATGTTCCCAGGTGGCCAAAAAGTTCCGGCCCATTAATGGCCTGTATCCGGCAGGCCGGAAGAAATTAGTCGGCCCAAGTCCGGCTGCCAGAGTCGGCCAAGTAGGCGGCAATGACTGACTGGCCGATTCAGGCCCGAGTACACTGGGCCAGGTCCGGGGTTGCCGGAAGCGGTGAACGTCCGGATCGGCCCAGTAGGCGGCAATGACTGACTGGCCGATTCCGGCCCGAGTACACTGGGCCATGTCCGGGGTTGCCGGAAGCGGTGAACGTCCGGTTGCCTAAAGCAGCCCAGATGCGACCCACACACGCTGGGCCAGGTTTGGTTGCCCGAAGCCTAGCCGACACTGCCAATGCAATACTGGTACTACACAGTAAATTACGCAGAGTAGATTTGACTCAAACTGAGTAAAGAAATTTTACTCAGTTTGAGTGAAATGTACTCAGTTTGAGTCAGCGGAATTTACTGTGTACCCATCTGCCAGAGCTACTCCACTATCTGCCTATGACCGTACATTACCGGAAATACAGTAGGAAATGGTTGATTAGTAATACAATGCCACATATTTAAGGACCCTTCCCTTTACCAATTCAGTATTGGCATGTCCCTCATTGAAAAATTCAGAAGTTTACATGCCGTCTCCTACCTCAATGAAATATATTCTCAATGTATGTTGTAACTGAGGGGTACAATTCCCTGACTGTATTGATAAGTATGGTATCATTAAACCACTACCGCTTTATGTACTTTAATTACTGGCCATACAGTACATGATATATAAATATGATGAACACTTCCCACAATGAACCGGTTCCACACAAATGGTAATTAAGTATTTATTGCAGCAAAAGGTACATAATATACTTCTCTGTATTACTTTGGATGCGCTTATAAGGCAAAGGAATGTGCGTAGGCAAATCAATAATGAATGTCCATTCTCTGGTTACGCAGGAGGTAATTATACAACCTGAATCTTAGGGAATTATATCTATGGTACACTAGTAATATATAGCGGGAGATACTGGAAGGGTCCCCCCGGTTGTAAGCCAGCAGGGGTAGAAGATCTGTCGGTAGTAGAGAGTCTGGTCAACGATGACTAAGGAGACTCCAAGTACAGGAGACGGTGCAATAGTCTCTTGATCCACAGACGAATACAGCTGTTCTCCGTAGACTGTAGCTCCACAGTGAAGAAAGCTAGCCGGCCTCAGGCTCTCTGATGCGCCGACTCGACTGGTCTCCTCACAGGGTAAATCCAACACGTGTAGGTGTCGGCGATTCTCCGCTCCATAAATCACAGGACCAAAACAAATATAATCCAGCCGCAAAGGGCTATGTAGTCGTCGGGTAGATTAATCCAGTGTACATGTCCACACGGTTCTCGTCTAGGTCTCCTCGGGTGAAAGCGCCATGAAAGCAGCCCAGCCTGGATAAGCACTCTAGCTGATACGAGGAAGCGTTGGTGATGCTGGTCACTGTAGAACTTTAGCCGCACGATACACTATACACAAATAGACTATTACTGACTTAATAGAAATATGTCGCACTCAACGGTATAGCGCCAAACTCTGACAATTCAGTTATTAATTCGCACGCGGTCTCAATGCTCTATTTTGGGGCCAAACAGGCCATACTTCACCGCACGGAGTATCGTGGGTGAGGCTTCAACTTATTGGTAACTCTAAGACTTCTGACTAAGTGCTTCTGTATTCACCTGCGCCATATTTATATGCACGGCGAACAATCTAGTGCCAACCTCATTTCTGTCTCGTATCCCTGGGCAAGGCCGGGCATGTACAGACATGTCTTGACGGTGGCTTTGAACCTGACTCTGGAGGCACGGCCCCTGGCGCCTGTGGACCGCTGTCCAATAGGAGAATGAAATATTATGGTCTGTACTAGGCTAAAGGGATATTCCGTGTATATGTACAAGGAATATACAAGGGATATCAAACGATATACAAATACTATGCAATATATATCAATCAATAAATATATATATTCGGTTTAATCTGATCCTTTGTAACAGCCGCCTCCTAATTAGTCCCACCTAATTAGCTAAGCAGAGACAGATTAACCGCACTGTCCACTACTCAATGTCTGTTGTGAGGGGTCGGGCAGTTCACAAAGTCATGGGGTCATGGTCGTCATCGATAGTATCGGGGAGCCTTGGCAGTTCTATTAGCCTCGCCACGGGTCGGGTGTAGATCCGTCCTTGGACGAGCACTTCGGCTGCTCGGACCTTTCCGTCGGCACCGGTGATCACTTTGCTTACGCGGCCAGCCGGCCACATAGCTCGGGGTAGTGACTGGTCGATAATCATGACGACTGTTCCTTCTGTCAAATTGTCTCTCTCTTTCACCCATTTCTGGCGGGTCTGTAGAGACGGTAGATAGTGGAGTAGGAAGCTGTTCCAAAACTTGTCAGCCAATACTTGACTGTACCTCCACATTCTTCGGCCGTTCGCTTCTTCAGGCCTGTACATTGTCTGTGGTAGCGCGGGGTCCAGCCGCCCCATCAAGAGTGTGTTGGGGGTGACTGTGTCGACATCTGCTACATCACTTGAGACGTAACCGAGGGGCTTTGAGTTCAATACTCCCTCGATCTCCGTGAGGACTGTCATTAGGACTTCTTCCGCCACGGTCTGGGCCCCAAGCACAGCGTACAGGGCTGTCTTTATTGAACGTACTTCTCGTTCCCAAGTTCCACCGAAGTGAGGTGCGTTCGGGGGATTAAACTGGAAGTCAATCTGGGATGGAGCGAGGTGGGTCTTAAGTTCTGGGCCCATAGCTTGGAAGCTCTCTCTCAGCTCTCTTTCTCCGCCTTTGAAGTTTGTCCCGTGATCCGACAATAATATAGACGGTTTGCCTTTCCGCGATGTGAATCTTCGGAAGGCCATAAGGAATGAGTCTGTGCTCATGGTTGGAAGGAGTTCTATATGCATCGCTCGGGTGGTCATGCATTTGAATACAATACCCCACCGCTTCTCGGTTCCTCTTCCTTTCTTTATATACAGCGGGCCGAAACAGTCCATACCGGTGGAGTGAAAAGGCTTGTCGCCGAGTCGGAGGCGACAGGGAGGTAGGTCAGCCATCCGGGGTATACTGGGCTGCGCTCGCCACTTACGACAGTCTAGACAGGTTCGCTGGAAGCGCCGCACTGCTTCTCTCCCTTGCAGTATCCAATAACGACGTCTGATCTCCGCGAAGACTCTCTCTGCCCCGGCGTGATGCACATCCTCGTCGTATTTCTTTATGATCAGCTCTGTGACCTTGTGTCGGCTGTTTAAGACTATCGGGTACTTGACGTCATCCGGTAAGTCTGGAGCTCTCCGCAGACGACCACCCACTCTGATGAGACCATGGGCGTCGCTCTCGGGGGCTAGGTGGAGCAGTCTGCTGTCTGATGGGACGGGCTTTGATCCCTGTAGACAGTCTAGCTCATCGGGGAACGAGTCTCTCTGGGCTCGTTGTAGTAGAAGAAGTTCTGCTTCTTCGTAGTCAGCTGCTGTAATGTCAGTAGTGAGCTGAACCTCTGGGTGGTGCCACAGGAATGTCTTTAGCTGCGCACTCTCTGGGGTGAGGCAATCGTCTATGTCGGGGTCTGTGGAGACGAGTGTGTTCAATCCACAGAACATAGATTTCTTGTTTTCGGCCTCCTCTTTACTCGCTTCCCGTGGGGTGGGTGTAGGCCACTCTTCTTCCGGGAGCTTGAGGAACTCTGGCCCGTCACTGTATAGGTTGTGACGGGTGAGGTCATCCAGGGACATTCCCCGGGTGATGACGTCAGCTGGGTTGTGTTTTGTGTCCACATACCTCCAGCTTGCTACTTCTGTTAAATCTTGAATCTCTGTGACTCTGACTCCCACGAAGACCTTGTATCTGCACGAATCAGACCGGATCCATGTGAGTACTGTCGTGGAGTCTGACCACAAGATTGTTCTTTGCACCGGAATGGTGAGTTCACGTTGGATTAACGTGGCGAGTTGCGCTCCTGCTAGGGCTGCGCAGAGCTCTAGACGCGGGATAGATTGTTGCTTTCGTGGGGCTATTCTTGAGCGAGCCAGGATGAAAGCAGTATGTATTTCTCCTCCCTCCTCTCGGGCACGCAAGTAGGCCACCGAACCGTAGGCTACTTCGGAGGCGTCGCTGAAGACATGCAGGTCCATCTGGCACGTCTCCGGCCTCACTGTGGGTGGGAAGTAGCTGCGGCGTATGTTGACACCTGGGAGTGAGCTGAGTTCCGTCTCCCACTCTCTCCATGTGGATGCAAGGTGCTCGGGTATGGGGTCGTCCCAGCCCTGGTCCTTGTCCCATAACGCTCTTACAATCATCTTTGCCCTGGTGGTGTAAGGTAGAATACATCCCAACGGGTCATATTGTCTGGCGAGTGTTCTGTATACACTCCGTCTGGTGGTCGGTAGTGCAGTCGACCTTCCCTGCTCCTTGGTCAGGGGTGTGTGTTTATAATGGAGCGAGTCTGTTTTGAAGCGCCAGACTAGTCCTAATGTCATTTCTTGGGCTTCTCCTGGGATGGTCGCCATCCAGGTCTCGCTGCTTGCTGCCTTGTCCTCGGGGGAGAGGCTGCGCAATACTTGCGGGTCGTTGCTGGCCCACTGCCTGAGATCAAAGCCGCCTTTGATCAGGGAGGCGCGGAGCTTGAGTAGAAGGGCCTCGGCTTCTTCTGGCGTCGAGACGCTTTGCAGACAGTTGTCCACGTAGAAACTATTTCCTACACTTTGTCGGACCTCTTCATCAGCTGCTGGGTCCTCTGCGACGTGTTTTTGCAGTGCAAACGTAGCACAGCATGGGCTGCATGTGGTTCCGAAAGGGAGGACTTCCCATTGATAGATGGCTGGTTGCTCATCCCCGATCCTCTCTCTCCATAGGAACCGCAGCAGGGGCTTGTCCTCCTCCACTAGTCTCACCTGCAGGAACATCCCTTTGATGTCGCCGCTGATGGCCACCTTGTCTTGGCGGAAACGTAGTAACACGCCTAGTAGAGAGGGGCCGAGTGTTGGGCCGGGCAAGAGCTCTTTATTCAGATTTTGTGATCCGATCTGGTAGCTGCAGTTGAACACAATACGATCCTTGCCGTTGTGGTGGACTTTGTGGTGCGGCACGTACCATGATTCGGTCGTCTGATCGGCCTCTTTAATGTCAATTTTCTTTATGTGTCCCGCTGTGATTAGCTTGTTAATCTCAGCGCGGTACACCGTCTCCTGAGCGGGGTCTCTGGCTAGGCGCCGCTCTGTGTTCAATAGATACCGCTCCGTCGCTTCTTTTGGGGCGTGGAAGGTAGGCATACCCTCTCGCCTCAGGAGTGGAGTTGCGTATCTCATCACTCCGTTGACTTTGACTCTCTTTGTCCCCTGCTCGAGGAGGGCTATAGCGTAAATGTCTTCCTTGGAACGAATGTCTTTCTTTTCGTTCTTAAAGGGCATTGTCTCTAGTGTCCATAGCCTCTCGACATGCTGTAGGAGGGTGGTGTCTTCTTCTGTCACTCTGGAGTGGAGGCAGTTAGTGGCTGCTGTTCGGTTAAGAGACTTAGCGAGGGGGCCTTGTAATGTCCATCCTAGGCGGGTCTCGACTGCTGCAGGACAGCCTCTGGGCCCTGTGTGGACCCGGTCAATCGGGACGATGAGGTCTGCATCGTCGGAGCCTATCAGCAGGGTCGGGGTGGCACCGTCTATGAGCGGTATAGGTAGTTGACGCAGGTGCACATATTTATCCATCAGCTTGGCGATGGGGTAGGTGTACTGCGACAGGCCTATTTCTTGGCTGGTGAAAGCGTTAGTAATCCTATACCGTCTCTCTGGCTGCCCGCTTGCTGCGATAGTGAAGGAGACATTCTCGCCCTTTATCGTCTTTAGATCTCTTCTTATTGTCCGAATCGTCATCTGGTTTTCGCTCCCCCGCAGCCCCAGCTGGGCCGCAGCGGACGCGAGGAGAAGGGTCTTCTCTGACCCGTCGTCAAGGACGGCGTAAGTGTCCATGACCTTATCTTGGTAACTCAGTGTTACGCGGACCACCTTTAAGAGCACCCGGGCGCCCCCGCTGCTGGCGGGGTCAATGTACATAACACTTGCCTTTGTGCTTCTTGAGGGTGCAAGCTTTCTTCTGTTACTGTCGTGTAGGACATCTAGGTGGGCTCCGTCACACCGACTACACCTCTTCTTTAAGTGGCAATCGGCTGCCATGTGACTGCGCGCACATCGGTAACAACGTCGGTTGGACTTTATCCATTGACTCACCTCGTCGGCGGTCATCTTCTTGAACGTGTCACATTGTGACAACCAGTGTTCCTTTTCGCAGTACGGGCACACCATCTTCCACTTCTCTTTCATCGAGGGGGTACTGTGGTTCTTGCTGCTCGGTACTGATTCTGATTGGTGCATGACGGTCACCAATCTTCGGCCATCGTTTGCTCTCCTAGGTCCCTCTCTGGAGCTTGGGGTGCTCCGCATGAACGTATCCAACCGTAGGCTGTTGACTTCTCTCGCCAGGAAGTCGGCTAGGTCTAGGAGGGATGGCTCGGGACCGTTAGGATCACGGTGGTCTCTTTGCCGCCTGAAGCGCTCTTGTCGGGCGGGCGGAAGCTTCTCTAAAATCCTCTCGACATTAGAGTTCGCGTACAGTTCGTGCATACCCTTTTCTCTTTGCGCCCCCAGCATCCCTACCAGGGATTGTACCTTGATAGACAGGTCATCTAGTGAGCGATTGTCTGTGGCTGGGGGTAGGCGGTCAATATGCCTTATCTCTTGTATTACGTAGTCCCATATGCGTCCATATCTTTGGTCGAGTGCTGCTAGAGCCGCTGTGTATGGGGTAGTAGAGGTGGCATAGGCCAGCGCTATATTGTGCGCTCGGGGCACCTTGAGGTGCTTCAGTAGGATAGCATACTTGTACGGTTCATCAGCTACATCGGACATCATTGTCTCTAAGCACATTCGTAGCTCCGTGTACTGTGCTCTGTTCTCGTGGGTGAAGTCCGGAAACGTCGGTGTGCCAATGTATGATGCCATGGATGGCTGGCACATCGGTGAGCGTTGGAAGAGAGGCCTCCTAGGCGAGTCTCCTCTTACGCCTCTTGGTGGGCTGGTACCTGCTGGGTACCATGGCCCGCGTATCCAGGTGCTGTTCCTCGGGGCTGGTCGTGCGTCAAGCTCACCCGTGAATTGAGTCGGGGGTCTGTAGCGCAGAGCCGCGGGGGTAGAGCCTGGGCTGTACTGGACCTCCTGGTCCTGTGGAGTACTGTGCTGCTGTCGGGCTTGACTCTCCTCCTCTCCCTCTTCTTCTTCCTCTGGCAGGTCCTCTAGATCCTGTAGTCGTCTATTTAGCCTCTCCGCGGTGTAGACCGTTTCTTCCTTGTAGCTGGGTCTCACTTGGACCGGTCGGGGAAGGGGTTCGGAGGGGGGTATAGGCTCTCTCTGGTGGTCGGGCTCAGGGTCGCTTGATCGGGTAGGGGAGGGTGCCCTTGACCCTTGTCTTGACGAGGCCCTGGAACCCCGTGCGGAGGGAGGGGGTGTTGCCCTGGTGATCAGCTGCTCCATTATCTGCGCTTGTAATCGGTCGCGCTCGGCTTCGCGCTTGGTGAGAGCGAGGTCGCGCTCTGCTTCTCTTTGGGCACCGGCAGCGGCGCGCTGGGCTTCGGCGGCGGCGCGCTGGGCTTCGGCCCGGTCCCTTACCATA
The DNA here is from genome assembly GCF_963971535.1 of Notolepis coatsorum. Classification (NCBI taxonomy): domain Eukaryota; kingdom Metazoa; phylum Chordata; class Actinopteri; order Aulopiformes; family Paralepididae; genus Notolepis; species Notolepis coatsorum. The sequence continues at coordinate 173,811,953 of NC_140171.1, read as the reverse complement.
TTCTCTTCCGTCTGAAGGCGTCTAATCTCTAGACGTATACGATCTTCGTCGCTCCGTTGCTGCGCCTGAAGGCGTTCTCTTTCCATGGAAGAATGTTCGCGCTCACTAAGCGTCTGTGCTTGGAGTCCATCGCGCTCTGTTGAGGCTGCTAGGCTGGCGAGGAATGCCTGTGCCAGCATCTTGTCCGCCTCGCTGGGGGAAGACGCTGGTTGAGGTGATCCGCTCCTGGCAGTACTCGTTGGAGATCTGTTCTCCTGTGGCGAGTCCTGGAGATCCATCTCCGGGGTGCTCTCCTCTTCTTGTAGCGGGTAGAGTTCCATCCCTGGAGAGCTGTCTTTATCCTGGAGCTCTCCGGGGACTACTTCTTCGGTGTTGGCGGGGGGTAAAGTCATGTCGGGTCCCTCCTGGTCCCTACCGTGAGCTTGGTCAGTTACGTTAGAACCCACTAGGGCCTCTATTGGCGGGGTAGCCTGGTCGATAGGGTCGGACATAATTTTACTATCTACTTTTTCCGCGTTTACCGTCTGTAGAAAGCTAGGTAGTATATTGGCAACGTAATCCTCTAAGTACTGAGGTGTCTGCCGTCTACGCTGCGGGCGATCTATTTTAGGAGAACCGTTTTGTGGAGTGTTCATCATAGGCCATGTCAATATTAATACCACTATAATGAAACAAAATACAGATCTCGCAACTTTCACCACCTGACTTAATCAGTGCCGAAGGGGGTCGAGACGTGCATTCGCTATTTGCAGGTCAGTTGCCATTTTGATAACAACACTCTTTTTGAGATTCACTGGATTCTGAATGTCAAGACATCGCAGGACGCTGTTTGATGTCAAGATGAGCGGACCACCGAGTGATGGGTTTATCAAACTGACCTGATTTAGTGTGGCATACTACAGTTGCCTATTGAAATACTGTACACCTCCAGTACAGAAACATTGTTTATGAGTTTGCGTGTCAGGTAGACCATTGATTGACAGTCGATTCTGCCAATTACGACGTCACACCGCTTGCACTCTGGCCGTCCGGCGCTGCAGCTGGACCCTATTGCCCACCTCTGCTGCTTGCACTCTGGCCATCCGGCGCTGCAGCTGGACCCTATTGCCCACCTCTGCGGTTGATAACGCTAGCCAAGTTAGCTGTACACACATACACAGTGGGCCAGTTACTTTGGTGTAGGGGTGTAACAATGCATTGCAATGCATCGATCCTACTTTGCAATATTTACAAAACATGACATTGTTTTCGAACTCTAGCCATGGGAAAATGTTTAGCCAATTCACGTTAAATTTGTATGTCTTCCCTCCGGCTCCCGTGGGTGTAGCTTCGCTAGCTACAGTGGGTACATTGGGTGCTACAGTGGGGGTAGTAGTGGGTGTAGCCTCGCTAGCTTGGCCAACTTCGCTAGCATGCTGGCTAGCGTCAGTATCTTGGTTAACGTTAACTATTACCTCTGTAACATGAGCTGCCTCGCCTGACTTCTCATTCTCCGGTATGCATCGACTATCGCCAGCTCAACGAGATCACCATCAAGAACAAGTACCCTCTACCTCTCATGAACTCCACCTTCGAGCCACTGACCCAGGCCTCCGTCTTCACCAAGCTGGACCTCCGGAGTGCCTACCATCTTGTCCATATCCGTGAGGGCGATGAATGGAAGACCGCCTTCAAGACCCCCAGGGGCCACTACGAGTACCTAGTGATGCCGTTCGGCCTCACCAACGCCCCGGCGGTATTCCAGGCACTCATGAACGACGTCCTTCGTGACATGCTGGAGGTGTTCGTGGTGGTGTACCTGGACGACATCCTCATCTTCTCCAGGACCCTCGAGGAACACATCCAGCATGTCCGCCGTGTGCTGGAGCGCCTCCTCCACAATCGGCTCTTCGTCAAGGCGGAGAAGTGCCGTTTCCACTCCGACTCCGTCGACTACCTGGGCTTCATCGTTGAGAAGGGCTTGACCCGAGCGGATCCTCGCAAGATCCAAGCTGTGGAGGATTGGCCTGAACCCACCACTCGGAAGGAGTTACAGAGTTTCCTCGGGTTCGCCAACTTCTACCGAAGGTTCATCCGGAACTACAGTCAAGTGGCGGAGCCACTTACCAGACTGACCTCCCCCGCTCTGCCGTTCGACTGGTCCCCAGCGGCATGTGCTGCGTTCCGCTCCCTCAAGAAGAGGTTCACTTCCGCCCCTATCCTGCTCCACCCTGACCCCAAGAGACAGTTCATTGTGGAGGTGGACGCCTCGGATACTGGACTGGGCGCTGTCCTATCCCAACATTCTCTTTCGGACCAGAAGGTACATCCTTGCGCCTTCTACTCGCGTCGTTTCCTCCCTGCCGAGAGGAACTACGACACCGGCAATCGGGAGCTGCTGGCGGTCGTGGCTGCGTTGGAGGAGTGGCGTCATTGGCTAGAGGGGGCCGAGGAGCCTTTTACCATCTGGACGGACCACAAGAACCTGACGTTCATCCGCGCTTCCAGGCGCCTCAACGGTCGGCAGGCGAGATGGGCCAGTTTCCTCAGTCGGTTCGACTTCTCGCTGACCTTCCGCCCCGGTTCCCGCAACACGAAGGCCGACTCCCTGTCCCGGTTACACTCCAAGGGGGCTCCACCCTCTGAGGACCCTACTCCCATCCTCCCGGAGGCCCGAGTGGTTGGAGCCATCACCTTGGGCATCGAGGGTGTGGTTAGACGTGCCCTACGCTTCCAGCGTGCTCCAAGCAACGTTCCGATTCATCGTCTCTTCGTCCCCGACTCTGTCCGGTCCCGGGTACTGCTTTGGGGCCATACCAGCCGGTTCGCCTGCCACCCTGGCGTCCATCGCACGTTCTCCTTCCTGGCTCGTCGTTTCTGGTGGCCCACCATGCGGAACGACGTCAAGGAGTTCGTATTGGCCTGCGCGGTCTGTGCCCGCAGCAAGGCCTCACACCAGGCACCCTCCGGGCTCTTACAGCCACTTCCCGTTCCAAGCCGTCCTTGGTCACATGTGGCGCTAGACTTCGTCACAGGTCTTCCCTCCTCCCAGGGGAACACTTGCCTTCTGACTGTGGTGGATCGATTCAGCAAGGGGGTTCACCTCGTGGCCCTTTCCAAGCTTCCCTCGGCGGCCGAGACGGCGGACCTCCTGACTCACCACGTGTTCCGCCTTCATGGGTTTCCCCAGGACATCGTCTCTGACCGGGGGCCCCAGTTCACCTCCCAGGTATGGCGGGCCTTTTGCAAGGGATTGGGGGCGACGGTCAGTCTTTCCTCTGGTTATCATCCCCAGACTAACGGACAGACGGAGAGGATGAACCAGAGCGTGGAGTCTGCTCTTCGGTGTGTGGCAGCCGAGAGACCGGCATCCTGGAGCCGTTTCCTTCCCTGGGTTGAATACTCCATCAATTCAATGGTCAGTTCCGCCACCGGCCTCTCACCATTTGAGGTTTCCCCGGGCTACCAACCCCCTCTTTTCCCCGCACAGGAGGCGGAAGTGGCAGTTCCCTCCGTGCAGGACCACCTCGACCGCTGCCGACGAGTTTGGGAGATCACCAGGACCGCGCTGCTCCGGACATCTGAGCGCGCCTGTCGTGGTGCCGACCGGCGCCGGGTTCCTGCGCCGACTTAACGCCCTGGGCAGAGGGTGTGGCTCTCCGCAAAGGACCTCCCGCTTCGGTCCTCGGCCAAGAAGCTCAACCCCCGTTTCGTCGGACCTTTCGAGGTCCTGAAGGTACTCAGTCCGGCGGCCCTACGCCTGAAACTTCCTGCGTCCATGCACATTCACCCCGTGTTCCATGTCTCCCGGGTTAAGCCCGTCTCCCTCAGTCCCCTGATGCCTCCAGCTCCTGATCCTCCGCCTCCCGTGTTGGTGGATGGTCACCCCCAGTGGCAGGTCCGCCGGTTGATGGGCGTTCGTCGGCGGGGCCGGGGGTTCCAATACCTGGTGGACTGGGAGGGTTACGGCCCTGAGGAGCGTAGCTGGGTCTCCCGGCAGCTCATCGTGGATCCCAGCTTGATCACTGACTTCCATCGTGCCCATCCTGACGAGCCGGGTCGGCCTGGTCGCCGGGTGGCTCCCGTGGAGGGGGGGGTACTGTGAGGTTTTTGTCCTTTGCTCACTTACTCGCTCTGTTCCTTTAAGCCTACTCGCTCTGTTTCCAATTGTTTTCTGTTAATTATTGCATTCCCCTATTCACACGCTTCTTCCCAGAGACGTCGTTGATTGGTTCTCCCCCGTCCACACGCTTATCAATCACATCCCTCAGCTGTCACTGCTTGTCAATTAAGCATTCCCTTATTATTTATACCCCGTTTCCCCATTCAAGTTTTGTTGGATCGTTTTGATATTTCTGTTTGCATTCGCCGTTCCTGCTGCCTGCTGTTGTTTTCCCTGTGCTTTACCTCCAGGATATTCAAGAAGCATTCCTCTTGGACACCCTTTCCCCGTGGCGACGCGCTCGCTCCGTTTCTGTTCCAGCGCTCTTTACGCACAACGCCTGGGTGAGTTTTTATGACTGTCTTTGATCCAATTCCGTTTTCGTGTGTTTTTATAACACTGAAGATTTCCACCTTTTTATCAGACAGTCACTCACCCAGCGTTTGCCTTTTTTGATTGTTTCATTGGGATAATATTTTGGGCCTAACATCTCCCACTGTGTGTTTATCACACCGAAGATATTATCACATTGGATTGTATTTTGGACTTCGCTCTCAGTGTCTATTTTGCACCGAAGATATTATCACATTGGATTGTATTTTGGACTTCGCTCACAGTGTCAATTTTGCACCGAAGATATCTATCACTTGGGATTGTGTTTGGAACGTTGCTCACAGTGTGTGTTTACACCGAAGATTAAGTCACTTGGATAACTTTGTTTTTGGGTACAAGTCACCTCTCCTGTTCCATCTGCACCCTGAGTTAACTCGCTCTCTCTCTCTCACTCGGTCCCGCATCACCTCGGAGATTCTGCCGAGAGAAGTCTGCAGAGCGGCTCTGACGTCAGCGTCTGCTACCCCCCTACTACCACCCCGGGAGAAGCTGCAGAGCAGCAAAACATTCATCCTTGCTTGTATTCCATTCTTTGTTTTGACTCTTCCAAATCTGTGCTGGTATTTAGCCTTAATAAACAAGCCCTTGTTTTTGGCAACTCTGAATCCTACTCTCTTGTGTCGTTGCGTTTGGGGTCGGTGTCAAACCATAACAAAAGGGGCAGTAAGCAAGTGGATGCCTGAACACAGAATGACACCAGTATCACTAATTACCATGGCAAGCCTATAGAAAAGTATTCTATTTAATAATAATTATTATAATAATTATCATAAATATAATATATACAATAAAAAATTACAAAAAAAGTATATTAATAATAAATATTATAAATATTTTTTTTCTGTTGTACCGAACTCGTACCGAACCGTGACCCCAATACGAGGTACGTACCGAACCGTGGCTTCTGTGTACATTACACCCCTATAGTGAACACATCACCCCTCCCGAGAGCGACAGAAGATTTTTCAAACTCTTATTTGACACAATCGCCTCTGAGGCGGAAGGGATACTGATATGTGCAGGGGACTGGAATACTATATTGAATTATTCACTAGACACAAGTAAATCCAGACACAACTCTCAGAGATCAAAATACTTGAATATCTTGATTAGGGAGGCGGGAATGATGGAGGTATGGAGAAACTTAAATGCAGGAGAAAGGTACACTCTAGGCTAGACTTCTTTTTAATAGATAAGAGAGAGAGACACAGGGTGGTGAGCTGCTCGATAGGAACGGCAGATATCTCAGACCACAATATGGTATATCTGACCATACACTTGAACAACAGACAACGAGACACACTCTGGAGGCTGAACTTGGGTATTCTGAATGGGGAGGATCTTGTGAATCAGATCAGGAAGGAGATAACCGAATCTATTAAAAATAATGTGTACAGCCGAGTGAAACCGACCATCCTATGGGACACAATCAAGGCAATTATGAGGGGATACCTAATCTCAAAGACTGCACACTTGAATAAGTATAGGCAAATGAAATATGATCAATTACAGAGAGACTTGAGAAAACTCGAGCAACAGGGGAGGGGGGGGGGGGGGGTGACAGGGAACAGATGAAGGGGATAAAATCACAGCTTGAGGAGATGGGGAAAAGGAGAGCTAGAGAAGAATTTAAGATACACAAAACAAACTTATGAATCAGGCCCAAGGGCAACCAAGATCTTAGCAAAACGACTCGGGGCCCAGCATAGTAGACACTTTATCCACAAGATCAGGGAACCCCAATCAGGCGAAGCGACTTATGAACCTGAAGAAATTCAATGTATATTCAAAGAATACTATGAAAAGTTGTACTCACAACCCGAGATGGAAGACGAGGAGAAGATTTTACAGTTTTTATCATCCTTGGATCTCCCGAGTATAGGGAAAATAGAGAATAAAGCCTTGATCTCCCCCAGGGGCGTTTTTAGGGTTAGAAAACATTGGGGGCTTCAGCCCGGGGGGGTGAAGGGGGGGATGGGCCCCGGGCTTTTTAAACACAGAAATAAGCAATTTTAGAGTAATTAGAGATGAATACTGAATAACTAGAATCATTAGAGGTTCTCAAAGTGAGGTCCAGGTCCATAAGAGGGATCTGGGCGGTCCCCATAGAAAATTCAAAGTTAACAGGACCAAATCATCAGTTTCTTATTTATTTATTTAACCTTTATTTAGCCAGATAAAACATTGATCTGGTCCAAGAAGCCCCAACAGGAGTACAAATATACATATATACACATATATATACATATATATATATATATATATATATATATATATATATATATATATATATATATATATATACTGTACATACATACACACATATACTGTACATACATACACCAATAACAAAATAAAAACACAGTTAAGAATCATACACATAAGCAAATAAACAAACAAACATATGCACTGCCTATGTACAAAAGAAATAAACAGTTCATCTCTAGTCTTTACAGTTTTCTTCAATTGCATAAACACTCAAATCAAAAGTATTACACAATTATCAAAACCTTACACTCAAAGAGCAAAATATAGGCCCAGATTTGCACCCCTACAATGTCAGCCTCACACTTTTTGCAAAACAATACACACAGTGATTTGCAAAACACTAAACACACTTGCATTACATTAGACACAGAATGTCAAATTACCACACATATGAGCCAATTGGTTAAACACAGCCATCAGATGCACAAACACACCATTGCTTAATTGTAGATACACCAATCAGGTTTAAGCACTATAAAAATGCAGCAGGTGAGTTCACCTGTCTTCAACCAAAATGGAAGGAGAGTGAAGTACTGTACACAGAGAACGTGAAAATATACAATACATCCACCAAACACTACACAAGACAACCAATGATGCAGACTGATGAAAATATACATTTTCTCCCATTTTCCCAAATCAGTCAACATGGAGAATCACAACAAAAAATAATCTTGCCAGATCCAGCTAGGCAAAGAGATAATGTCTAGTATTTTCTGTTTACATTTTTTCAAAAAAAAAATTTGTTTTACTGTAATTTTAACCTGTACTGGATACAGTATTTTATGTTTGTCTATTTGCTGATGTGGTAAAATCCAAACATAAGATCATCAATGATCTAATCAAACTGTGGTGTAAAAGTCTTAAAGAAACAGTCAAAGTGGAACAACAATCATATTGTGTCACCAAGACCTTGTGGTCACCCCAGGAGGGCATTTGCATATAGTGGCAGCTGGGGTAATACTTATTTCCCCATAGGGGGTGTGTAAGAACAAAGGGCAGGAAATTCTAGAGAAACATGTCTCCTTTTAGGAGACATCAAAGGGCCAACTGGTCTGCCAAAGGCAATGATTAGGTCACATATTGATGGCTACATGTGACCATCAAAGGTCTGATGACACACACACATAGACTCACACACACATTCAGACACACACACACACACACACACAGACACACACACACACACACACAGACACACACACACACACACACACACAGACACAAATAGACACACATACATATATATATATATATATATATATACACACACCCAGATCAGAGATATGAGCATTTTGTACTGATCTGAACTACAGTTTGCAGAAATTCAATGTCTACAATTAGTTAATGTGTCTGTGCTGTTTCCAATTTATGTTCAATTTGATTAATTGATGGTTTTATATTCTGATCTATTCTCTTCTATCCAGTTCTAATTTAATCTGTTATTCAGTTATATTCTATTCTAAAAGAATGATTAAAGTCAACAGACTTAGTGATAAAGAAATATATCTGTGTTTATGTGGGCAATTGTAATTCAAATATAGATATTAGGAAATGAAAATGATGCAATGTTTAAGGTAGATTGTTAGTATTAAACAAAGGACAGTATATATTGTTGACTGTAAGGACAGCCTCCGTTTGCAGTTATGTGAAGGGGGTTGGGCTATTAAGCCAAACCCCTATTTTTCAAATGCCAGCTTAGCAGACCTGGGATTGGAGGAAAGAATTTGGTGATGTCATCCTGATGACATCACAAGATTATGCAGGTCTGGCTATAAGATCCCAGGTGTGATGGGGGAGAGGGACTCTGAAACAACCCGACCCACAGGACAAGACCTCTCCACCATCTCATCCACAAGGCAAGGCAGCAGGCAACAAGGACAAAGGACTTCTTGGAGGGAAAACCAAGTCTTTGTTATCAAACAGAGACTTTCAACAACTCAACAACTAGCATTCTCTTCTTTAGTCTGGTTGTATCACTCACGGCATAGTGTTTGTGATCACAACTATAGCATTTTCTTATTGTAATTTGTATACACTCTTAAACTTTCATTAAACAACTGTTATACTATTTGAAGAGAAGTGATTCCCAGAGCTTTAAAGTATTGAATCACAACGCAGAGTACTAACGCAACCCGGTTCTGATCAGAGCAGAACCGAAATAGCTTGGGAAATCCACTTCATTTTGGTGCCGTGACCCGGATTAGAGCGCTCGTTTTATCACCACAACAAAAGAATTTTTTTTTCTCTACACGCCGGTCGACGAGGAGAACAACTGATCGATCGATCGTCTTCAAGTAACTGGAGAAGTTACTAAGAGGTGAGTGTGATGATGTTTGGGTGCTCTATTCGAACCACGGAGGGGGTTGCTAAGAATTTAACCTCATGTAAGCATGATGTAAGGGAAAATTGAATTGAATGTTCTGGCTGGGGAGGGCGGCTCTGTAAACACCGTGCGTCGTATTTTCTAAAGTAGAGATTAAGCACACCGTGCGTGGTACATTTTAAAGTAGAATTTTAGCATAATAAACGGAGCGCCGCTGCCAGTCGGAACAAGTAAGGGAGTAGGAACATGTCTAGATTCGTGCTCAGGGTTGAACCAAGGTAAACAAGTGTGCGTCGTATGCCTTAAGGTAAGGGCTTAAGCACACCGTGCGTCGTATTTTCTAAAGTAGAGATTGAGCACAAATAGGTCTAGTTTAACCTTGGGCACGGCAGGCGTGTTGAAATTAGACTGCGTTAGGCTGTAACAAAAAATAGTACTTACGCGCTGCTGTGCGGCGTTCGAGAGACGGTAATGTGCGTAAATGCTGATTTTGTAATTTTTATTTGTGTTAGGAAGCGTGTATGAATGTATAGTTGGCGGATGTTTATGGTTAGGAGTGATTGGTGGGACGTGTGAGAGTATAGTTGTGTTATTATGTAATTTAAGTCACCGGTTGGCCGTGGGGAAATGTTATGGTAACGCCGGTTTTCCGGGGCCCGGGGAACGCAGCAGCAGTTAGCTGTTGTATTAGCCTCTGAGGCGCCGGAAGATACGGCGGACAAATAAACATAGGTTCAAATGTATAGGGTCGTTCGATAGTGTCTTGAGATTACGGGGATGTGTAAGGCACTTAAAAGTTTTCATATTCGTGGCGGATAAAATAGATGTGTAATGTTTAAGGTGATTGGGATTATCTAGACCCGACCCGGAAGTCGTTCTAAGCTCGCCGGTGGTGACGACAGAGGGGTCAAACTAGTGTTTTGCTGTTATGTTTTTATATTTCTATTTAGATCACTACACTGGCGTTTTGGGGGAAATAGGATTCTGTTGTGGGGTATGTGGTGTTATATTAACATTGCGAGGAGACGGCCCGCGCGGCGGAATGGGTCGTTGGGGAACGTTTTTATGGGATCATGGGAGAAGCTAAGCTAATGCTACCTAGCCGCGCTAACGGCTAAAGCGGTCGCCGGTTGTGACGTCATAAGGGTGCGCGGTCTGACGGCCTACGCGCGCTGGGTTGAAGCTAACGAAGCTAATATGCTAAGCTAACTGTGCTGACGTCATGGCATGACGGGGCTCTCGGGATGTCTCGCGATGGGACGGCCATCTTGGTAGGGGCGCCGAGCGTCCATCTTGGTAGGGGCACCGAGCGTCCATTTTGGTAGGGGCGCCGAGCGTCCATCTTGGTAGGGGCGGCGAGCGTCCATTGTTAAGGGGAAGGTGGAGTTTATTTAGGAATACGGTAGGGGGCAAAAGAGGACAGGATGAATATGTTTGGATTCTGCTCACAGAACGTTTTCATTGTACACTCTCTCTCCCCCTCTCTTCTCTTTCTCCCCCTCTCTCTCTCCCCCTCTCTCTCTCTCTCTCTCTTTCTCTCTCTCTCTCTCTCTCTCTCTCTCTCTTCCTCTCTCTCTCTCACTCTCTCTCTTTCTCCCACACGCACCACTCTCTCTCTCTCTCTCTCTCTCTCCCTCTCACCTTCCCTCCCTCTCTCTCTCTTTCTCTTTCTCTTTCACCCCCCTCTCTTTCTTTCCCTCTCACCTCTCCTCCCTCCCTCTCCCTTTTCGCCCCTCTCCCTCTCCCTCTCACCTACTCTCCCTCTCTCTCTCTTTCTCTTTCACCCCCCCCTCTCTTTCTTTCCTTCTCTCGCCCTCCTCTCTCCCTCTCCCTCTCACCTCCCTCCCTCTTTCCCTCTCCCTCCCGCTCTCTCTCTCTCTTTCTCTCTCTCTCTCTCTCTCTTTCTCTTTCTCTCTCTCTCTCTCCCTCTCACCTCCCCTCCCTCTCTCTCTCTTTCTCTTTCTCTTTCACCCCCCCTCTCTTTCTTTCCCTCTCACCTCTCCTCCCTCCCTCTCCCTTTCCGCCTCTCTCCCTCTCCCTCTCGCCTCCCCTCCCCCTCTCTCTCTTTCTCTTTCACCCCCCCCCTTTCTTTCTTTCCTTCTCTCACCCTCCTCCCTCCCTCTCCCTTTCACCTCCCCCCTCTCTCCCTCTCACCTCCCCCCCTCTTCCCCTCCTCTCCCTCTCTCTCTTTCTCTTTCACCCCCCCCTCTCTTTCTTTCCTTCTCTCACCCTCCTCCCTCCCTCTCCCTTTCACCTCTCTCCCTCTCCCTCTCACCTCCCCCCCTCTTTCCCTCTCCCTCCCTCTCTCTCTCTCTCTCTTGCCCCCCCCTCTCACTCACTCCCCTCATTCCCACACCGCCTCTCTTCCGTATATTTCCCCCCCCCCCTCGGCCCCCCCGAAACGCTTCTCTTTCTCTCCTAGTTTAGGGCCTGTATATAGAGGTTTTTTTTATGGGTTTCAAACGCAGGTGTAGTGCTAGGTATATTGTTTATTGCTGTTTACTATAGGGTTCAAAGGCGGTAGGTTGAGTTTGGGACTTATTATGCGTATGTTGTTGTTCCATATTCAGTTTTATTGTTGTTTTTAGGGAATTTCTAGTGCTGGCAGTGGTATTGGCTGGCGTTGGCGCTACGCTTTGTTCGACAAGGCGCTCGTACTTCTTTCCTTACATTTGGACGGGCTCCGTGTCAGTTCATGTTGGTGGGCCGTAAGTCGGAGCATAAATACTCTGCTCGGCTGCGCCTGCGATGGGGTTGTGGGTAGGCAGTTCGTCGTGGCTCACTGGCTGCCTCCACGCTTTGTGCGCTGTGTGCGGCTCGTCGGTGCTCGCTGTCACACTGCGCACATTTTTCATTTTGCCAGGGGTACGGGGACGTCGTGGCGGGGGTGGGCTCGCTGTCTGCCACCGCGCATTAACGGGGGTGCGCTATGCGTGCACTCGTCAAAGGCTCGCTGCCACACTACGCGCGTCGAATTATATTGTGTGTGGGTATTTGGGTGACTGGTTACGGTGGTGTCAGAGGTGCTGTATGTGTGTGGCAGTGGTTGTGAGTGGAATGATCTTTGAATATCCTTGAGCAGGGGGCCCGGGGTTTCGCGTTCCAGGTTCGAAACTGGGGGTGATGCCGTGGGCCACAGGACGAGTTGACCAGTGGGATGTCATTGGTCGGCAGGATTTTCAATGTGGGGATGGTGTCGGCGCCTGTGGTTATGAACGGGTTGTGTGACACTGTTCTAAATGCACGGGGACTTCGGTGACATAAGGCACTGAAAATTGATTTCTGTTCCCGTGAGAAGCGCGTTATTTTAACACCTAAAGGGTTAGGTGTTACGGGGGATATATAGTAACTGTGTGAGAGATTATGAATGGAAAATATGTATGTTACTGATATGTATAATGTAATATGAGCGAAATACATACTAGGCTTTCACGGACAGAAATAAATATAGTTACACATACACATAGTCATTTGCAAATAACGATTAGAGTAAAAGTGAGATTATTCACCTAAATTACCATGTCCAATACAGATGTTTAGAAATGATAGGCTGTAAATAACAAATTTCTGATTGACCAACAGAAGGAAACGGCTGATGCGAGATAAGTTCCCCGGAGTTGTGTTAAGGAGGATCATGACAACAGGATTGAGAGTCTGGGTTTCCAATGGAGACAACTGGAAAAAGATTAAGGCTGTGTCATTGATAAATCAAAAACGAAAATTGCACAAATGCTCTCATGTGATCTTAGTATAGGAGATGCCCGACATTCCATGCTTAAAGACAAATGATGGATTGTGAATGGGAAATGTCACTGATAATTAAGTGTATTTTTTGCTTCTCTCTTCACAGCTGCTCCAGGACGGATGGCCAGCGCTGACAATTCCGAACCCCAACAGGGAAATCAAAGAGACTGTTGACAGTCAGGGGGTATAGTATCACAAGACCGAGATTATCAATTCCTGTTTACACCAATATAGAAGTGTGAGTGAGATTAACTCAAGTTTGGTAAAAATAGTTTGAATACAGAGAAACTTGCTTTCCAAACAGTGACGTTACGAGTGTTTGAAGAAAAGGTGAGAATGGAAAATACACAGATAGGAGCAACCGGAGGGTTAGATGCACTGACCATAGAAAGGGTAGACAATCTGTCTATTTCAACGACTGGAGATGTCACAATAAAAGTGACGAAAAGATGGCCAAAGATATTCAGGCCATTACAGAACCTTGTAGTTAAAGGAGGCCGGTATAGAATGCGTACCCAAATCAAGATAATGCCGATAACCTCTGCAGACATTACATTGACCGAATTGGACGTTAACTTGATTGACTGGAATTTGATCGACTCCCCTCTAGTGTCCAGTGAGACGGAGGGACTGGAAATAATGTCTTTTACTCCGCCACAGGGAGTCGTTGCAGCAAGCGACCCAGAGACAGCTGTATTACCGAGTCAATCCACGCTGAAGTGTCCGTTGCAGATGACTGCCAGTTAAAGACGTGCCTCCCTCTCGAACAACAGCTAGCCGAGGCTAGACGGGTAGTGGACTATCTCCAAGGCCTAATCCAGTCCACACAGCCCGGAGGGGAGACAGGTTCCAATCGCCTCTCTCCCTCTCCCTCTGGAGAACCAGATGGCCAGAGACGGGCCCAGTTGGGGCCACAAGGGGGTCCCGTGCCGGAACAACAACAAACCCCAATAAGACCACCCACGAGGTGGCAACCACGAGGAAAAGGTGGAGGCAGAGGCAGGAATCCGAATGGCTACCGTGTGCGGCAGGTGCAGTGTTGGACGTGTGGGACCCTCGGACACATTTCTCGGGACTGTGCAGAGCGGGACCATCTATCCACAACAGGGCGTGTTTGTACAGAAACAGGTGGCGGGCCCCTCCCAACCACGGGCCCCTCTCAAGGAACTGTGACTGGACCAAATAGGTACGTGGCTTTCTCCTCCGAACAGGCTCCAGGGAACCATGGCGATGATGGCATACCACCAGGACATGTTCTGGGCCCGATGACCCCAGGGTCATCCGGTCACAGGCAACTGACCCACCGGGTCTCACAACCCGGGGGAGACCGCCAGTGTTGTTGGATCTGTGGAGTGAAAGGTAATTTTCAAAGGTCATGTCTGCAGAGGCCACCGGCAGAATAAAAATATAGGCAACTGACTAGGGTAGAGGTGGGATATATTGAATGATAAAATATGCTCCTAATTAGATTAGAATAAAAATAAAAAATAAAAATAGATAGAGGTGTTAGGTGATTAGATTATGAATGAAAGTTACTAAAAATGGATGTATGGGTGACTGACAAATGCATGAACTAATCAGACTAACAAGAGGATCAAATTATGTTAAACAGTTAATCAATATTAGACAGTGTGATGATGTGACACTGCGGCAGCTAGTGATCAGTAAATTATCCATGCTTGGTCAACATTCGGATTGATCAAAGGGTGGACTGCATGATTAAGAAATTAAAAAGACTCATAGTTGTTTCTAGTATTTTATAGTATTGATAGAAGCGTATTAACAGTTATGAGCAATAGGATAGGTGTTTATTTACTTTTATTTTTACTTCTCTTTTCTAGTGTGATACGAGCGATTCCTGACTTAGGCCGGGAGCGTGCATTTTGTTTATTCATTTGGTTTCCTTTTTTGTTTCTTAGTTAAAAATGAGCTCAGAAGAGAAAAGAAAAAGCTCACAAGTTTGGTTTATTTTTTCATTTATTGGTTTGGCAGCGTTTTCTTTTTGTGTTTGGTTTTCTGTTTTCTTTCTTTCTGTGTATTTTTTCTTAGGGTACCTGGCAAGCTGGGAGTGATCTCGACACATCAGGACGGGGTAGTATATGTCTGTAAAATGGACTGGGAACAAAGTGAAGGAACATGAGCTAGTTATGGATTTTTGTTCTCCGCCCATTGAATACCCAGTTTTAGGGGCTGGGGGTGTGTCGTGATTGGTGAAAGTGTTGGGAAGCATGATTCTCTATACATTAATGAAGCTCAATAGGTTTGGTCGCTATTGGCCAAATTAGTCTTGTGTAGGGTGTGAACATGTGCAATTGATGGTTGGCTTGTGGTGTGGAAGAGGTGTGTTTAAGGCGGACTGTGATTTGTTGCCATACACACAGGTTACTGGGAGAGTGGATGTGTCGGTGCTGACCGTCCGGTCCGGGTGCGGCTGTTCAAAGGACGACGGTAACGATGTTTCAATGTGTATTCCACATCGAGAGGTGGAGGAGTATACTGTTTTGACAGCATAATATAATGAGAGCCATGTGAATTTTTCAGAATTTTGAAAATTAATGATCTAAAAACCATGAAATATATAGATAAATGATTTGGAAAAGAAAGTTGTCAAAGCTCAGACCAGTAAAGAGAGTCTGAGGGAGGAAAATTATGGAAATTATGGATTCTCAATCAATTGTTGTGGTAGAAGTGACCTGCACTGTCCCCCGAAGCAATATATATTCACTGCAGGATACAGATGGGAGATTGGGGAGACAACAGCCATCGGTACTGTTGATCCAGGACACTGGCTAGTGTCCACCCAGCGGCTCCATGGGGAGCCACAACACTGCGGAGAACCAGGAGACGCCTACCTCTCGGGCCGGGAGAGTCTTGGCCAACGCAGTGACCGAGTCTTGAGGCTTCAGAGGGAAACGACAGACAACCAACGAGGAGACAGGCGGCTAGACCTCAGCAACAACTCCGGCTGTCAACAGAAGCAAGGCCTCAACCATTGACCAGGGGGTCAACCAGCGAAAGGGTCGAGCAGCCAGCGACGACCTCCCCACCGCTGTGACAGCAATAGAAAATACAGCAGGGGGTCCTACCCCCTAATAGAGGTCAACACGAGTCAAGATGTTCTTGACAGAAGATGGGGTGTAATAGAAAGGCAATTTGCTTTCTAAATTCCACCTCCCAGAATGAGGAGTTGCACCCAGCAGTCGTGATACTGCATCAGCTCTGAGCAACAAAGAGGAGGCCGGGTCAAATCTAGAAAACATAGACCCCCCCTCCTCAATGCTCCAAGTCAGAATTTGACAACTCACAGTTGAGACCAATGGAAATTGATCTTGGTACGAGAACAAGTTGTTAAAGACTGTGCACATGATCACAAAAACTGAAATGGCTAATTTGAATTTTAGGATCTGAGTGTGGCAAACCATATATATGTTATCCTAATATGATTTAAAATGTCTTAAGTGTTATCTAGATAGTAGTGTGTAGAGATTGATATCTATGTTTGACATATTAAGGATAGGTAAACTATCCAAGTGGGGAACTGTGGTAAAATCCAAACATAAGATCATCAATGATCTAATCAAACTGTGGTGTAAAAGTCTTAAAGAAACAGTCAAAGTGGAACAACAATCATATTGTGTCACCAAGACCTTGTGGTCACCCCAGGAGGGCATTTGCATATAGTGGCAGCTGGGGTAATACTTATTTCCCCATAGGGGGTGTGTAAGAACAAAGGGCAGGAAATTCTAGAGAAACATGTCTCCTTTTAGGAGACATCAAAGGGCCAACTGGTCTGCCAAAGGCAATGATTAGGTCACATATTGATGGCTACATGTGACCATCAAAGGTCTGATGACACACACACATAGACTCACACACACACACATAGACTCACACACACACACATTCAGACACACACACACACACACACACAGACACACACACACACACACACACACACAGACACACACACACACACACACACACAGACACAAATAGACACACATACATATATATATATATATACACACACCCAGATCAGAGATATGAGCATTTTGTACTGATCTGAACTACAGTTTGCAGAAATTCAATGTCTACAATTAGTTAATGTGTCTGTGCTGTTTCCAATTTATGTTCAATTTGATTAATTGATGGTTTTATATTCTGATCTATTCTCTTCTATCCAGTTCTAATTTAATCTGTTATTCAGTTATATTCTATTCTAAAAGAATGATTAAAGTCAACAGACTTAGTGATAAAGAAATATATCTGTGTTTATGTGGGCAATTGTAATTCAAATATAGATATTAGGAAATGAAAATGATGCAATGTTTAAGGTAGATTGTTAGTATTAAACAAAGGACAGTATATATTGTTGACTGTAAGGACAGCCTCCGTTTGCAGTTATGTGAAGGGGGTTGGGCTATTAAGCCAAACCCCTATTTTTCAAATGCCAGCTTAGCAGACCTGGGATTGGAGGAAAGAATTTGGTGATGTCATCCTGATGACATCACAAGATTATGCAGGTCTGGCTATAAGATCCCAGGTGTGATGGGGGAGAGGGACTCTGAAACAACCCGACCCACAGGACAAGACCTCTCCACCATCTCATCCACAAGGCAAGGCAGCAGGCAACAAGGACAAAGGACTTCTTGGAGGGAAAACCAAGTCTTTGTTATCAAACAGAGACTTTCAACAACTCAACAACTAGCATTCTCTTCTTTAGTCTGGTTGTATCACTCACGGCATAGTGTTTGTGATCACAACTATATTTTCTTATTGTAATTTGTAATACACTCTTAAACTTTCATTAAACAACTGTTATACTATTTTTCCTCCTAATTCCTTCTGCCTGCACCGCTCAGTTTGAAGAGAAGTGATTCCCAGAGCTTTAAAGTATTGAATCACAACGCAGAGTACTAACGCAACCCGGTTCTGATCAGAGCAGAACCGAAATAGCTTGGGAAATCCACTTCACTGAGCTTACAGTGTTATGCACATAGTAGCATGAAAACTGGGACATTTTGTATTGTTGTGATTCTCCACGTTGAAATGTTGACTGATTTGGTTATATGGAGAGAACATTTATATTTTCAGTCTGCATCATTGATTTGGGTATATGTAGAGAAAATGTAATTTTTTTCATCAGTCTGCATCATTGATTTGGGTATATGTAGATAAATAAATTATATTTTCATCACATCATTGGTCTTGTGTAGTGTTTGGTGAATTTATTGTATATTTGCACATTCTCTGCGTACTTCACTTACAGTACTCTAATCACTGAGAAGTAGAATTGCTAAATGTGTTTTAGGTTAAGCACAGCAGTGTGTGTAACTGGTTCAAACAGAATTAAGTCATATGAAACGTGTGTTTCATATGGTAACAAAATGTAGTTTTTATAAATTAGCAGGGCCGCCTCAGGGGGTGTGCGAGCAGTGCGGTCGCACAGGGCCTCGCGGGAAGGGGGGCCTCGCAAAATTAAAAATGAATTTTTTTTTTTTTTTTTTTGCGAGGCCCCCCTTCCCGCGAGGCCCTTTTTCATCACAGACCTAAAATCTAGTTTTGCTTATATGCTTATATATTTCACATTAGACACGTTTGTAGAATGTGTCTGACTTGTTCCTGCCTCTGCGGCTCTGCAGACTGCAGTGTTCCGGTTTCTGCGGCTTTGCTGCTCTACAGATTTTAGGATCGTGTTTCCGGGCTCTTCTCGGACACACGAGGTACAGGGATCTATTCAGCGCTATTCAGAGGAGCGAGTGGATGTCTTTTCAAAAGCAGCATGGATCAGAAGAAATTACACCGTGGGCCAAGAAAGTCTCCTTCCAACTTTACCATTGATACTGCGTTATGGTGAGTTCATGCAACCTATTATATTCCCGCCGTGGATCTCTCTCTCTCTCTCTCTCTCTCTGGAGCCAAACTGGTCGACTAGCTGTTGTAGTATGGAGTTAGTAGCTAACGGTGTGTGGCCTGGTGTCAGCGCCTGTATTGCTTTTCTCATGTTGTAGTTTCAGTGGTAACAGCATAGCTTGCTTCTGCGTTAGCTAATGGTTAGCGATAGCCGTGTTAGCCAGTTAGCTGTTTAGCTACGACGTTAGCTGCCGGCTGCGCACGTAACGTTAGTTTGATGCTATCAGTTAGCCTAGGCTAGAGTTAGCTGTTAGCTTGTGCTACGACCATTGACATTAGCCGTGAGAATAGCAGGGGGTTCTGGCTTATTTTTGTCCCGCCAGCGAGAGGCCTTTCGTCAACGTGGAGACCTGTGTTGCGGCCTTTCGCCCTGCGTTCCTTGGTGCAGGTAAGATTAATGAAAATGTCATGACATTACCCCACTCTTCCTTCCTTCCCCTCCCGAATGTTTTGTTAATAACGATGTTTTTTTCCAGGCAAAACATATGCTACTTCACAACATTTGGAGATACGACATGTGCTGTGTGTGAATGTCTTGGTCGTTTGTGTAGCTTGGGTAGCGTTGGGCCGTTGGCCAAAGCTGTGTGTGGCCTGGTGTCACAGTACCTGGCTAGCCTATTTAGCTGATGTCGGCCATTGGCTCCTTGCTGCTTTGGTTTCTCTGGTATAGACCCTCTTCTCTTTGGATTTAAGTGTTGATCTTTGTCCTTTTGGATCTCTCATACATGCTCTCTCTCTAACACACACACACATGACAAACACACATGCTCTCTCTCTCTCTCTCTCTCTTTCTAACACACACAGTCTGCCTATGGCGGCCTTTCTCGATGGCTAGGCTGTGCTCGCTGAGTCTGTACATAGTCAAGGATCTTCAGTCACAGTGCTCAGGTATTCTGCCACTGTGTACTCTCTGTTTAGGGCCAAATAGCATTTCAATTTCTTTCCAATGTGTCTCTCTCTCTCTTTGGATTTAAGTGTTGATCTTTGTCCTTTTGGATCTCTCATACATGCTCTCTCTCTAACACACACACACACATGACAAACACACATGCTCTCTCTCTCTCTCTCTTTCTAACACACACAGTCTGCCTATGGCGGCCTTTCTCGATGGCTAGGCTGTGCTCGCTGAGTCTGTACATAGTCAAGGATCTTCAGTCACAGTGCTCAGGTATTCTGCCACTGTGTACTCTCTGTTTAGGGCCAAATAGCATTTCAATTTCTTTCCAATGTGTCTCTCTCTCTCTTTGGATTTAAGTGTTGATCTTTGTCCTTTTGGATCTCTCATACATGCTCTCTCTCTAACACACACACACATGACAAACACACATGCTCTCTCTCTCTCTCTCTTTCTAACACACACAGTCTGCCTATGGCGGCCTTTCTCGATGGCTAGGCTGTGCTCGCTGAGTCTGTACATAGTCAAGGATCTTCAGTCACAGTGCTCAGGTATTCTGCCACTGTGTACTCTCTGTTTAGGGCCAAATAGCATTTCAATTTCTTTCCAATGTGTCTCTCTCTCTCTTTGGATTTAAGTGTTGATCTTTGTCCTTTTGGATCTCTCATACATGCTCTCTCTCTAACACACACACACATGACAAACACACATGCTCTCTCTCTCTCTCTCTCTCTCTTTCTAACACACACAGTCTGCCTATGGCGGCCTTTCTCGATGGCTAGGCTGTGCTCGCTGAGTCTGTACATAGTCAAGGATCTTCAGTCACAGTGCTCAGGCATTCTGCCACTGTGTACTCTCTGTTTAGGGCCAAATAGCATTTCAATTTCTTTCCAATGTGTCTCTCTCTCTCTCTCTCTGTACACTGTATATTGACTGTAGAACGGGAGCTCTCTCTCGCTCTCTCTCTTGCTATATCTTGACTGTATCATGCCCCGCCTCGGGCAGCGCTATTATTTAAGAATATGTTGACTGTATGAAATTTTTTTTTTTTTTTTTTTTTTTAACCTTTTGGGGGGGGGGGGGGGGGGGGGGGGGCTCGCGTTTAAATCTCGCACAGGGCCTCGCATTTCTCCCAGGCGGCCCTGTAAATTAGTGTATGGTTTTGACAAGTGTTTAATTTAGCAAAGGATCTGATGTGTTCTGATAATTGTGTGTGTGGTTGTGCTAATTGTGTGTTTTGAAACACCGGGCCCCGTTTTCAAAATCATGCTTAGGCAATCGAAAAAAAACTGTATTGTGTGTTTCATTATATACATATGTTTCAGTCTTCTCGTAAAAAAAAGATTTGATTTTTGGGTCTTTTCCTGCCTTTGGTCTGCTTTGCATTCACATCTCAAATGAACCGCAGCAGGGTTCACTTGCAAGAGTGAATGAGCTTTCACACCACCCCAAACCAACCGGACTATCCGAGGAAATGAACCAGGGTTAGATTAAAGCTTATTATAGGACACTGGACATGGGTATGGATGGCTCCAGGTGCTGCTGCGTTAAAGTGCACATCTTCAATATCTGTAC
The DNA here is from genome assembly GCF_963971535.1 of Notolepis coatsorum. Classification (NCBI taxonomy): domain Eukaryota; kingdom Metazoa; phylum Chordata; class Actinopteri; order Aulopiformes; family Paralepididae; genus Notolepis; species Notolepis coatsorum. The sequence goes on along the minus strand of NC_140171.1, from coordinate 173,790,698 downwards.
TATTTAAAAGCACAGTGCAGGACACACTCAAAGGTTATCGCACCTCAGAGATGGCAGTGGACATGTATGACAGGACAAAGGCCATATGTAATGGCCTTTGGATTGAGGAACATACTACCAGCCAAAGGAGGAAGCAGAAAAGGATGGACGAGTATGTAGTTGAGTCATCTTGTGGCACAAGCTCAGACCTCAGCTCAGAGACTGTTCTATCCAGTCGTCGACAGAATGCTGCAAGAGCTTGAGAGCAGGTTCTCATGAGTTGGATAACAACTTATGAGAGGCATACAGGCATGTTATCCAGCCTCAGACCAGTTTCTCTCAGTGGAATTGCTGCAACCCCTCGCCACACATTACAATATCCAACTATTGCCAGAGGAGATCACAGTTGCAAAGTGTTTCCTGGTCAGGACAGGCAGAGATGCAGTCCCTACTATCCAAAGTGTCTTTTCCCTCCTGGATGATGATAATAATAATAATAATAATAATAATAATAATAATAATAATAATAATAATAATAATAATAATAATAATAATAATAATAATAATAATAATAATAATAATAATAATAATAATAATAATAATAATAATAATAATAATAATAATAATAATAATAATAATAATAATAATAATAATGCATTTGATTTATAAGGCGCCTTTCAGGACACTAAAAAGAAAAGTCCACAAATCGGTGAATGAAAAAATTATAGGATCAAATGAAAATTACTTACTAAAAATGGATGTTTAAAAGTACTAAAAACCAACAAAAAATACCAAACACTAACAAACATTCAGCACAGACAATGGGAATGCTGACAAAAAAAAAAAAAAAATTAAACATTTTATTTTTGTATTTTTTGGTCCGGGGCTAGGAGAAAAACATCCAGGGCTGGAGCCCCGGAAGCCCAGGGCTAACGACGCCACTGATCTCCCCCATCACAAAGGAAGAACTAGATATAGCCATAGGAAGACTGAAAGCAAACAAAACTCCAGGGAGCGACGGGTTTCCAAACGAGTGGTACAAAATCTTTAAAGAAGACCTGGCCCCAGTAATGCTAGATTCTTTTAACTGGACACTTGAAAAGGCAGAAGCCCCCCCCGTCCTGGAAAGAGGCGGTGATATCAGTTATACCAAAAGAAGGGAAGAATAAGGAAGATTGCAAATCATATCGTCCCACAACGATGTTAAATGGGGATTACAAGCTGTTCACATCTATACTAACTAGGAGAATGGAGGACATCCTCCCTGACCTGATTCACGAGGACCAGACAGGGTTCATAATAGGCAGACAGACACAGGACAATGTTAGGCGCACTTTACATGTGATAGAACAGGTGGGAAAACAACAACTCCCAGCAGCCTTGGTGAGTTTAGATGCGGAAAAGGCTTTCGACAGGGTCAGATGGTCCTTCCTGTTTAGGGTTTTGGAAAGATTTGGATTTGACGATCAATTTATCAGCTGTATAAGAGCTCTATACGACAATCCAAATGCCAGAGTAAAGATTAACGGTAGCTTGTCGGACAGATTCAAACTGTTCAGAGGGACGCGCCAGGGATGTTGTGCAAGCCCTGCCCTCTTCGCGATTTTCGTAGAACCATTAGCCCAAGCCATTAGAGAAAGTAAAGAAATTAAGGGTGTTAGAATAGCAAGGGGGGACCACAGGATAGGCCTTTTCGCGGATGATATTATAATATACCTCCAAAACCCAAACTTGACCTTCCCCAAGTTAATGACCATACTAAATGATTATGGCTGGATGTCAGGATACAAGCTGAATGTCGCGAAAACCCAGATTCTCACTTACAACTTCTCACCCAGTAATGGAATGAGGAATGATTACAAACTGAACTGGGAAGCTGAATCAATGACCTACCTGGGAGTGATTATCACCAAGGATATGCGCAAATTAGAAGCGGCTAACTACAATAAGATTAATGATAAATTACAGAAGGACTGGTCGAGATGGGCTACACACATGATGGATTTCAGTACCAGAATAGAAGTGATCAAAATGAATATTCTGCCAAGGCTGTTGTATCTCTTCCTCTCACTACAGTCAAGGTCCCAGACTCCCAAATCATAGCATGGGACAGACAGATCTCTAGGTTCATATGGGCAGGGGGCAGACCGAGGGTGAAATTCAAAACATTGCTAATTGAAAAAGAGGGAGGAGGCTTGACACTACCTAATCTAAAGGAATACTACTATGCAGCCCAGCTGAGATATGCCGTTTACTGGTGCTCAAGAGCATACAGGGCCAGGTGGAAGGACATAGAGACACACCTAGGACGTGTCCAACCTCAGGCCAGATTGGGGGGGAAAGAACACACAACAAAACAGGGAAATAATTCAATAGTGGACCACACACTGATTGTTTGGAATGAGGTGGTCAGGAAATACAAATCAAAAGAAGACAGTAGACTTCTGATTTGGCCTTCCCAGACCCCAGGCTTTAGCCCGGGAACACTGGACGCCACTTTTGACGGTTGGAGAGATAGAGGTATAACCAGTGGTGCAGTCGTGGTCACACGCGGTTACACGCCGTGTTACTAGATGATCACTGAGGCAGAAGTACGCGCGCACAAAGATGCGCTCTATCCATTCGTTGTGCGCTAAGTACCCGGCCAGTGGCCACCCATAACAAAAGCGCGTCTTCAACCACGCCCCCACCCGCAAATACAAACAGATATAAACAGATCATTTGAGTACACCCGGCCACCCATAACAAAAGCGCGTCTTCAACCACGCCCCCGCCCTCAAATACAAACAGATATAAACAGATCATTTGACAACAGTATCATGTTCCTACCTGCAACGCAACCTGAACCAACGATGCCACCGCCGCTCCCCAAGAGAAGAAAGTTGCAGCTTCAGAATCAGCTTATCCAAAGCAAACTTAGTTTCGCTATACCTGCACGACCTCCAACGCCCGGGTACAGTACAGTACAGCTCAATACATGCATACAATTGTTAAGGGGATGCAGACCAAGACTTTCGTCTTGTTTACATCAGGGTCCCCCATTTTCAATTCATCATAACATACACCAGATAGACAGTCTTGCTCTCTTAATATGCTGGTTAAATCGGCTGTCTTTAACCTGAATTAGCAAACAAGATACAAAGCATTCAGTTGACTAATTGTATATGTTCTAATGTTCTCTGTTCTAATGTTCCTGCTACCTTTTTCAGCTTCGCTATTTCAAAAAAAAAAAAAATCTGTTCTGTGAGCATGCACGTACCGGCGGTCCGGCGTGTTACCAGTTCCCATATTACGACTGCACCACTGGGTATAACAGCCATATGTACACTTTTAGAGAACCATAACTTCATGTCTTTTGAGCAATTTAAGAGAACATTTGACTTGGGAAATGACTTTGTTTAGATATCTACAGCTGCGACACTTCTATGATACAGAAGTCAAGAATAGGATATCAGTAGGTGGTAACGGGGTGGTGGGAATGATGGAAATGGCGTATACGCGAACTCCAGTGAAAATAGTATCGGAAATGTACAAAAGTTTACAAGCTCGCAACAACTGTGATTTATATAATGTGAAGAAGAAATGGGAAAGTGAACTGAGTATAATCTTGACTGAGGATGATTGGCATTCTATATGTGAGACACAACACTCATCCACTAGCTCTAGAGCATAGGTGTCAAACTCATGGCCCGCGGGCCAAATGTGGCCCGCCACGTAATTTGATGTGGCCCCCCAAGAGCTCTAAACAATTTTATTTTTTTTTTTATATAAACATTAATCTTGGGTTAAAAAATAGCGGCGTTAAAATAATTGTGGGTTAATGCGTTAATAAAGCTTTAACTTTGACAGCCTTAGTTATTACACATTCTGACACATACATGTATGTTGAACATTGATGAAGTAACAAAGGAAAAAAAGCCAAAAGCACTTACTCCTCAGACATTCTTTGACAATTTCACCTCCCAAAATACAAAAAAGATCCAGGCGGAATAGGTAACAAAGGGTTGAAGAAATATTGTCTGAACTGTCAGATGCAAACTGGCTGTGTGACATAACCGAGCATCTCGCTCAATTGAATAAGAAGCTGTAGGGACGCAAACAAGTCCCACCCAAAACTTGACCAATATAGTTGTGAACTGAGACAACCCTTATTTTGTTATTTTTGAGTACAGTTACAGTTGTGTGTTCATGCAGACACATAATAGCAATTTCATTACGAATTGAAAATGGTGGACCCTGATGTAAACAAGTCGAAAGTCTTTCTCTGGTCTGCATCCCCTTAACAATTGTGTGTATTGAGCTGTACTGTACTGTACCCATTCTGCAATCTGTTAATTAAAGTTAATTAAACTATCTTCCATTAGTTGGATGTATGGCATCTGCAAGGTTGTGTGCAGCCATTTGTTTTTGTAACATCTGCTACATCTGTCCCACGTGTTCTTTGCAGCTCAGTTGTTAGTTCTGCCCCTCTTGACTGTGACAAAAGGTTTTGAACAAACTTAATGTCATAGCTTGTATTTGATGATCTTCTTCTTTGTTATTTACTTGAATGGTTTGATCATTGATTAATGGAGTAATATGGGGTTCTGATAAACTAAAATTATTTGTTAAAATAACATAAGCTAACATATATTTTTACATCTATGCAAATGCATATGCAATATGTATAACTTGAATAAGTATTAAATACAGAAACAACATGTTTAACAATATGTAAATGAGTAGCTACATTTATTTTACATTACATTAACATTTATACGGTCTTTGGCCCTTTGAGGGCAACCATAATGCTGATGTGGCCCTCTGTGAAAATGAGTTTGACACCCCTGCTCTAGAGGATGGAGAGAATTCGGTTGGAAAAATATGATGAGATTTTGTATCACACCGCAAATTAAGAGTAAACAATTAAAAGGGCAACAACCCTGCTGACAGTGTCGACAGATGAATGCCAACCACTCTCTCATATTTTGGCTATGTGATAAAGTGCAACCATTTTGGAAGAGTGTTACACAGGAAATGTACAGCATTCTTAGCTATGAATTCCCCATGGAACCCCAGTTGATATACCTGGGTTTGATCACAGAGGAGACCATACACAATGAAGACTTGTACCTGTTCAAAATCATGATAATAGCTGGTAAGAAGGCCATCACACGGAGCTGGCTCAAAGAAGCCGCTCCAGACAAAGAGACATAGAGGGGAATAGTGGAGGAGATAAGCGATATGGAAAAAATTGTACTGTCCTGTGAGTCTTGTCTGTCTTGTCTGTCCTGTGGTGGTGGTTGTCATATTATTACTGTTCTGTATAATGCTTATGTAAAAGTTAAAAATAAAGAGTTATATAAAAAAAAAGATGAAAGTCTTTCTCTGGTCTGCATCCCTTTAACAATTGTTTGTATTGAGCCGTACTGTATTGTACCCATTCTGCAATCTGTTAATAGAGTTTTCAATCAATCCCTCTCTTTACCTCTCGTTCCCTCTATCTTGCGCGTGCATTCCCTCTCTTTACCTCTTATTCCCTCTCTTTATCTCTAATTCCCTCTCTTTACTTTTCATTCCCTCTCTTTATTCCCTCTCCCTCTCTTTTCCATCTCCATATAAACCTGCTTATAATCCTTCTATATACCTACTTATACACCTGCATATAACCCATATATAACTCAGTATGATAGCATGTACAATAATGCTGTATATACTGTATATATTTATTCTTACTGTATATATATACACATCTGTCTGTAGTACAGACTCTACATACCTGCATATAATCCTTTTTACATATCTGTAGATACTATATCTGTACATCTCCCTTTCCTACTCTTACTAGTTACACTGCTGGCCAATATGACTTTACCATAGTGTCTTTATACCTGTATCACTGTCAGTGTTGTGCTAGTTACTGAAAAATAGTAACTCAGTTACTTTACTAGTTACTTCATTTCAAAGTAACTTCGTTACTGTACTAGTTACTTACACCCAAAAGTAATGAGTTACTGTGAAAAGTAACTATTTAGTTATTTAAAAAAAAATAAAAAAAAAATTGCTCAAGTCCCATGCCCCATATACTCAAAATCGGTTGATCAACTTGACAGTTTCCATTCACATCACCGAACTCTGCTAAGCAATGTGGTCTAGAGCGTTTCATTATATATTCCCTCCCCGCTGTATGTATATTTCTCTCCCACCCACCCACCCCCTCCCTCCCCATCATATGTATATACTCTGTCAGGATCTAGGGGTAACAGTACTGTATATTTGAATACCGCTTATGTCACAAATGTATCAGTACTAAATACCTATATGTCCCTATGCCATAAATGTCATGTATGTTGTGTATGTCATAAATGTCTATATGAATTGAAAATGGGGGACCCTGATGGAAACAAGACAAACGTCTTTCTCAGGTCTGCATCCCCTTAACAATTGTATGTATTGAGCCGTACTGTATTGTACCCATTCTGCAATCTGTTAAATAAAGTTTTCATTCATTCATCCATTCATTAATTCATTCATAACCATCTTGCAGCGTTGTTTAAGATATCAATCAAAGCATTGCAACGTTAGAATAGTTAGGATATCAATTGTGCATGAAAGGACTATATTTATATTGTTTGATTAGTATTATGAGATTCCCTGGCAGATTTCGTACAGTCAAAATCCGTTGATCTTGAGTTTCAGTGAACACATTGCACTCACCGTCACCAGTCTGCGGTGGTCGAGATGTAACGTTAGTCCAGTTGACTCCAGCAGCCCTTCAAACATGTTCTTTATCTCGTTTCCATGTTGTATATTAATTATCTCTCCAAGTAGTTGCTAAATGGTTTGTTAGTTCGTTATTATTACTGCGTTCTTATTATGTAGATTCATAGCGAGCGTCCTCTTGTTGTTTACTGTAGAGAGCGTCTATTTCTTTCAGAACGTCAGTGGCCAATCAGAAGTGCGAAAACCAGAATGAGGCTACGGAAAGAAATAATAATAATAATAATACTTCGTCTTATAGCGCCTTTCAGTCTACAGTAAACAAAACAAACGCAGGCGAAATAAGGACGCTCGCTATGAATCTACATAAAAAGAACGCAGTAACGAACTAACAAACCATTCAGTAGCGTAAGTAGCGTTACTGAATTTCAAAAGTAACGCGTTAGTCCCAACACTGATCACTGTACATATTAATACTACAACTCTGTACATACATACATATCTGATTAGCACTATTACTCAGTACTACTCATTTGTATATTTACACAGTTTAATCACCAGGGCCCAGGAGTTCAAAACTTTTAATCCCTATCTGATTCTATCAGATTTTTAAATCACATTTTTTGTGATCCAGGATCAGACAACTCGGACAGATTTTGTCCCAGTATTTCAAAGCAATCCAGGGTAGGATCACCCTGATCCAGATTCAGACTTCAAGATTACTAGATCCTGAATATCAGTGCTTTAATCCTACCGATCTCCATCTAGTGCAGTGGTTCTCAACTGGTCGCCTCGGGACCCAACATTTTCCTTAGTCATTAAGTCGCGACCCAAAATTTCGAACCACTATGATTTATGTAAAAAAAGAAATGCAGTAATACGCAATCTTTCAAAACATGAAATAAACACAAGAAAGTGCAACAAAAGTGCAACTATTGCTAAAAACCCAATGAAATAAAATAATAATAAATATGCTTCTTAGCAGATTTCTTAGCTTAACATAACAGACCTAAGTTTGGGGGAACTAATGGGATAACTGGGGTTGCAACAAAAGTGCAACTAAGGGCTAAAAACACAATGAAATAAAATAATAATAATAATAATAAATAATATATCCTTCTTAGCAGACTTCTTAGCTTAACATGCAGGGAACTAATGGGATAACTGGGGATGATGTTTGCTCCTGACAAGAGTCTCAAAGTCTGGGGTGATGGTAGACAAAGCAACTCTGAGGTCATGCTCAATGTCCAATCTGTTCCTCCGCTTTGTCTTCAGCTGGACCAGAACTGAGAACGAAGCCACTTTCATAAAAATAGGTAGTGAAAAAAAAATGTAAAAAAAAGAAAAACAAATTTTTTTGTATTTTTTTTTTGTATTTCTTTTTGTATTATTTTTTAAACAAACACATAAACAAACATGACAACACACGATTAGATATACAAGCATTGTTAACAGTGCACATCAAATTAAATCACAGTTTAAATAAATGTCTTATACAAGATATGCCCCTAATACCTGCTATCTATTCCCCTACACACATATGCTCTTGCTCGCACCCCCCACCCTGGACCCCCCAATGGATAATCCATCCATTATCATTCGCTCTTAACCAGACACTACCATTATATGCTAGCTTTTATTCTCTCCACCACTTCTAACCACATTGTCAATTTGGATTCATTGAGACCCAAAATTCTTGCTGTAGATATTTCTAGATAAATCACATCGAGATATGTAAGAATCCAGACCTTTCGGCAAATTTTTTCCGGTTGAATCCATCGTGATGCTATCAGTTTTTTAGCCACTGTAATACCAGATAAAACCAATCTCTTTAGCTGTGGATGTACTGCATACTCAAAAACATCATTCAGCAGTAATACAGAGGGGTGTACAGGTATATTCAGAATTAAGAGATTTGATAATTGCTGGGTCACTTCTTTCCAGAATATCTTAACTGGTGGGGAGTCCCAGTACATGTGCATAAATGTCCCCTCGTCCCCATTTGTACATAAGGAGCATTTGGAGTCTTGTTTAAGACCCATTCTGTTCAGTCTTATAGGAGTCAAGTATGTCCTATGGATATAGTTAAGATTGATTTGTTGATGGTCCGGGTTCCTTGATGCAAGTCGAACATTTGCCCAGGCTTCTTGCCACTCAAAATCTATTTCCAGGTCTGGTATATCCCTCCTCCAAATTTTCTTTTTTTAAACTTTTTTTTATTTTTTTCACACACATCCGTGACCCACTCAAAATGGCCCCGCGACCCACTTTTGGGTCGCGAGCCACCAGTTGAGAAACACTGAGATTCTAGTGGATATCTAATTATATTGTTAAATACATAAAGGACATAAAAATCATAATAGAATTGTAATAAAAAGAAATACCCCCACTAGGGTAACAACATAAAAACATTCATTCAAAGGCACCTGATCGTCCAGGCGTGCTTTGAGGAGCTGAATTCTAAGTCAGGTTTCAGTTTGCTGAAGGTGATGACGGATGATGGACTTTTTATTTTGTTGAAGATTTTTTTCTATAATCATATTACATTTGTGATTGACAATCTTTGTTGTGATACTTTTATGAGCATAAACATTTGTCATCAGGGGAGCTCCAGTAGCTCACCGCATATCTCGGCGCTATTTCTGCGTCGGGGAAAACCGTGCTCGTCACGGATCTGGGGGACACGAGTTCGATTCCCGGACCCGCCGTCATTTCTCAGAATGTCTTCCCCTACTCTACATCCCGTTTCAACCTGTTTCTGTCGGTCATACTTGACCAGAAAAGCGATAAACGCTAAAAAATAAAGTTAAAAAAAAAGAAGAAAAAAAAACATTTGTCATCAACATTTGGTTGAAAACTAAATAGGCCACCACAAATGTGACCAAAAAAAATAAAAAAATTATTTGCCACGAAGGCTAACAATTCTGTATTATTTCAGTTAACAAACTTTGCCATCTTATTTATATTGAAACATATTTTTTAATAAATTGTATATTACATTTTGCTCTGGTAATCCACTGGAAATCCACCCCTCTGGTGGGATCAAGATAATAAATTTTTTTGGGATCAAACTGATCCCAATCCTGTGTTGTCGGTTTGAACTACCCGCTTTGAAAATGTTATCCAGATTAAAGCTTGGATTTTATTTCCTGATCTGATCGGATATCAAAGTGATCCTAATCCTGTTTTTTGGTTTTCAACTAAACGACCCAAAATCCAAGTCTGATCCGATCAGATAGTGATCACAAGGTGTGAACCCCTGGGCCGACACGCTGTATATTACTATGTTGTGAACCCCTGGGCCGACACACTGTATATTACTATGTTGTGAACCCCTGGGCCGACACGCTGTATATTACTATGTTGTGAACCCCTGGGCCGACACACTGTATATTACTATGTTGTGAACCCCTGGGCCGACACGCTGTATATTACTATGTTGTGAACCCCTGGGCCGACACGCTGTATATTACTATGTTGTGAACCCCTGGGCCGACACGCTGTATATTACTATGTTGTGAACCCCTGGGCCCGACACGCTGTATATTACTATGTTGTGAACCCCTGGGCCGACACACTGTATATTACTATGTTGTGAACCCCTGGGCCGACACGCTGTATATTACTATGTTGTGAACCCCTGGGCCGACACACTGTATATTACTATGTTGTGAACCCCTGGGCCGACACGCTGTATATTACTATGTTGTGAACCCCTGGGCCGACACGCTGTATATTACTGTGTTGTGAACCCCTGGCCCGACACACTGTATATTACTATGTTGTGAACCCCTGGGCCGACACACTGTATATTACTGTGTTGTGAACCCCTGGGCCGACACGCTGTATATTACTATGTTGTGAACCCCTGGGCCGACACACTGTATATTACTATGTTGTGAACCCCTGGGCCGACACGCTGTATATTACTATGTTGTGAACCCCTGGGCCGACACGCTGTATATTACTATGTTGTGAACCCCTGGGCCGACACGCTGTATATTACTATGTTGTGAACCCCTGGGCCGACACGCTGTATATTACTATGTTGTGAACCCCTGGGCCGACACACTGTATATTACTATGTTGTGAACCCCTGGGCCGACACACTGTATATTACTATATTGTGAACCCCTGGGCCGACACACTGTATATTACTATGTTGTGAACCCCTGGGCCGACACGCTGTATATTACTATGTTGTGAACCCCTGGGCCGACACGCTGTATATTACTATGTTGTGAACCCCTGGCCCGACACACTGTATATTACTATGTTGTGAACCCCTGGCCCGACACGCTGTATATTACTATGTTGTGAACCCCTGGGCCGACACACTGTATATTACTATGTTGTGAACCCCTGGGCCGACACACTGTATATTACTATGTTGAGAACCCCTGGGCCGACACACTGTATATTACTATGTTGTGAACCCCTGGGCCGACACACTGTATATTACTATGTTGTGAACCCCTGGGCCGACACACTGTATATTACTATGTTGTGAACCCCTGGCCCGACACACTGTATATTACTATGTTGTGAACCCCTGGGCCGACACACTGTATATTACTATGTTGTGAACCCCTGGGCCGACACACTGTATATTACTATGTTGTGAACCCCTGGCCCGACACGCTGTATATTACTATGTTGTGAACCCCTGGGCCGACACGCTGTATATTACTATGTTGTGAACCCCTGGCCCGACACACTGTATATTACTATGTTGAGAACCCCTGGGCCGACACACTGTATATTACTATGTTGTGAACCCCTGGGCCGACACACTGTATATTACTATGTTGTGAACCACTGGCCCGACACACTGTATATTACTATGTTGTGAACCCCTGGCCCGACACACTGTATATTACTATGTTGTGAACCCCTGGGCCGACACACTGTATATTACTATGTTGTGAACCCCTGGGCCGACACACTGTATATTACTATGTTGTGAACCCCTGGCCCGACACACTGTATATTACTATGTTGTGAACCCCTGGGCCGACACGCTGTATATTACTGTGTTGTGAACCCCTGGGCCGACACACTGTATATTACTATGTTGTGAACCCCTGGGCCCGACACGCTGTATATTACTATGTTGTGAACCCCTGGGCCGACACACTGTATATTACTGTGTTGTGAACCCCTGGCCCGACACGCTGTATATTACTATGTTGTGAACCCCTGGGCCGACACACTGTATATTACTATGTTGTGAACCCCTGGGCCGACACACTGTATATTACTATGTTGTGAACCCCTGGCCCGACACGCTGTATATTACTATGTTGTGAACCCCTGGGCCGACACGCTGTATATTACTATGTTGTGAACCCCTGGGCCGACACGCTGTATATTACTATGTTGTGAACCCCTGGGCCGACACACTGTATATTACTGTGTTGTGAACCCCTGGGCCGACACACTGTATATTACTATGTTGTGAACCCCTGGGCCGACACGCTGTATATTACTATGTTGTGAACCCCTGGGCCGACACACTGTATATTACTGTGTTGTGAACCCCTGGGCCGACACACTGTATATTACTGTGTTGTGAACCCCTGGGCCGACACACTGTATATTACTATGTTGTGAACCCCTGGGCCGACACTCTGTATATTACTGTGTTGTGAACCCCTGGGCCGACACACTGTATATTACTATGTTGTGAACCCCTGGGCCGACACACTGTATATTACTATGTTGTGAACCCCTGGCCCGACACACTGTATATTACTATGTTGTGAACCCCTGGCCCGACACACTGTATATTACTATGTTGTGAACCCCTGGGCCGACACGCTGTATATTACTATGTTGTGAACCCCTGGGCCGACACACTGTATATTACTATGTTGTGAACCCCTGGGCCGACACGCTGTATATTACTATGTTGTGAACCCCTGGGCCGACACACTGTATATTACTATGTTGTGAACCCCTGGGCCGACACGCTGTATATTACTATGTTGTGAACCCCTGGCCCGACACGCTGTATATTACTATGTTGTGAACCCCTGGGCCGACACACTGTATATTACTATGTTGTGAACCCCTGGCCCGACACACTGTATATTACTATGTTGTGAACCCCTGGCCCGACACACTGTATATTACTATGTTGTGAACCCCTGGGCCGACACACTGTATATTACTGTGTTGTGAACCCCTGGGCCCGACACGCTGTATATTACTATGTTGTGAACCCCTGGGCCGACACGCTGTATATTACTATGTTGTGAACCCCTGGCCCGACACGCTGTATATTACTATGTTGTGAACCCCTGGGCCGACACACTGTATATTACTGTGTTGTGAACCCCTGGGCCCGACACGCTGTATATTACTATGTTGTGAACCCCTGGGCCGACACGCTGTATATTACTATGTTGTGAACCCCTGGCCCGACACACTGTATATTACTATGTTGTGAACCCCTGGGCCGACACGCTGTATATTACTATGTTGTGAACCCCTGGGCCGACACGCTGTATATTACTATGTTGTGAACCCCTGACCCGACACACTGTATATTACTATGTTGTGAACCCCTGGGCCGACACACTGTATATTACTATGTTGTGAACCCCTGGCCCGACACACTGTATATTACTATGTTGTGAACCCCTGGCCCGACACGCTGTATATTACTATGTTGTGAACCCCTGGCCCGACACGCTGTATATTACTATGTTGTGAACCCCTGGGCCGACACGCTGTATATTACTATGTTGTGAACCCCTGGGCCGACACACTGTATATTACTGTGTTGTGAACCCCTGGGCCGACACACTGTATATTACTATGTTGTGAACCCCTGGCCCGACACGCTGTATATTACTATGTTGTGAACCACTGGGCCGACACGCTGTATATTACTATGTTGTGAACCCCTGGGCCGACACACTGTATATTACTATGTTGTGAACCCCTGGGCCGACACACTGTATATTACTGTGTTGTGAACCCCTGGGCCGACACACTGTATATTACTATGTTGTGAACCCCTGGGCCGACACGCTGTATATTACTATGTTGTGAACCCCTGGGCCGACACGCTGTATATTACTATGTTGTGAACCCCTGGGCCGACACACTGTATATTACTATGTTGTGAACCCCTGGGCCGACACACTGTATATTACTATGTTGTGAACCCCTGGGCCGACACACTGTATATTACTATGTTGTGAACCCCTGGCCCGACACGCTGTATATTACTATGTTGTGAACCCCTGGCCCGACACGCTGTATATTACTATGTTGTGAACCACTGGGCCGACACACTGTATATTACTATGTTGTGAACCCCTGGGCCGACACGCTGTATATTACTATGTTGTGAACCCCTGGGCCGACACACTGTATATTACTATGTTGTGAACCCCTGGGCCGACACGCTGTATATTACTATGTTGTGAACCCCTGGGCCGACACACTGTATATTACTATGTTGTGAACCCCTGGGCCGACACACTGTATATTACTATGTTGTGAACCCCTGGGCCCGACACACTGTATATTACTATGTTGTGAACCCCTGGGCCCGACACGCTATATATTACTATGTTGTGAACCCCTGGGCCGACACGCTGTATATTACTATGTTGTGAACCCCTGGGCCGACACGCTGTATATTACTATGTTGTGAACCCCTGGGCCGACACACTGTATATTACTATGTTGTGAACCCCTGGGCCGACACGCTGTATATTACTATGTTGTGAACCCCTGGGCCGACACGCTGTATATTACTATGTTGTGAACCCCTGGGCCGACACACTGTATATTACTATGTTGTGAACCCCTGGGCCGACACACTGTATATTACTATGTTGTGAACCCCTGGGCCGACACACTGTATATTACTATGTTGTGAACCCCTGGGCCGACACACTGTATATTACTATGTTGTGAACCCCTGGGCCGACACGCTGTATATTACTATGTTGTGAACCCCTGGGCCGACACGCTGTATATTACTATGTTGTGAACCCCTGGGCCCGACACACTGTATATTACTATGTTGTGAACCCCTGGGCCCGACACGCTGTATATTACTATGTTGTGAACCCCTGGGCCCGACACGCTGTATATTACTGTGTTGTGAATGTAAAGTCAACTCTTGCTTTCCACTCCAAAGGACATAAGGAAACAACTCCAAGTTCCAACTCCAAGTCAATTTTTATTTTCAACTTTTCAACAGTTTTAGTTGCAGTTGATTCTTGACTGGTTGGTTCTTCATATAGGTTGAAAACCTTCGAAAACAAAGAAAAAGGTTTTAACAATGCAATAAACATAAACAATAAACAACAATAACCATCTTTTCAAACCAATAAGTTCTTTTTAAACATGGTTGATTTTAAACATTAAATATATATTTTAAATAATCAAACGTCTTTTAACGATAGTGTTTACACAATGAATGCCAAAATGTAAAGTATTAAATTACCTTATAAAGTCGACATTTTAACACAGTCTTAAATTAACTCGACATTTTAACCCAATTATTAAAGTAATTTTCAATGAATCATTTCTGAATTGTAACCTTTAATAAATGATTCAAGTTAGTAAACATTTGATTCAAGTCAAGTAAACATTTGGTATTTTAAATTGAATAAGTGAAGAAATATAGCTAAACTTTAAGCTTGTAGATCAGCTCTGATTGAACAAGGCATTTTAAACCTTTAAACATGAGTTGTCGACCTTTTTAGTAGTCTTTCAAATTCTTAAATCATTTTAACATTTCTAACTTGGTCTTAACTTGTAAAGATACTTTTAAACATAAATGAAAACCAACTCTCAAGCAAGTGAATGTGTAGACTGAAACAGTTGGAGCTACTAAACACACAATTGAATTAGCCTGATTTTAACCACATTTAAGCAGAAGTATAAATAAACAGTAGAATAAGTAGAACATAACCGACCATTGGCGTCTTTGGGGGTAGAGCTCCTTGGGTCGACCTTCAGCTTGCTTTGTTTGTTTGTTCTGTGAATGTCTCCACCACCTTCAGCTTGCTTTGTTTGCTTGTTCTGTGAGTGTCTCCACCACCAGCCTTTAACAGCTGTTCAATCAGCCAACGGCAGCCATCTTGCAGCTGATGCACTCTGGGAGATGTAGTTGGTAGTTGTCTGAGGTGTCTTGACATGCTCCACTCATGAGTTTTAACTCAACACCTCCCACTTGAGCTCCTGGGTTCTTAACCACAGAGGTCACTCAAGTCCTTCACGCCTCTGTTGTTCTTCAGTAGGAAGTAGAATGACCAGCCGTCTGACATCTCGATGCAGAATTGTGGCCGGGATTTTGGTTTTCTCACTATTTGATTTTGTGGGCTTTCCTTTGTCATTTGCTTTCGTGATGGGGACAGGATAGCTGGGAAAGGTCCTCACCAGCACATCTCTTATGATGCCTTTGCGGTCAGCGTTGACACTGACTACTCTAGCCAGCTTGTACTGTCCTCTCAGGGCATTTTGGTCAGCCAACCAGACCACATCTCCAACAGCAACATTTCGCTCTTTGGTGTGCCATTTGTTCCTTATGAACAAATTAGGACCGGCCAATTGGCTCCATTTCTTCCAGAACTTGCTGACTTCTGCCTGAATATTCTGAAGTCTTTTGTATGGGTAGCCATCAAACTGAAAGTCTCCAGGGTCACCTTTAGGATGGGCACGTCCTAAAAGCAGAGAGTTTGGAGTGATGTACTCTATGCAGTCTTCCCTGCTTTGAGTTCTTGCATCGATGGGTCTCTCATTAGCAAGGTTGGCTGCCATGAAGAGAAACGTTTGGAATTCTCCCCATGTGAAAACACCTTCTCCACCAAGGTTGCTTAAGGCCCGCTTCACTATTCTGACAGCTGCCTCTGCTGCACCGTTCCTGTGGGGAGAGTCTGCGGGGTGGATCTTCCACGACCATTCTGTGCCATGTTTGGCAGCTCTTCCTTCAAGTTCAGGCCTGTTCAGTTGGTCAAGGAATTTGTAAAGCTTTTCCAGAGCAGGCTTGGCTCCCACAAAGTTAGAGCCAGGGTCTGACCAGAGTTTCCTGGGGTGTCCTCTCAGCGAAGTGAACCTTTGATAGGCGAGCAGGAATCCTTCGGATGACTGGTCACTCACCACTTCAGTGTGCATGGCTCGGGAAGCCATGCAGCAGAAGACGATTCCCCATACCTTGAGTCTGGTCCTCTTTTTGACCTCATCCTTCACTTCATAGGGGCCGAACAGGTCCATGGTGGTGAATTCAAAGGGTGCAGCTGGGCCTGTTCGCTCTGGAGGCAGGTCAGCCATGATTTGTTGACACTGTTTTACATTGTTCTTTCTGCAAACGACACAGCTGTCAACCACCCTCTTGGCAAGTCTCCGGCCTTTTATCACCCAAGCCTTTTTCCTCATGCGAAGAAGGGTTCCTGCTACTCCCTCATGGTTTGCTTTGTGGGATTCTTGTGCCAGCAATGTAGACACCCACGATTCAAAAGGTAAGACTGGCACTGCAGTCTTCACTTCGTTGAACATCTGGATTCTGCCTCCACAAAGTAGGAGTCCAGAGTTCACGTCTTTGTACACTGCCAATCTGCTTAGAGTCGTCTCTGGGAAGGCTATAGCTTCTTGAGCAGCGAGGAAAAGGTCTTCAGATGCGTTGTCAATTTCTTTTACAGTCAACCCAGCTTGTTTGGGTGATGCCTCCCACCTTGACTGCCCTGGCACCTGGCACTTCCTCTCTAGCCACTGCTTGACAGCTCGATAGACCCAGGCGATGACTCTCACCAGTTTGGACAGGTTGCTGAATCTTCTTATTTCCACAAGATCTTTGACCCAGCCAGTGGGCTTCCTTCTTAGAGGAGTTGGCATTTCCTTTTGACTTTCCTGTGTGGTCAGAGGGTCGTCTTCCTGCGGACTGATTTTAGCTTGAGCTCGTGTGATTGCAGCTGAAAATGCCTTCCTTTGGAGTCTGTTTACGCTCTCCCTGGCCTGGGCAGCTACCTCTCCAGCTGATTTAATGGGCCACTCCTCCACTGGCCACTTCAGGAAATCTGGTCCATTTTGCCAGGTGGAATCCTCTTTTAAATCTTCAGGAGTGCCTCCTCTTGTAATGATGTCAGCTATGTTCAGACCTCCACGGATCCACCACCAGTCCTGCACTGGTGCAGTCTTTTGGATTTCACCCACTCTGTTGGCAAAGAAGCTTTGGTACCCATAACTGTCTCTCTGGATTGCCCCAAGGACCGTCTGACTGTCCAGCAGATGGAACCATTTCTCGATCTTCATTCGAGCATGCTTTTCCACATACTTCCTGATTCTGGCTGCGAAGACTGCTCCACAGATCTCAGCTTTTACAGCTTCTCCCTTTTGATCCAGAGGTGTCAGTTTGGCTTTTGATTCCACGAACCGAACTTCAATGCCATGACATGTTTCCCACCTTAAGTACATCACAGCTCCAAAGGTTTTGTCACTTCCATCAGAGAATGTGATGCCCCAAGGGTTTCCTTTCCAGTCAGCTGGTGTGAGGCTTCTGTAGAATTTCACCTGACCAAGCTGTACATATTCTTCAAAAAGCTGTATGGCTTCTTCTCTGATGCTTTCCGAGAGTGGTTTGTCCCAGGTTTCTTGGGTCAGCTTGCCACCTCCTCCCTCTTGGAATGCCTTTCTGACAAGAATTGCTCCCTTCTGCTTGACCGGTGCTACTAGGCCGATTGGGTCGTACAGCCCGGCTACTTGGCTTAAGAGAGCCCTTCTAGTCAGTGGGTTTGGTGTTTCGGTTCTCACCTCTTCTTTGAGGAGATCTTTGCCAACTCTCATTTTCTCCTTTCTTTTGGAAAAGTTAACAGAGGTCAACATGTAGAGCTTGTCTTCGTCCACTTGGTAGCCGATGCCTAGAGCTTTGTTGTCTTCTTCCCTCATTTGATTTGGGAGAATGAAGGTTTTCCCTTGTTCCTCTTTTAGGACTTCCTTCTCTGTTCCTTTCCTCCCACTTTGCCCTGACCGGACCCATGGTTTGAGGAAGAAGCCTCCAGCTCCCAAAATCTCTTCAACTTTTGCAGTGATTTTGTCGAGTTGATCCAGGTTATTGTGGGAGGTCAAGAGGTCGTCCACATAACTGTCCTCTTCAATGACTCTGCGTTCATCTTCCAAGTGAACAAAGCTGGGCAGGCTCGCCGTTTCTCTCATAGCCAACTGAGCGATGCAACCAGCAGGTTTGTCCCCGATGTTGACTCTGGTGATTGCATATTCACTGATCTCCTCTTCTGGGCTGTCTCTCCAGAGGAATCTGTGTAGATGCATCTCACGCTGCTCCAGCCACACAGAGTTGTACATCTTCTTTATGTCTCCTAGAGCTGCATGCACACCTTCTCTGAACCGTAGCAGTACAGCTCTAATAGGGTTGAGTACATCTGGTCCCTTAAGAAGGATGTCATTCATGCTCACGCCTTTGTACTTCTGGCTGCTGTTCCAGACAATACGAACTGGTGTTGTCACTGAAAGGGGGTTTGGCGCCACCAGGTGGCTCACATACCACACTGGTCCAGTCCACTTGTCAATGGTGTCATCGGTGAGTTTTATGGCTGCTCCTCGTTCGACCATTTCCTGGATTTGGGTTGTGTATGCGACTTTCCAGTCTGGTTCTTTGCTCAGTTGTTTTTCCATCCTTAAGAAGCAGGCCTGGACTGCACTTTTGTTGTAGGGGAGAGAGACAGGATCTACGGTCCAAGGATATTTTGCATCCCAGTGTGGAGATGGGGTGTGAGCATCCTCCTCTTTGTAGGTGAGGCCTCCTTTAATGATTTCATACTCCCTCTCCTCTGCCAGGGTCATTTCTTTTCCTCCTGGTGGACAGTTTCCACAGCGACATCCTCCACATTTTGGTTCACATGCAGCTCCGATGCTGTCCCAGTGCCACCACTCAAGGAACTCACGGTTACTGGCAACTGTGAATGTCTCTTGATATTTGACTGCTGCTGTTCTCATGGAGCGAGCAAAGTGAGTTCTTGATTCATATGCTTCCACGTCCACCTCTTCATGCAGATCAGGATGTGCTCCGCCCACCGTCTTCCCCAGTGGACTCTCCCATAAGACAAGGTCTCCAACTACTTTTACTCTTTGGGGAGCAAGTCTTCCCTCTCGGTGGCTTATGAGTAGTTCAACCTCTTCTGGCCTTTCCAGCTCTTCAAGCTTAACCTCCGGGAAAAACCTTTGCAACCTCTCTGGTTGAATCACTTGATGGACCTTGGCGATTTCATCTAGGCCGTAGCAGACTAGTTTGTGGGCTCTTTCAGTGCCTGTAGGAGTCTTCACTCTAACTTTGAGGAGGTATCTCTGAGTGTCCACCTTCATGGCCATTCCTCCAACCCCATGCACAATCAATGTTATCTTCTCTCTTCTCAACCCAAGTCTTTCAGCAGCCTTATGGGTGATGTAGTTTGTATCTGACGCTAGGTCAATCAATGTCCCAATTTTCTGACCAGCGTTTGCAGTGACTTTCATCAGCATCATGATGACAGGAAGCTCGGCGAGACCATTTCTTCGCAGTAGTTCAGACTGGCCGGAGGTTTTGAGTGCCACTGTAGTTTTGTTAGTAAAAGCCCTTCTGCCTCGATCTGCCATTTCAGAGGAGAGTTCAGACAAAAACGACTCTTGTTCCTCTGTGAGTTTGCCTTTGTTGCCGTCTCTTCCACCTCTTCCTTCTTCCCATCGAGGCTTGAATTCTCCTTTTGGGCAGAGGATATAGTGGTGGTCTGCAGCATTTCCTCCCTTCTTACAGTCTGCATTTCTGCATAGGAATGTCTCTCTGCAGTATGCAGTTCCGTCATGGCATCCGAGACATTTCCTGCATGCTCCCAGCTTCTTCAAGGCAGCCGTCTTCTCCGAAAGCTTCAGTCCCTTGAACTTCCGGCAAAAGAACAGTTTGTGGTTATGTCCACTGTCGCCACAGACAACACATACGTCAAGCTCTAGTCTCTTTGTGTTCTTTGTCGAGGCAAACTTTCTTTCATTCTTTTTGTCCGGGCGATCTGGCTTGTCAGTCTTCTCCACAATTCTTAGTTGATCAAGCCTCTCCAGTACGTCTTCCTGGTTCTTCAAATATTTCAAGAGCATGTCAAAATGGTTCTCTGCTGTGACATTGCTGCTGGGATCTACCATGAACATCAACCAGTCTCTCTTGATAAAGTCAGGTAACTTGCTTTCAATTGATTTGATCACAAGTGCGTTGTTCATGGCCCCAGAGTTGCCCAATTCAGTGAGATCTGACAGAGCCTTCTCCACAGTTTGTATAAGGTCGATGACCTTTCTTGGCTGGTTTCCTTTTACATATGGTATTCTGTCGAGCTCTTCAAGGATTTCCACAGTGATGCTTGATTTATTTCCATGTCTGTTCTCTAAGACTCTGAAAATGTCTCTGGCTGTAGTGTAGGTAGAAAGTCTGAGTTCTTTGGAGATTTTCTCCTCCACGCTGTCCAAGAGCTGGATCTTTTTAACTTCAGGGGATCCGGATGGCTCTCCCTGCCTTTGCAGGCTTTCCCAATCTTTTCTCCATCTGTGATATTCTCTCTTATTTCCAGAGAAGGTAGGTAGGGTGGTTGGCTTTATCCTCACCAACGGTGTCGTCGGATGGTGTGGTGCAACTCCTGTGCCTTGCTCAGCATTCCTCAGGCTGCGTGCAGATGTAAACTGAGGTTTCCTCATCTTCAGCCTGAGAAGGGTGTCTTCTAGCTTCCTGAGCCTCGCATTCAGTTCATCTCTGGATTCGTCAGGTATCCATTTCTCCCACGTGGACATTATAGAGATGGCCTTGTCTCCCATCTCGTCTGAGAGCGTTAGGTGCTGTTCATAGCACTCTAAGGATTCAGTCCTCACTGGCACAGTTCCTGCTGCTTCACTTACTTTCTCAGCTCCATCAATAGCTGTTTCCAGCTCATGTTTTCCATATTTGGACCACAGGATCAGCTGCACAATGTCTTTGATCTCTCCCATCTTTGTTTCGGCTTCTTTTGAAGTATGTTTGAGGTCGTCCTCTTCCTTCTCGTCAAGCCCTTCATCCTCAGGTTTTACTTCAGCCTCCAGCCCAAACCTGAATTCATCATTTGCCTCAAGCACGGCTCTATAACAGAGTGAGAGTGTGCTGAACTCATCCATCAGCTCGGATCGCAGCATGGTGTCTGCTTCTCTGGCAATGTGGTTGGCTTGTTTGGTGAAGCGGCGTTTTGCTGTGGTCCTCTCCTTCTTTAGTTCTTTGACCTCCGCCATATCTTCAGCCATCTTTCCCTTCCGTGTCAGCAGTATTGGGTCGAAACAGTTTTATCCTCGTCCTCCACTGCTAGCACTTGGTTTTCAACTTTAAAGTCAACTCTTGCTTTCCACTCCAAAGGACATAAGGAAACAACTCCAAGTTCCAACTCCAAGTAAATTTTTATTTTCAACTTTTCAACAGTTTTAGTTGCAGTTGATTCTTGACTGGTTGGTTCTTCATATAGGTTGAAAACCTTCGAAAACAAAGAAAAAGGTTTTAACAATGCAATAAACATAAACAATAAACAACAATAACCATCTTTTCAAACCAATAAGTTCTTTTTAAACATGGTTGATTTTAAACATTAAATATATATTTTAAATAATCAAACGTCTTTTAACGATAGTGTTTACACAATGAATGCCAAAATGTAAAGTATTAAATTACCTTATAAAGTCGACATTTTAACACAGTCTTAAATTAACTCGACATTTTAACCCAATTATTAAAGTAATTTTCAATGAATCATTTCTGAATTGTAACCTTTAATAAATGATTCAAGTTAGTAAACATTTGATTCAAGTCAAGTAAACATTTGGTATTTTAAATTGAATAAGTGAAGAAATATAGCTAAACTTTAAGCTTGTAGATCAGCTCTGATTGAACAAGGCATTTTAAACCTTTAAACATGAGTTGTCGACCTTTTTAGTAGTCTTTCAAATTCTTAAATCATTTTAACATTTCTAACTTGGTCTTAACTTGTAAAGATACTTTTAAACATAAATGAAAACCAACTCTCAAGCAAGTGAATGTGTAGACTGAAACAGTTGGAGCTACTAAACACACAATTGAATTAGCCTGATTTTAACCACATTTAAGCAGAAGTATAAATAAACAGTAGAATAAGTAGAACATAACCGACCATTGGCGTCTTTGGGGGTAGAGCTCCTTGGGTCGACCTTCAGCTTGCTTTGTTTGTTTGTTCTGTGAATGTCTCCACCACCTTCAGCTTGCTTTGTTTGCTTGTTCTGTGAGTGTCTCCACCACCAGCCTTTAACAGCTGTTCAATCAGCCAACGGCAGCCATCTTGCAGCTGATGCACTCTGGGAGATGTAGTTGGTAGTTGTCTGAGGTGTCTTGACATGCTCCACTCATGAGTTTTAACTCAACACCTCCCACTTGAGCTCCTGGGTTCTTAACCACAGAGGTCACTCAAGTCCTTCACGCCTCTGTTGTTCTTCAGTAGGAAGTAGAATGACCAGCCGTCTGACATCTCGATGCAGAATTGTGGCCGGGATTTTGGTTTTCTCACTATTTGATTTTGTGGGCTTTCCTTTGTCATTTGCTTTCGTGATGGGGACAGGATAGCTGGGAAAGGTCCTCACCAGCACATCTCTTACGATGCCTTTGCGGTCAGCGTTGACACTGACTACTCTAGCCAGCTTGTACTGTCCTCTCAGGGCATTTTGGTCAGCCAACCAGACCACATCTCCAACAGCAACATTTCGCTCTTTGGTGTGCCATTTGTTCCTTATGAACAAATTAGGACCGGCCAATTGGCTCCATTTCTTCCAGAACTTGCTGACTTCTGCCTGAATATTCTGAAGTCTTTTGTATGGGTAGCCATCAAACTGAAAGTCTCCAGGGTCACCTTTAGGATGGGCACGTCCTAAAAGCAGAGAGTTTGGAGTGATGTACTCTATGCAGTCTTCCCTGCTTTGAGTTCTTGCATCGATGGGTCTCTCATTAGCAAGGTTGGCTGCCATGAAGAGAAACGTTTGGAATTCTCCCCATGTGAAAACACCTTCTCCACCAAGGTTGCTTAAGGCCCGCTTCACTATTCTGACAGCTGCCTCTGCTGCACCGTTCCTGTGGGGAGAGTCTGCGGGGTGGATCTTCCACGACCATTCTGTGCCATGTTTGGCAGCTCTTCCTTCAAGTTCAGGCCTGTTCAGTTGGTCAAGGAATTTGTAAAGCTTTTCCAGAGCAGGCTTGGCTCCCACAAAGTTAGAGCCAGGGTCTGACCAGAGTTTCCTGGGGTGTCCTCTCAGCGAAGTGAACCTTTGATAGGCGAGCAGGAATCCTTCGGATGACTGGTCACTCACCACTTCAGTG
Source organism: Notolepis coatsorum (assembly GCF_963971535.1). Lineage (NCBI taxonomy): Eukaryota > Metazoa > Chordata > Actinopteri > Aulopiformes > Paralepididae > Notolepis > Notolepis coatsorum. The sequence goes on along the minus strand of NC_140171.1, from coordinate 173,766,670 downwards.
TGCATGGCTCGGGAAGCCATGCAGCAGAAGACGATTCCCCATACCTTGAGTCTGGTCCTCTTTTTGACCTCATCCTTCACTTCATAGGGGCCGAACAGGTCCATGGTGGTGAATTCAAAGGGTGCAGCTGGGCCTGTTCGCTCTGGAGGCAGGTCAGCCATGATTTGTTGACACTGTTTTACATTGTTCTTTCTGCAAACGACACAGCTGTCAACCACCCTCTTGGCAAGTCTCCGGCCTTTTATCACCCAAGCCTTTTTCCTCATGCGAAGAAGGGTTCCTGCTACTCCCTCATGGTTTGCTTTGTGGGATTCTTGTGCCAGCAATGTAGACACCCACGATTCAAAAGGTAAGACTGGCACTGCAGTCTTCACTTCGTTGAACATCTGGATTCTGCCTCCACAAAGTAGGAGTCCAGAGTTCACGTCTTTGTACACTGCCAATCTGCTTAGAGTCGTCTCTGGGAAGGCTATAGCTTCTTGAGCAGCGAGGAAAAGGTCTTCAGATGCGTTGTCAATTTCTTTTACAGTCAACCCAGCTTGTTTGGGTGATGCCTCCCACCTTGACTGCCCTGGCACCTGGCACTTCCTCTCTAGCCACTGCTTGACAGCTCGATAGACCCAGGCGATGACTCTCACCAGTTTGGACAGGTTGCTGAATCTTCTTATTTCCACAAGATCTTTGACCCAGCCAGTGGGCTTCCTTCTTAGAGGAGTTGGCATTTCCTTTTGACTTTCCTGTGTGGTCAGAGGGTCGTCTTCCTGCGGACTGATTTTAGCTTGAGCTCGTGTGATTGCAGCTGAAAATGCCTTCCTTTGGAGTCTGTTTACGCTCTCCCTGGCCTGGGCAGCTACCTCTCCAGCTGATTTAATGGGCCACTCCTCCACTGGCCACTTCAGGAAATCTGGTCCATTTTGCCAGGTGGAATCCTCTTTTAAATCTTCAGGAGTGCCTCCTCTTGTAATGATGTCAGCTATGTTCAGACCTCCACGGATCCACCACCAGTCCTGCACTGGTGCAGTCTTTTGGATTTCACCCACTCTGTTGGCAAAGAAGCTTTGGTACCCATAACTGTCTCTCTGGATTGCCCCAAGGACCGTCTGACTGTCCAGCAGATGGAACCATTTCTCGATCTTCATTCGAGCATGCTTTTCCACATACTTCCTGATTCTGGCTGCGAAGACTGCTCCACAGATCTCAGCTTTTACAGCTTCTCCCTTTTGATCCAGAGGTGTCAGTTTGGCTTTTGATTCCACGAACCGAACTTCAATGCCATGACATGTTTCCCACCTTAAGTACATCACAGCTCCAAAGGTTTTGTCACTTCCATCAGAGAATGTGATGCCCCAAGGGTTTCCTTTCCAGTCAGCTGGTGTGAGGCTTCTGTAGAATTTCACCTGACCAAGCTGTACATATTCTTCAAAAAGCTGTATGGCTTCTTCTCTGATGCTTTCCGAGAGTGGTTTGTCCCAGGTTTCTTGGGTCAGCTTGCCACCTCCTCCCTCTTGGAATGCCTTTCTGACAAGAATTGCTCCCTTCTGCTTGACCGGTGCTACTAGGCCGATTGGGTCGTACAGCCCGGCTACTTGGCTTAAGAGAGCCCTTCTAGTCAGTGGGTTTGGTGTTTCGGTTCTCACCTCTTCTTTGAGGAGATCTTTGCCAACTCTCATTTTCTCCTTTCTTTTGGAAAAGTTAACAGAGGTCAACATGTAGAGCTTGTCTTCGTCCACTTGGTAGCCGATGCCTAGAGCTTTGTTGTCTTCTTCCCTCATTTGATTTGGGAGAATGAAGGTTTTCCCTTGTTCCTCTTTTAGGACTTCCTTCTCTGTTCCTTTCCTCCCACTTTGCCCTGACCGGACCCATGGTTTGAGGAAGAAGCATCCAGCTCCCAAAATCTCTTCAACTTTTGCAGTGATTTTGTCGAGTTGATCCAGGTTATTGTGGGAGGTCAAGAGGTCGTCCACATAACTGTCCTCTTCAATGACTCTGCGTTCATCTTCCAAGTGAACAAAGCTGGGCAGGCTCGCCGTTTCTCTCATAGCCAACTGAGCGATGCAACCAGCAGGTTTGTCCCCGATGTTGACTCTGGTGATTGCATATTCACTGATCTCCTCTTCTGGGCTGTCTCTCCAGAGGAATCTGTGTAGATGCATCTCACGCTGCTCCAGCCACACAGAGTTGTACATCTTCTTTATGTCTCCTAGAGCTGCATGCACACCTTCTCTGAACCGTAGCAGTACAGCTCTAATAGGGTTGAGTACATCTGGTCCCTTAAGAAGGATGTCATTCATGCTCACGCCTTTGTACTTCTGGCTGCTGTTCCAGACAATACGAACTGGTGTTGTCACTGAAAGGGGGTTTGGCGCCACCAGGTGGCTCACATACCACACTGGTCCAGTCCACTTGTCAATGGTGTCATCGGTGAGTTTTATGGCTGCTCCTCGTTCGACCATTTCCTGGATTTGGGTTGTGTATGCGACTTTCCAGTCTGGTTCTTTGCTCAGTTGTTTTTCCATCCTTAAGAAGCAGGCCTGGACTGCACTTTTGTTGTAGGGGAGAGAGACAGGATCTACGGTCCAAGGATATTTTGCATCCCAGTGTGGAGATGGGGTGTGAGCATCCTCCTCTTTGTAGGTGAGGCCTCCTTTAATGATTTCATACTCCCTCTCCTCTGCCAGGGTCATTTCTTTTCCTCCTGGTGGACAGTTTCCACAGCGACATCCTCCACATTTTGGTTCACATGCAGCTCCGATGCTGTCCCAGTGCCACCACTCAAGGAACTCACGGTTACTGGCAACTGTGAATGTCTCTTGATATTTGACTGCTGCTGTTCTCATGGAGCGAGCAAAGTGAGTTCTTGATTCATATGCTTCCACGTCCACCTCTTCATGCAGATCAGGATGTGCTCCGCCCACCGTCTTCCCCAGTGGACTCTCCCATAAGACAAGGTCTCCAACTACTTTTACTCTTTGGGGAGCAAGTCTTCCCTCTCGGTGGCTTATGAGTAGTTCAACCTCTTCTGGCCTTTCCAGCTCTTCAAGCTTAACCTCCGGGAAAAACCTTTGCAACCTCTCTGGTTGAATCACTTGATGGACCTTGGCGATTTCATCTAGGCCGTAGCAGACTAGTTTGTGGGCTCTTTCAGTGCCTGTAGGAGTCTTCACTCTAACTTTGAGGAGGTATCTCTGAGTGTCCACCTTCATGGCCATTCCTCCAACCCCATGCACAATCAATGTTATCTTCTCTCTTCTCAACCCAAGTCTTTCAGCAGCCTTATGGGTGATGTAGTTTGTATCTGACGCTAGGTCAATCAATGTCCCAATTTTCTGACCAGCGTTTGCAGTGACTTTCATCAGCATCATGATGACAGGAAGCTCGGCGAGACCATTTCTTCGCAGTAGTTCAGACTGGCCGGAGGTTTTGAGTGCCACTGTAGTTTTGTTAGTAAAAGCCCTTCTGCCTCGATCTGCCATTTCAGAGGAGAGTTCAGACAAAAACGACTCTTGTTCCTCTGTGAGTTTGCCTTTGTTGCCGTCTCTTCCACCTCTTCCTTCTTCCCATCGAGGCTTGAATTCTCCTTTTGGGCAGAGGATATAGTGGTGGTCTGCAGCATTTCCTCCCTTCTTACAGTCTGCATTTCTGCATAGGAATGTCTCTCTGCAGTATGCAGTTCCGTCATGGCATCCGAGACATTTCCTGCATGCTCCCAGCTTCTTCAAGGCAGCCGTCTTCTCCGAAAGCTTCAGTCCCTTGAACTTCCGGCAAAAGAACAGTTTGTGGTTATGTCCACTGTCGCCACAGACAACACATACGTCAAGCTCTAGTCTCTTTGTGTTCTTTGTCGAGGCAAACTTTCTTTCATTCTTTTTGTCCGGGCGATCTGGCTTGTCAGTCTTCTCCACAATTCTTAGTTGATCAAGTCTCTCCAGTACGTCTTCCTGGTTCTTCAAATATTTCAAGAGCATGTCAAAATGGTTCTCTGCTGTGACATTGCTGCTGGGATCTACCATGAACATCAACCAGTCTCTCTTGATAAAGTCAGGTAACTTGCTTTCAATTGATTTGATCACAAGTGCGTTGTTCATGGCCCCAGAGTTGCCCAATTCAGTGAGATCTGACAGAGCCTTCTCCACAGTTTGTATAAGGTCGATGACCTTTCTTGGCTGGTTTCCTTTTACATATGGTATTCTGTCGAGCTCTTCAAGGATTTCCACAGTGATGCTTGATTTATTTCCATGTCTGTTCTCTAAGACTCTGAAAATGTCTCTGGCTGTAGTGTAGGTAGAAAGTCTGAGTTCTTTGGAGATTTTCTCCTCCACGCTGTCCAAGAGCTGGATCTTTTTAACTTCAGGGGATCCGGATGGCTCTCCCTGCCTTTGCAGGCTTTCCCAATCTTTTCTCCATCTGTGATATTCTCTCTTATTTCCAGAGAAGGTAGGTAGGGTGGTTGGCTTTATCCTCACCAACGGTGTCGTCGGATGGTGTGGTGCAACTCCTGTGCCTTGCTCAGCATTCCTCAGGCTGCGTGCAGATGTAAACTGAGGTTTCCTCATCTTCAGCCTGAGAAGGGTGTCTTCTAGCTTCCTGAGCCTCGCATTCAGTTCATCTCTGGATTCGTCAGGTATCCATTTCTCCCACGTGGACATTATAGAGATGGCCTTGTCTCCCATCTCGTCTGAGAGCGTTAGGTGCTGTTCATAGCACTCTAAGGATTCAGTCCTCACTGGCACAGTTCCTGCTGCTTCACTTACTTTCTCAGCTCCATCAATAGCTGTTTCCAGCTCATGTTTTCCATATTTGGACCACAGGATCAGCTGCACAATGTCTTTGATCTCTCCCATCTTTGTTTCGGCTTCTTTTGAAGTATGTTTGAGGTCGTCCTCTTCCTTCTCGTCAAGCCCTTCATCCTCAGGTTTTACTTCAGCCTCCAGCCCAAACCTGAATTCATCATTTGCCTCAAGCACGGCTCTATAACAGAGTGAGAGTGTGCTGAACTCATCCATCAGCTCGGATCGCAGCATGGTGTCTGCTTCTCTGGCAATGTGGTTGGCTTGTTTGGTGAAGCGGCGTTTTGCTGTGGTCCTCTCCTTCTTTAGTTCTTTGACCTCCGCCATATCTTCAGCCATCTTTCCCTTCCGTGTCAGCAGTATTGGGTCGAAACAGTTTTATCCTCGTCCTCCACTGCTAGCACTTGGTTTTCAACTTTAAAGTCAACTCTTGCTTTCCACTCCAAAGGACATAAGGAAACAACTCCAAGTTCCAACTCCAAGTCAATTTTTATTTTCAACTTTTCAACAGTTTTAGTTGCAGTTGATTCTTGACTGGTTGGTTCTTCATATAGGTTGAAAACCTTCGAAAACAAAGAAAAAGGTTTTAACAATGCAATAAACATAAACAATAAACAACAATAACCATCTTTTCAAACCAATAAGTTCTTTTTAAACATGGTTGATTTTAAACATTAAATATATATTTTAAATAATCAAACGTCTTTTAACGATAGTGTTTACACAATGAATGCCAAAATGTAAAGTATTAAATTACCTTATAAAGTCGACATTTTAACACAGTCTTAAATTAACTCGACATTTTAACCCAATTATTAAAGTAATTTTCAATGAATCATTTCTGAATTGTAACCTTTAATAAATGATTCAAGTTAGTAAACATTTGATTCAAGTCAAGTAAACATTTGGTATTTTAAATTGAATAAGTGAAGAAATATAGCTAAACTTTAAGCTTGTAGATCAGCTCTGATTGAACAAGGCATTTTAAACCTTTAAACATGAGTTGTCGACCTTTTTAGTAGTCTTTCAAATTCTTAAATCATTTTAACATTTCTAACTTGGTCTTAACTTGTAAAGATACTTTTAAACATAAATGAAAACCAACTCTCAAGCAAGTGAATGTGTAGACTGAAACAGTTGGAGCTACTAAACACACAATTGAATTAGCCTGATTTTAACCACATTTAAGCAGAAGTATAAATAAACAGTAGAATAAGTAGAACATAACCGACCATTGGCGTCTTTGGGGGTAGAGCTCCTTGGGTCGACCTTCAGCTTGCTTTGTTTGTTTGTTCTGTGAATGTCTCCACCACCTTCAGCTTGCTTTGTTTGCTTGTTCTGTGAGTGTCTCCACCACCAGCCTTTAACAGCTGTTCAATCAGCCAACGGCAGCCATCTTGCAGCTGATGCACTCTGGGAGATGTAGTTGGTAGTTGTCTGAGGTGTCTTGACATGCTCCACTCATGAGTTTTAACTCAACACCTCCCACTTGAGCTCCTGGGTTCTTAACCACAGAGGTCACTCAAGTCCTTCACGCCTCTGTTGTTCTTCAGTAGGAAGTAGAATGACCAGCCGTCTGACATCTCGATGCAGAATTGTGGCCGGGATTTTGGTTTTCTCACTATTTGATTTTGTGGGCTTTCCTTTGTCATTTGCTTTCGTGATGGGGACAGGATAGCTGGGAAAGGTCCTCACCAGCACATCTCTTACGATGCCTTTGCGGTCAGCGTTGACACTGACTACTCTAGCCAGCTTGTACTGTCCTCTCAGGGCATTTTGGTCAGCCAACCAGACCACATCTCCAACAGCAACATTTCGCTCTTTGGTGTGCCATTTGTTCCTTATGAACAAATTAGGACCGGCCAATTGGCTCCATTTCTTCCAGAACTTGCTGACTTCTGCCTGAATATTCTGAAGTCTTTTGTATGGGTAGCCATCAAACTGAAAGTCTCCAGGGTCACCTTTAGGATGGGCACGTCCTAAAAGCAGAGAGTTTGGAGTGATGTACTCTATGCAGTCTTCCCTGCTTTGAGTTCTTGCATCGATGGGTCTCTCATTAGCAAGGTTGGCTGCCATGAAGAGAAACGTTTGGAATTCTCCCCATGTGAAAACACCTTCTCCACCAAGGTTGCTTAAGGCCCGCTTCACTATTCTGACAGCTGCCTCTGCTGCACCGTTCCTGTGGGGAGAGTCTGCGGGGTGGATCTTCCACGACCATTCTGTGCCATGTTTGGCAGCTCTTCCTTCAAGTTCAGGCCTGTTCAGTTGGTCAAGGAATTTGTAAAGCTTTTCCAGAGCAGGCTTGGCTCCCACAAAGTTAGAGCCAGGGTCTGACCAGAGTTTTCTGGGGTGTCCTCTCAGCGAAGTGAACCTTTGATAGGCGAGCAGGAATCCTTCGGATGACTGGTCACTCACCACTTCAGTGTGCATGGCTCGGGAAGCCATGCAGCAGAAGACGATTCCCCATACCTTGAGTCTGGTCCTCTTTTTGACCTCATCCTTCACTTCATAGGGGCCGAACAGGTCCATGGTGGTGAATTCAAAGGGTGCAGCTGGGCCTGTTCGCTCTGGAGGCAGGTCAGCCATGATTTGTTGACACTGTTTTACATTGTTCTTTCTGCAAACGACACAGCTGTCAACCACCCTCTTGGCAAGTCTCCGGCCTTTTATCACCCAAGCCTTTTTCCTCATGCGAAGAAGGGTTCCTGCTACTCCCTCATGGTTTGCTTTGTGGGATTCTTGTGCCAGCAATGTAGACACCCACGATTCAAAAGGTAAGACTGGCACTGCAGTCTTCACTTCGTTGAACATCTGGATTCTGCCTCCACAAAGTAGGAGTCCAGAGTTCACGTCTTTGTACACTGCCAATCTGCTTAGAGTCGTCTCTGGGAAGGCTATAGCTTCTTGAGCAGCGAGGAAAAGGTCTTCAGATGCGTTGTCAATTTCTTTTACAGTCAACCCAGCTTGTTTGGGTGATGCCTCCCACCTTGACTGCCCTGGCACCTGGCACTTCCTCTCTAGCCACTGCTTGACAGCTCGATAGACCCAGGCGATGACTCTCACCAGTTTGGACAGGTTGCTGAATCTTCTTATTTCCACAAGATCTTTGACCCAGCCAGTGGGCTTCCTTCTTAGAGGAGTTGGCATTTCCTTTTGACTTTCCTGTGTGGTCAGAGGGTCGTCTTCCTGCGGACTGATTTTAGCTTGAGCTCGTGTGATTGCAGCTGAAAATGCCTTCCTTTGGAGTCTGTTTACGCTCTCCCTGGCCTGGGCAGCTACCTCTCCAGCTGATTTAATGGGCCACTCCTCCACTGGCCACTTCAGGAAATCTGGTCCATTTTGCCAGGTGGAATCCTCTTTTAAATCTTCAGGAGTGCCTCCTCTTGTAATGATGTCAGCTATGTTCAGACCTCCACGGATCCACCACCAGTCCTGCACTGGTGCAGTCTTTTGGATTTCACCCACTCTGTTGGCAAAGAAGCTTTGGTACCCATAACTGTCTCTCTGGATTGCCCCAAGGACCGTCTGACTGTCCAGCAGATGGAACCATTTCTCGATCTTCATTCGAGCATGCTTTTCCACATACTTCCTGATTCTGGCTGCGAAGACTGCTCCACAGATCTCAGCTTTTACAGCTTCTCCCTTTTGATCCAGAGGTGTCAGTTTGGCTTTTGATTCCACGAACCGAACTTCAATGCCATGACATGTTTCCCACCTTAAGTACATCACAGCTCCAAAGGTTTTGTCACTTCCATCAGAGAATGTGATGCCCCAAGGGTTTCCTTTCCAGTCAGCTGGTGTGAGGCTTCTGTAGAATTTCACCTGACCAAGCTGTACATATTCTTCAAAAAGCTGTATGGCTTCTTCTCTGATGCTTTCCGAGAGTGGTTTGTCCCAGGTTTCTTGGGTCAGCTTGCCACCTCCTCCCTCTTGGAATGCCTTTCTGACAAGAATTGCTCCCTTCTGCTTGACCGGTGCTACTAGGCCAATTGGGTCGTACAGCCCGGCTACTTGGCTTAAGAGAGCCCTTCTAGTCAGTGGGTTTGGTGTTTCGGTTCTCACCTCTTCTTTGAGGAGATCTTTGCCAACTCTCATTTTCTCCTTTCTTTTGGAAAAGTTAACAGAGGTCAACATGTAGAGCTTGTCTTCGTCCACTTGGTAGCCGATGCCTAGAGCTTTGTTGTCTTCTTCCCTCATTTGATTTGGGAGAATGAAGGTTTTCCCTTGTTCCTCTTTTAGGACTTCCTTCTCTGTTCCTTTCCTCCCACTTTGCCCTGACCGGACCCATGGTTTGAGGAAGAAGCCTCCAGCTCCCAAAATCTCTTCAACTTTTGCAGTGATTTTGTCGAGTTGATCCAGGTTATTGTGGGAGGTCAAGAGGTCGTCCACATAACTGTCCTCTTCAATGACTCTGCGTTCATCTTCCAAGTGAACAAAGCTGGGCAGGCTCGCCGTTTCTCTCATAGCCAACTGAGCGATGCAACCAGCAGGTTTGTCCCCGATGTTGACTCTGGTGATTGCATATTCACTGATCTCCTCTTCTGGGCTGTCTCTCCAGAGGAATCTGTGTAGATGCATCTCACGCTGCTCCAGCCACACAGAGTTGTACATCTTCTTTATGTCTCCTAGAGCTGCATGCACACCTTCTCTGAACCGTAGCAGTACAGCTCTAATAGGGTTGAGTACATCTGGTCCCTTAAGAAGGATGTCATTCATGCTCACGCCTTTGTACTTCTGGCTGCTGTTCCAGACAATACGAACTGGTGTTGTCACTGAAAGGGGGTTTGGCGCCACCAGGTGGCTCACATACCACACTGGTCCAGTCCACTTGTCAATGGTGTCATCGGTGAGTTTTATGGCTGCTCCTCGTTCGACCATTTCCTGGATTTGGGTTGTGTATGCGACTTTCCAGTCTGGTTCTTTGCTCAGTTGTTTTTCCATCCTTAAGAAGCAGGCCTGGACTGCACTTTTGTTGTAGGGGAGAGAGACAGGATCTACGGTCCAAGGATATTTTGCATCCCAGTGTGGAGATGGGGTGTGAGCATCCTCCTCTTTGTAGGTGAGGCCTCCTTTAATGATTTCATACTCCCTCTCCTCTGCCAGGGTCATTTCTTTTCCTCCTGGTGGACAGTTTCCACAGCGACATCCTCCACATTTTGGTTCACATGCAGCTCCGATGCTGTCCCAGTGCCACCACTCAAGGAACTCACGGTTACTGGCAACTGTGAATGTCTCTTGATATTTGACTGCTGCTGTTCTCATGGAGCGAGCAAAGTGAGTTCTTGATTCATATGCTTCCACGTCCACCTCTTCATGCAGATCAGGATGTGCTCCGCCCACCGTCTTCCCCAGTGGACTCTCCCATAAGACAAGGTCTCCAACTACTTTTACTCTTTGGGGAGCAAGTCTTCCCTCTCGGTGGCTTATGAGTAGTTCAACCTCTTCTGGCCTTTCCAGCTCTTCAAGCTTAACCTCCGGGAAAAACCTTTGCAACCTCTCTGGTTGAATCACTTGATGGACCTTGGCGATTTCATCTAGGCCGTAGCAGACTAGTTTGTGGGCTCTTTCAGTGCCTGTAGGAGTCTTCACTCTAACTTTGAGGAGGTATCTCTGAGTGTCCACCTTCATGGCCATTCCTCCAACCCCATGCACAATCAATGTTATCTTCTCTCTTCTCAACCCAAGTCTTTCAGCAGCCTTATGGGTGATGTAGTTTGTATCTGACGCTAGGTCAATCAATGTCCCAATTTTCTGACCAGCGTTTGCAGTGACTTTCATCAGCATCATGATGACAGGAAGCTCGGCGAGACCATTTCTTCGCAGTAGTTCAGACTGGCCGGAGGTTTTGAGTGCCACTGTAGTTTTGTTAGTAAAAGCCCTTCTGCCTCGATCTGCCATTTCAGAGGAGAGTTCAGACAAGAACGACTCTTGTTCCTCTGTGAGTTTGCCTTTGTTGCCGTCTCTTCCACCTCTTCCTTCTTCCCATCGAGGCTTGAATTCTCCTTTTGGGCAGAGGATATAGTGGTGGTCTGCAGCATTTCCTCCCTTCTTACAGTCTGCATTTCTGCATAGGAATGTCTCTCTGCAGTATGCAGTTCCGTCATGGCATCCGAGACATTTCCTGCATGCTCCCAGCTTCTTCAAGGCAGCCGTCTTCTCCGAAAGCTTCAGTCCCTTGAACTTCCGGCAAAAGAACAGTTTGTGGTTATGTCCACTGTCGCCACAGACAACACATACGTCAAGCTCTAGTCTCTTTGTGTTCTTTGTCGAGGCAAACTTTCTTTCATTCTTTTTGTCCGGGCGATCTGGCTTGTCAGTCTTCTCCACAATTCTTAGTTGATCAAGCCTCTCCAGTACGTCTTCCTGGTTCTTCAAATATTTCAAGAGCATGTCAAAATGGTTCTCTGCTGTGACATTGCTGCTGGGATCTACCATGAACATCAACCAGTCTCTCTTGATAAAGTCAGGTAACTTGCTTTCAATTGATTTGATCACAAGTGCGTTGTTCATGGCCCCAGAGTTGCCCAATTCAGTGAGATCTGACAGAGCCTTCTCCACAGTTTGTATAAGGTCGATGACCTTTCTTGGCTGGTTTCCTTTTACATATGGTATTCTGTCGAGCTCTTCAAGGATTTCCACAGTGATGCTTGATTTATTTCCATGCCTGTTCTCTAAGACTCTGAAAATGTCTCTGGCTGTAGTGTAGGTAGAAAGTCTGAGTTCTTTGGAGATTTTCTCCTCCACGCTGTCCAAGAGCTGGATCTTTTTAACTTCAGGGGATCCGGATGGCTCTCCCTGCCTTTGCAGGCTTTCCCAATCTTTTCTCCATCTGTGATATTCTCTCTTATTTCCAGAGAAGGTAGGTAGGGTGGTTGGCTTTATCCTCACCAACGGTGTCGTCGGATGGTGTGGTGCAACTCCTGTGCCTTGCTCAGCATTCCTCAGGCTGCGTGCAGATGTAAACTGAGGTTTCCTCATCTTCAGCCTGAGAAGGGTGTCTTCTAGCTTCCTGAGCCTCGCATTCAGTTCATCTCTGGATTCGTCAGGTATCCATTTCTCCCACGTGGACATTATAGAGATGGCCTTGTCTCCCATCTCGTCTGAGAGCGTTAGGTGCTGTTCATAGCACTCTAAGGATTCAGTCCTCACTGGCACAGTTCCTGCTGCTTCACTTACTTTCTCAGCTCCATCAATAGCTGTTTCCAGCTCATGTTTTCCATATTTGGACCACAGGATCAGCTGCACAATGTCTTTGATCTCTCCCATCTTTGTTTCGGCTTCTTTTGAAGTATGTTTGAGGTCGTCCTCTTCCTTCTCGTCAAGCCCTTCATCCTCAGGTTTTACTTCAGCCTCCAGCCCAAACCTGAATTCATCATTTGCCTCAAGCACGGCTCTATAACAGAGTGAGAGTGTGCTGAACTCATCCATCAGCTCGGATCGCAGCATGGTGTCTGCTTCTCTGGCAATGTGGTTGGCTTGTTTGGTGAAGCGGCGTTTTGCTGTGGTCCTCTCCTTCTTTAGTTCTTTGACCTCCGCCATATCTTCAGCCATCTTTCCCTTCCGTGTCAGCAGTATTGGGTCGAAACAGTTTTATCCTCGTCCTCCACTGCTAGCACTTGGTTTTCAACTTTAAAGTCAACTCTTGCTTTCCACTCCAAAGGACATAAGGAAACAACTCCAAGTTCCAACTCCAAGTCAATTTTTATTTTCAACTTTTCAACAGTTTTAGTTGCAGTTGATTCTTGACTGGTTGGTTCTTCATATAGGTTGAAAACCTTCGAAAACAAAGAAAAAGGTTTTAACAATGCAATAAACATAAACAATAAACAACAATAACCATCTTTTCAAACCAATAAGTTCTTTTTAAACATGGTTGATTTTAAACATTAAATATATATTTTAAATAATCAAACGTCTTTTAACGATAGTGTTTACACAATGAATGCCAAAATGTAAAGTATTAAATTACCTTATAAAGTCGACATTTTAACACAGTCTTAAATTAACTCGACATATTAACCCAATTATTAAAGTAATTTTCAATGAATCATTTCTGAATTGTAACCTTTAATAAATGATTCAAGTTAGTAAACATTTGATTCAAGTCAAGTAAACATTTGGTATTTTAAATTGAATAAGTGAAGAAATATAGCTAAACTTTAAGCTTGTAGATCAGCTCTGATTGAACAAGGCATTTTAAACCTTTAAACATGAGTTGTCGACCTTTTTAGTAGTCTTTCAAATTCTTAAATCATTTTAACATTTCTAACTTGGTCTTAACTTGTAAAGATACTTTTAAACATAAATGAAAACCAACTCTCAAGCAAGTGAATGTGTAGACTGAAACAGTTGGAGCTACTAAACACACAATTGAATTAGCCTGATTTTAACCACATTTAAGCAGAAGTATAAATAAACAGTAGAATAAGTAGAACATAACCGACCATTGGCGTCTTTGGGGGTAGAGCTCCTTGGGTCGACCTTCAGCTTGCTTTGTTTGTTTGTTCTGTGAGTGTCTCCACCACCTTCAGCTTGCTTTGTTTGCTTGTTCTGTGAGTGTCTCCACCACCAGCCTTTAACAGCTGTTCAATCAGCCAACGGCAGCCATCTTGCAGCTGATGCACTCTGGGAGATGTAGTTGGTAGTTGTCTGAGGTGTCTTGACATGCTCCACTCATGAGTTTTAACTCAACAGTGAACCCCTGGGCCGACACGCTATATATTACTATGTTGTGAACCCCTGGGCCGACACGCTGTATATTACTATGTTGTGAACCCCTGGCCCGACACGCTGTATATTACTATGTTGTGAACCCCTGGGCCGACACGCTGTATATTACTATGTTGTGAACCCCTGGCCCGACACGCTGTATATTACTATGTTGTGAACCCCTGGGCCGACACGCTGTATATTACTATGTTGTGAACCCCTGGGCCGACACGCTGTATATTACTATGTTGTGAACCCCTGGCCCGACACACTGTATATTACTATGTTTTTTACCCCTGGGCCGACACGCTGTATATTACTATGTTGTGAACCCCTGGGCCGACACACTGTATATTACTATGTTGTGAACCCCTGGGCCGACACGCTGTATATTACTATGTTGTGAACCCCTGGGCCGACACGCTGTATATTACTGTGTTGTGAACCCCTGGCCCGACACACTGTATATTACTATGTTGTGAACCCCTGGGCCGACACGCTGTATATTACTATGTTGTGAACCCCTGGGCCGACACGCTGTATATTACTGTGTTGTGAACCCCTGGGCCCGACACACTGTATATTACTATGTTGTGAACCCCTGGGCCGACACGCTGTATATTACTGTGTTGTGAACCCCTGGGCCGACACACTGTATATTACTATGTTGTGAACCCCTGGGCCGACACGCTGTATATTACTATGTTGTGAACCCCTGGGCCGACACGCTGTATATTACTATGTTGTGAACCCCTGGGCCGACACACTGTATATTACTATGTTGTGAACCCCTGGCCCGACACGCTGTATATTACTATGTTGTGAACCCCTGGGCCGACACGCTGTATATTACTATGTTGTGAACCCCTGGGCCGACACGCTGTATATTACTATGTTGTGAACCCCTGGCCCGACACGCTGTATATTACTATGTTGTGAACCCCTGGGCCGACACACTGTATATTACTATGTTGTGAACCCCTGGGCTGACACACTGTATATTACTATGTTGTGAACCCCTGGGCCGACACACTGTATATTACTATGTTGTGAACCCCTGGGCCGACACACTGTATATTACTATGTTGTGAACCCCTGGCCCGACACGCTGTATATTACTATGTTGTGAACCCCTGGCCCGACACACTGTATATTACTATGTTGTGAACCCCTGGGCCGACACGCTGTATATTACTATGTTGTGAACCCCTGGGCCGACACGCTGTATATTACTATGTTGTGAACCCCTGGGCCGACACACTGTATATTACTATGTTGTGAACCCCTGGGCCGACACACTGTATATTACTATGTTGTGAACCCCTGGGCCGACACACTGTATATTACTATGTTGTGAACCCCTGGGCCCGACACGCTGTATATTACTATGTTGTGAACCCCTGGGCCGACACACTGTATATTACTATGTTGTGAACCCCTGGGCCGACACGCTGTATATTACTATGTTGTGAACCCCTGGGCCGACACACTGTATATTACTATGTTGTGAACCCCTGGGCCCGACACGCTGTATATTACTATGTTGTGAACCCCTGGGCCGACACACTGTATATTACTATGTTGTGAACCCCTGGGCCGACACACTGTATATTACTATGTTGTGAACCCCTGGCCCGACACACTGTATATTACTATGTTGTGAACCCCTGGGCCGACACGCTGTATATTACTGTGTTGTGAACCCCTGGCCCGACACACTGTATATTACTATGTTGTGAACCCCTGGGCCGACACGCTGTATATTACTATGTTGTGAACCCCTGGGCCGACACACTGTATATTACTATGTTGTGAACCCCTGGCCCGACACGCTGTATATTACTATGTTGTGAACCCCTGGCCCGACACACTGTATATTACTATGTTGTGAACCCCTGGGCCGACACGCTGTATATTACTGTGTTGTGAACCCCTGGCCCGACACACTGTATATTACTATGTTGTGAACCCCTGGGCCGACACACTGTATATTACTATGTTGTGAACCCCTGGGCCGACACGCTGTATATTACTATGTTGTGAACCCCTGGGCCGACACGCTGTATATTACTATGTTGTGAACCCCTGGGCCGACACACTGTATATTACTATGTTGTGAACCCCTGGGCCGACACGCTGTATATTACTATGTTGTGAACCACTGGGCCGACACACTGTATATTACTATGTTGTGAACCCCTGGGCCGACACACTGTATATTACTATGTTGTGAACCCCTGGCCCGACACACTGTATATTACTATGTTGTGAACCCCTGGCCCGACACGCTGTATATTACTATGTTGTGAACCCCTGGCCCGACACACTGTATATTACTATGTTGTGAACCCCTGGGCCGACACACTGTATATTACTATGTTGTGAACCCCTGGGCCGACACACTGTATATTACTATGTTGTGAACCCCTGGGCCGACACACTGTATATTACTATGTTGTGAACCCCTGGGCCGACACGCTGTATATTACTATGTTGTGAACCCCTGGCCCGACACACTGTATATTACTATGTTGTGAACCCCTGGCCCGACACACTGTATATTACTATGTTGTGAACCCCTGGGCCGACACACTGTATATTACTATGTTGTGAACCCCTGGGCCGACACGCTGTATATTACTATGTTGTGAACCCCTGGGCCCGACACACTGTATATTACTATGTTGTGAACCCCTGGGCCGACACACTGTATATTACTATGTTGTGAACCCCTGGGCCGACACACTGTATATTACTGTGTTGTGAACCCCTGGGCCGACACGCTGTATATTACTATGTTGTGAACCCCTGGGCCGACACACTGTATATTACTATGTTGTGAACCCCTGGGCCGACACACTGTATATTACTATGTTGTGAACCCCTGGGCCGACACACTGTATATTACTATGTTGTGAACCCCTGGGCCGACACACTGTATATTACTATGTTGTGAACCCCTGGCCCGACACGCTGTATATTACTGTGTTGTGAACCCCTGGGCCGACACACTGTATATTACTATGTTGTGAACCCCTGGGCCGACACGCTGTATATTACTATGTTGTGAACCCCTGGGCCGACACACTGTATATTACTATGTTGTGAACCCCTGGGCCGACACACTGTATATTACTGTGTTGTGAACCCCTGGGCCGACACGCTGTATATTACTATGTTGTGAACCCCTGGGCCGACACGCTGTATATTACTATGTTGTGAACCCCTGGGCCGACACACTGTATATTACTGTGTTGTGAACCCCTGGGCCGACACGCTGTATATTACTATGTTGTGAACCACTGGGCCGACACGCTGTATATTACTATGTTGTGAACCCCTGGGCCGACACACTGTATATTACTATGTTGTGAACCCCTGGGCCGACACGCTGTATATTACTATGTTGTGAACCCCTGGGCCGACACACTGTATATTACTATGTTGTGAACCCCTGGGCCGACACACTGTATATTACTATGTTGTGAACCCCTGGGCCGACACACTGTATATTACTATGTTGTGAACCCCTGGGCCGACACGCTGTATATTACTATGTTGTGAACCCCTGGGCCGACACACTGTATATTACTATGTTGTGAACCCCTGGGCCGACACGCTGTATATTACTATGTTGTGAACCCCTGGGCCGACACACTGTATATTACTATGTTGTGAACCCCTGGGCCGACACACTGTATATTACTATGTTGTGAACCCCTGGGCCGACACACTGTATATTACTATGTTGTGAACCCCTGGGCCGACACACTGTATATTACTATGTTGTGAACCCCTGGCCCGACACGCTGTATATTACTATGTTGTGAACCCCTGGGCCGACACACTGTATATTACTATGTTGTGAACCCCTGGGCCGACACGCTGTATATTACTATGTTGTGAACCCCTGGCCCGACACACTGTATATTACTATGTTGTGAACCCCTGGCCCGACACGCTGTATATTACTATGTTGTGAACCCCTGGGCCGACACGCTGTATATTACTATGTTGTGAACCCCTGGCCCGACACACTGTATATTACTATGTTGTGAACCCCTGGGCTGACACACTGTATATTACTATGTTGTGAACCCCTGGGCCGACACACTGTATATTACTATGTTGTGAACCCCTGGGCCGACACACTGTATATTACTATGTTGTGAACCCCTGGGCCGACACGCTGTATATTACTATGTTGTGAACCCCTGGGCCGACACGCTGTATATTACTATGTTGTGAACCCCTGGCCCGACACGCTGTATATTACTATGTTGTGAACCCCTGGGCCGACACACTGTATATTACTATGTTGTGAACCCCTGGGCCGACACGCTGTATATTACTATGTTGTGAACCCCTGGCCCGACACACTGTATATTACTATGTTGTGAACCCCTGGCCCGACACACTGTATATTACTATGTTGTGAACCCCTGGGCCGACACGCTGTATATTACTATGTTGTGAACCCCTGGCCCGACACACTGTATATTACTATGTTGTGAACCCCTGGCCCGACACGCTGTATATTACTATGGACCTTGATGCACTGACTCTGGTTGGATGCCAAACTTCTTTTCTGTGTACTGTGCTTGTGCTGTATGATGACGATACATTTGAATATAATCTAATCAAATTGAATTGAAAACCTTTATTTATCCCCAAGGGGAGATTCAGATGTCCATCACAGCATAACAGCAATTTAAAAAGAGTTAATGGAAACGGTTAATACATAACATACACTTATTTAGTATGTGTTAAAAACAAGATGGACAAATACATAGGGCTAAAAAGAAGAGCTAAAAATGGTGAATGGAAGAAAAGAAACAAGTGCAATCGTGATGTTAAATAATTAAATTAATTGGTTACAGTCCACAACCCAGCTCCTCCAGTCCACGGCAGTTGGCCCGTCCTGGCCCTGCCTGGTTGTGGAGCCTGATTGCCACCGGCACAAAGGACTGCCCGAAGCGCTTTGTGGTATGTCGGGGGGGGATAAGTCTGGCTAAACGTGGACCGCATTGGGGTCAGCTCATCATGGAGGGGGTGGCAGGGGTTCTCAAGGATAGCATGCAGCTTCCTCCTCGTCCTCCCCTCTGCCACCACTTCCAGACTGTCCAGGTCCGCTCCCACCACAGAGCTTGCTTTTTTTACCAGTTTATTTATTTTGTCTGTGTTGGTGTTGCCCTCCCAGCATACCACAGCAAACACAACCACAGCAATCTGTCCTTGCTATGTTCATAGCATTGTAAGTGTAATGTTTTCAAGTCTTGTCTACTGCGCTTGACCCGATACTGTTCTGGTCACTCAGGTTTGGCGTCCCAGTTGGAGTTGGACTGCATGGGGATGCCTGGCTTAGGCAACCTGAGCAGCGACGAGGCGGCCAGGGCTGTCATCATGAGCTTACTGGAGACGGACACCAACATGAGCGACACAGTGGACTTTGAGGACATCCACTGGTCTCTGTAGAGGACACACACTGGTCTCTGTAGAGGACACACACTGGTCTCTGTAGAGGACACACACTGGTCTCTGTAGAGGACACACACTGGTCTCTGTAGAGGACACACACTGGTCTCTGTAGAGGACACACACTGGTCTCTGTAGAGGACACACACTGGTCTAGAGGACACACACTGGTCTCTGTAGAGGACACACACTGGTCTCTGTAGAGGACACACACTGGTCTCTCTAGAGGACACACACTGGTCTCTGTAGAGGACACACACTGGTCTCTAGAGGACACACACTGGTCTCTGTAGAGGACACACACTGGTATCTGTAGAGGACACACACTGGTCTCTGTAGAGGACACACACTGGTCTCTCTAGAGGACACACACTGGTCTCTGTAGAGGACACACACTGGTCTCTGTAGAGGACACACACTGGTCTCTGTAGAGGACACACACTGGTCTAGAGGACACACACTGGTCTCTGTAGAGGACACACACTGGTCTAGAGGACACACACTGGTCTCTCTAGAGGACACACACTGGTCTAGAGGACACACACTGGTCTCTGTAGAGGACACACACTGGTATCTGTAGAGGACACACACTGGTCTCTGTAGAGGACACACACTGGTCTCTGTAGAGGACACACACTGGTCTCTGTAGAGGACACACACTGGTCTCTCTAGAGGACACACACTGGTCTCTCTAGAGGACACACACTGGTCTCTCTAGAGGACACACACTGGTCTCTCTAGAGGACACACACTGGTCTCTCTAGAGGTCACACACTGGTCTCTGTAGAGGACACACACTGGTCTAGAGGACACACACTGGTCTCTCTAGAGGACACACACTGGTCTCTGTAGAGGACACACACTGGTCTCTGTAGAGGTCACACACTGGTCTCTGTAGAGGACACACACTGGTCTCTGTAGAGGACACACACTGGTCTAGAGGACACACACTGGTCTCTGTAGAGGACACACACTGGTCTCTGTAGAGGACACACACTGGTCTCTGTAGAGGACACACACTGGTCTCTGTAGAGGACACACACTGGTCTAGAGGACACACACTGGTCTCTGTAGAGGACACACACTGGTCTCTGTAGAGGACACACACTGGTCTCTGTAGAGGACACACACTGGTCTCTGTAGAGGACACACACTGGTCTCTGTAGAGGACACACACTGGTCTAGAGGACATACACTGGTCTCTGTAGAGGACACACACTGGTCTCTGTAGAGGACACACACTGGTCTCTAGAGGACACACACTGGTCTCTAGAGGACACACACTGGTCTCTGTAGAGGACACACACTGGTCTCTCTAGAGGACACACACTGGTCTCTGTAGAGGACACACACTGGTCTCTGTAGAGGACATACACTGGTCTCTGTAGAGGACACACACTGGTCTCTCTAGAGGACACACACTGGTCTCTGTAGAGGACACACACTGGTCTCTGTAGAGGACACACACTGGTCTCTCTAGAGGACACACACTGGTCTCTCTAGAGGACACACACTGGTCTCTGTAGAGGACACACACTGGTCTCTGTAGAGGACACACACTGGTCTCTGTAGAGGACACACACTGGTCTCTGTAGAGGACACACACTGGTCTCTCTAGAGGACACACACTGGTCTAGAGGACACACACTGGTCTCTGTAGAGGACACACACTGGTCTCTGTAGAGGACACACACTGGTCTCTGTAGAGGACACACACTGGTCTCTCTAGAGGACACACACTGGTCTAGAGGACACACACTGGTCTCTGTAGAGGACACACACTGGTCTCTCTAGAGGACACACACTGGTCTAGAGGACACACACTGGTCTCTGTAGAGGACACACACTGGTCTAGAGGACACACACTGGTCTCTCTAGAGGACACACACTGGTCTCTGTAGAGGACACACACTGGTCTAGAGGACACACACTGGTCTCTCTAGAGGACACACACTGGTCTCTGTAGAGGACACACACTGGTCTCTCTAGAGGACACACACTGGTCTCTGTAGAGGACACACACTGGTCTCTCTAGAGGACACACACTGGTCTAGAGGACACACACTGGTCTCTGTAGAGGACACACACTGGTCTCTGTAGAGGACACACACTGGTCTCTGTAGAGGACACACACTGGTCTCTAGAGGACACACACTGGTCTCTCTAGAGCAGACCTGGGCATTGTACGGCCCGCGGGCCGGATACGGCCCGCGGGATGATTCTGACCGGCCCGCGAAAGATTACATGATAATAAAAAAAAAATTATTTTTTTTTAAAAAAAAATATTTTTTTTAATATTTTTTTTTTTTTTTTACTTTTTTCTTTTCATGTCAACGTTCACACGCACAATATACGCTTAGGAGACATGCTCAGAAGATGTTGGTTCTCTTTGGATCCACCTACATATGTGAACAGACATTCTCAGTCATGACGTTTACCAAGTCCAGGTACAGATCATCTCTCACTGATGAACATCTGGCAGCTGTGCTTCGCATCTCCACCTCAGACATGCAACCTGACTTTGATGGACTTGTTAAAGCTCAACAGAGACTGGATTTCTCACACTGAATGAAAAAAAAAGAACTGAAGAACACTAAAATGTGGAAATATAACAAGTGAAATGGGACACTTGATATTTTTTTTCTTTTTTTTGCACAGTTCTGAAAACATTAAATGTTTAATATAGGCATGTAAAGTAAAAAAGGCTACAAAACTGGGACACTTTCACAGTTGTGGGACACATGTTCACAGTTCAGTGACATGTCTTGTTTATTTTTGCTATAAGATGATGTGATGTCTTTAGAAAGCTAAGAAAATCCTTGTTTCAATAGTATATAAAACTCAAAATGCCCTTTGTTATTAATGTTTCACATTTTGTTTATCATTTTGGAAATAAATTCTATTTGAATAAATTATATTTTTGAAAGCTAACCTCACCTTTTAATTGCCAAATAATAACATACACTCTTACCAGGGGTCAAAACAATGCCATTTACTGCTTTTTATATAGAAATAAAATGTATATTATGCATAATTGAGTTTGGAATTTTGGCCCGGCCCCCCAACATATTTTCAGTTGCTCATTCGGCCCCCCGGGAAAAATAATTGCCCACCCCTGCTCTAGAGGACACACACTGGTCTCTGTAGAGGACACACACTGGTCTCTGTAGAGGACACACACTGGTCTCTCTAGAGGACACACACTGGTCTCTCTAGAGGACACACACTGGTCTCTCTAGAGGACACACACTGGTCTCTGTAGAGGACACACACTGGTCTCTCTAGAGGACACACACTGGTCTCTGTAGAGGACACACACTGGTCTCTGTAGAGGACACACACTGGTCTCTCTAGAGGACACACACTGGTCTCTGTAGAGGACACACACTGGTCTCTGTAGAGGACACACACTGGTCTCTGTAGAGGACACACACTGGTCTCTGTAGAGGACACACACTGGTCTCTAGAGGACATACACTGGTCTCTGTAGAGGACACACACTGGTCTCTGTAGAGGACACACACTGGTCTCTAGAGGACACACACTGGTCTCTCTAGAGGACACACACTGGTCTCTCTAGAGGACACACACTGGTCTCTGTAGAGGACACACACTGGTCTCTGTAGAGGACACACACTGGTCTCTCTAGAGGACACACACTGGTCTCTCTAGAGGACACACACTGGTCTCTCTAGAGGACACACACTGGTCTCTGTAGAGGACACACACTGGTCTCTGTAGAGGACACACACTGGTATCTGTAGAGGACACACACTGGTCTCTGTAGAGGACACACACTGGTCTCTCTAGAGGACACACACTGGTCTCTGTAGAGGACACACACTGGTCTCTGTAGAGGACACACACTGGTCTCTCTAGAGGACACACACTGGTATCTGTAGAGGACACACACTGGTCTCTGTAGAGGACACACACTGGTCTCTGTAGAGGACACACACTGGTCTCTGTAGAGGACACACACTGGTCTCTCTAGAGGACACACACTGGTCTCTCTAGAGGACACACACTGGTCTCTCTAGAGGACACACACTGGTCTCTCTAGAGGTCACACACTGGTCTCTGTAGAGGACACACACTGGTCTAGAGGACACACACTGGTCTCTCTAGAGGACACACACTGGTCTCTGTAGAGGACACACACTGGTCTCTGTAGAGGTCACACACTGGTCTCTGTAGAGGACACACACTGGTCTCTGTAGAGGACACACACTGGTCTCTAGAGGACACACACTGGTCTCTGTAGAGGACACACACTGGTCTCTGTAGAGGACACACACTGGTCTCTCTAGAGGACACACACTGGTCTCTGTAGAGGACACACACTGGTCTCTGTAGAGGACACACACTGGTCTCTAGAGGACACACACTGGTCTAGAGGACACACACTGGTCTCTGTAGAGGACATACACTGGTCTCTGTAGAGGACACACACTGGTCTCTGTAGAGGACACACACTGGTCTCTAGAGGACACACACTGGTCTCTAGAGGACACACACTGGTCTCTGTAGAGGACACACACTGGTCTCTCTAGAGGACACACACTGGTCTCTGTAGAGGACACACACTGGTCTCTGTAGAGGACATACACTGGTCTCTGTAGAGGACACACACTGGTCTCTCTAGAGGACACACACTGGTCTCTGTAGAGGACACACACTGGTCTCTGTAGAGGACACACACTGGTCTCTCTAGAGGACACACACTGGTCTCTCTAGAGGACACACACTGGTCTCTGTAGAGGACACACACTGGTCTCTGTAGAGGACACACACTGGTCTCTGTAGAGGACACACACTGGTCTCTCTAGAGGACACACACTGGTCTAGAGGACACACACTGTATATTACTATGTTGTGAACCCCTGGGCCGACACACTGTATATTACTATGTTGTGAACCCCTGGGCCGACACGCTGTATATTACTATGTTGTGAACCCCTGGCCCGACACACTGTATATTACTATGTTGTGAACCCCTGGGCCGACACGCTGTATATTACTGTGTTGTGAACCCCTGGCCCGACACACTGTATATTACTATGTTGTGAACCCCTGGGCCGACACGCTGTATATTACTGTGTTGTGAACCCCTGGGCCGACACGCTGTATATTACTGTGTTGTGAACCCCTGGGCCGACACACTGTATATTACTGTGTTGTGAACCCCTGGCCCGACACGCTGTATATTACTATGTTGTGAACCCCTGGCCCGACACGCTGTATATTACTATGTTGTGAACCCCTGGGCCGACACACTGTATATTACTATGTTGTGAACCCCTGGGCCGACACACTGTATATTACTATGTTGTGAACCCCTGGGCCGACACGCTGTATATTACTATGTTGTGAACCCCTGGGCCGACACACTGTATATTACTGTGTTGTGAACCCCTGGGCCGACACACTGTATATTACTATGTTGTGAACCCCTGGCCCGACACGCTGTATATTACTATGTTGTGAACCCCTGGGCCGACACGCTGTATATTACTGTGTTGTGAACCCCTGGCCCGACACACTGTATATTACTATGTTGTGAACCCCTGGGCCCGACACACTGTATATTACTATGTTGTGAACCCCTGGGCCGACACGCTGTATATTACTATGTTGTGAACCCCTGGGCCGACACACTGTATATTACTATGTTGTGAACCCCTGGGCCGACACACTGTATATTACTGTGTTGTGAACCCCTGGGCCGACACGCTGTATATTACTATGTTGTGAACCCCTGGGCCGACACACTGTATATTACTATGTTGTGAACCCCTGGGCCGACACACTGTATATTACTATGTTGTGAACCCCTGGGCCGACACGCTGTATATTACTATGTTGTGAACCCCTGGGCCGACACGCTGTATATTACTATGTTGTGAACCCCTGGCCCGACACGCTGTATATTACTATGTTGTGAACCCCTGGGCCGACACGCTGTATATTACTATGTTGTGAACCCCTGGCCCGACACACTGTATATTACTATGTTGTGAACCCCTGGCCCGACACGCTGTATATTACTATGGACCTTGATGCACTGACTCTGGTTGGATGCCAAACTTCTTTTCTGTGTACTGTGCTTGTGCTGTATGATGACGATACATTTGAATATAATCTAATCAAATTGAATTGAAAACCTTTATTTATCCCCAAGGGGAGATTCAGATGTCCATCACAGCATAACAGCAATTTAAAAAGAGTTAATGGAAACGGTTAATACATAACATACACTTATTTAGTATGTGTTAAAAACAAGATGGACAAATACATAGGGCTAAAAAGAAGAGCTAAAAATGGTGAATGGAAGAAAAGAAACAAGTGCAATCGTGATGTTAAATAATTAAATTAATTGGTTACAGTCCACAACCCAGCTCCTCCAGTCCACGGCAGTTGGCCCGTCCTGGCCCTGCCTGGTTGTGGAGCCTGATTGCCACCGGCACAAAGGACTGCCCGAAGCGCTTTGTGGTATGTCGGGGGGGGATAAGTCTGGCTAAACGTGGACCGCATTGGGGTCAGCTCATCATGGAGGGGGTGGCAGGGGTTCTCAAGGATAGCATGCAGCTTCCTCCTCGTCCTCCCCTCTGCCACCACTTCCAGACTGTCCAGGTCCGCTCCCACCACAGAGCTTGCTTTTTTTACCAGTTTATTTATTTTGTCTGTGTTGGTGTTGCCCTCCCAGCATACCACAGCAAACACAACCACAGCAATCTGTCCTTGCTATGTTCATAGCATTGTAAGTGTAATGTTTTCAAGTCTTGTCTACTGCGCTTGACCCGATACTGTTCTGGTCACTCAGGTTTGGCGTCCCAGTTGGAGTTGGACTGCATGGGGATGCCTGGCTTAGGCAACCTGAGCAGCGACGAGGCGGCCAGGGCTGTCATCATGAGCTTACTGGAGACGGACACCAACATGAGCGACACAGTGGACTTTGAGGACATCCACTGGTCTCTGTAGAGGACACACACTGGTCTCTGTAGAGGACACACACTGGTCTCTGTAGAGGACACACACTGGTCTCTGTAGAGGACACACACTGGTCTCTGTAGAGGACACACACTGGTCTCTCTAGAGGACACACACTGGTCTCTGTAGAGGACACACACTGGTCTCTCTAGAGGACACACACTGGTCTCTGTAGAGGACACACACTGGTCTCTGTAGAGGACACACACTGGTCTCTGTAGAGGACACACACTGGTCTCTGTAGAGGACACACACTGGTCTCTGTAGAGGACACACACTGGTCTCTGTAGAGGACACACACTGGTCTAGAGGACACACACTGGTCTCTGTAGAGGACACACACTGGTCTCTGTAGAGGACACACACTGGTCTCTCTAGAGGACACACACTGGTCTCTGTAGAGGACACACACTGGTCTCTAGAGGACACACACTGGTCTCTGTAGAGGACACACACTGGTCTCTGTAGAGGACACACACTGGTCTCTGTAGAGGACACACACTGGTCTCTGTAGAGGACACACACTGGTCTCTGTAGAGGACACACACTGGTCTCTCTAGAGGACACACACTGGTCTCTGTAGAGGACACACACTGGTCTCTGTAGAGGACACACACTGGTCTCTGTAGAGGACACACACTGGTATCTGTAGAGGACACACACTGGTCTCTGTAGAGGACACACACTGGTCTCTCTAGAGGACACACACTGGTCTCTGTAGAGGACACACACTGGTCTCTGTAGAGGACACACACTGGTCTCTCTAGAGGACACACACTGGTATCTGTAGAGGACACACACTGGTCTCTGTAGAGGACACACACTGGTCTCTGTAGAGGACACACACTGGTCTCTGTAGAGGACACACACTGGTCTCTCTAGAGGACACACACTGGTCTCTCTAGAGGACACACACTGGTCTCTCTAGAGGACACACACTGGTCTCTCTAGAGGTCACACACTGGTCTCTGTAGAGGACACACACTGGTCTAGAGGACACACACTGGTCTCTCTAGAGGACACACACTGGTCTCTGTAGAGGACACACACTGGTCTCTGTAGAGGTCACACACTGGTCTCTGTAGAGGACACACACTGGTCTCTGTAGAGGACACACACTGGTCTCTAGAGGACACACACTGGTCTCTGTAGAGGACACACACTGGTCTCTGTAGAGGACACACACTGGTCTCTCTAGAGGACACACACTGGTCTCTGTAGAGGACACACACTGGTCTCTGTAGAGGACACACACTGGTCTCTAGAGGACACACACTGGTCTAGAGGACATACACTGGTCTCTGTAGAGGACACACACTGGTCTCTGTAGAGGACACACACTGGTCTCTGTAGAGGACACACACTGGTCTCTGTAGAGGACACACACTGGTCTCTGTAGAGGACACACACTGGTCTCTAGAGGACACACACTGGTCTCTAGAGGACACACACTGGTCTCTGTAGAGGACACACACTGGTCTCTGTAGAGGACACACACTGGTCTCTAGAGGACACACACTGGTCTCTAGAGGACACACACTGGTCTCTGTAGAGGACACACACTGGTCTCTAGAGGACACACACTGGTCTCTGTAGAGGACACACACTGGTCTCTCTAGAGGTCACACACTGGTCTCTGTAGAGGACACACACTGGTCTCTCTAGAGGACACACACTGGTCTCTCTAGAGGACACACACTGGTCTCTGTAGAGGACACACACTGGTCTCTGTAGAGGACACACACTGGTCTCTCTAGAGGACACACACTGGTCTCTGTAGAGGACACACACTGGTCTCTGTAGAGGACACACACTGGTCTCTCTAGAGGACACACACTGGTCTAGAGGACACACACTGGTCTCTGTAGAGGACACACACTGGTCTCTCTAGAGGACACACACTGGTCTAGAGGACACACACTGGTCTCTGTAGAGGACACACACTGGTCTAGAGGACACACACTGGTCTCTCTAGAGGACACACACTGGTCTCTGTAGAGGACACACACTGGTCTAGAGGACACACACTGGTCTCTCTAGAGGACACACACTGGTCTCTGTAGAGGACACACACTGGTCTCTCTAGAGGACACACACTGGTCTCTGTAGAGGACACACACTGGTCTCTCTAGAGGACACACACTGGTCTCTGTAGAGGACACACACTGGTCTCTGTAGAGGACACACACTGGTCTCTGTAGAGGACACACACTGGTCTCTAGAGGACACACACTGGTCTCTCTAGAGCAGACCTGGGCATTGTACGGCCCGCGGGACGGATACGGCCCGCGGGATGATTCTGACCGGCCCGCGAAAGATTACATGATAATAAAAAAAAAATTAATTTTTTTTTAAAAAAATTATTTTTTTTAATATTTTTTTATTTTTTTTACTTTTTTCTTTTCATGTCAACGTTCACACGCACAATATACGCTTAGGAGACATGCTCAGAAGATGTTGGTTCTCTTTGGATCCACCTACATATGTGAACAGACATTCTCAGTCATGACGTTTACCAAGTCCAGGTACAGATCATCTCTCACTGATGAACATCTGGCAGCTGTGCTTCGCATCTCCACCTCAGACATGCAACCTGACTTTGATGGACTTGTTAAAGCTCAACAGAGACTGGATTTCTCACACTGAATGAAAAAAAAAGAACTGAAGAACACTAAAATGTGGAAATATAACAAGTGAAATGGGACACTTGATATTTTTTTTCTTTTTTTTGCACAGTTCTGAAAACATTAAATGTTTAATATAGGCATGTAAAGTAAAAAAGGCTACAAAACTGGGACACTTTCACAGTTGTGGGACACATGTTCACAGTTCAGTGACATGTCTTGTTTATTTTTGCTATAAGATGATGTGATGTCTTTAGAAAGCTAAGAAAATCCTTGTTTCAATAGTATATAAAACTCAAAATGCCCTTTGTTATTAATGTTTCACATTTTGTTTATCATTTTGGAAATAAATTCTATTTGAATAAATTATATTTTTGAAAGCTAACCTCACCTTTTAATTGCCAAATAATAACATACACTCTTACCAGGGGTCAAAACAATGCCATTTACTGCTTTTTATATAGAAATAAAATGTATATTATGCATAATTGAGTTTGGAATTTTGGCCCGGCCCCCCAACATATTTTCAGTTGCTCATTCGGCCCCCCGGGAAAAATAATTGCCCACCCCTGCTCTAGAGGACACACACTGGTCTCTGTAGAGGACACACACTGGTCTCTCTAGAGGACACACACTGGTCTCTGTAGAGGACACACACTGGTCTCTCTAGAGGACACACACTGGTCTCTGTAGAGGACACACACTGGTCTCTGTAGAGGACACACACTGGTCTCTCTAGAGGACACACACTGGTCTCTGTAGAGGACACACACTGGTCTCTGTAGAGGACACACACTGGTCTCTGTAGAGGACACACACTGGTCTCTCTAGAGGACACACACTGGTCTCTGTAGAGGACACACACTGGTCTCTGTAGAGGACACACACTGGTCTCTGTAGAGGACACACACTGGTCTCTGTAGAGGACACACACTGGTCTCTGTAGAGGACACACACTGGTCTCTAGAGGACATACACTGGTCTCTGTAGAGGACACACACTGGTCTCTGTAGAGGACACACACTGGTCTCTAGAGGACACACACTGGTCTCTCTAGAGGACACACACTGGTCTCTCTAGAGGACACACACTGGTCTCTGTAGAGGACACACACTGGTCTCTGTAGAGGACACACACTGGTCTCTGTAGAGGACACACACTGGTCTCTCTAGAGGACACACACTGGTCTCTGTAGAGGACACACACTGGTCTCTGTAGAGGACACACACTGGTCTCTGTAGAGGACACACACTGGTCTCTGTAGAGGACACACACTGGTCTCTGTAGAAGACACACACTGGTCTCTAGAGGACACACACTGGTCTAGAGGACATACACTGGTCTCTGTAGAGGACACACACTGGTCTAGAGGACACACACTGGTCTCTGTAGAGGACACACACTGGTCTCTAGAGGACACACACTGGTCTCTAGAGGACACACACTGGTCTCTAGAGGACACACACTGGTCTCTCTAGAGGACACACACTGGTCTCTGTAGAGGACACACACTGGTCTCTGTAGAGGACACACACTGGTCTCTGTAGAGGACACACACTGGTCTCTCTAGAGGACACACACTGGTCTCTGTAGAGGACACACACTGGTCTCTGTAGAGGACACACACTGGTCTCTGTAGAGGACACACACTGGTCTCTGTAGAGGACACACACTGGTCTAGAGGACACACACTGGTCTCTGTAGAGGACACACACTGGTCTCTGTAGAGGACACACACTGGTCTCTGTAGAGGACACACACTGGTCTAGAGGACACACACTGGTCTCTGTAGAGGACACACACTGGTCTCTGTAGAGGACACACACTGGTCTCTGTAGAGGACACACACTGGTCTCTGTAGAGGACACACACTGGTCTCTGTAGAGGACACACACTGGTCTCTGTAGAGGACACACACTGGTCTCTGTAGAGGACACACACTGGTCTCTGTAGAGGACACACACTGGTCTCTGTAGAGGACACACACTGGTCTAGAGGACACACACTGGTCTCTCTAGAGGACACACACTGGTCTCTGTAGAGGACACACACTGGTCTCTGTAGAGGACACACACTGGTCTCTGTAGAGGACACACACTGGTCTCTCTAGAGGACACACACTGGTCTCTGTAGAGGACACACACTGGTCTCTGTAGAGGACACACACTGGTCTCTGTAGAGGACACACACTGGTCTCTGTAGAGGACACACACTGGTCTCTGTAGAGGACACACACTGGTCTCTGTAGAGGACACACACTGGTCTCTGTAGAGGACACACACTGGTCTCTGTAGAGGACACACACTGGTCTCTGTAGAGGACACACACTGGTCTCTGTAGAGGACACACACTGGTCTCTGTAGAGGACACACACTGGTCTCTGTAGAGGACACACACTGGTCTCTGTAGAGGACACACACTGGTCTCTGTAGAGGACACACACTGGTCTCTGTAGAGGACACACACTGGTCTCTGTAGAGCAGGGGTTCTCAACCTTTCTGCTCCCCTGTGTCCAATAAAATATTCCAGGGCCCCCCTACATACGATAAAGACTTTTCCCCTCCTGTCTTTTTTTGTATTTGTTGCTGTAGCTGGGGATGTGGATTTTCAAGCAAGGCTCTAAAGTGATGTTACTGTTCCCCGATGGAGCACTCTCGCCCGGTGCACGACGCAGCGAGCCGAGTGCAAACCGACTCGCGGTCACACACTGTACCGACACGGTTAAAGCGTTTTTTAAAGTCATTGGAAAAAGGCTTTTGATTCATAACTGACCCGAGGTCCTAACTCCCACTTTGTGCCTTGCTGCTAAGTTACAGACTCTTTATGCTTTTTGACACGTATGAGGCTGGAGCAGCTGGTGTTGCCATGGTAACAGTGTCCTCGTCTGGTCAAAGGTGACCAGTGTTGACCTCCATCCGTCTCCTCTGTGTCTTACGCACTTTGATTGTTATTTTTTTTTCTTTTTTTTTTCTCATCCTTGTATATTTATCCCTAAAGCTTGAATAGCTTGGAATACCTATTTCATACTGAATGTGCAATATAGGACTGAGCCCTGGTTTGCCTACACATATCACATACCGTTTTTTGTTTTTGTTTTATTAGATGCTGTAAGTGTTTTTTTTTTGTTAAAATAAGTGTTAAGTAGCTCTACATTCTGACTGATACAGAGTGTCTGGTCAGTAACATGGGTCTCCCAGTCCCTCCACTCTGCAGTAAACAGCCATCACTGATACAGAGTGTCTGGTCAGTAACATGGGTCTCCCAGTCCCTCCACTCTGCAGTAAACAGCCATCACTGATACAGAGTGTCGGTCAGTAACATGGGTCTCTCAGTCCCTCCACTCTGCAGTAAACAGACATCACTGATATAGAGTGTCTGGTCAGTAACATGGGTCTCCCAGTCCCTCCACTCTGCAGTAAACAGCCATCACTGATATAGAGTGTCTGGTCAGTAACATGGGTCTCCCAGTCCCTCCACTCTGCAGTAAACAGACATCACTGATATAGAGTGTCTGGTCAGTAACATGGGTCTCCCAGTCCCTCCACTCTGCAGTAAACAGTCATCACTGATATAGAGTGTCTCGTCAGTAACATGGGTCTCCCAGTCCCTCCGCTCTGCAGTAAACAGTCATCACTGATACAGAGTGTCTGGTCAGTAACATGGGTCTCCCAGTCCCTCCACTCTGCAGTAAACAGTCATCACTGATATAGAGTGTCTCGTCAGTAACATGGGTCTCCCAGTCCCTCCGCTCTGCAGTAAACAGTCATCACTGATACAGAGTGTCTGGTCAGTAACATGGGTCTCTCAGTCCCTCCACTCTGCAGTAAACAGTCATCACTGATACAGAGTGTCTGGTCAGTAACATGGGTCTCCCAGTCCCTCTTCTCTGCAGTAAACAGCCATCACTGATATAGTGTGTCTGGTCAGTAACATGGGTCTCCCAGTCCCTCCGTTCTGCAGTAAACAGCCATCACTGATATAGTGTCTGGTCAGTAACATGGGTCTCCCAGTCCCTCCACTCTGCAGTAAACAGCCATCACTGATATATAGTGTCTGGTCAGTAACATGGGTCTCCCAGTTCCTCCGCTCTGCAGTAAACAGTTATCACTGATATAGAGTGTCTGGTCAGTAACATGGGTCTCCCAGTCCCTCCACTCTGCAGTAAACAGCCATCACTGATATATAGTGTCTGGTCAGTAACATGGGTCTCCCAGTCCCTCCACTCTGCAGTAAACAGCCATCACTGATATAGAGTGTCTGGTCAGTAACATGGGTCTCCCAGTCCCTCCACTCTGCAGTAAACAGCCATCACTGATATATAGTGTCTGGTCAGTAACATGGGTCTCCCAGTTCCTCCGCTCTGCAGTAAACAGTTATCACTGATATAGAGTGTCTGGTCAGTAACATGGGTCTCCCAGTCCCTCCACTCTGCAGTAAACAGCCATCACTGATATATAGTGTCTGGTCAGTAACATGGGTCTCCCAGTCCCTCCACTCTGCAGTAAACAGCCATCACTGATATAGAGTGGCTGGTCAGTAACATGGGTCTCTCAGTCCCTCCACTCTGCAGTAAACAGCCATCACTGATATAGAGTGTCTGGTCAGTAACATGGGTCTCCCAGTCCCTCCACTCTGCAGTAAACAGCCATCACTGATATAGAGTGTCTGGTCAGTAACATGGGTCTCCCAGTCCCTCCACTCTCTCTCCTGATAGGATAAAGTGAAAAGGGATACCAGACAATGTATTTAGTGTTTACTGCAGAGCGGAGGGACTGGGAGACTCATGTTACTGACCAGACACTCTACATCAGTGATGGCTGTTGGACTCATGTTAATGACCTGACTCTACATCAGTGATGGCTGTTGGAATGGAGAGCTATTATTTTAATGTACCGAAGACTACTTTATTTTAACAATAAAATAGCATGTACAGCACCTTTAAACTTGCCATGCAATGCCACAAATGTAAAGAAAATCAACCACTGGTTCTCAGACACTGGTCTTTCATGTCTTTGAAAGCGTAATGTGTGTCGCCTCGAAACTTCTAATTTATAAACGTCAACTGTGTTGCAGTTGTCTTGCTCTTTTCTTTGGCCTTATAAGATTAACTGTTGTACAGTCCTGGCCTATATTTATGTTGCTACCGTCCATGCCGTTCATGTGGAAAGAAAAACATGTATAATCTTATTCAAGAAACTAACTGTGTAATGTTTCATTGTTCAAATTGTCTGCTGTACTCAAAGAATGAAGGGCTTTGTAAAGTAAAGTCATTTTTCAAACATATTGTGAATTATTACCTTTTTTATCCAGCGTATATGACTTGATAATCAACTCACCCACTGAGCAATGGGTACAAAGACAAGCAGAGATTCACTCATGTGACCACTAGATGGTAGCAGAGGCCTACATCCGCTTTGAGCTGTGACCAGCAGCTCTATAGTTTACCTGTCAGTCTGATTGATTGATTGATTGATTGATTGATTGATTGATTGAAAACTTTAACAGATTGCAGAATACAGTACAGCTCAATACTAACAACTGCTTATAAGGTCGCTTTCACATATAGTTCTGGTGGACTCGGTGCGGTTCTGGGGGTGAAGTTGCAACATTGTTGCATTCTTCATTTGGTTCGCCTGCGTTCACATAGAATCTGTCAGGCGGACCGAGACCTTCTGAACAATGTCACGCGGTCGAAAAGGGCGCTTGTCTATTGGACAGTGGAAATGTGTGTGTGGCTGCAAGCCCGTGTGTGCGCGCGCGTGCGTGCGTGTGTGTCTGTGTGTGGACTGCAGAGCCCTCCAGATCAGCGGAGCCGAGTTTTGACATGGCATTGATCCATTGTTCTATTGAAGCACATTACCACCATCCTCTCGCTAAACAACTTGTACACCTCGTTGTTTTTGTGAGTGCCCACATTCCCCACAAGCAGCTGTTTTATTTGGTCTTCAGCCCCCCAAGTCTGTCCACGAGACATGTTTACACAGTGTGCTTGTTTTGCAGTGAATGCGCGCCGCGGTAATATTAATAATAATAACAGCTGTGTTTTTTTTCTTCCTTGTTCTACCCCTGCACAGTAGATAGATAGTTAGATAGATGCAGTGTGCTTGTTTTGCAGTGAATGCGCGCCGCGGTAATAATATACCCAAGATGGTTTATCAGGTGACTTCCTACGTTTGGTTCGATGAAGCCGAACCGAGACCGACGTTTTCAGGCGGACCAGAGTTCGACTGTTTGGTCCGCGAACCGAGTTCGACGCGCATTCACACAAACCCGAAAAACCGGACTATCGAATTCTGGTCCGAAAGTCCGGACCAAACAGCCCCTGTGTGAAAGCGAAGAGGATGAAGACCAGAAAAAGACTTTCATCTTGTTTACATAAGGGTCCTCCATTTTCAATTCATCAAGACATTTATGACATACAAGGATTTTGACATTTACCGGGGCCAGTTTCTAATTGCAGCCACAGTCGGTATAGAATAGAATAGAAATCCTGAGGGAAATTCGGCACTACAGATCGCTCACATTGAACAACAATAAACATTAGTCATTGTCAATAGGACTAAAATAAGAATGAGAATATTATATTAAAAATAAGAATAAAGTAGAATAAAGAATTAAATACTGTCCGGGATATACATTCTGGTATGTATTTACGATAAAGATATACAGAAATATACAGTAAAATGTACAGTGTAAAGTGTCCAGGAAGATCGTGAGAAGTGACATTTTTGTTTAAGTGTCCAGGGAGATTTCACCAGGCTGTACTGTCACCCTGTGCTCAGTGATGCAGTGAGGCACAGTGATGCATTATAGAGTCTCTAATGGCTGTCGGAATGAAGGACTTCCTGTGCCGTTCAGTGTTGCATCTATGGAGTCTTTATGTCTAACACTGAACGTGCTCCTTCTTTCAGCCAAGTCTGTGTGTAGTGGGTGGGAGGGGTTGTCCATGATGGTGTGGAGCTTAGCAAGGCTCCTCCTCTCCGCCACCACCGCTAGAGAGTCCAGCTCCACCCCAACCGCGTTACTGGCCTTGCTGACCGCGTCTATGCCTTCTACAACGCTGTTCGGTTTCCGGGTTCCTCTGATTGGCCACTAAGCCCACGTGACCCTACGCTAGCACGCCCCCCTTATCGCCGCCAGTTATCGCTTACGCCTGCGCATGCGCATGAGCCGCGACAAGCGCCTTCAATGACAGAGCTCTCATATTTGCGAATGCATAAACTATATCTTAAATTATGGCTATGTGTCTAATATGGCCGTCACTTATCAATGACTTGTTTTGTTTACATCAGGGTGAACGCTGTTGCATTCGCAAATATGAGAGCTCTGTCAATTGATCTTAAAGGTGTCATGCAGTGCTATTCCTAGCACTATTTGGGCAGCTTTACACACTTCCTGTGAGTCTATGTAACACATGTGTAATTTTTATTCCAAAAATAATCATTGTTTTATATTTCTAATCTTGTACTCAAAACCAGCATTTTTCAGCCTCATGAAATCAGGCTATTATTGGCTTGGCTCCACCCACACTTTGAGTGACAGCCACCCACCAAATAGCTCCGCCCATCTCCCCGTCATTCCATCCAGGTAGAGGTCTGAGGTCTTAGGTTTCAGGTTTTTATTTCGACACGCAAAAACATATACCGATTTTACTAACTAATACAACATGGCTGTACATTATGTTTGGGATCCAGAGAGCGACCCACAGTTTGATCCCGAAGAAGAAGAAGAAGGCGATTTGCTACAGCAAGGCTTACATTACATCGTTTCCGATTGGTAAGTTGATTAATTGCACTATTAGTTACTTACTGTTATATAATAGTTGTGTACTTCTGTCGCGCGCGGCCCGTCGAAAACACACACTCACTAACGTTAGATTGTACTGACACTAACCCCCAAACAACAGCGATCGAGGCTTACGTTACATCGTTTCCGATTGGTAAGTTGATTAATTGCACTATTAGTTACTTACTGTTATATAATAGTTGTGTACTTCTGTCGCGCGCGGCCCGTCGAAAACACACACTCACTAACGTTAGATTGTACTGACACTAACCCCCAAACAACAGCGATCGAGGCTTACGTTACATCGTTTCCGATTGGTAAGTTGATTAATTGCACTATTAGTTACTTACTGTTATATAATAGTTGTGTACTTCTGTCGCGCGCGGCCCGTCGAAAACACACACTCACTAACGTTAGATTGTACTGACTGACACTAACTGTACTTGACGATTGAAATTGGGGGACCCTGATGTAAACAAGACGAAAGTCTTTCTCTGGCCTCCATCATAACAGTTGTTGGTATTGAGCAATACTGTAGCAATAGAAATATAGTATGTCATAAATATAGAGATGTAGCAGTACTGTCTATCTATATGTTACCATGACGATTGAAATTGGGGGACCCTGATGTAAACAAGACGAAAGTCTTTCTCTGGCCTCCATCATAACAGTTGTTGGTATTGAGCAATACTGTAGCAATAGAAATATAGTATGTCATAAATATAGAGATGTAGCAGTACTGTCTATCTATATGTTACCATGACGATTGAAATTGGGGGACCCTGATGTAAACAAGACGAAAGTCTTTCTCTGGCCTCCATTGATTGATAATTTCATTCACCCTCAAATCTACTAGGTGCACGTGCGGAAATTGTGAACGGATGCCAACAGAGACTGAGAATGTATGCTGCATGGAAGTTCCACAGGTAAAGTAGTAACACAAACTTGCATCTTGGTAGCACTGAAAACCATGCATATGGCTAACGATTTAATTTTCTATATATATAGGTCAGACGTCGAATTAACCAGGAACCAACTGGACTACTGTGCATGGTTGATCATCCGGGATTGGATCCAGTGTGCTTCAACCCCTATACCATCCAAATGGCAACTAATATCTACAAGGCAGATTTTGGCCGGATACCAGAAAGCGGAATCAATAAGTAAATAATATTTATTACAGATTTATATATTTTTTTACAGGTGTTTCTCCATCTTGCATCTCTCAGACTATACTAATCTTTCTTGCAAACACAATCTAATCCTTATTGCACATCACATATAATCAATGCTTGCTACTGTCCAATGACATGACATGACAAATGGTTATTTCCCAGCTTTTTTTTTTATTTTATTTGTGCATAAATATAATACTTGATTTTCTTCAGCCGTTTCAGATATATCGCGTACAGATGCTTTGTCGCGTGGTGCTTCGGCTACTTAGGCCGCAGAGTGAGGGTAGTAATCCCATCCTGTGTAGTGGTTCGAATCCGCACAGAATTTCCGGATGTTGATGGTGTCTATACTGGCTTCAGACCGGTACAGGATTGAATCGTGACACATAGCCGGCAACCGCTTCTTCCATGGAAGGCCTGTCGAACTGTGCGCACAAAGGTTCTGGGATGGCAATCGCCTCTACCACCTGGATATATTGTTGGGGGTCACGAAGGACGAAGTCAAAGAGTAGCGCCATCAGCTGGTTGACATAGTCTGTAAATGAGAAATTGTTATTTGTTTTGTCATGTTAAAAAGGTTATTATTTATTCAATTTATTGTATTCCACTGTAAGTGGAAATATTTTTCTATTTATATAGGTCATGTGTGTGCAATAATAAATGTTGATATTTTTACTTACTGAATGTCGCTGGGATTTTCCTTGGTTTTATTGTGTGTCCACCTTTTTTGGCCTTTGGAAAACTCATCTTGTACGCCGGCTCTCCAGAAGCGTTTATGGCTTGCTGGCGATTTGAGTTTTCATTGAAATGCATGGCAGCTAGGTATAGTCTGAAAGGAAAATTTCAATAAGCACAAGCAATATATTTGTAGTTGATCTGAGGTTATCTAATGCAACATAATGAGTTATTTGACAAATCAGGAGTCCATAATTAGTCATTTGTACACAATATAAAATACCTGCAAAGCATTCCTATGTACGAAAAAACCACGTTTTTTGGGGCAAAACGTAAAATCACACTGTGATAGGACTCCAATGAAGACGTTTGATGGTGTGGACTCAATTTGGCGACATCTTTGATGATCCTTGTGTTTAGCAAAACCTTCTCGAGCTGGTGGGCCGGTTTTGAGTCTAAAGTAAAAAAGAAATTGCATTCAGATATTTCATTAGAGTATATTACAGTAGATTAGAATTATTCAAGCAAGTATACATTTGTAAATCACATCAAATTGTAAAGCGCTTTGGATAAAAGCGTTATATAAATGCACCATTTACCATTTACAAACTTGATTGACTGGTTGGAGTACTGCTACATCTATACATTTTTTGACATACCAGATTTGCAATTACAGTACTGGTTGGGTGGGTGGGGGGGGGGGGGGGGGTTGGTAGGAGGGGTGGAATTGAATGTGGGATGCCTTTCGACATACCTTTGGCCACGTGCCACACATCGTAGAAGTGTTTGATGTCGTGATCTCTCAGGTACTTTTGGATCTGCGGGTGACGGTCTGTGACAATACAGTCCAAGGTCACGGATTTGGCGTCCAGAAGAGCGAGGCTTCTCCTCAAGCCCTCCAGTTCCATATGGTAGCTGCCTCCCACCTCATTGCTCTGGAACAAGGAAGGGAAGATCAATGAAATAGCCTTTTCAAAATTCCACAATTAACATTTCCTAACCCCCGCTCACACACACAGCCAGCCAGACCACTTCACACCCCGCTCACACACACAGCCAGCCAGACCACTTCACACCTACAGCGATTCAAGATTCAAGACCGAGAGCTTTGTGTTCGTTTGAGCACAATGAAGGGTGCAGTGTCTCTTCAGACTTGTTAATTACCTGAATTAGTTGGACGTCTATGACATGATTGGTGGCGAGTTCCATCACAGAGTAACTTCCGTACTTAGCACTGTGGCCTGTTGAAAATAATAATAACAATTTCAATCAATGTAGTGCAATATTAAAAATGTATTCATAAAGTAGGAATTTGTCATTGGGGAGCTTTTTCTAACCTGGACTATCGGCTCGCATGTCACCGCCGATTATCACGCTTTCTTTCTCGCTTAATCTGGCGAGGGTAACGTCTTGGTCCTTGGTCCACAAACTTAGAACAGCAGGTTCCAAGAACTTCTTGGCGTGTTCCCGAAACGCTCTGTACTTTATTGTGGAGACGTGTAACGCATTTAGGACCTAAAAGAATAAATGAATAACGCTTTGTTAATATGCACGTGTGAATCACAAACAAAAACATAATGTATATCTGACTTGTCAAATCAATCAAATCAAATACCTTCTCCATTTGGGTGAAAGATGAGCCAGTGAAAAATACTGCTGCAGAAAGCTGAATATTTCCAGCTGGTGTGATGCCGATGAGAGGCTGACTCGCCCATTTACGGCTGTATTTACAACCGGGGCAAACTTGGGAGACAGCCAAGAAGGTCCCTCGCGTAGTTTTGGTGATATGACATTGAGCATTGCACACCGGACACTGTTGAAATAATTCCAGTAGACTGTCTTCGTAAACGATGTATTTCTGGACCTCATAGATTGGTTTTGACGGTTCCCTGCTCGAGAAAAACACAAATAAATAACACGGCACAACTATATAGCTTTTGTATTTTTACGGGCCATGGAGATGTTTGTAACAACTAACTTACGCTAGAATCGAGGGCTCGCTAATCAAAGAGTCAATGTTGAAAGTGGAATCCTGCGGCGGCTCTGGAACATCGATCGAGCTGTCGGTCACTCCATCGTCATCGTCATCAGACTCCAGTCGTGGTCTTTTACTGGGTCTAAACCCCTTCACAGGTGTTGACGTGGATGGTCCCTGTTGATTAGACCAGTATCCAGTATTTTGTGTCCCCACCGAGACCGACACGACTTTCGCCTGAACACCTATTTACAAAACATAGTTTAGTCAAACAAGGGATTTATTGATAACTTTGCTCACTCACTCACTCACTCACTCACACACTCACACATTGTGACCTGCTCTGGCGTAACAGCAACATGGTCACCACACTAGAGCTAGCATTGTGACCTGTGTAACACCAACATGGTCACCACACTAGAGCTAGCATTGTGACCTGGTGTAACAGCAACATGGTCACCACACTAGAGCTAGCATTGTGACCTGTGTAACACCAACATGGTCACCACACTAGAGCTAGCATTGTGACCTGGTGTAACACCAACATGGTCACCACACTAGAGCTAGCATTGTGACCTGGTGTAACACCAACATGGTCACCACACTAGAGCTAGCATTGTGACCTGGTGTAACAGCAACATGGTCACCACACTAGAGCTAGCATTGTGACCTGTGTAACACCAACATGGTCACCACACTAGAGCTAGCATTGTGACCTGGTGTAACACCAACATGGTCACCACACTAGAGCTAGCATTGTGACCTGCTCTGGCGTAACACCAACATGGTCACCACTAGAGCTAGCATTATGACCTGGTGTAACACCAACATGGTCACCACACTAGAGCTAGCATTGTGACCTGTGTAACACCAACATGGTCACCACACTAGAGCTAGCATTGTGACCTGTGTAACACCAACATGGTCACCACACTAGAGCTAGCATTGTGACCTGTGTAACACCAACATGGTCACCACACTAGAGCTAGCATTGTGACCTGGTGTAACAGCAACATGGTCACCACACTAGAGCTAGCATTGTGACCTGGTGTAACACCAACATGGTCACCACACTAGAGCTAGCATTGTGACCTGGTGTAACAGCAACATGGTCACCACACTAGAGCTAGCATTGTGACCTGTGTAACACCAACATGGTCACCACACTAGAGCTAGCATTGTGACCTGCTCTGGCGTAACAGCAACATGGTCACCACACTAGAGCTAGCATTATGACCTGTGTAACAACAACATGGTCACCACTAGAGCTAGCATTGTGACCTGTGTAACGCCAACATGGGTCACCACACTAGAGCTAAATTTGATTTGCAAATACAGTACTGTTTGTGATACTGAAGGAGTCAAGAAAAGGGAGTATATACATTTGACTGTATATACTGTATATATACTGTATATTGACAACCATACTGGGTAATTTACATTGGAGGTGGGGGGGGGGGGGGACACTATACAAACAATCCACATTCC